>NC_091826.1:71284307-71909307 GCF_038994185.2 Dermacentor albipictus | reverse complement strand
GCTCGTGCACTTATATTTAGGGGCCCAATTGGTGGCGTTGGCCAAAATTAATCAATAGTTCTCCACAAACGCGTCGCTCATAATGTCGGTGTTGTTTTGGGGCCTTTGAGCCCCATCAATTAAACTTTTTTTCATATTTTTAAATATGTGTGTACTGAATTGTCTACTGATGTCTCTTCTGTGGTACGCGTGGTCGGCAACACTCACATGAAATAAACAAGCGGCCCCGTCATTCCGCACGGATGCCTGCTTCGAAGTTTTTACTCCAACACCCAGAACTAGAAACAAGCTCCCATGCACATTTTGACATCCCGATGTGCCTTTTATTGCGATATCAATTATATGAACACTCCAGGTACATTTCTGCCGTAGCCGACGCCGTGATGTTCCGCATCCAAGTCGAAGGGTGATGACGTCATCTCCGGGCGCCGTAATGTTGTATGTGTGAGTGAAAGCGCGCGAGGGTGACCCGACGATCGTGGCTCAATCTCGCGCACGCAAGGGAGGGAAACGGGGAGGAAACCGGGCGTTTTCTGTCGCGCGCAAGGTATTGGCGTCCGGGGAGAGAGGGGCTCGGGGCGATCAACTGTGCTGGCGGCTGCGTATGGCGCACGCGAGCGTACCCTATCTTGTAAGCGATCTACGAGGGGGACAGAGGCCGCCGAGTGCTGATAGCTTCGTGTGTGCGCTGTGTTCTCGGCGCTTAGCTCGCATTCAAGCGAGAGGCAGCACGAAAGTCAATTCAATTCATTCGCTGCTGCGGCCACGCTTTCTCACTCTAGCATTTTGCCAGCGAGTGTGCGCTGTAATCGATTAAGATTTGTTAATGTTTGTCCTGTATGCGTGTGACACTATTCTTGTTAGTTTGGTTAGAACCCGAACGTTTACAAGTTTGTATGGCCGATAACACTGCTATCCTTAGGTCGTATAGCTGTCTACTAACTGCAATCAATGCTGCACCTTTCAGGCGAAACTTAGACTCTTCATGTTTACGCCCCAGCAAGAAGACTCAACACGAAAAGAAGAGGGGCCAAAGTCCTGCTAGGTATATCTGAGGTTAGGCTGGAGTCTAGCCGAACTCATCGACCATGACTGCCTCCTTGCGATATCTTACTAAGCGTCCCTTGTGGACGTAACTAGCTATTGAGGGCATTGGTGGCCCTGAAATTTGTAACGAGATATCTCTAGCACCCCCAACCCCATTTTTTTCTTCCTGCAATCGAATCGGGCCCGGGACATTAAAAAACAGACATATTAGCAAAAGAGTAACACATGTATTTATGTCCAACATGATAGGATCATGAGACGAATACATGAATCTGCAACGTGTGCAGCGCATAAGGAGTTCACGTAAGACACAGCATCGGGTTCCTGCCTTCGAGGGTCGCAGCCCCAATCCACGTGCAAGGCACTATATTTTTCAGGTTTGGGTTATCGCACGTGTCCAAAAAAAAAAATAAAATTTGCCAAAAGCCATGGCACTGTACTAGTCCAGTTGTAACACAATATGAAGCCCCACTGAATTTCAAACACGAAAACAGAAAAATCCGAGGGCAACTTAGCCCTTATTATGAGTTGTGAACGCGAAAGCATTAATGTCAAATTGAACGACGCTGAGCGATCCTTCGAGTTATGATGAATTCCTCGCGGGCATGCGAGCTTGTTGAGTTGTGTGGCGAGTTTTGATTTGTGCTTACCGAGGCGGCAGTTAGAGCGCTGGCGAGAGCTTGCGCGGACTAGGAACGCGCGAATAGCACAGGCTTTCGAGAGGGAGAGCGAGGGTGACGTGGCGTCGCGGCGATGCCCTCTCCCCTCATGCGATACAGCGCCAGCAGGTGTTCCCTTCAGTCCCGCGTCTCGAGCATGCGAGACGCCCTCGTGACGTGGTGCTGCAGCCAATGGGAAGTTTCACTGCTAAAGACGTCGCCTGCTTTTTCGCTCAATGGGCCATTTGACGCTTTCGCAGTAAAATTAAGAGGTACTCCTCAGGCAGAAAAGCAATTGGCCTTCCTGGTGCAGCATATATGGCCACTGCTTCCCTCATTGATCATGCCAATCTTGGGATTAGCCCTGGCCCTCAGTGCACAGTACCTGCGGAGCCCCTGATCGGAGCGGTGGGAGGGTCTGTGAGGTGCCAGAGGGTGCTAGGAATGTCTGGATCCGGAGTGACCACCGCAGGAACCTGAACAAAGCGACTCTCAACACGCCACCCTTCTCGAGTAAAAGAATCTTAGCAAAGCAGTTTGAGCAAATAATAAGCATTACCTGCGACATTATTCCGCACATAACGGGAAGCGCTTGAAAGGCATACACACTGCTGACTAATTTTCACATGCTCTGCGACAGGGGCCTTCCACATGAGAAAGAATAAGGGATAGGATTTGTAGTTCAGAGGGATACAGCTGGCAGCATCGATGAATTCCACAGCATAAACAAAATTACGGAAAGCCCGGTTAGCAAACAGGCATGATGTGTCCTAACAAATGACCTAATAAAGAAGTGGCAGAGCATGAAGGTGTCTAGTCCCTGGAGAGAGTCGGATCGGCTGACCTTCAGAACCGATCAACGCGAGATGATCGGTTTTGATATGGCATTCGAAATTACATTTTATAACATTCTCAAGATTGAGGAAGCTGTAAAGAAAGGAAGGAGCACTAAGTAAATAAAAAGAAAACTTCGAACATCTATGCTGTCAAAGTTAAGCACGGTAATGTCATCCATATCCGGCAAAAGGTTACGAAGACGAAAAGGGAAGCTAAAGGAATAAGTGAATCAGGGGAACTGTAGTCATGGCGTCAGAATCAGTGATTGATTTATAGTGTTTTTCCCTAGCGTGATTTCCCGCCTAACATGTTAGTAGCCACTCATAGAGGCTAGACGTGATAGATATGGGATAGTTGTGCCGGTGTTGTCCTTTAAAAAAAGTGCGGTGTACCTGTGACCCATTGCCCTATTAGGGCGGCAGATAATTTCTTTACCAAACTGCACAGCATACCCAAAACAGCCTCACAATTACACGGACTGAAAAGGAGGACAGAGAAGAGGTAAGTGAAACTATGGTCCTTGTAATAAGGGCTTTGAGAGTTAAATTGGCGGTGGAAAGCGGCTGGAGATTATACGTTAGCAGTCGATCTGACGAAAGGAGGCGCAGATATTGTGCTCGAAAAGTTTGCGAAGTTTATACTGAAGGGCTCAAGACTTTGTTTACCAGATACTTTGAAAATACTCACGCCATAATAATTCATAGAAAAGAATGCGATAAAACTGAAGAATCATAGGCCATTTGCCTTCGGTATTTTGCAAAAAAAAAAAATTACTCAATCAATTTTGAGTAAAATCGGGGCTGCACTTATCTTCAATGAACACAGAGGACAGGTTGGCGTCAAGAAGTTGTATTCAGCAACGGCTCACACTTATGTAATATATTGCCACGGGTTAGAAATTGTCAAGTGAAGGTGTATTTACAGGTATTTACAAATTGTAGCAAGGCTGGATACACAAGATGGCTGCCTGGAACAGCCGCACGCTCACTACGCCAAATCGTCGTCTTCGTTCATAGTCGCTCTATGCACCACTGCTCCGTAACCATATCAAGTATAGTTGAAAAATATGGGGAATATAGGCACTCAACCTGTCTATATGAGCTTCCTACAGATTGCGAAAAGGCTTTCCATGAACTATAGACACCAGCAGCCATGGATGAGTTGCGTTGGAAATAAGTAGAAGTATACGTAAAATCTTATAGGCACCTACAAAGATTCTACAGCTAAATTATTTCTTCATTAACAATGTAGTAAAACACCGAATAAGACGGATGTCAGGCCAGGAGGGACAGTCTCTCCAGTTGTGTTCACTGCACATACTTGGAAGGATTCAAGCCGTTAGACCGGGAAGAATTATAGGGGGGAGGATCCATTGAGGATGTTAGAGTCATTGAGAAATAACGCTGCATTGTGCTACTTATCACGGATAAATCAAGGGAACCTTTATACATGTAAGATCCTCTTGGTTGGACTCCTCCGCGATAATGTTGCCTGGCCGCCTACGGGATTATCTGACTGAGCTATCTCGGTTGCTTGGTTACCATAGTCAGAAGTTCAAATCCTCATATGAAAAAAGTTTTTTTTTTTTAATCTGAGGGTGGTAACCCGAATTCACCTCCCCCAGTACGCTACACCTCAAGGCTTGGAGTAGCGCCTGATACTGGCAAAAGATGCCGACAGCCAGTGGGGCTATACTAATCCAAGTACAGCCAAATATGGAAGACCCACTAAGATTCAACACAAGACACTCCTTCACCTGAACAGGAATTGGGCTCCCTGGTGCAGTACTCGGCCACTCCCTCCCAAATGACTCTTTCCAGCAACCAATGGTCCTCAGTCCCCAGCAGCTGCAGAGCACTTGACCTAGGCCTCCGTCAGACCTGTAACGCAACAGACGGTGCTAAGAATCCCTGGACCGGGACAGGCCGCCAATGAAAACCGAATCCTTGCAACGTATAACACCTGAACACTCACTAGTGAAGCTAGCTTAGCAGGACTCTTTGAGGAGAGAGAGAGAGAAAACATTTATTTGTCATCAGATTGGGCGACTTCCTCGCAGGGTGGAGCCCTTAGTTCAGGGCCCCATTGGCCCGCGCCACTCCGCGTGCCCGCCGGATCAGCCGTCGCTGCTCTTGCGGGTCTGAGCTGGTCAGCGCAGTCTCCCAGGAGGAAGGTGAAGGTGAAGGAATACGGGAGTAGCCCGGAGGATATGGGCACTCCCAGGTGCAATGATATATTGCGGGCTTTGCTCCACAATAGGGACAGTATGAGGGATATTGTGCGGGGTGGAAGAGGTGAAGATAAAAGAGGCAGGGAAATGAATTAGTTTGAAGCTGTCGCCACGCAACGGCATCTTCTCGATTAAGGGAATTATGTGGTGCAGGGAAGTGTCTCCTGGTATCTCTGTAATATTGTAGAGTTTCAGTGTAGTTCAGTGGTTCTGTCGGTGCGTCGTCTGGGTTGGACAGCTCTTCCAATGGCGCCCGGTTAGCGAGCTCTCGGGCTACCGCATTAGCGCGTTCATTACCATGGAGAGAGGCGTGTCCAGGCGTCCAGATGATACGCACCCTGTGTAACGCTGTGGGGTGTAATGATGTAAGGATGCGGTGTGTGTAGGGTGTCACCCTCCCTTGTGCCAAAGTCCTGCAGGCGGTCTGAGAATCAGTGACCACTGTGATAGGTCCATCCGGTGCCGGCATGGTTGAAGCGTGTACGATGGCTAGGGCAATAGCAGCCTCTTCCGCCGTGCTACTGTCCACAGTGTTGAGCGTGGCCGAAGCTCTCAGAATGTCTGCACTATCTAGTACGACTAGACATAGGGCACGTTTCCGTGGGTAGCGGGCCAGGTCGGTGTATAGGACTGGAGTGTTTGATGTGTCATCGCCAAATAGGCGAGCCAGGGCTTGTGCTCTTGCCTTTCGTCGACCTTTATGACGGTCAGGGTGCATATTCCGGGGAATTGGGGCCACGTGAATTTTGTTGCGAATGCTAAGCGGAAGAAGTGTGCGGTTTTCCTGTTGTGGTTCTCTCGGTGTTTGGTATCCTAGCCGGGATAGAATGTGGCACCCTTGCATAGTTCGTTGCAGACGTTGCAATTGGCTGTTCAGATGACCTTCAACTAGTTCGCGGATGGTGTTGTGCACTCCCAGTCGTAGTAGGAGCTGCGTAGACGCATGTTGGGGTAGTCCGAGCGCTGCCTTTAGTGCCGTACGGAGGAGGGTGTCCATCTGGTGCATCTCAGTCTGAGTCAGATTATGATAGGGGAGGTGGTAGGTTAATCGGCTGATTATGAGGGCTTGCATAATTTGGAGTACGTCTTTTTCTTTCAGTCCTTGTCGGCGGTTTGTAATGCGCTTTATCATGTGCGTTATTTGGGTAAGTTGTTGGCGGAGCACGTGTAGGGTATGTGTGGCCTTCCCGTTGTGTTGTATGTGAAGGCCAAGTACACGTAGTCTGTCTACCCTTGGAATAACGTTGCCACTGAGATGCAATGTGATGGCTGGTGGAATATCGGTCCTGTTCCGTTTTTTAAATACAAGCAGGAGCTCCGACTTCTCAGCTGCGCATGTGAGTCCTCCGGCTGTTGCATACCCTTGAACTATACTGACGGCTTCCTGTAGTGCGTCTTGAATGGCGCCGTCTGACCGTGTGGTCACCCAGATTGTAATATCATCGGCGTACAGGGCGTGCTGCACGTTCGGAAGTTTGTCGAGGAGTGGTGGTAGCTTTGCCATTGCCACGTTGAACAGGGTGGGTGAGAGAACCGAGCCCTGGGGAGTCCCTCTGCCGGAAAGTTTTATGATATCCGACCGAATATCACCTAGGCCGATGGTGGCTGTTCGGTCCGATAAAAAGGATCGGACATAATCATAGATGCGCTTTCCGCATCGGGAGAATGCAAGGTTGTTTAGAATGAGGTCATGTGAGACGTTATCAAAGGCTCCTTTGAGGTCCAACGCCAGAATGGCTCTTGTTTGAGCTTTACTTGGACTATCCACAACATCCTCCTTAAGTTGTAGGAGTATGTCCTGCGCAGACAGACCTGGACGATAGCCGAATAAGGTATTGGGAAAGAATTGGTTCGCTTCGAGGTGAGGCTGGAGGCGATTTAGAACTACGTGCTCGAAGAGCTTGCCCACACACGAAGTTAGGGAAATGGGTCTGAGATTTTGGAGGGACAGCGGTTTCCCGGGTTTCGGAATTAAGGTAATATCGGCGTGTCGCCATTCCTGTGGAAGCGTTCCGTTTTTCCAATTGTCGTTGTAGTATACAGTGAGTTGCCGTATGGCCTGGTCGTCGAGGTTGCGTAGCAGTGCATAGTGAATGCCGTGTGCTCCGGGCGCTGTGTTTCGTCTTATGCCGTGTAGGGCTGCTCTCACTTCTGTCTCTGTAATATCGCCGTCCAATTGGGTTTCTTCCTCGTGTGGATAGTCTTTGTACTCCGGTCGGTGGCCTGTAGCAATGTATCTTTGTTGCAGTGTTTGGAGGAGCGCGTCATCATTGTGGATGATAGTGCGGACTGTGTTCGTTGTGTGCGTTCTTGTGTGCGTTGGGTTGAGTAATGCTCTGAGGAGGGACCACGTTTTGGAACTACTTAGTGTGCCATTAAGGCGGTCGCAGAGGTTGTGCCAATTGCTATTAGTGAGGCTGGTGGCGTATTCTTCAGCTTCTGCTGTGATCCGGGCGATTCTTTGTTTCAGCCTACGGTTGTGCCTCTGCCTCTTCCATCGTTTCGTCAGGCCTCTTCGAGCATCCCAGAGATGGAGCAGATGTCTGTCCACATCGGGTGTCTCCGTTGTTGCAGTAAGTTGCTTGGTGGCTGCTTTAAAATCTGCTTGTAGCTGTTGTGTCCACTCGCGTAGAGATGGCGGGTCGTGTTGTTCAGATTTGGTTCTGTTGCGCCGGAAAGTGTCCCAGTTGGTTATTTTAATTGAACGTTCTGGGGTGCGTATGGCTACCAGTTGGACTTCTGTGGCTAGAATGCTGTGGTCACTGCCCAGAGTCTCCATTAGGTTGTCCTAGGAGCATTGAGTTAACCCCTTGACCATTGTTAGGTCAGGGCATGTATCCCTGCTTACGCTGTTGCCCGTTCTGGTAGGTGTGTCAGGTTCTGTCAGCAGAGTGAATTGATGAAGGTTCATGGCGTGGGCTAGACGGCGGCCTTTTGGTGTTTCTGTTTTGGTACCCCCAGGCCGGGTGGGACGCATTGAAATCTCCCAGAACAATCAATTTTTTGGCTTGTTTACTGGCGGCCGAAAAAAGTTGCCCGAAGTCGTCTCGTCGCGATTTGGGTGCACTGTAGATATTAAGTAAAAACAAGCTGGTTTCATATCGATTCCTAGGTACAATTTCTAAGAGCACATGCGGAATGTGGGAGCTGTCGAGCGTGTGCTCGATCACTGTGATTTGTTTGGACACAAGGGTGGCAGCTAGTGGTTGTTTGGTGGTGTCATGCTTGTCAGTGTATGCATTGTATCCAGTGAGTGTCGGAGTGCAATGTACTTCTTGAAGTGCTATAACGTCTGGTGGGTGAGGACGTGTGGCTAGGAACTGTGTGAGGGAACCCTTCTTCCTTCGGTACCCTCTACAATTCCATTGCCACACCCGGAAGGTGGTGGTAGTGCGCCTCTTAGGTTTCCTGGCCATGATTGGTTGATACCGCCTCGCTGGTGAGGGCAGGTGTTGTTGTACGAGCCGGGCGGGTATAAGGGTGTGACCTTCTTGGTTCTCTAGTGGCGTTAGTGTCATGTGGAAGTGAATCGTTTTGATGGCTGAAAGTTGAGCTAAAAGTTGCACTGATGAACTGTTTCATGTCAGTCATGGCTTGTTGCATGACCTGTTGTAGCATATGCTTGACATCAGCCATGATCTCTTCCTTCATTTTTTGCATCTCCGCTCTTAAAATAGTCGCCATTTCCTCTATCATTTCGCGCACTTCTGGTTTGGTGCAGGAATTGTGAGGGAGTTTCTCAGGTGCGAGTGTGTGTGTCTGGGTGAGTGAAAGCATCGCTGTGGGAGACAGTTTGTTTTGTTTGTTTGCTTGCTGTGCGGACGGAGGTGAAGGAAGAGTGGAGGAAAGAGGGGGAAACTGCGCTGACCAACTCACCGCTGTTGCCTTCCTGGAGTGGTGGTCGGGCGTTTTCGTCCACGCGGCCTGAGGTTCCTTCGGTGGCTGTGTCTGCTGCGTCAGGCTGGGGCTCCCAGATCGGCTTCGACTTCTTCTAACTTCACTAAGGCCAATGATATCCCCAAAAATGCCTCATAATTCTTTGAGGAATTATGAGGCATTTTTGGGGATATCATTGGCCTTAGTGAAGTTAGAAGAAGTGGTGAGGCTTATGAAGTGCTGACTAACGGCCACGTACTCTGCTATACGGGACTCCTAGATAAGAATCAATACGGGGAAGGATTCCTAATCCATGAGGACATAGCGGGCAATAATGACGAATCATACAACATTAATGATAGGGCAGGAGTAGTCGTAATAAAGCTTAATAAGAGGTATAGAATAAGGGTAGTATAAGCCTACGCTCCAACCTCGTGAAACCCTAATGGTGAAACAAGGAATGAAGTAGATTTAATAATTTATGCCGATCCCAGCAGAGCGCAGGATGTAGAAGTATTAGATAGGGTAAAAAGCAGTTATCTTAGGTTAGTGAGGCCTAGGATTCACATCAGTTTGAAGAGAGGAAGAGTAAAATTGGTAAGGAAGAAACAAGCCAAGCTAGACGCAGTAAGGGTAAAAAATAGGCCTATTCAGGCTGCTACTTGCAAACAAATATACAGCCTTAGACACTGTTTGCCCGTCCCGCTAGACGACTCAGAACTTCTCTATTATGCCCCTTGGAATTAATAGTTAGCCCTAACATGTTAACAGGATCAACTCTGGGTACGCAGGTGCCCACTTTAGTTTGTATCTGAATAGGAAGCGAGTCCGGTGGGGCTAATCCTTTGGTTTTGCCTCCTTGTCTCACTTTCCTGTAGAGGAGTAGCTCTGACTTTGTGGAAGAGAGCGTCAGCCCTGTGCCAGCGAGGAAATCCTCTGTGATGTTCAATTATTTATCGACTCGCTGGATGAACTTTGGGATTGGGACAGAGAATGGATGCTTAAAGCGATTGACACTTGGAGAACCCGTCCCCAATTATTTACTTTAGGATTGAGAATGGGGGAAGAGCCATCGAAACTGCTGTCATATGGAGCCATTCTCTTCGTATCTCACGCCGGGATGTTGTCAAAAAACCCACATCTTGGAACTGCTTCTCTGAGCGATATTTTTTAATGAAACTTTCGTAACACGTCGCAGCCTTGCCAATTGAAGATACATAAGAAACGTTTCACGTAAAGGGCATGTCTTTTATCTAAATATACGCTAAACGCTTATGATATATTAAAAAGCGCCTTTATTGAAGTAAAAATCATGACACTTCGAACTTATGACCGAGACACCATATAACTTGCATGTTTTTCTTTGTTTGCTTGATTGTTGGTTTTATGCGAAGCATATTACGAGAGTTCAACCCATCTCCTCAGGCGCGGCGGTGTCGCCTTCAATGACCCCATGCCATACCACGTGACACCGTGACGTCATGACAAAGGAGAAACGGGGCTCCAACTCGCGCCGTCGCTCGCGGCGTCGCGGCGGTATATAAGCAGCTGCGCTTGTTTCTAGGTGGCTTTGGCTCAACTCTTGCAAGATGGGCTGGGTGGGAATCGAACCAGGGTCTCCGGAGTGTGAGACAGAGACGCTACCACTGAGCCACGAGTACGATGCTTCAAAGCGGTACAAAAGCGCCTCTAGTGAATGCGGTGTTGCCTTAGAAACGAGCTGTTTCTAAGGCTCAGGCGTGCGTCGCTTGCTCAGGCGCACATTTCGTTGCCGCGCCGAATGCTGCGTTGCTCGACGCTCACCGCGTCCAATGCGGGGTGCGTAGTCGCTGCGCCGTAGCCCATTGTCTTACACCCCTTGGCGGGTCGACGGGAACGCTGTCGCGTTCCACTCTTGAAGGCGAAGCAGAGTAACGCATGAGTTGTTTCTTCGTCTAGCCGAACCAAATATAGCCAAGCAACAGCAGTTCACCAGGCTAAACAGTGGTTCAGCAACTAAAATAAAGGCTAGTATGCTTGGCATCTTGGGCTTAACCTTAGCTAAGCCACAGCAATTTTTTTCTTTCTCTCTTACGTTTTATGCTCTCGCTGCTGCCATCAACCACATTTTTCCCCTCTTTGAATCTATGTTTGAGTATTCCGCTTTTATACTCACTCAATCCATGAACTTGGGAAAGAAACCTCGCGCATATTTCGCTCAAATAAATTCGCAACTGAGGCGAGCAAGCACTTCTCTCTAAAAGATTTCGTTCTTTTTACTTCCGAATCCTTTTGATTTGGAAATAAAGCTTACCTTCGTCTTCTTCTTACTTCCGAACCGCCATGAACCCGTATGAAGCGGTTTAAAGCGTTTCGAACCGTTACATTCTTGCTCTAAAGCTGATCCGGAACCGAACCGGGAAACATGCGGAAGCCTGAACCAGAACCCTGGACGTCTTCGGTTCGATACCCTCGGTAGCGTTAAGACAAGCAGATAGTGGAGTTGATCAGAGATCAAAGCAGCCGATTGTCACATGCGAGATTGGCGAGAAGTTCGGAGCGGACGCGCAAGCTCCACGAAGAAGGAGGAAGTGAACGGATGCACGAGCGTGGTGGCACGAGGCGTGATCTCGCAGTGGGCACGATACGCCATCGTGGGTAGGAGCTACACGTGTGACAGGCAACAACAACAACAACAACATACTACTACTACTACTACTACTACTACTACTACTACTACTACTACTACTACTACTACTACTACTACTACTACTACTACTACTACTACCACTACTACCACGACCACTACCACCACTACTACCACTATACCACTATCACTACTACTACTACCCCTACTACCACTACTACTACCACTACTACAACAACTACCACTACTACTACCACTACTACTACTACTACTATTACTACTACAAGAAGCGGACAGCACTTCCGAGCTCCTGGGATGAACCAGGCCCTTCTGGGCGAGACGTCCGTGGCAAGGTGCGAAGGATCGCGGAGCCGAGCGTTGGACGAGTGTACCAGAGGTACCCAGGGCTCCAGCTGCCAGTGTTGAATACGCTGGCTGACCCAAGGACCCCCGGTCCGTTAGCCACCGCACCTGAGCTGTGCCGAGCAGCGTTCCAGTTTGGCACAGATGTGGCCGTGCTAGACGCGATTCTCGCGTGCCGTGCGTCCCCAGAACCGTGCTGGACGGGGCCTGAACGTGTTGTCGTCGCAGCCGACTCAAGCACGGGGGACTCTACAGTGCCGTGACGACGGAACCGTGAGCCTTTCAGCACGGCACTGCTTTGTCCTGTTTATTCTCGTGTGCTCGTGTGAGGAAGTACTGACTGCCGTTACGCAGCTTATTAACGTCACTTATATTCTTTTAAGGCTCTTTCGATTTATTTAAATGTTCACAATGAAACAACATTCCCAAACGACTCTGTCTTCCTTCCGCATCGCTGCCCACTAGCAGAAGTGCCGAACATTCGTTAACACCTTACTGATGTTTCTAATAGCTGTTAAGGTGGAAAAAATGATGTGCGAGTCATGTAACGAACGGAGCAGAAAGCTGACGGTTTAGTTAGAATAACGCAATGAATACGGGAAGGGGAGGGAGAAGGGGGCGTGATTGGGCAAGGGAAATGCAAGCGCGGAGTGCAGACGGTTAAGTGACGTGATAAGAGATTAAGAAACTTGCAGGGATGGAATGCAGCCAGGTGGCGCAATTAAATCAGAGCTAATTGGGGAAACATTAGGATAGGCCTACATGCTGACGTGGACATAAATTACTATTATTATGATGATGATCGCACCTGCTATAGAATTGCACTTCTACACAACGAGTTGCGTTAGGTAACATAGTGCTTCTGTTTTTTTCTTTGTTTTTTTTCTTCGTCTATCGTACCAAGCCTCCGGGCACACGCTGACCCAATGATCACCTGAGACAAATGTTGTCAGAAGACGCTTGCGAACTATAGAGCGCCTTGTTCATTTACACTAAATAAGGCGTTTTCTTCGTCATATAGCGCACTACAGTGAGAAGCAAGCGAGCGGTAAACAGTGGCGTAGCAACGGGGGAGGGGGAGGGGAGGGGCAGGGCCTAGCATCGCACTGCTCCCGCCGTGATGCAACCTTACTGGGCCACCTCTGGTTAGGGGTACCTGGCTTTTACGAAAGCCTGCTCATTCGTAACTGGAATGACCGACACACCGATTTGTGACTCGTGCAAACGTGAAGAAAAGATCGAGCACGTGTTGCGGTTTTGTAATATCTCTATTAGATCGAAGGCGACGTTCTCCGGACGGTGTTAAACTGATTAGATAGCAGACCGTTTAAGAGACTAACATATTCTGACCACGGCTCCACGCGTCGCAGGTTTACAAAAGCGACGCGGGCACTGCTACGTTTCATGAAATCGACTGACCTCAGTAACCGATTATAGGCGTGCACTAATGGTCAACCGCACGTATTCACACTGATAGTATCTACTTCCCTCCCTCTCCTTTTTTTCTTCTTTTAAACCCCTTCCCCTGTGTAAGTTATTAAACCGGACATGCGTCTGGTTGACTTTCCTACCTTTCCTTCCTTCTTTATTGCTCCTCCTTCACCTCCTCCTCATCCTGTTGTTGTTGTTGTTGTTGTTGTGTAACTTCATGTCACAAATACAGTGTCCTGTGTCAGCTATACGAAGTTTTACAAAAAATGTGAATTTTGTTGGGATATCTCCCAATATCCTATCAGAAATTCTCGGTTATTGCATGGTGACGCCAGGAATAGACGTTGAGCGAGCTCCATTCCGTTTCCAATCTTATGGCGGTACCGCAGCTCGGATGATCACGTTTGCCAAAAGCAGCAAATAAAAACAAGGCTTTATTGATCAGAATGAAGAGAACTCGTAATTGTCATAGCATTGGCACCCGGGCAGGAAGCAAGTAGGTGGCGTTTTCTGATAGGGTGGGGAGATCAGCGTCGCTGACACGCTGTTTAATTTTCGTTTCGGTTCGGGGCTGGCGAAAGCCAAAATACTGCACGCCGTAGTACCTACGACGATTTTTGTGAAGTTGTTGTTGGGCAACACATTACTGTCGGGCCTCAATTTCGCAAATGCAATATTGCCTCGAAAATCGCTAATTAAAACTTTACCTGTATTGGCTGCCAAGCCTTACAGTCTCACAGTAGCTGTGCAAATGCGCTTATCACAAGTTATTAGTGCATCACCCTCTGTTATTTGATGCAGAAAATAAAACAGCTTGTATACCTGCTACATTAGCGATATCTGGGAACGAAATCGAAGGGGGGGGGGGAGGAGGGGGTTGCCCAAGGCGGTTGCTCTGGCAGGGAAGAAGTCTGGACGTGTTGGTAGTTCAATCGTAAGCTGGGATACATAGCACAAGAAGGACACAAGGACGAAGCAGGAACGCGGCACGAGCGCTAACATTGAACAATTGATTTATTGCAGCCAGTAAGCGTATTTATACTCACTGGGAAGCCACTGCAACAGAAACATTGAAGGGAAAGAAGAAAAGGGGATCAGCGTCACTGGCTCGCTATTATGAAAGAGCTTGAATTTCTGGCATAGTAGTCGCATGACTCCTTTTCCTTTTGAAAGAGCTTGAATTTTTGGCATAGTAGTCACATGACTCCTTTTCCATTTCTTCTTTCTCTTCAGTGTGTCTGTTGCAGTGCTTCTCAGTGAGTATATATATGCTTACTAGCTGTCATAAATCAGTTGTTGAAAGTTAGCGTTCGTCCCGTGTTTCTGCTTCGTCCTTGTGTCGTTCTTGCGCTACGTATCCCAGCTTACGGCTGTACTGATGCTGAAACATCACACCACCACCCCCCTCCCCCTACTCTCTGGAAATTTTCGATATCCTCGTCTTCCTGACAACACTCAGAGGGGGGTGACAGTAGACGTATGGGCCCCGGGTGCCAGACCGCCTAGCTACACCACAGTCAATAACGTGGATCGCTTACACACTGCAGAGCGACATGGCATGTTCGGTCGAACGCTGACGCCACTTTGAGAGTCCATATTTTCGCGGTTAGTAACGCTGGCGCCATCTGTCAATCGCTTCTGTAACCACACCGCGCGCGCGGTGCCCGGCGAGCTGCCGGTTCCGGCCGGCGCGATTCTCGGCCGGTTCGCCGGCAAATCACGTGCTGGCGTTCGGCGGCGTCCTCTTCGGGCGAGGCGCGAGGGAGGAATAATAGTCTTTTTCTTGTTTTTTTTTTTCGCCGCGCAGCGGGCGACAGATGTTGCGCGCCTCGCCGAGCGAGGGGTTGTGCAGCGCGCTGCTCCCGACGACGACAACGCGTGTTGGTGCAGTGCGAAGTGTATCGCCGTCGTAACCGGCACCACGCACTTCTCCGATACGGAGTTCGAGCGCGCGCTCTCAACGCCGGTTACGCGCGCGTGTCTATATAACGGCCCGTTGCGTGGCGTCGCGTACTTGTGTGGTCCCGCCGACGCTCTCTGCGGCGTTTCGGCATCTCTAGTCGTCGTCGACGGCCTCTCCGCGCCGTCTGCTCCGGAAACTTGGGACGACGACGTCGCCTCCGACTTCCGTGGGACCGGACACCGTGCCCATCGGCCGACTGTACGCTCCTACGTCCGTGCTCGAGTTGGATACCTGTTTCAAGCGGCTCGGATTTCTCTGACCGCCTTTTTCTTTCTTTTTTTCCCCCCCCGTTCGAAGTCCTCGTCCACGGAGCTTCTTCGACGGGCCCTTCCACCTACCGTCCAACGAACTGTTGCTGGAGTTGACATCGGTAGACCCCCTGGGGTCGAGGAAGTAACGAACGATCGTCGTGGTTGTCCCGGAAGGTGAGATACAAGAGTTTGTTCATTTGACAGTTAACGTCAAGCGTGAACGGACGGTTGCGCTTCAGAGAGAGGGCTCGACTTCTTTAAGTAAAGCTGCGTTAGCGTTTTGGCGCGGGAGTAGATTCCCGGACGATGATATTTGAACTCTCTTGCCCGACGACCGAGGCGTCGGGTGACAGCGCTCACGGGGTCGTAACACGGCCAAACACTGACCTCAGTATAAAAATGTCTTTCGGTAAAGTCTCAATGACCTCTTCCTCCACTGATACAAGACTGCAGCGACCAATCAGTATTCAAAAACATTTATGATGGTATGAGCGAATGGTTACATTTCTTTTTTTTTCTGGGTGTGTGTGCGTTTCTGTGGAAACAGCGGCATCTAGTATTGCCCTTTAGTGGCACTGCATCCTGTTTGTCGCAAAAATATAGCATTTACTTTAAATTTACTACAGTTGAAAGTGTTACTGCCTATTTTAAGTGCAGTCCTGGGGAAAAATAACGTTTCTCGTACGTCATGCCGCAAGCAAACATTTATATAAGGCGCGGTGACCGACCTTACCCTTCCTTTTTTTTATTTTGTTACAGCATCCTTATGCAAATGAGCACCACCGTTACCAACCGGTTTCGAGACTACGCATGCAAAATGTACTTCAAACAAACATACCAGCGAGAAAACGCAGAAAAGTGTTTAAACGAACTTGCAGTGGTGATACTAAACCTGTGCATATTCGGCCTGCTAATCTTCTATTGGTATTGTTTTTCTTTATTTCTAGCAGATCAAATAAAGATCGGTTATTTAAGCTGGTCATTGCAAAATGAACACAAAGAAAACAATAAAATGAAAGGCTTGGCTTTCTACTGAAATTTTATAGCGTTGTATGGCCGTTCGAATATTGTACGGAGCATAACAGCTTAGGTGTGAGATAGATAATAAGTCAGGTTTGAGTTTCGCAACTCTTAACAGGTACAAAAATATTGTTCAGCTTGACTTCTCTGTCGCATTTATTACCACTGTGGTTATCTGCGTTTACATCTGCATATAGTCATCTGCTTGGTCATTTCATTTAAGCTTTAGCTTCGTGCAGTTGTTGCGGTGCCTTCGTTTCTATAGCAACTGGACAAATAAAGCTTCATAATGAGTTGAATATGGTACCGAGTTTAAAAAGAGGCCAATCCATAGTGGTGACTGGCTGTGATCCTGTCCACAGGCAGGCACTGACACATTTTTACAACGGTGGTATGAATATCGCTTTTGTTACTTTGTTGTCTCTCATGTTTTTTTTATTCGGAAATGTTTCTTCGTATTTCAAGTACGCAGTTAAGGATCCCTACGAAGAGCTATATGCGGACAAACTGGGCAGCCAGTGGCGATTCAAGGTTGTACTTTTCTCCTTTAGTTCGGGAACATGCAAATAAGTGAGAAAATTTTCAGAATATTTCGTGCACACGTGTTTTATGTATAAATAATAACTTTTTTTTGCCTCATTACAGCTAGCTCATATATGAAACGTACATAATCGCACAAATGCATCCTACTCTGTGCTTATGCGTTTACATCCGTTTTGTATTCGCGCTTTACAAGCGGTAAATAGTCCGCCTAACGAACTATACGTCTTAGAATGTTTTTTCTAATTGTCAACTATACCGATCGGGTATACATGTCAAAGCTTCTGGCGAAACAGACCGTCAGCTTTGACACGCGCTTTACTGAAAGCTGATGCTAGGAAGCGTGGTCAGCCACTGCAAGATCCGTTTCCCATCTGCATAGTTGTACTTCTACCGGGCCCTAGTTTCAGACATGCTAAATTCTTTCATCCATTCGTTTTTGTGTACATTGCCCTCACACCAAGTCTCCTTCGTGTTCCCTTTGAATTGTTTGCCTTGGTCACATTGATACGTGCGCAGTCCCGTGCTTTGTAAAGAAGGACCAACAACAGTGGTGGCCACACATTGTAATCGCGATGCTCCATCAGCTCTTACACAGCATATCTCGAAATCTATTTCTTTAGAAATCACTCCGAAAGATTCTGAACAGGCTCGTGATGTGTATTTCCCCCTGTATTCCCTGCCCCACTTACATCTGCATTTATATGAAGGCAAAGTATTCGTTGCAACAGTGAAATTAACTCATTTCTAAGCATGCCATTTACTCTGACGTAGCTACAAGAGTAAATTAACGCCGCTAGCGTGGTGCAGCCTTGCAGCGTACTTCGGCAGGCAACCTGCTGCTGAGTTACGCGAACGTCCCGGTAGCGCATATCACAAACCTTAGCTTGCCATCTTAATGCGATGCGTCAGTATTTGCGTGAATTGCCCAACGGAGACTTCTCTTTTTGATCTGCCTTCGGCTCACGCATCAAGGTGATTCGATCTCCTAAGGCGTTATCCCCGTTCACATGAGCGCAATGTGCGATGTGAAGGTGGTGCGGTGCGTTACTGTCGCGTTCGTGTGAACGCCGCTTTTGATTCTGAAGTTAAGCGGTCGCGCGCCGTTTTCCGCGTCTATTTTTTGCAAAGTCGCTCTCTAAAGTGCATCACATACTTAACAGCGTCTACACAACGAGAAAAAGTGCGCAGAGTTTTACTCTAAGAAAATAATTTTAAGAAACTCTCAGCATTATTTGACATAACTGCGAAGAAATTCACTGGCGACTTCAGTACTAGATTGTATAGGCGTCTGATTTACTGATATGCAGGCATGGCTGTAGGTGTCAGATGTGAGAAAGACTTGCGGCATAATTTCGCATAACTAATCTGACTCTGTGTACTATACTGAAGAAACATTCGTGCCGTTTGACGTGCCTCTCCAAAGAGCCACAGCCCGTTTTGATGGTCGTTGAAGCACACTGCAACTTCGAGTTCGCTGCGTGTACTTTTCCGTAGAGAATAATTTTCATTCGAAAAGTGTTCTTCGTCGTCAAGGGCAGTGGGTAAGTAAGCAGGCGCAGTCCAGCCTATGTGGTCACATAATCGAAATTACACTTGCATCAACTGTGTCAACAATATTTTTTAGAACACATTCGGAAACACCAATTTCTATTGTTTGCCGTTCACTGTTTCTTGTGTGACTTTCTTTATTGTTTCCCACGTCAAAAAAAGAAAGAAAAAAAAACAGCGAGGTGACAAGACACCAATCTCTCACCTCGTTTACTGCTGCTAGCAACATAGAGTTGATTGCACGAAATAACATGCATTGGCTGACAACCTTGTGCGGCAGTGAAGCGGGAGCTACGGGGGCGATATCTTCCGCACATGCCCTACTGCGCCAAGTAGTCCGGCGTAGTTTGACTGCGCTTTATGCTTCTTCAAGAAGAATTTACCGAGTCAGCGCAGCGTTGAAGTCTCACGGTTTCGCATTTGCCGAACCGCGGAAGTAAAAAAAAAAGCGAGACAATAAGTCAAATACGTTGTACGTTGCTGCGTGGCACCCTATATCGGCGCTGTAGTAAATACGACGTCCGGGATTTTTTGCATCCCGAATGCGAACGAGGAGGCTTCAGGAGCGATGTTACCCGTCTCCGCTTTGTGCCTCCGCGGATCTCCCTTCAGGGCCGCAGAAAGTGAACCCCCGAGTACGCAGCACTCATCGTCATCGTCCACACCCCACAATGCACCACAAAGCGACCCCCCCCCCCCTTTTTCTTTTTGGCACTTGGAGCTTAATTATCCACCATACACACACATTGTTCTGCACCCATTCGTACTTGACTCCGATCCCGTCCTGGAGACGGGCACTCCCTGCAGTACTTGGACGCTTTCTCCTTCGGGCGCGCGCATCCATCCATGCACTCGCCGTTTTTGTCCTTTTTTCGCTGCACCGACCTGACCGGTTGGGTGAGGCGAGCTCGCGCGCATTCTGCCCACCGCCGCGCCGGGCTCAGTGTATGTATGTTCCCTGAGCGTGCGCTGGGAAGCGAAAGCGAGAAAGCAATAAAAGAAAGAAAGAAAGAAAGAAAGAAAGAAAGAAAGAAAGAAAGAAAGAAAGAAAGAAAGGCCAGAATGGAATATCAACGCGAGTCGGAGAAATAAAGTAGGGTTACGACACAGCGACGTTCAGTGCACGAGGAAAGCCACGCTTTAGGCAAGCCCTAAAATATACGAGAACGGTTTGACCTCTCGGTTCGGAGAGAATTGACGTGGTGGGCGTTGCCAGATGCATAATGCCAGGGTCTGTTTGTGCGGCGTTGTTTATTACACGGAAAAATGGAAGGGCCGAAAAGAACATCCACACGAACCCCGAAAACAGAAATTCCTAAGCGCCTCCTGAAACAGCATGAAGTGGCGCCATTTGGGACTGCGACTGGGTACGCTATTATGCATGTTAGAACTAGGGCGCACAACGAACGATGTGCGTAAGCCGAACGATCAAATTTAACGTTGTAGATGGCGAATGCAGAAACATTGGCGTGCGATCGTCCTATGCTGCAAACGGAAATTATAATTTGATCCAATAATACAATACGTTACGATATATTACACTGTACTTATCAAACCGGGGCTTAGCGTAGCATCCGTAACCAGAACCGTATTTCACGTGAAGTGCAATAGTTACGCAGGCTTTCCGTAGCCTATAAGAAAGGAAATGGTAAAAAAATTCAACGGATTTTTTATATAATATTAATAATAATCGTTATTTCTCTCTTTTCACAGAATACAGGAAGAGAGTGGGCGTAAGGTGTAAAAAGGCTCATGCAGCGGCTTGATGAAACCCCATTACGCACCACGTGACAACATTGCGAGGAAACAGCTTGGCCTTGACAAGCGTACAGAAAATACTGAAGGCATTAGAACACATTCTGAATTCGCAAATGTACAAAAGTAAAAATAAATACAGTAGGGATCAGTACGGAACTATACGTACACAAAATTGAGAACAGTCTTACTGCATTTGCTAGCGTTGTGTGAATCAACATTAACAATAACGCAACACGCAAAAACAGAATTAAACGCCACCTGCTAATGCAGGAGCGGCAGAACACTAATTAACTAATATTTCGATATTTCGTCCAGTAAGATGTTATTCTGTTCAAGTGTGTTAAACTAACAAGGAAGTTTATAGGCGATTGATTGAAATCGGTACGCAGTCTGACGAAAATGGTGTTGACCAAGTGATGCAACGGCGTACATTTTACTTACATCGGCACATGACTTCGAAGGTGTCATAGTGTCAAAATACCGGCATTGTTTGTTCTAATAGCATTTTTGTACATAAGAATTAACCTGAAGGCATAAAGATTGGACGCTTGAATGATGTTAAACTCGGTATGATAGTTTTCTATGCGGGCATGCCATGGTATGTTAGCAACTAACCTTATCGCACGTTCCTGAGCAACGATAATCTTGGATACATTATGCTTCGTACTTACATGTGCCCCGGACAGTGTGGCAGTAGCTAAGCATTGGAACTAAGAATGCGTTTTAGAATAATAGTTGAATTCTTGTTGATAGCACGTATCTTTGACGACATAGCGCCCCAATCACTTTGTTCATTTTTGATCGTACTTTATTAATTTGTGCGTCCCAATTAAGCGATTCCGAGAAGGTTACTCCGAGACATCTGGTGCTACGCGTGATTTCAATATAGTTGTGCTAAAACCGAAGCAAGATATCAATTATTTTTAAATGCCGCAAATTGTCATTTGCCATTTTAACTTATAATTATTAAATCATTATAAATTTATATTGGACACGTATGAAACATGCGCCGATTACGCTGCATGCGGAGAAATTTGAAATTGTGCATTATATGTACAAATATGCACGCCAGCAGTATAGCGTAGTTTCACCCACGTCCCAGCGTAGCACTATGTTACGCTACGTGTCGTATACTCGAAAAACGATGGAGTGCTGGTAAATACTATTTATGGGAGCACAAACAACAAACAGCAAATGATTGAGGACCTTAAATGAGAGAGTGTAAGTGAGGGGTTGAAGATTAATATGCAGAAAACAAAGATAATGATGAATAGCCTGGTCAAGAGAACAATAGTTAAGGTTTGCCAGTCAGCCTCTTGAGTATACGAAGGAAAACGTTTACCTAAGACAGTTATTCTCAAGCGACGCTGATAATGAGAAGGAAATTTACACAAGAACAAAAATGAGAAGGAAATTTACACAAGAACAAAATTGGGTTGGAGCGCATATGGCAGACATGACCAGATTATGATTTGACGCTTGCTATTATCACTAAAAAGAAAGGTGCACAATCAATGCATTCTACCGTTATATAACATATGAGGCAGAAACTTGGAGACTGAAAAAGACGCTCGAAACCAAATTAAGGGCCGCACAAAGGGCGATGGAACGAATAATGGTAGGCGTAACATTAAGAGAGCAAACGGGCGTAGCCGATATTCTAATAGACAATAATTAAGAGAAAGAAATGGAGCTGGGCAGGTCACGTAGTGCGTAGGTTACATAACCGCGCTGTACCGTTGGAGTTACAGAATGGGTGCCGACAGAAGGGAAACGCAGTCGAAGACGGCAAAAGACTAGATAGGGTGATAAAATTAATGAATTCGCAGGCGCAAGTTGGAATTGGTTGGCGCAGCACAGAGGTGATTGGAGATCGGAGGGAGAGGCTTTCGTCCTGCAGTGGACTTAAAATAGGTTCATGATACTAATGATGATGATGATGGTGATGAACAACTTTTTTTTTTTCATAATTAACTCCATGTTCTCCATAACTTCATGATTAGCATGTTCAATTGTCCCTGACGGAGTACGTTATAACTTCGTTGGTGGTCCATCATAGTGCACGTACTACACTCTTAACCCTTTGAGGCTTATCTTGTCCCACAACAATAATCGTCATCTGCGTTGCTTGCGTTTCCTTTCTTGAAAACTCGGCGCTCGCTACTTTCCTGTCCAGATAGCTGTGTCACGCTGATAACGCGCAAGCCGTTCGTGGCTTGGAAGTACCGGTCTCGCAGCGTTAAAGAAAGGAAATGCGGGCAATACAGATCACAATTATTGTGGGACAAGATACAACCCAAAGGGTGTAAACTTTATTTGAGAGTGCAGCAAGCGAGGCGAACATGATTTATAACATCTCGATAACTGACTGCTGGCGTTCCGAGAAACGCGAGTGTTTGTGAAACGGAGACCCCAGTATTCAGAAATGCAACCTAAGTTGAAGCCCATGCTTGACTTGATCTAAGTGACGCCTATCGTGAACGCGCCGAAGGAAACGCAGTGAGTGTCTTTGGGCACGATCACGCCAGGCGTCATCTAAATCAAGTCAAGGATGGGCTTCGGCTAAAGTTGCATTTCTGAATACGGCGTCTGCCCGACAGGTCAAGGCCACGGTCGCGGACGATTGGAGGTAGACTTGAGCGTTGGTTACTCGCTTGCGTTCGAAACGTGCGATTTCTTATCGCGCGCACAGCGTCAGTGTAGCGGCCTCCTTCAAAGCCCACCCATGCGCACTTGGGACAGTGCTGTGGGCAAACAGGCATATACATATGCGATGTGCTCAGCGCTAAAACGGCTCCTATCGATCGCGCTATCTTTGGGTGACGAGAAAGAGGCCACTCGAGCCTGTCCACAAGTCTCGCGACTTTGGTGGTGACAGATCGGACTCATGGGACGTGCCTGCGTTCAAGGACGAAGGCTACAAGAGAGAAATAGCCTAAGAGTGACGGGATATGGCAGCCTACGGACTGCGAGTGGTTAATTATGGATGATTAGTTCCACAGGCCGCTCATATGCGGCTTTTTCGCGAAGAAGGCATGCAGGCGTTTATTGGACAATAACGTGCCGTATAGCAAACCATGCTTTAAAAAGGGAAACACCAAACAACAAGGCATATATGCAGGCGTGGCTCGAGGTCTGCTTGGGTAACGGTGACACGGCTAAGCATTGTACGTGTTATATGCAGATTCTGTAGCGAGAGGTGTTCCTTCACTGTAGAAGCCTACTGTGTGAAAGAGGCACGTTTAACCCATTCTCGTCGGAATATTTTCTATAAAGTGAAAATTTAATATCGCGTGCACCTGAACGACAAAATACAGAGAAACCTAAAGAAAAAAAACTCGTGCTGGAATTTTTGGCAACGGATAGAAGGTTTCTCTCATTAACTGCTGACATCTCTAGTCGCCGTCAGCAGCGCATGGTTCTTCTGATTTCTTGATTCGCAGTCATAATGGTTTGAAATGTGGCCACAAATTATTTGAGGAAAACTTTTGTGTCACCCAAAGCAGGTAGGTGATACTACGCACTAGGCAGAACGCTCCAAGGACGAGCACAGAGGCCCAGCCTCAGCGCTACATGATGCATGGACATTTGTGGAATAACAGGGAGAGCCATATTTATGTGGGGCACAAAGTCGACAAATTTTTCATTAACATTGCTAATAATTTTGTTATCTCATTTTTTTTAGACGTCCGATATTTCCTGTAAAAGATTATGATTCGTACAGGGATCATTGGTCCAGAAAGAGGTAATGATAGGAAGCAGCTGCGCAGGCCTGGAGTACATTACTCTAGCCGAACAAGATGAATGCTAAAGAGAAGAAAGACGCTTGACGGGATCAACATGGATGTTAAACGGTCAGTACAACGGGGGAGATCCGGTATTGCGGGGCCGTCACGGCTTCGATGTCTCGGCCAGCAGGCCGGAACTGCCGCTAGAGCGTTCGTCATCCTGTTCTGCTACCCGTGGTGTAGAACAGAATTTCCTCTACAACGAATCATCACGGCAGCTGTACTTTCTATATCTGGCTTCTGCGTGCTTCAGCTTGTAAGCGGAGCCCAACGTATACAAGGGATAACGACAAATAACTTTCGTGTTTGGTATTAACTGCGCAACAAGGCAGGGTCTAAGAAAGAAGGCTAAGCAAGCGCGAACTTTTAACTGGTTTATTTCAGGAAAAGTTTGACGCCTACGTACATCATCGTCAGATGACCATGCTAGCGGGGCAACTGAAAACGACAAATAAAAAAAAATAAACGGAAAATAATTGCTAGACCGTTGATTGTTAGCAATAATTTTCGGTTTAGGTTTTCCCTTGTAGTTTTCAGTTCCAGCACAAGGCTGGTCATGTGACGATAAAGTACGTGTCATATTTTTCCTGAAACAAACCAGTTGATAGTTTGCGCTTGTGTCATCTCTTCCTCCGTAGTCGCCGTGTTGTTGCGCATTTAAGACAAATCAGCACCAACTCGCCTAGGTGTCAGTAATTCTGTTGCAACTTTCATGTTGTCAGATAAGAGTAAATGTCATCGTTTTCGGTCCTATATGGAAAGCTTAAGTCTTCTGAATGTACCAGTAAGCGCCGCAAGAACTTTCTGAAATATATTTCAGGCATTGTGTATACTATGAACCCGTTTAGGAAGGCACATCTGGGCCAATATGGCCGTTGCGTCAACGTCCGTTTACGGTAGCATCAAGCGCGTCACGACAACTGTCGGGTCCGTCGCTATTGCAGAGGGTGCGGCTGCTATCCCATTCTTACATAAACATGGATAGTTCCAATAGTAACAACCAGCTGACGCAAGAATTATAGGGAAGATTTTCCGTATTAGGAGAAAATGGCACGCTTGCGTCATGCTATACATGATAAGAAATTTGCGTTTCTTAATTGCTAACACACATGCACTTTCGGCCTTTAATTTCTAAGCTTCATGATTTACTACAGGTATCATTTTATTTTTTAAATGCGTAAGCATTTGTATGCTTACCGAACGACGAAAACCGTCCGTCAATCCTTCCACCCGTCCGCCCGTCCTTCCGCCGTCCGTCACGTGATACGATCGCTTTCAAGATAGGGCCCACAGCAGCGAACGAATCCACACCTTTGGGCTGCCTCTCGCTTCAGCGCGATTCAAGCGGCGAGAACACGGCGCTCACGAAGCTATTAGCATTCGCCGCGCTTTGCCCCCAGCGCAGATCGCCTTTAATAGAGAGTTTTAGCCCAGCGGGTTTACGGCCAGCGGAGCGGAGCGGGCGAGCGGAGACGCGACTGCGCATGCGCACCAAGCTGAGGCGGCCAGCGGTTTTACGGAGCAGCGTTTACGCCCGCTGGAAAGCACTCCCCAGCGGAGGGTATACGCAGCGCGCGAGCGTGCGTAAGGGCGCGCGGGCGTGTATGGGAAATGCAAGACGGCAGCCGCGAACATGAACGCCGGCAGTTCTGCATCGAAGACGGCGACTGCCGCGCTGACCCGTACATTAGTACTCAGTACATTATTAACAAATAATGCACTGAGAACATGTAATATATCTTTATTCAACATTTCTTGCATAATAAAAGCAAGCGTAATTCAATTTCATTTCTCAGTAACTCCTATTCGAACCACTAGGTGGGGCAGCAGAGCGCCCCGCTCTTTACCCCGCTCGAGCGGGTGATCCGCTGGGCTAAAATTCTTTTTCCGCGAGCCGCTCCGCTGGCGCAACGCTGGAGACCGCTCCGCTCCGTTGGCCGTAAACCCGCTGGGCTAAAACTCTCTAATACAGGGCCCGCGCGGCCGCGCCATACGCAGCCTCCGCCGAAGTAGAACGCTGACCCCTCCCCCTCCCTCCTCCCACACGGAGCCTTGCACGCGATGGAGGAAGACGGCGCGCTACCTCCCCGATATCCCTCTCCCCTCCCTTGCGCGTCCGCACCATACGCAGCCGCCGACGGAGTACGGCTCATCACGGTTGATAATGGTACGACGTGATGGGTAAGGCGCTCAAGAGCGATAACGGCTTATAATAATATACAACCCCTCCCCCGGAGCCTTGCGCGTGACGGAAGACGGCGCGCTTTCTCCCTGGTTTCCTCCCTTTCGTGCGCGATATCCAGCCGCGATCGCCCTAGCACGCTTTCACTCGCACATACAACATACTAGGCGCGGCGACGATTTCGTCGCCCTTGGACTTTATACACAACTTCACGGCGACGGCGACGGCAGAAATGCGCTTGGAGTGCCCATATATCGCAATAATAAATAATTTTAACATGTTAAAGCAAGCCATACTGACTGCGAAAGAAAGCCATATGAAGGCTTAACGCGCGTCCACTGCACGGCCCTCGAGTTCTCATCGAGAGGATACGAATCGGACCATGCGCTGCCAACGGGTCAACCTAAACGCGATAGTGGCGTGTAGGGACGTCAGTGCGAGTAGCGCTCCTCGTTCCCTTTACGCAAGCTGTATCCCCCTTATCTCTCTCCCCCCTCTCTCTTTTCCCCGCAGGTGGCGAGGTACTGTCGCAGCTATACGGGCTGTTGTTCTGGGGCCAACCACATGAGCTTTTAAAAGCGCAGGACGCCGGCCATGACTTGATCATGCGTCGTCTTTTTTTATAACTCCCACTGTCTTATTACGACTTTATTCGGTTTCCATTTTGGTACGTCGTTCTGACAATTGTTGGTTTAACGTTGTTTGACATTGGTTGGAGAATGACGGACAGCACAATGGTTAAGAAAGTTGGTTTGTGGTGCTTCACGTACGAAAACCACGATTTCATTGCGAGGCACGCCGCAGTGGGAGACCACGCATTAATTTTTACCACCTGGGCTTCCATAACGCGGCACCATGCACTGTACACGGGAGGCACGTACCCAGGATTTTGTTTTTTTTTTATTTTGGCGGGGGGGGGGGCGTAGTGGCAGCCCAAGGTAACTTTTCCATGCGAATGAGAGGGGAGGGGGTAGCTTTACTAGTAAACATGTGAATAATGCCCGCCATTCGTCATAAAGACGCGTAAACCTGCAAAAGAGAAATGAAAAAAAAATTACCGGCGATTACGTTATTTCGTAATGCGAAATTTGAGCGCAGCAAATAAGCTGTTTCACCTTTTCGATAGATTGAGGCAAAGCTGGTTGCTCTCGACGGCGGCGATGAGCCTCCGCTTCGGCGGTGCGAACGGCAGGGTCTTCTCGGCGGCGGCGATGAGCTTCTACTTCAGCCTCGCTTACTGCTGGTTGCTCTCGACGGCGGCGATGAGCCTCCGCTTCGGCGGCGCGAACGGCAGGGTCTTCTCGGCGGCGGCGCTTAGCTTCTGCTTCGGCGACGCGTACTCCTGGATCATCTCGACGGCGGCGACGGTAAGCTTCTGCTTCGGCGGCACGCACCTCTGGATTCTGACGGCGACGGCGCTGGGCCTCTGCTCTGGCAGCTCGTTTAGCAGCAGCAGCAGCAGCAGCAGACGGAGGACTTCCATCGGTCGTCTCGCTCATGGCTCAGAAAGAACTGGCAGATAATTTCGCAGTGGCGAACGGCAGCGGCAATTTCGGCTCGGGCGGTGCACATATACAGATCCGCCGCCACCGATCTGGCTCTCTGATTGCCACCGCACAGGGGTTGCATTGGAGGAGTAGCGAGGAAAGGAATTAAGTTCGAGCCGGCGCTTTGACAACCGGAGACTCCCAGGAAGAGGGGGGAGGGGGGCGGCGTGTACACCCAGCGGCAAGCGATGGGGGCAGAAGCGCGCGCAGCAAGCGGACAACACGATAAAGGGAGGACGGAAGAGATAGCAGCGACTGACTGATGCCGCTGACGCCGATAGTGAGTCAACCCCAGCTGCGGAGTTGGTTTCAGGGACAACGCCGCCGATGCCGACACAAACAATATGATACCCTCGCTTCCGCAGCGCTAAGAACCAGGTCTAGCCGTGGGAAGGTGGCCACGTATTCGTCGACGTGCCGGGGCCCACGTGAAATAACTGGCGCGTCGGCAACTGAAGAGCACCCTATCCGCCACACAAGAACAGGGGGGGGGGGGGGGACCCTTTCCTCCTCTTTCTGCATGGCGGCGACGGTGTTCTATGCAGTCACGTTATCTTGACTCTCTAGCGGCGTCAGCGGCATCCAGCGGTATCAGTCGGTCGCTGCTAGCGCTGGGGGGATGAAAGGGGGGCGGAGCTGGTTACGAGGCCGACGACAACGCCGACGACGACGCGAAACCCAGGAACGGACGCCAAAGAGCTGCGCTCTAATAAGGTGTATCTCACTGGCGTAGCTGTGAGATACACCTCTCCTTTACTTGGCAAACAGGGGACCTCATCAATTGGACTCGCGCAGGAAAGAACCGCAGGAAGAACACTGCCAAGAACAAGTAAACGAGCGAAAGTGTAAAATAAAGATTTCTAGTAGCGTGTTTTGAATGATCTCTGGAAGAATTATAGAGAAATATATATTTGCGGAACAATCAGAAGGGGTTCTTTTAGATCCCTAGTTTAATGCTCAACCAAGCGGCAAAACGGACTCGTACTGTTATTTGGGAAGTTGCGTAATGATGCGTGGCCGCTAGTCCCGTACAACCGCGTAGAGCGCAGGATGCTGCGGTTCTAGACGTACTGCGCCCACCGTGGAAAGTTAGAAAAACACCCACATAAGCGCAACAGAACAGTGGCTACGTCAGGCGCGTCGAGTGATGACTGTGGTAGCGTCATTCAAAACCGGGAATTATACTCCACTTCCGGCGGCGTTTTCTATGTTGATCCTTAAACATATTCACAAACAACGAATTTGTTAATTTTCGCTTTCCATTCCTGTTTGACTGTTGCCTCTGCTCTCTTCCTTAGTAGATCGCTTAATTTCTCAACTCCTTGGATTCTTAATTGTTTTCAGGTGCCAATTTTACACGAGAAGTGCTGTACGATTAGGGAAAAACCAGAGGAGCGAACGGGTGACTCTTATTGCTTATGAGTACAATGGTTATTGCAGGATTTGATGATGAACGCTTTTTCGCATTATTTTATTTTCCACATTATCTAACCCATATAACGGCCATATCCAGCATCGCGGCGAGGCGTCACTCGAGGAAATAATGAAGTAAAAGGAAAAGTTAAACGCAACTGGCGTTTTCTACGGCCGCAGCTCATTCCACGAACATACAGACCAGCTGACTACGAACCGAATCCTTTTTCTGATGATCAGTGTAAGCAAAGAAGGTTGAACTAAAGAAGCAACAGCGATGCGCGTGACCGTTGAATAGATGGTGACATAAAAATTGTGTTGGGCGATAAAAATTAATAAAAAATGAAATAATTAAAACAAGAAACTAAGCCCTGCCTGCTGCACAATAGATGGTGACAACTGAACGCATCCCGAGTTAATCGCTCGGGCACCGAATCGATGACAAAACTGGCCTCCACACCTTAGGAGATGCCGATAACGACCACCATCTAAAAGAAGTTTAGAAGGGAACAAAACGTTGACCGCCGAATAACGGTCAAATCTCAGGATTGATTTGGCGGCGCTTTAGGAATTAGTGTGAGGAGTGATGGCGTGGGCGGGGAGGGGGTGGAGGTGTACCGACTAATTTCGGGAGCCACTACGCCCGCCACCACGACGGGGAGGAGAGTGCATGGTTCTAGCTACGGCTGGATCTAGCCTTGCAAAGCACATGCCGGCCCCTGTTTTGAGTAAGAAACGCGGACGGCAATTTCAAGCAGGAACTGTTCTTTCGTTTTGCCCGTCTGCGGTTCTCGGAGATGAAGAGGTTATTTTTTTTTTTTTTTCGAGAAGTGGTTGGTGCCCGGGAAGGACCGCGGAGAGTCCGCAAGGACTATCCGGTGCGCGTCGGGAGGAAGCCGCTCGCCAGCTGCTTTTGCTGTTCTGGGCGCGCCTTATCGCTACCCTGACAACTCCGGCGGTAAACAGGCCGATAAGGAGCGCGCCAGACGCTTGGGTGCTAGCGGTGCCTCTTCGGAAGCGACCGGAATCCAGCAACTCTTCCCCTCCTCTCGCAAGCTCTCGAGCATTATAAGCCAGGCTGCGCTCGGCTCGGCTCGGCTCGGCTCGGCTCGGCCTGAGCTCGGGTGCCAACATGGGGGGCCGTGGCCTCTCCGATTGTTGGGCGCGGCGCGTGGTTTGCTCTTCGCGGTTCTGTCGCGTGGCTCGTGTGCGGGGTCACGTGTCTCTTTCTCACGTCTCGTGGCACTCGCTTTTTGTCGGTCGGGTACCGTGACGTCACTCTTCGGGGGGAGTCGCGTGCCCTTTCCGTGGCGGCGGGATGATGGATGGCTGGCGTGTGGCGGTCGTAGTATCGCCTCTTTGCTTTCTTTCTCTTTCTTTATTTTTTTTTTCATTTTAGGCGTCGCCTTCGCCGTTTGTTTGTTGCTGCTAGGAGCCCTCTTTCGCTCGATCTGATTTCAAGCTGTCTCCTCCGCTTCAACCGTGCCTGCGCCGAGATCAAGTAGCGTCCAGGGAGTGTCCTTGATGCTTGGCGCCAATAGGGGACGCGGTTCGTCCGCCGTTGTGTATCTCTCATGTGTGCGCAGGGACATTTCCGTCCGTGCGTGCGTGTGGGTGGGGTGGGGGATGTGGTTGTAATGGAATAAGAAGAGCACTCTTCTTGCCCTTTCACCGACCGCACCTTGCCCATCGGTACTTAGCGCTTTGGGTGTGTGTGTGTACCTTGCGAACAGTGGGCGCTTGACTCGGAAGCATCCGGATATCCACGTGCTGCGCGAAGTGTTGTAAACTCGCACGCCAAACCAAAAAAAAAAAAACGAGGACATTGCTGCTTTGGCCGTCGCTAGCGGTTGTGGGCACAAAAGCGTGTGGAAGCTATAGCTTGGATTTAAAATGCACCGCGCGTTCCTCGTCCGGATCAGAGCGATGCCGCCGCCCATTAAACGAGAGCTAACCAAACTCTCCTACATTGGGTGAAGAGCGTACTCCTGCGCTGAGTAGCGGCGCAGAAAACGCTGGTAGTCCGCCAGCTAAGCGATTTACTACACATCTCGAAAACGCATTTACGATGCATTGTGGAGGCTTGGTATTGGGGGCTGTACTCATGAGAGGTTCCTTGTGTCCGGTTTACCGTAATATATGTATTTAACACTGGGAATCCTTTCAAGTGGGAAGACGACGGAGACCTCAAGACGCTAAATCCTTGAAAGACCCAAATAAAGTTTCTCTCTCTCTCTCTCTCTCAAGTGGGATTTCGCCAATCGAGAGGGCTATCGAATTTCTATGCTAATAAAATAGACTGCATGTTGAAACTGTGGGCGTTATCTTTCCCTTAGTCTTGTATTCTGTGAAAAAAAAATTATCAAAAGCAACATCAAAGACAGTGTAGTCGGGTGGCGTAATGTATAAGGCTAGATGTATACATTTATTTGGTGCAGAAAGTTCGGCTATTACTGGAGAGAATGATCCGCAACTTTTCCTTTTCTCAATTTCACGGCCGAACTGCACAGGGTATTTTGGCATGTTTGCGCCGTTTCCTGCTCAGAAAAAAAAAAAAAAAAACGATTGCAAAATTTGCGATGCTATATCCTTCCAAGTCGTCTGAACACTTCAGTTGTGTTTGCCTTTTTAGCATGCAGTAATGCTCGAACCCTGGTCGCGTCCCAATAGAGCAATTAGCTCTAAAGGCTAATTATCGTGGCTAATTCCTCGTGGACAATACGTGAATCTGTTCTCTGTAAACGGTATAGTCTATGTGCATTTTTATTTTTTTTAATGTTTACATAAATATTTAAGGTTGTGTTGTAGTTGTTACTATTATAACCCCTTTTCCTTCATCTGCTATTCTTGCGTGGTCCGTGGGTTTGATTTGTGGCGTATTATTTTTCCATAGACCTTGTACATTGTTTCGTAATTCCTTGATTTTTCTTTTTTCGTGTAGCTATAGATTTAAAAATGGCCGGCCCTTTTCGCGAACAAACTACCCTTTTTTTTTTCACTGTATACTCTGCAATCCGGTCCGCCTTGCCCAACTTGCAGTCTCCATACAGTACGTTCCTATGTTTCACAGCCAATAAACAAAGAAGTGAGAGACTTTATACTCTGGATCCGATATCTGGACGACCGATATCGAGATCTCGCTCGTGCGTTTCTGCCAGCAGCCGTGGAGCAAGCAGCACGACATGCGAGAAGTCGTTCGTGTCTGGAAGCGCGAGTTCTTTTACGCGCTAACTGGGGACGTTACGGATCGTCGTCTCCGGTCTGCTCTTACTTCTTCACCTTTGCTTATCTTTTCTCGCCGCCGTCTTTACCGCCCGTACACTTGAGCCGGTGCCCAGAATTCGCGTTAGCAAACATTATACGCGCTTCCGTGGAGTGCGTGCTCTTTTTGCGCGCCGCCGGGAGAAGCATTCCACGTATGAGTGCGCGTCGTCACGCCTCCCACGACAGGCGCTCTGCCCCTTATTAGACGTGCGCGCGCTGAATATGTTTCTCGGCGAATTCAGAACGACCGCGGAAAACCAAGAGGCGCAATGAAAGCACGACAAGCATAAGAGGAGAGAGAGAGAAGGAAAAAGAAAGGGAAGGGTAAGACGCCGGAGGTTAGCCAGCGTAAGTAGCGGCTGGCTACCCTGTTCAGGGTGAAAGGGGGTATCGGAAAAAAAAGTGATTGAAAAAACAAATAAAACAAAATGAAGTTAGAGATCGTTCACGCAATAACTCAATGCGGCGCGCTACAGGTTTCAATATCGGTCGCACAATTTGCAAGCCCTTAAGAAGCTCATAAAACGGAACTCTTTGTTTGCCAACGTCCAAGTGGTTTGGCGTGTCGTGTGGTTCGTTAACTAAACGGGCCCGATCCCGAAGGTGCTGCGTACAGAACTGGGCCAGTCACAGGGGTTGTGTAATCAAAGGTATAGTGACTTCGTGTGCGAATCATGACACAAGTGCAAGATATGCGTCATAGCAAAGGCTGTAATCCGCTTTCTAGCTTGGACCTATCATCGAGCCAGTGCAATAAGTGACGTTTAAAGCATGATGAAGAGAAGAGAGAGAGCAAATGATAAAGGAAAGGTAGGGAGGTTAACCAGGACTGAGCCCTGTTGGCTACCCTACACAAGGGAAAGGGAAAAGGGGACGGAAAGATTAAAAGAAGAAGAGAAAGTCTACTGGGTATATCGTTCGGTCACTCAGTCCGGATCACAGACGCTGACTCAATCCAATAGCCTTCAAATATCGCAGCAAAGCTTTTGTGGCCTTTTGTAGCTGCGATATGCGAGGCCATGGTCCCAAGGTCTTCTTCAAGGTGAACGGTGTTCTATCTAGCTGATTGAGAGCTGTGCAGAGGTCATGTCTTTCGTTTTGAAGAGATGGGCAGTAGCACAGTAGATGTTCCATAGTTTCCTCGGCACCGCAGGCATTACAGTCGGCGCTATCACTCATTCCAATCAAAAACGTATATGCATTGGCGAATGCGACGCCCAAGCGTAAGCGGCACAGCATTGTTTCCTCATTTCGCAGAAGCCCTGGTAACAGCCGCAGTTGCATAGAGGGGTCGAGGGAATGCAATCGTTCTTGGGTGAATTCAGGTGTGTGCCACTTCTCTGTGTCATACGTTGTGCTACCTTGCTTAGGTGTTGGGCTGCGTCGGTCCGCGATAAAGGTACAGAAACAAGGGTTGCTCCTTCGTGTGCTTTCTTAGCAGCTTCGTCAGCGAGGTCGTTGCCGGAGATACCGCAATGGCCAGGCAGCCACTGAAACACGACGTCGTGTCCTTTCGCTATCATACGATGGTGCATTTCTCGTATCTCCGACACTAGTTGTTCACACGACCCGCGACGAAGAGATGACAGAAGACATTGTAAGGCCGCCTTCGAATCGCAGAATATTACCCACCGATTAGCGGGCTGGTTGTTAATGTAATCAACGGCACCTCTGAGGGCAACAAGCTCCGATCCGCTCGATGTTGTCATGTGAGAAATCTTGTATCGGACGCTAATTGATCGTTAAGGTAGAACCACTGCGCCGGTGGAGCTGGTCTGAGTGGAAGAGCCATCCGTATATAAGTGGACTCGGTCAAAGTAGAAAGTGTTCAAACAATCCAGAGCTACTTGCTTCAGGGCCTTGGTAGGCAGGTCGGTCTTCTTTCTTATCCCTGGAACCGTGAGAAAGCATGAAGTCTGTCACGTGTATCCGGCTCCCAAATCGCTTCCGGCGCGTGCAGCCAGAAAAAAGCATAGCCTTCGAGATCTACTTCTGTTATCCAAAGAAAGGCGTCGTTGCGGTGGGGTTGGACGCCACCTATTAAAGGATGGGGTGTGCCGATCCTTATAATGCTATCGTATTAGCATCTCTGGTGTCGCATATGCACCTAGCTTCTTTGGCTCTTTCTCCGGGTTTGATGACGGTGTCTCTCCGAGTTGACGTAGCGCGGAGGGGGGGCGGAGAGAGAGAGAGAAGGGAGGGTCAAGGGAAGGAGGAGGGAGTATATTTTTCTCACAGCCGAAGCGCGGAGAAAGGAACTACGAAGTACAGCTGTGACGTTGATGTGTAGAGGAAGCACTTGCGTAGTGGCGCTGTTTAATACGTCACAAACGGTGTTCCAAATTGTCTAGTGCGACCCTAAGGGAGATTTACCAACTTTTATATCGGGACATGCAATTGATCATGTCATTGCGATGGGCATAGAGAGGTTTTAAACGTCAGTAATTTCGTCCTGCACAGTTCACATGCACGTACTCGCAAGTCTAGCTGCACTGCGAGCGAGACCAACAATGTCTCTGTATTGAGAGTGTAATGCAAACCGTCGCGAAGCTTCGCGTCCGTCTACTTCCACATTGTGTGGGGTCCGCTTAATTTTCTTCCTTAGTTAGCTCGCCTAAAACATTTAGATGGTTGCAAAAACTTTGAGTTTGTCTCAACGTTAGTAGTGTATTAAAAGCGAATGTGTAAGGGCGTTGGTGGCCAGCAGAAAACTGTTATCGATGCACCCTGCCAGTGACTAGCCAGTGGAGATAAACTTCGAGAATAACGAGGAAATTTGAAACAAAGTGAGAGAATTTAACGATAATAATTATGGGTCTAACGCGAAAAGCGAATATGAGGAACCCAAGTGAGTGGTCAGGGGTGGATAATATACAAACGTTCAAAGTGGTGACACACCGCTGTGAGACTCAGTGCCTTTGGCATACCGCTGATAAGGGCGACGTTCGATTCTCATCGCGGTAGCCAAATTTCTGTGGGAGTGAAAAGAAAAAAAAAGAAACGCCGGTATGACTAATCTTAGGTTCTTAATAAAGAATTCGAGATACCGTAAAAACTGGAATATATGTTGAACTTTCTTTTTGTTTTATTTATTCTTTCTTCTTTAGGAAATCGCGGCAAAATGTTGACCCTGTCTTATATACCGGTCATTTTTTACCGGTTTCAACCGTATTAATTAAAGTTTGCGGGATTGAACTATATACTGGTCCCGCCTATATTCCGATTTTTACGGTAGTCAAAGATAATCCTGAAAGCTTTACTACGGCGTCTTATAGGCTTGGGGTTGTGGCGTTAAACGCAATGAATGAATGAATGAATGAATGAATGAATGAATGAATGAATGAATGAATGAATGAATGAATGAATGAATCAATGAATGAATGAATGAATGAAACGGATCGGTTGGTTTTTCGGTAGGTTGGTTGGTAGGTCGGTGGGCAATATCGAGATTTTGTAATTAGTCCGTTAGCTTACAGTTCAATGCTCCCAGTCGTTCTAAACGAGGTAGCTGGCGTCGGTACTCTGTCTCAAATGTCTTTTGTGTTCAGGGTCCCTCGAGTCAGCCCAGTGCAGCGTCTACAAGGCCTGATTGGTTCTTGGTGTGCGAACTCAAGTGTACGAACTCAAATTATACAGGTTTGGGAAAAGTAGTCAATACTTGTTATATCGCCGATAATATACTTCGCACCAGCCCGAAACGGACGTGGCGGTGGAACCTGGTCTCTCGCGCATAGAGATACATAACGGGAGAACCGGTTGTTTCCGCAGTCGCTCGCATTGTCTCGGAAGCGAGCGCCCGCTGTCGCAACGCCTGTCTGTTTGGCCTTCGAGCCCAACGGCGCATATAATGCGCACCTCGAGCTGTCGAATGTGCCCACCAAAACGGGCAACCCGCGGTGCACGTTTGTTGTCGATTCTCGCATGTCTATCGGCGCGATGTGAAGGAGCGAGCAAAGGCAAAATATGTGTGGCGAGACAAAGGACTTGGCATTTAAGACCTAATCACTCGTTTATACCGAGCACGAGTGGTTTATACCATTGCAAGCTCGTCCAATGCACAGCTGCTTCTGCTTTGCTCGCCGTAAACGAGCTGCGGCCTTTTGACCTTCTTCGCGTCGTACCTTTGAGATTTGGCGAATGGGAGCACGTTCTGCGATGACTTCGACTCGTATTGTTATCGTGTGTCGAGATGTTTACGCCGGGACATTGCACGTATGCTGAGGCAAGCCTCTTCTTGGAGGAGATGTGTTTCATTACTACTTCGTGTGAATATGAAAAACAAAGCAGACATATGCAATTCAGCTCCTTGTTCTGCTACAATGAGAGCAATTGCCTTTGTCTTGACCTCCCAGAATTTGTCGGGAACAGTATCTTATATCAAGATGCACGCGTATAGCTAATGATCTCAATCGGTTTCGTGTCCTTTCAACACAAACTTTTGTAAATGTCTGTAAATCCCCACAAAGGACGTCTCAGTAAGTTTTCAATATTGCGTCTGCCTAATTTTTTGTAACTATCAGTTATTTCGTTGACATTGCCGTCAAGTAGTTTTTGTGCAAACTCTCTCACCCATTACAGGTTCACCTCTATGAGGTAGTCTTATCAAACAGTTCCGTTCCTGTCGCAAAGATTGAATTTAATGACATCTTTCTAAATAATGCTAAACATTTGCCTCATCACTACAAAAAAGGCATTTTTGAAGACCTCCTTGCACACCTAGAAATAAAAACCGTACATCATGGCGATTGACGCTTCCGCCTGTGAATAGAAGCCAGGTGTGGACACAGTATCGGCATTTCTGAATTGGTTTGTTTCCTTTCGACTACCTGACTTAACTCACGCCTATCACTCAGGTGGAATTATTGGCAGTCGTTTTACATTTACGTTAGTTGACAACGTTTTTGTCATCAGTAGTAATTTTAACAGATGTTCTCACCAGAGAACTAAGAGACAATCAACGTTATCAAACGCCTTGCTAGTGTTCTATTCCTTCGTGCCAAAACGTTTACGCCTCGTTCGTTTGATATAGGTGCTAGGACACAAAAATTCCGTGCTAAATTACCGTAGCAACTCATTATGGTCCGGTCATTCTTATTTTACGTACGCCTTCCTTCCCCAAACGGTGCGAATAAAGAAATACATGCAACACCAAGAACTTTTCCAAATGTTCATATTTCACCATTCATTTTCCAGGTTTAAATATTCCTTGGAACAACAGATACTACTGCATTGTAAAGGCTGAAGTATCGCTGATGAAACTACGAATAAAGAAATATATGCAACACCAAGTAACTTTTCCCAATGTTCATATTTCACCATTAATTTTCCACATTTAAGTATTCCTTGGAGCAATAGATGCTACTGCATTATAAAGGCTGAAGCATCGCTGATGAAACTATGTTGTCGAGTCGCCCCACTCATCTTTTATCTCCATACGTCTGGTCTAGTCATCTCACCTTTGTGTCATTTCTGCAATGAGAATGCACCTCGAGAACATTTCTTCCTGGCATGTCGGTGTTCTAATATTCAAAGAAAAGGTACTTTCGATTGACCTTTGCGAAACTTGGCTTGACTTCCGGTGGTCGTTTGCGTTGCCGCTACCGAATTAGCTTAACCCCAGAGACGTTTGTGGTCTCCTCCATAATTTTCTGCGCGAGACAGAAATGATTCCATGCTAAAATGTTCATTTTCTTTTTCATTCCATATTTGTAGCTCGCGCATTTAATTACTGTAATATTTAGTTAGTGTACGCTTCACATTAATAGCCGTCAACTCTACATTTCACAGTAACTAACCAGTTACTACTTTTGTTTGAATTTACGTGCCTCAAAATTATTATTATTTTTAACCTTTGCACCGCCAGATTCATGGCCGATCCTCCAAAGAGGTTGCGCCAATTCGAAGAGAAACGACCAACCAAAGAACCAATAAATCAACTTACCCAGTGGCGCATACCCAATGATCCAAGCTGGCGTGAAGGAGGCTAGATACAAACATACCGTAAACTGGTAACATTCTTAAAAATGCCACTAGCATTAAAAAGAAATGCTTCCACGTTTTATGTTTAAAGATTTCTCAGATTTGGCAGTCGAAAGTGTATGCTAGCAGCATGTAACCCAGCATGGTTCTTGATTTCCCGTATTGTTTATCGTTCATTATGTTCATAATTTTTTGTTAACCATTTTTTCTGTTGTAGTGGTTTGTGAATGGTGTAAAAGTGTCTTCTGTTTCAAGCGGAATAAAGCATTTGGAAGTCAGGAGGAAGAAGACAGCGTCCTGTTTCGTCCCTTAACCTCTTCTCTCGGGCCGTGGGTTAACCTTACGCTGTTATGTCAAAGGTGCCAAATTGAAACTCTCGTGGAGTGAACAGGCGACACGAAATCGGTAGCAAAATTAACTTTCATAGCTATCGTTTTCAAACTTTCGTGTCCGATATCTTCATGCGATCTAGGGACCGTATTCACATAAAAGAAAAGGAGAGAAAACGGTGTTACACTAGGATTGTACGTAGGAGAAGATTTGAGCCCGTCTTGATGCTGAACATATTATACAGTGAAGACACTCGGCCAGCGGAAAAGAGCGCTTACGAACGGAAAGCTTTGTGAATTCGGCCCCAGGTAGTCCGAATTCCTCCAATTGTTTTCAACTGTGGTTTCTCCCATCGTAGCTGTATTGTTTGACCTCACTGTCGCGTGCAGTAAATATTTGTTTCAACCCTAAGTGGTGAGGGACAAATCGGCTGAGGGTGTAAGAAGTGTTTGCTGTGTTACTAACTGCCAATTTCAAAATTTGAACTTATTAATTTCCTTCCGGCTCATATCCCCTAAAAATTATTTTTTATGCATCTCGATGCCTCGCTGAAACAAGGCCTCTCCGTTAGAGTGCGCCGGGCCGTTTACACGGAAGACCAACAAGCCAAACGACATTATTAATTAAGAAATAATCATTACAGGCTTTACGTGCCAAAACCTAGATATGGTCATGATGTAGGCCGCTGTTGGGGACTCCGGGGTAATTTGACGATCTGGGTTTCTTTAAAGTGCATTTAAATCTACGTACACGACCTTTTCTTTTTCTTTTCTTTCTTTTCTCTTTTTTTTTTCTCGTTTTCATTTCGCCCCGTCGAAATGCGGTGGCCACGGCTGCATCGAACCTGCGATCTCAAACTCGGAGCTGCAACGCCATGGATATAACCACTAAGCCATGTTGCACCGCGGCGGCTATTCCAACAAACAATTAACCGTGTAACTGCTGTCGGCGGAAAAGACCCAGGGTCGCGTTTTCGGGGTCGACAACTTTCGAGATCGCTGTCGCTCTGAGAAACGCCAGTATTCGCGCATATCAACGGAAACGGACCCTGGAGACCTCGAGGGCCTCGAGTGAGTAAGCGTTTGTTGTCGGACCGGATGCCGTGTGTGCGGCGTCAATTTGACGTCAGCTGCCCGCGAGAGCGGCTGAAGCAAAGAACAAAGACAACATCGCAGAAGCAGGGAAACAAAGAAACCAATCGCACGCGCAGCTTGCGGTACTTTCTTTTTTTTGTTCTCTCTATTTAGTTCAGAGACCTGAACGTTTCTAGTATCGTATAGCCAAAGGTGAATGCTTTGTTTGTTTTCGTTTCTTTCTGTTTGACGCGTCATGTGGTTTTCTTTCGCAACAAAAGTTGTTTGTAACAACGTTTGAAACAAATGTGTCAACATTGCGCAGTCTATCGTATCAGGCCAGATTACAGTGTGAAATGGAAAAACAAAGAGATATAGATGCCCGAAACATTCTTTTTATAAAATTGCGAACCTTTCTTTCTCCCTATTGTTCGTAGGGTAGCAAACCGGACGTTATTCTGGTTAACCTCCCTGCCTTCTCCTTATCTCTTTCCTCCTCCCTCCTACCCCATACAGAGGCGGTGTGCAAAAAGAAAAATAAAATAAAGGGAAAAGAAGAGCAGGGATGGCTATGGAGGTGCGTAAAGGTGTAGTGTGGTGAAGCCCACAGTCTGGGCCCACCTGAGCCACTCCAAATGGCCAAAATTTAGAGCTGACATGCGGGCATCTGAAGTTCGCGAAGTAAAATTTTAAGAAATTTTTTCTTTTTCTGTCTCTATTTTTTTTAACAGAGATTCTTCGCAAATCCAGCCGTACTTTGCTGACCGCGTGGCTTCATGCGGCTGCTGTTTTGCTGAATACAGCGCCTGCACCGGTTTCCATTATGCGAAGAAACACAGGAATTGACCGGAATTGAATATTAGTGAACCTTATTAGTGTATTTTGCGTAGCACTACTCTGCATACACCTCTGTTCATCATTATTCCCTAAGCGAACACCTTTGTGACGTCAGTGCGTCGACGTTTCATGGTGTGCGTACGCGCGAACCGTAGTTGACATTGTGTTTCTATAAACATGGCATGTCTAGCACGAAGTGTGCTTGAATCCGAGCTTACTTGACGCGCTCTACAACTTTATAACTGACATGTTAGAGGTTGAAGCAATAGTTAAGAAGTAGGCCAAATAAGAACAATTAATTAAATAATATTTAGTGATGAAAAAAAGATAAGTACTGGTTGTAAGTACTACACGCGAATACCGCATTTGCAGTTGGTACGATTTTTGTGGAGCATTTGCTCTTTTTTTTTACTTAAAATCCTGGTCCAAGTTAGCTGGGACACCCGGTATGTTATTACATTGTTTGTGTTGTGCCTCGTCGGCGCTTTTTGGCGGAAGTGCGGCATCGACCACAAAAGCGGCCCACGCGGCATTGCAAAAGGTGCGAGAAACAGCGGTGACGTATTTCACGCAAGGAATGACTAGTCCATGGTGATCAGCGAGAAGGAAGGGGGTCAACCGAGGGGCCCGATCTTTATTAGTCATATCATGAGAACGCAGCAGACACTGACACCAAGGACAACATAGGGGAAGCTACTTATGCTTAATAAATGAAACGAAGATATGATAAATTAATGTAAATGAAAGTGGGTGGAAAAACAACTTGCCGCAGGTGGGGAACGATCCCACAACCTTCGCATCCTGTCCATGGTGAGGATGTCTTCCTGAGGCATGCGCATTTTTTTTTCTTTGAACGAAAGGCAAATCTGGAATTCTCGGTAGTAATACTGCATTCATTGTTCCTCTCCATTGAGCGCGACAGAAGGCAGGAGGCGAGCAACGGAATGTTTCGTACTACCGCGTTCTGTAAGTCCCCCTCCCTTTCTTCCCTTCTCTCTCTCTCTCTCTAGTTATCTTTTTCTGTTTTGTTGCTGCTGCTGCTGCTGTTGTTTTTCCGCTGTAGCAACTTCTCACTGTGAAAGGAGAGTAATTTATTGTTCGTGCAAGTGTTTTTTTTTCTTCTTTTTTTGTGATGTGGAATGAAACCCGAATCGCAGCTCTGGTGGTTTTTGTGTATGTACGTTTTGTAACGCCCAAACAAGCTTCCCTTTGTGGTCAGTCACGGTGTCTGCATATAGATACGCAACATATTTTTGAATGTTCCGACTGATGATCACCACAAGAAAATGTTTTCTTTTTCTTACATCAATGTTCTGGCTGCAAACGCAAAAACACTCTGTTAACAACACCACGTCGTGTGGCACCTTACTATGCAGAGCAGTGCGAAGCAAACGGAATTGGGAGGTGCGCTACTAGGTTTCACGGCAAGTTCGACGACACCCGCCGTGGTTGCTCTGTGTCTATGGTGTTGGGCTGCTGAGCACGAGGTCGCGGGATCGAATCCCGGCCACGGCGGCCTCATTTCGATGGGGGCGAGATGCGAAAGCACCCGTGCACTTAGATTTAGGTGCACGTTAAAGAACCCCAGGTGGTCGAAATTTCCGGAGTCCTCCACTACGGCGTGCCTCATAATCAGAAAGTGGTTTTGACACGTAAAACCCCAAAATTTAATTTTTTTTTAAAGTTCGACGACACGCCGTGCACGCGTGGTGGCGTGGTGGCTTTGGTGTCGCGCTGCTATGCCCGTGGTTGCGGAATCGCATCCCGGGCCGCGGCGGGCACATTTCGACGGGGGCGAAATGCACAAAACACCCGTGCACCGTGCATGGGAGGCACGATTAAAGAACTCCGGGTGCTCAAAATTAACCGGGAGTCCCCGACTACGGCGTGCCTCATAATCATATGTTGGTTTTGGCTCTCAAAACCCCATAAATAAATTTCTCTAATTTTTCAAATTCGGCTATCGGAGCGCGCGGAAAACGCCACTGGGAGATTGTAGCGAGCGCTAAGCCACCACCCTGGAGGCGACGTTTTCGCTGACGTAACCCGGCAGAGGCTAGCCGGCGCGCTGTCTGTACTATGGCCTGCCGGATGAAACTTGTAGCCGGCACTTTTGTTTCAATTGTACGCTTCACTGCGCACACTGCATGCATGTGCAATTTCTAGGCGTGCTTTATTATTATTTCTTAAACCGTCTTTTTTTTACTCTTTTGTAAAACGGCGATGAGACGGTGCTTTCAGCAATTTGTCTATATTCAGTCATAACAGGCACGCAAACTCTTCGCACGACTTTAACTCGGCCTCCCCCGATTTATTCCCTCCCCTTCCTTTGACCCCCCACTCCCCACCACAGCGCACTAAGAAAGAAAATTTGAGGAAAAAGCTAGAGTGTGTGTTCGAAAGAACGTGAGACACGTAAAGGAAGGAAGCCAAGCTAGCCCTGCGATACGGTATCCGACAGTTAGTTTTCAGTGACGTAGCGTTTGGTGCCCGCATATCCAGCTTTTCTGGACACGTACCAACTAGCGCCCCAAGCGGGCCCGGCACGAAGCTAGCGCGTTTTCAATGGAACGAGCGGGTTTTTTGCGAATTACAAAAGCTGCAGGTCGATTATTGAAAAACGCAGGTGACAAACGTGTTCTGGAAGACAGTCCACACGAGCCAAATGCAGTGATCACTTTATGGCACGTAAAAATTTTGTTCCCACAGCAGTTAAAGTTTTAGCAATGGAAGCCTATGGAAACGACGAAAATTTGTGCTCGATTTTTGAGGCAAGAACGACGACTGTAATAAAACTATCCCGTCTATCGTAATACGCAGTGGAGCGTATGTAGTCCGGAGACTCAGCTTTCGATTGATGCCTCTCTCGACTCTCCACATATGGCGTAAGACTGTTCCCGAAAGCGATTTTTGTAACACTGTCGTGAAAACTGCCGTGGTATCTATAAAAACACAAACGTACCCCTCGGCGAAGCCTCGGTGGCCGTGGCCGAGTGGTAGAATAGCGAGCACCTTTCGTCCCGCATCACGGCGGCCGTGGTTCGATTCCCCCTTCACAGCGTTTTTTTTTTTTTTCAAGCAGCATAGGACCTAGTTTTGTAGTCTCTCACTAGATGGCAGAATCACAAAACCCAAGATTTGCTTTCGGTTTTGGTTTTTCAGCAGCGCATTTTTTGAAAGCCGCATAGGGCTTATAGTCTCCTACCAAATAGCATAAACACAAAACTCAAGAATTGCTTTCGGTTCTGGTTTTCCAGTGGTGCTCTTGAAATATTATGCTTTCTGTTTTTCCTTCATAAAACGTAGCAGTATCGTGTTCATTTGTTAAGTCATCGCTTTTATGAAGGTTTTATTAATTGGACAACATAACTAGAAGCTTGCGCATGGCTTTGTGTTATGAAAAAAAAAAGAACTTTCGTGCTTTGTAGCGTGGAACCTGCAAGAACAAGATGCCTATTCTTATTGCGTTCTTCTGGAAGGTCCGTTTTCTTCGACTTTCGGCTGTCCTTAATGGCACACACTCCGAGCGAATGACGTCCAGCTGTGCCACAATGTTACCCGGTGGCCAGTGCCATTCCTATGCAAAATTCGTGTGGAACAAAGAGTCTGCTAGGCTGAGTCGCTGCCCGAACGTTAATTATTTCTAAATATTCATCCAAATAAGAAATGCACCAACTAGGAGATGTGCAGCGTCTGGATTAGTAGCTACTGTTAATGTGTTCCCTACAGCCAAGTGGTATCAATCCGTAGGTGTGGCCGTAAAAAAACATTTGAATAAATGTCCTTCGTTCGGTGCATTTGCTTTTAATGCGCAGCATTCTTTGTCGAGTACCCCTGCAATTTGGTAGCAAAATCGTGCAATATCGTACCTGTAACGCCAAAAGCTTGACGCATTTCCCATATAAATATATAGGTCTTCATAAAAAGGGTTGGGGTGACCAACTTGAAATTGGAAGTGGCATCAGCATAAATTTGGGCCAAGGTGAATTTAGCGGTGATATGGGAGTGGCCCTACCTAAATTTGGGGTGAAAGGGTAGTGAGCCAAGCTGAATTTGAGGCTGATATGGGGGTGGCCCAACCTAAATTTGAGCTGATATAGGGGTGGGTAAGCTTAAGTTTGGGGGAATATGGGGGTGGGCCAGCCTGGATTTGGGTATTATATGGGGGTGGGAGAACCTAAATTTTGGGGTGATATGGGGGGTGGGCCACCCTAACCATGAGCGTGATATGGGGCTGGGCCAAGTTAATCGAGGGGGGGGGGGTAGGGGGGCTAACCTAAATGTGGGAGTGATTTGCTGTGGGCTATCCCAAATTTGAGGTGATAGACGGGTGGGCCAGGCTAAGTTTGGGGCTGATATGGGGGTGGGCCAACCGGGATTTTAGGATGATATGGGGGTGGGCCAACCTACATTTGAAGGTAACATGGGGACGCGCTAACCTAACCATGGGGGTGATGTTTGGCTGGGCCAAGCTGAATTGGGGGAGGGGGGGGGAGGTGATGGGTGGACTAACCTATATTGGGGTATGATTTGCGGTAGGCCATCCTAAATTTGAGGTGATCGAGGGGTGGGCCAGCATTAGTTTGGGGCTGATATGGGGGTGGGTCAACCTCGATTTGCAGGTGGTATTGGAGTGGGCCAATATAAATTTGGCGGTGTTGTGGAGGCGGGCCAATCTGTATTTGGGGTTGATATGGGGTTGGTCCTACCTAAATGTGGGGGCAATCTCGGGGTCGGTCAATCTGAACTTGGGGGCCATATGGGGGTGGGCCAACCTAAATTTTGGGGTGCGTCGACTGGAATTTTGGGGGACGATTTATGGAAATTCGCGGGTGGACCAACTTGAAAATTAGGGGTGGCCCAATTGAAATTGGGGATGGGCCAACTCCAAGTTTATGGCTGGGCGAAAAAAATCGGGCGTGGCCGACTTAAAATTGGAGGGTGGGCAAATTTTAATTTGAGGGTGTGCCAACTTGAAATTTCGGGGTGGGCCTATGTAATGTTTGGGGGTGGGCCAATTGAAATTTGGGGGGCCTATTTACGAATAGTTAGACAACACCAGTGGTGTTTCTGCATCTTTTTCATCATCGCAAAGTATGTATATTAATAATTGTTACCTAATACTCCTCAAGGTGAGCTACCACTCGAGCCTTCCCAGCCCACTGGGCTGATAATGTCACAGAAGTACTCTTATCGTGACAACTGCGACGTTCAATGCGGAGATCACATGAACAAATCGCAGACTGAGCTGACCATTTTCGCACCAATGTCATTGCTAACACTACTCGCTCGTGCTAGAGGCAACACAAGCTGACAACTATCATAATTCAACTTTCACTCGCACGCTAGTCGAAACGCTCTCAGCGCACTATTTCGCCAATCATTGGATAGAGCCTTGCTGGATGTTTTACTGTCATGTTGCGTCGTTTTTCACGAAGGCCGTCTCCCGAAAAGAGAATAGATTTTTGAGATTGACGAGGCAAGCTAGTATATAACTCATACGAAGCAAATGTATAAACGGTTATAGTGATTTTTCAAAAATGAATATAAGTAAATAAGATTTCAGATGGTATTGTTTCGACCGGGCATGACAACCAGTTTTTCCCGCCTATCACAGTGCTTTGACCGAAAACCTAATCATTTTGCTCAAACGTGTTGCCCAATACTACATGTGCTAAATGTGGAAAAGTGCGGTGCGTGGTCACAGCTTCAAAGCCAGTCTATTTTGTGTACGGTTGTTGATATTGTAGTAATGTGGAGTTTTCTTCTTTATAAGAGCACGAAAAGAAAAATATAACAGATGGTAGCTAAGCGCAAAGTAAATTGGAAGATCTGAAACCAGCAATTATTTTTGTATTGTGGATTGGTCTTCTCCGCCGGTAGATCGCTGTCGCATAACTTCAAAGAATTTTGCTTGTGTGCAACTGCAGCAAAAACGAAAATACTACCATTTCATTGCCAGGACCTTTATGTCCTCCACACACACAAGAAGGACACCAGATAATTGGCAATATCAGTTTATAAACTGACATTGTTTTGCTAATTTCAGTGTAGCGTGGTGCCTGCGGACGGAGTATTTTCTTAGTATCAGTCCAGTGTTAGCAGTGAGAAGCAGTTCGGTCTACCATTCCCATGAGGGCATACTAGCCATTGTAGCGCTTTACTGTAGGACAAATTAAGTGCTAAAAACTTGGTGTGCCTTGTCCTTCCGCAGGTCGTCCATCCATTCTGTTATGGTGACGATCAACGTTGTGTCCGTCAGGCCTCCTCCTCATCTTTAGCTTCACCATCGCGAGAGTGGACAGAGAAAGGAAGCTTTTTTCACAATCAGCCCCAGCGGGATTCCACCACTCGTAACTGCTGCAATTTGCATTCAGTGACTGGGCATGCTTAGCACATCCTTAGTTTCACAATGACTAGAGTACGCAGAAAAAGTAGAGCTTTGATCGCTATCACTACCACGAACCCATGTCAATGCAGATATAAGTACGTGCAGGGGCTGAGTATGCCAACCTCTCCGTTACCACCTGCTTCCACCACCTTAGATTTTCCAGGCATACCTGCTTCTTGTTTTCATCGCAGACGCATGCAGGATAAATGCGGATAACCAAAAAATCTCAGTGCCCTTCCACTCTGTGAAGAAACATGACCTGCAAAGCTGTGTATGTGGGTCCCTTAATGGTTAACTGCACCTCCACCGTATGTCGGCCCCGCATTGCACTGTATTCGGGATCGGCCCACGTATGGGGCGTGCTTAACGCCTGCTTCATCTCCGCCGCGGGTCACTCCGGCATGGCGTTACATTCGGGATCAGCCCACATATGGGGAGCGCTGAACGCATGCTTCACCACCGCTGCGGGTCGGGCCGGTATTACGCTGCCTTCAGGATTTGGCTCTACACGCGGACGCGATAGTGGAGAAAGTAGCCCTTAAGAGGAAGCTTTAGCTCTGGTGGTCCTATCTAAATAAATGTAAAAGGAGAATTTGTTTTTCTCGACAGCCACTGCATCTAATTTGACAAGGTTTGTTGCATTTAAGACAAGAACTTAAAATCTAGTGTCTGTTGGTTTCGAATTCTTGAATTAGGTCATCATTTGTTTATTCAAAATTGTCCAAAATTTCAAATTTTAAGAAAACGAAACCATCAAGTTTACAACTCTCTTTCGGTAAAGAAAACTGATATCAAAATTATGTACATTGCATCTAACAGCACATCTAAAGCAGATAAAATTGATATATTACGCATGAATCTTAAAAAATTTAGTAATATGGAAATACAGCTTTTCTACAACCCTTGTTCACAACGTAACGACTTCACGTAAGATATAAATCGGCCTATTGGAATTGTCTAATGGATGCTGTTTACAGAACCGCGATATCAGTTTTTGATCTGGAGTTAATAATTTGTAAACTTCGTGCTTGCGTACTTTTTGCACTTTCGAATTGTTGGATATATTTTACCAAAATTCAGGCCCTAAATAGAAATTCCGCTTCCAATAGTCACTAGAATTTACCTTTCTCTCCCGAATCCAACAAATTTCATTAAAATCGGTCCAGGGGTTATCTAAGAAAAGAGTTTCGGCGTTTTACATCTATTTGAATAGGCCGAGTCGGAGTAGGGCCCGTGTTAAAGCTTCCTCTTAACGACTTCGCTGTAAAAAAAAAAGAATAAAATAAAACCAAAACGCTGCATCCATCAATATCGCCGGCTCAGATTTAGTCATGATGGCACCGTCCCCATCGGCACGGCTCCGTGAGCAGCTACCAAGCTGTTCACTTGCGTTATCTCGCTTCCCTCGGCGGCCGCGCATTGTCTTGATGCCAGCGGCGCGCTAAATCTGCACCATCATTCCGTCATGCATCGCTTCTGCGACCAAGCAAGCTTTCGGCGGCACACGTACACTGCCGCGTTGACACCAAAACTTTAAACTGCTTGCTTTCGAGAAAACAGCATGAATAAAAATGGAAGGCGACTATAAGGCCACGGGGAATATGTTCGCGGGGCCATACTATTGATGACAGCATCCCGAAAGGCTAGATGTAGTCAGGTTGACTTTACAGGTTTGGAAGGAATGACTGACGGTCTAGCTGCTTCATTATCACATAAACAGCGCTTGAAGTTGTTAGCGCAGTTTGTGTGTGGTTCCTCCTTTGTGTCCCGTCGTGAACTGCTGTTCTTTCTGTGGCTTTACAGATGTTCCTTTTCTGCGTCAGTTACGCCTTCCAAGAGTGTTTACTTGGAAAATGTTTGTTTGCATGGCTCTTACACAAGCATGTTTAGTCGAAAGTTTTTCGATTGGCTGCATAATCTCGAGGACGGGCTCCAAACTTCTCATTTTCTTTAGCCACGTAAGAACCATTACTGAAAATTTAATTAACGTAGCTTTTGTTAATTACGCAAACAACTTCTCAACTTACTCCGCATCTAGAGATTACCAATCTGAACACTCGAATGATAAAATGATGTTAACATTGTTTGTATCATTTCAATAGTTTTGTTTCGTGCAGTTAAAAGCAGCCGGCATATTGATGGTGTTGTAGACTTCTTATAAAGTAAGTGTGAAAGCTTGGACAGGTTATCTTGACACAAATCAACTTCACGAGCTTAAGCACATGTGTCAAACCTTGCACGATTGCCTTTACAACCGATTCTCATATATTATACAAGAAGCACCACAGCGCTACGGTACATCCCACAAGGTGTGCGAGAACATTGTGCGCAGTGGCGTAGCTAGGTCATCTGGCACCCGGGGCCCATAGGTCTCCTGTCACCCTCCTCCCCGGGTGTAGCCGGCGGAAAGAGGGGTGTCTTCAGACGTATATGACACCCCCCTCCCCCTCACTGGCCCCTTGCACCCGGGGCCCACGGCCCCCCGGCCCCCCCTTTTGCTACGCCACTGATTGTGCGCGCTCCCGATTAGGTTCCTGAGCGTTGGTGGCATCAGGCTCGGTTTCCTGGCATCATATGGAATAAAAACTGCTGTCTGGAGGAAAGCATAGGGTACATTTTCAGTACTTTGTAACATATGAATCAGCACGGATGTGTACGTTAGAACGAAAAGTACTGAAATATTAAGATGAGGCTTTCGCTGGATGTATTTTAGCTGTCTAATGATAAGATCTAAAGAAAAAATACTCTGATTTTGTGACAAATAATGCTGACATGAAATATGAGCTCCGACACAGTAGCCGTGGTGGAACTGGCCCCTGGACTATTGGGATACATTGAACCACGATACGCTGCATGGTTTGATAGTTCGCGCTTGAATTTCCTGTATGTCGGCGCCGCTGTGCAGTGTTGGAGGCCCTTTTTAAACGACAAGCACTATTTTTCGGCTAATATTGAAAGCAACTGTATTCCTTTTTTAGGGGGGAGGCTTTTTTTAGCGTCTAACCACAGTTCCAGAGTTATCAGTTAGCTCGAGATGCGCCTGCATGTGTTTCTAATGTCCAGTATGTTGTCACGGATTCAATAGCGAAAGAGCGTTATCTTATCAGATTGCGTGCGTGATGCGAATACTGGCCTACATTCGCCGTCACATTTGAGGACCTGAGATTGCGCTGCAATGTACGACCATTTCAGTCTGACGAACTGACGCCTTGATCCGTAGATCGGAATCAGAGGAAGCACTTTGCGCGCAGCCATCGTTGCGCTTTGAGCGTTTTCTTTTCCAGCGCAAGCTCACCTTAAAATGAGTTATATTCATGACTCACCCTTTGGAAGTGTTTTGGTCTTAACATCCCTACAATGTGAGAGTATAGAGGCGCTCCATCTTCATTCAGTGAATACTTGGAAACGGACTAGGCCTTTTCTTGCGTCTGCGTTTACACACTTACCGCATCAATTTATTTTTTATAACCTAATTTAGGAGGCTGTAAAGCACAGCAACCTTTTATTAACAGGACGTTTTAATAACACAGAAAATATAAATGCTTATTAGTCGGCTTTCACCTCATGGTAAGGAATTTCAATAAAGATATCTTTATGATAATTAAAAGCCTATTCTCTTGACAACGTTTAATCTGAGTTTCTCTTGCAAGCTGATACAGACTTGCAAGTGGTTCGTATCGGGGGCCCTCAACATATCTCTAACCGTCAAACAAAGAATTATTCCGAATGTTTAATTCCAGGAAGGCGTGTTACCATCCTGTCTTTCATTCCCGTTCGCAAACAAGCATAAGACGAAAGTGCTGCATGAAGAGCGTCGTTAGTCAAAACCAACGAGCTAGAGTAACTCACCTCGCTTATATCGCTGTCATTCAGGCTTATATACGAAATATATATATTTTATATCGACGCATCACGAATCCAAAAAGAGCTGTCCCTGACCAGCCCAGCTAGGTTTCTTTTATTCCGTACTTCGTAGTAGCGGCTAATAGTAGCTCACGAAGCAGAGCACTGTGGATATTGCAGAGAAGGTGTTCTATATACTGTCTCGTCACCAACCGAAAATTGCCCGCCGTGCTACTGGCCATTCCTAGAAAATTGTATATGTGACGCCCAGTCATTTGCAGCACCGCAACTTTGTTTTGCGATTGGAGAGTCCAGGTGAGAGACAGGGTGGTTATGTAGATAAAGACACGCTATTTTCTGCAGTAACATAGGAAAGCATGAATGAATGCCTTCATTTATTGAGAAAAAAGAAGACCAAGCATCAGTGGAAGCACGTCTCAGCAGATTGGGAAGGAAGCGGGGGACAAAGAGGAAAAGCTGGAGGCCGGGTGGCAGGCAAAGTCGCAGTTTAGGGCCGAGAGAATATAGGCAAGAGTTGGTGAAACCAGTTGAATTCCAGTGTAGATCTGTGATGTGGCGAGTAAATGATTGAAGTCACCGCCAAGCATCCGTCATTTGCGGTAGTATAAGCACCCGCCGTTCTTGATAACAAACGTTTACTGAAAACCAATCTTCGCAATAATTATTCATCAGCCATACCTAGCCACGTATTTCTTAGTGGCAGGGTCAGTGGATTTCAACTACGCTGTCACGACAAGTTACGACTATAACGTGGCGCTTGCGGTTACGGTTGTCATACTCGTGACTCTTACTATTGCGCGAGTACTATAAACATGGGTTTACTGTACAAGTTAGTGAAGAGACATTTTAGAACCGCGTTTCTCACCTTACATACGCGCAACGCAATCACTATTGCAGCATGTTACGGTGCGCGTCCCTTCAAGACAGAGACGAAAACAAAAGAACGCGTTAGAAGACAGGGTACCGACTTGGGCCTCGTGCCAAACATATCCAAGCCAACAATATTTATTTTATTTCAATACCCTAAAGGCCCAATGCGGGCGTTACGTAGGGGGGATTCATCAAAGAAAACTTAACAATATACAACACAGAATATAAACGGCTGATGATAGGAATAAACAAGTTAATAAGCCAGGTACAAGTTGACAGGGGAAGAAATGGCTAGGAACAGGTACTGAAAAAATGCACATGTAGCAAATCCCACAAAACAAAACAAAAATCGCACCTTCAGAAGTTACAAAACATGTCATCTAACATTCCACGGAACGTTACGGCCCACACGCACACACTGAAAAAAAAACGAAAGAAAAAACGCACATCATTCTACAGTGGAATTTTCTAAGTATGGGGGGGGGGGGGGGGACCAAAGAGCTGTTTGAAATGATGATGCTCCAGCGATAGCCGCAATGCTAGAAGGAAGCGAATCCCACTCTTCAATAGCCAGGACCAGAGGTGAGTATTTCTATCGTTCTGTCCGAGCGAAAATGGGTTTCGTGTTCTTCATGTGATCTACACGAGCCGGTGTGTGCGGCAGCGGGAAAAGATGTGAACTTGCGAATGGTGTGTTGCTGTGGTAGAGAGTATGGAAAAAAGATAAACGGCTGAGTTTTCTGCGCATGACCAGAGGCGGGAGACGGAGCGATATTTTCAGTACTGTTACACTTTGATACCGAGAGTAACGGAAAGGATGAATCGAGCAGCCTTGTTTTGTATACATTCCAACATGTTAACAAGATACGTATAATGAGGGTTTCAGATCACGGGTGCGTATTCTATCACAGGCTTGATTAGCGCGTTGAATGCGTGTAGTTTTGTATCCAGGTTGGCTTGGCGTAGTCGGCGTTTAAGAAGACCAAGTTTTTTTAAGTCTTTGGTAGTAATCAGTTCAATATGAGTGCTCCAGGATAAATAAGAGCTAAAATTTACACCGAGGTATTTTACCGACGGTGAAGTTTCAATGATAGTATTATTAACTGTGTGGGCATTAGGAATCGTCTTAGCAGCGGAAGTAAACTTGAGATGTATAGTTGTGTCTGCGTTAATTACCATCTGCCCTACCGCACCAATGAGTTAGCTCATCAAGATCAGTCTGGAGAGCAATGATTTTAACAATCATGCCGTCGTTTCTATGCAAAGAGGTTATGTATTTAAACTTCTCGAGTGACAGTCCAATCTGCCAGCTACGGGAGCGCTTGAAGCCGCCGGCGGCCATATTGTTAGAGGAAAAGGAGCACGGCTACAGTACGTGGCTGCAAGCACGCGCGACGCAACTGTGCTTGCGGTTCTGCCATGAAAAATCAAATGAGACCCCTTTAGGAAGTATATCAGTTCGGCATTGTGTGTCGCTGTTGTAAAAAAAAACAATGTCATGGTGGTGGGTGCCTTGTGTTCTGTGTAAAATATGTTGCGAGAACTGAAAAACTGTCGTTTCCTGTTTTCTTCATTCAGTAACCTGCCGCGTGCATCGGCACTGTGATGCCCTTTCGTCGATACGTGCTGCCGGGCCGTATTGACATAACATGACCTTGAAATATTGTAGCCGTATGCCATTTCTTAAAGAAATCACTATTTGTGTTAATGAGCATTTTTGCTTTAAACCTAGAAAACAAGAAAAATATTCAACGGTAGGTCTCATTTTTGTCTGGCGTTTCAGTTCTAGCTGAAAAGAGTTGGTGAAAGCAAATTTACAATAAAACTAAGGTGACCCACCATCTGCACGAAGCCGCAAGCCTACATGCGCTCCAATGAGGGTAACCTGCCAAAGTTAAAGTCATGCGTCACTGGCGGCTCAAGCAATCTTTACTTTTTTTTTCGTTTCTGCATCTGTTCTTCCTGCGTCTGCGGCAAAAACGAGAAGTAGGAAGGCAGATAAACGGAAATTGGTGGAGGCAGGTGGTAGCGTAATGGTTAGAGTGCCCATCTCCCAAATGCAAGATGGAGCATTTGGGAGATGGGCTCGAATCCCGGTGGTTTGTTTGGGAAGACAGCTTTCTGTGCACTCTGGTGACTGCGACGCTCAGAAGTAGGCGGCAGCCTGACGACAACGGTCGCCGTCAACGTAACAGAATAAGCGGGTGTGCAAGGTCCCACTTAAAGACGAAAGTACATTCAGAGGAGATACGCTATACTCTTGTCGGCAAAAAAAAAGTGATGAGTAACGAGCGGTGTTGTTGAGCGAAGCTGTAGACCGATAATGTCACCATAGACATGACCACGCTCCAATCCCGGTGCTCAGCGGAGATATACGTCGACAGCATGTCAACTAGCGTGTTATAGATACTTCATTAAGGTCGTTGCGTGTTTGTGTTGTGTCTAGCAGGAGCGAGTAGTGTAAGAGATGACACTGGAGAGAAGGCGGTGAGCGAAGTCCGCGAAAAGTAATTGAGGATAGCCATATTGAACGCCGACGCCGTGTTGAAGAAAGCCTACGACTTCAGTTGCTCAGCCGACAGAAAGGCTTGAGTGGTAGCATATATACCGCTGGGCGTATTTGGTAACCACAGCGATAGACACACACTTTGCGGAAGTAAACAGGGGAAAGGGATGTAGTGAGTTGGCCGCCCTTTTCAAGCTCTGCTTGAAAAATGCATGTGGCGAAGTATGACGCACCAAATAGTATATGCCAACACAAATGAATCAGCGCGGTCATACTTGCGCGACATGCCATGGTGGCCTGCCACCAGGACATCATGAAGTTGCAGCGATTACAGTTTTCATTGGGTACTTGAGAATAAAAACAAGCACATCAGAGACGTCCGAGGGATGTTTCTACGGTATAAGAATACATCGCTCTCGCCCCCCCCCCCCCCTCCAAATGACTAAATCACGAATATAAGCTTACGAATAGGGGCATAAGATCGAGCACTAGGGCGCTTGTTGATCTTGTTCAGGATGACGTCAGCGTTTCATTCAGCGTTTATTTCTGAGAAAATGAGTTGGAGTTACGTTTATCTGCATCACAATGGTGGGCGTAATCAGGCAAACATTGACAGCATTTCATTAGAGGGTGCCTGACTACTCTGTGGAAATTACGTTTAACAATGACAACAAACACAGAAAGCTTTGCTTACATCGATTCGCACATACGTGGGATCCGCATAATTTTGTGACTATCAATTTAGATGCTTCAGAATGGCGCTCATTAGCGCAACATTTCCATCCACAGTGAGCATAAGCGGCTGTCGTATCCACAGTAGAATTGATTGAAATGGCTTTAATCCCATGGACATATCGTCGCCAACTTCCGTGGGAATGGAGTCGTCAAAATGGAATACAGGGGACAGGGAAATCAGGAGGTTGATGAACGGCAAGAAGGCGGAAGCTTGCGCATGAACTCAGGGATATAAAATGACTTTTTGAGCAGCTTGGTCAGGGGTCCATACAATGGTTTCCACGTCTATTGAAAATCCTCCAAAATATTAACAGAGGTCGACAAAAATGCGGGCATTTTGGGAAAGGTGAAGCCGCTGGAAATTTCACGACAGCCTTAGCCTAAATATAAAAGATGACTTAAAAATAGGAAACCATAACGTTGACAGGGTGGCCAAATTCTGGAACAAATAAATCGGCTGTTGAAGCAGTTCAGCTGAAACGCAATGGTACGAAATAAGGCGAGAATGTCGGCAAGTGTTGAACAAAGGTCAAGTAGGCCCTGTGGCCGACGCCAGCGCTCAGCAGCTGTCAAACGACTGCACGTATTAGCGAGATGTCTGGTCGTCAGCAATTACAGTATGATTCGGGTCTGAAATATTGGACGCGGACTCCATCACATTGAATACAGTGCATTCTACGGTGTCATTCTTGGACAGATGGTACCCATTCTTCAGCAATGAGGATGGGAACAAATTGTCTCACGGGCCGGCTGTCACCTTCCTCCTACTGCCAACATTCCTTTCCCTCCGTAGTTGCTTAGCTTGTATTCGGTTCGGCTGCTAATCACGAGGTCTCGGGATCGAATCCCAACCACGGCAGCCGTATTTCAATGGGTGTGAAATGCGAAAACCCGCGTACTTAGGGTTAGGCGCGCGTTAAAAATCCCAAGTGGTCTAAATTATTCCCGAATCCTCCACTACGGCGTGCCTCATAATGACATCGTGGTTTTGGCAAGTAAAACCTCATAATGCGTTATGTAACATTCATTAAGGATGTCCTGGGCAGTCGCACAACTCTTGAATACAATTAAGTGTCAGGAGTTGCGCGTGAGGTCCTCGAATATGTCATCATCATCATCATCATCATCATCATCATCAGCCTGGTTACGCCCACTGCAGGGCAAAGACCTCTCCCATACTTCTCCAACAACTCAGGTCACCTACTAATTGTGGCCATGTCGTCCCTGCAAACTTCTTAATCTCATCCGCCCACCTAACTTTCTGCCGCCCCCTGCTACACTTCCCTTCCCTTGGAATCCAGTCTGTGCATAATAGCTGTGTCTTACCAGTACTCACCTACGGGGCAGAAACTTGGAGGCTTACGAAAAGGATTCTGCTTAAATTATGGACGAGGCAACGAGCTATTGAAAGAGGTGTAATGAAGAAGAAGAGCACAGGAACAAGGCCAGCCAGATCGTCTCTTCCATGCCTGCTGTGCAACCAGTGGGCCAGCCGGATCGCCAGTGCTTGGCACGAGTGTGAGCCGTTCGAGCTACCAGCTGTTCCTGCTCTGCGTCACCTGCCTGTTCAGTGCACCCATTACAATTGGTGGAGGTTCGGGGTACTCAAGAACATCTACACCCTGGTACTCCGGTCTCGGACTCTGCCTCCCGTCATGGCTGACTCTCCCCAGCCGACGCCGCCGCCATCCCCCGTTGCCTGCTCTGGCGCTGTCCCGCAACGCCATCCAGCGGTTTTCAACGGTACGGACGAACAGCTACGTCAATGACTGGTTGGCTACGTACGAACGGGTGAGCTTGCACAATCGATGGGATGATACCGCCAAGTTAAATGCCGTCATATTCTACCTAGCGGGAGTGGCTCACCTGTGGTTTAAGAATCACGAAGCCGACTTTCAGTCCTGGTCCACGTTCAAGACCAGTTTCGCTGCAGTTTTCGGTCGCCCTGCCGTCCACAAGTTGCGCGCCGAGCAGCGGTTACGAGAGCGAGCGCAACAACCCGGTGAAATGTTCACCTGTTATATTGAAGAGGTTCTCGACCTATGCAAACGTGTGGATGCGTCTATGCCGGAAAATGACAAATTGAAGCACATTTTGAAGGGCATCGCCGATGACATTTTCCAAATGTTGATAGCCAAGAGCACGCGCACCGTAGCAGAGCTCATAAGCTTGTGCCAAAGCTACGATGAGTTGAGGAGGCAGCGCGAGTTGACTAGGCGCCCCTCAGTGGCTGACGAGGCCCTCTCTTCCATGACGGCCTTCTCTGATCGTTCCTCCTTGCTCACACAAATCCAAGCTTTCGTGCGGGAGGAAGTTGCACAGCAGGCATGGAAGAGACGATCTGGCTGGCCTTGTTCCTGTGCTCTTCTTCTTTATTACAGAAGAATGATGGGTGTAACGTTAAGGGATAAGCAAAGAGCAGATTGGGTGAGGGAACAAACGCGAGTTAATGATATCTTAGTTGAAATCAAGAAAAAGAAATGGGCATGGGCAGGACATGTAATGAGGAGGGAAGGTAACCGATGGTCATTAAGGGTTGAATATGTGGATAGCCTTTATGGCATTCGATAGCTGCTAGTCTACATTGCGGCTATATAATAAAGGCGGAACGGCAACATGGTAGACAATGTGGAGAACATACAAATCCCGCATATGTTACTGCACAATAATTTTAAATAGCTTTCTTTCTTCACGCACGTGGATAGCCGCCATAGGAGACTACTTTGGAAACTAACTGCAAGTACTGTATATGTCGTACCCAAGGGTGTACCTGTCCTGGTGGCCAGTAAATGTGACGTAATATTGCGAGCAGCTTCGGCCATAGCATGCTAACGGATGACGACACAGACTGAAGTGACTAGCGCAAGAGTAGACAATAGAGAGACGCTACAAGGACAAGCGCCCAGCTGGAAGTTTGCGCTTATCCTTGTCGCCTCTTTAGTGTCCCGTGTCCACTCTTGCGCTAGTCACTTTAGCATGGAATACCAACTAGCCCCCTCTCACACCCTGCGACGACACAGGGACAGTTTGCTCAACTCTTGTTTCGTGACTTTTGTGTCAAGGTGAAAAACCGACATATCCATGTATATGTCTTAATACTTAAGCACATCTAGATTTGCAGCTGCAGCGATAGCCCATGTGTGTGCATTGCAAAGTCGCTAGTGAAATAATTCTGTGCACCTTAACGAATTCGATAAGGGAAAATCAAAATCCATCCATGACGGCGTCTCTAGTAGGCGCGGTGCGATGTTCGGACGTTAACAATGTATGCCGATTGAAGAAAGGCTGCCCCGAAGTGCTTCTGACGGTTAGGCTAGCTTCTTTACTCCGTAGAATGAAAAAAAAGAAAAAGAAAAGGTAAAGAGAGAAAAAAAAAGAACCGAATCAAAAGCCCAGAATCAACAATTGCTCGTCGCGAGTAAACGCTGGATGACAAGCAATTTCCAGGCGACGAGCGAATACGCTTGATCAAGAACACTGATAACGCCGGCGGGACAAGCATTGTGGCGAAGATAAATGCGCAGGGATAGCTTTTACTTTTTTTATTTTTGTTTGGTTGACGTCATCACGCGTCACCGCGGGAAGTTTGAAAAGTTTAAGGTGAGTACGCCACGTGGTGGCATTCACGCGAACTAAACCCTTGTGTCCAGAAAAGCTGGATACGACAACTGTTTCCTGACAGAGCGTGCCCGCATGCGGACAGTCGTTGCGAGGGCGCGTTTTCGCGGAGGGCCCTGTGGTCGTGCATTTACGAGCTACGTGTGGCCGCATGCTGATGACGTGTGCGCAAGAACTCGATGGGCGTGCCCTGTCATCCGCGGGGGCCTTTTTACCGGTGGCGTGAACGTGCGTGAAATTTTTTTCTCAGCTGCCGCAACACTTCCCGACAAACGACAGGCGAGAGAAGTGCGCCCATCTCATTAAGAGAAGTGCAGTGCCCGTGCTTTTTTTCCCCCCTGTTTTGTCTTCCTGGCAGAGGCGGACTAACTTTCTTTATTGGGTTCTGTTTTCCTTGCAACCTGGGACATTTTTTCGTCTATCTTTCTTTTTTAACATTCATCTATTGGGGCAACCTCTGCAGTGATCTTTTTTCGTTCCTATACCGCCGTACTTTATTCTTTGTCGTGGCTTTACTTTAGCCCTTGAGATCTGTCATCCGGTTATTCGTTGCCAATTTCCTTCCTTTATTTTTTTATACCTTCCGTGCCTATGTTTCTGCCCCGTATGGCTTCTTTCCGAAGAGCAGGCAGGCGTTGTGCCCCTTCCGGTGGCAGTGTGCTCCTTGCTTTCTTCCCCTTCAACTGTATATATGTTTTCAAACGAGACAACAACAACAACAACAATAACAATAACAACAATAACAACAGCAATAACAATAGCAATAACAGCAGCAATAATAGCAATAACAATAACAACAACAACAACAACAACAACAACAACAACAATAATAATAATAATAATAATAATAATACTAATAATAATAATAATAATAATAATAGCTCGTATACTTTTCTTAGGGATATCTATGTTTTAGCTTCACTTCAGTTTTTGCGGCGTCTGTCCCAGGCCGTCAAAGTTGATATTCTCATGATGTCTTCGCGGCAGAAGCAGTCGCCAGGATATCTCGCTGCGTTCGATTCTTGGCTACTTCCGCCCTCCCCCACCTCCCTCGACCCGGGAGCCGTCGTCGCGCCGTCCTGTGGTCGTTGACATCGCTGTTGTCGTCTTGTTAACTTTGATATATGACTCCTTTTGGGCAATACTTCGAATGATCGGGCTTTCGATTGAGTTTTCGTCAATTTTTGTTCTTCAAGTACTCTTTCCTCTGTTGTGCACTTTGATCTCGGGAAAGCTCAAGTACGTCTGCTTCTCCTCGGTGGGCCTGAGAAAGACACACACACACACAGAAGAACGGCAGTTAGGCAAACGAGAATAAAATACGAAGTATACAAACGAAAGCCAAATTCTATGGGGCTTCCAGGCGGAAGGGGCAGTCGTATCTAGATTAGCTCCTTGGTTTTGTAGCTCGACAGGTGCAACAGCCAGCTGTCGTAAATGGTTTTCCGGTGGTCAGGAATCCTCCCTCGAAAGGTCTAGCCATTCCGACTGAGCTCGGTCTTTATTTCAGCTGTCCAAATTCTTTTTTTTTGGGGGGGGGGGGGCGGAGGTGATTGAATGAAATGAAATACTCTGTGGTTCCCGCCAGTCGAGGCAGCGGCGCTGCGAAATATGCTTCACACTTTCTTTTTACATTCAACGTGTGAGTGCGAGTGCGGGGCTTGTTCATCTACGCTTCACACGGCGTACTTTCCCCTCCGACTTCGCTATAACGAGGTTCTACACGGTATGCCTCATGGCGCATTCCATTGGCAGAACAGGAGCGGAGGTAAAGGGCAGGGAGGAGCAGAGGAGTATAGCACAGCGAGAGGGCGACTGCTTGCTCCGTCATGGAAAACGCTCCGTGCGCCCCGAGAGCAGGCGCGAGGGCGGCGGTGCGTCACGTGACCAGATTGTTTACCTTCCCGCGGTGATCAATCTAAGTACGGGAGCGTTCGATTGCATTTAGCCTCCTCCGAAATGAGACCGCCGCGCCCCGGGATCGAACCCCGAGACCTCAGCGCCGCAGCGGCATATATATGGGATTCTCACATTTCGTTTATTTTTATAAGTACACTGTGTGTCACATGAACCTGTCTTGAAACGAAACGTACCGTTGCTAACACCGGCGACCATTATGGTTGTCTAACTGCTTATCATACTGTAATATAACGAAACATCATAATGGTACTGATTAATATTGCCATGTAGTCTTTAGTCAGAGGTAAACAAAGTTAACTAGAGGCATAAGTAAAACCTATCTAAATAAATGTTTTTCAGACAGACAGACCACAGCGATAGCGCGTACTGTCGAAATTGGCTCCGTGCGCTCAAGACTACGTAAAAACCTTCTGCGTTTAGCCGGCTTCCCATGGTGAACAAGGCATCCGTTCGGATCTCGAAACGTCATCTTGTTTTCGCTTTGGTTTCGATTTCACTGACCAGAACACCATCCGTCGAATTCTCGACTACATAAGTTTCACGCATTTATTGGCAGTGCATCATGTCTGGGGACAGGAGGAGATACTAGATACGCAACTGTTATGTATAGCTTGTGAATAAACCAGCGCGCAACTTCGCCACCTGCATCCCGAGGATGCGTCTCTAAAATCCCGTTTATATAGGGTTTCCCGGCTTACGTTACCCAAAATCTTCAACGAAAAAAAAAATTGAACGTAGTGCAAGACTCAATTTTAAGTCCTACTGTGTTTAGTCGTCGGATCTCTGACAACCAAACACCGTACGTTGTATATTTGCATCTTGCACCGTGTTTTTGATATATCATTTTTTTTCCATCGAGCAGCTTGGCTAGCGTTAGTTGGGACACACGATAGATTGCAGACTGGATGCGAGCATTGCACATTAAGTGGCACCACAGTGACGAAGCATGTGTCAACAGCCCGAGCATTTAAAATAACGCGGCGTTGAGTATACGCCGCAACTTCCGAGAAAAAACTTGCTCTTCATCTCACGAAACCGTTCAGTGTATACCAAAAAAGTAACTGCACGTCCCAAGGCCATTCGATGCTTGCAGAGGCACACGGAGTCCGACGGCTGGGAATGGCGAACACACTCTTTTTTACATTTGAATGGCCAATAGACCAACAGGAAACGCACAGAAAGGATATTAATCGGTAGCTGCGAGGCAAGAACGTTACCCAGCATGCACCGAAAAGAGAGCAACAGCCAACAAGGCTGCCGTAGTCACCCCGCCAAAAACGATAACACTGAGCACCACTAGTTCGATGCAGTACGTGCAGAAGCGTTCCGGTTGCTCCGTACGCCACACAGTCTAGTGCACATCGCCGCCGTCGACTTATCAACACAAGGCGAGGAACGTGAGAATCGACAGTACGTGCAGCGACTCTAATTTTGACTCGTGTTCAAAGCGCCATATGGGGACGTATTTTGCCACGATCACTTTCGGCGACACTATCGCCTCGGCCGTCAGGCGCGCGCTGATTGGCTGGTTGAGCAAAAACCGGATGAGCTGATTGGCCGGTTGTGCACTACGTCACGCGAAGGCGATGGTCGAAGTGATCGTCGCAGAATACGTCCACTAGAGCGGTGCGCTATTGGTGTTATTGGTTGGACATTCTGTGAAACACCACCAAATACAAATTTCAGCGGTATCTGGACTGCGTTCAAATTATATTTAGCTGTGATTCCAATGTATGTACGCAAATTTAATTAAAAGGTATACGTTGCCGATGAAATTGAATGTACAATTGCTGAAGTTATCTTACTGCGGCGAACGCAAGATGCAATAACGTTAAGAGACTCCCAAAACCTGTTTAATGTGCGTGCGTTCTCTTAAATCGGATGGACAATATAAAAGACTGCGTACTGGTATTTTGCGGCGGCCAACACGTGGTACTGTGAGCGTTAGCCGCCGTAGAATGCCGCGAGAAACGGTAAAATGAGGCGCTTATGGTAGTGGCGCTGCTGCTGGCAACTACCACCTGTTGCACAGCTACGCAGGCACCGTTTGCTGCGCTGCCGATATGGTAGGTGCACGCATAAATAGCGCGTGGTTTCCTGTATAAACCATGCCCCGACTAACGCCTTTGTCGTCATGAATAGCCGTGTAGCCGTGGCTGTTGTGTGCGTGTTTGCGAGTGCATGCAGTGTTTGCCTCAAACGAGGCTCGCGATCCGTATAGTTCAACACGAAGATCTGAATCTTGCGAACTGCTCGGGAAGATTTGTCTTCGTGTAGTTATGCCGTAAAGGTGAACTTCTGAACTGTTGTCACTAAAATTCCTTTCTCTATTCTTTGTTCGAAACTTACGCATCGTTCGGAGCAGATCAATGAATTAAGGAAAGTTGCGCCAGCGCTCTCAAACAAGTGGCAACGTCTCTTTGAATCCAGACGACGATACTAATAATGGTGTTCAGACAGGTTAGATTATGCGACTATACGGTTGGGGTTAGGTTTGAACGAAATCGTGCCGATTCGGTCCCTGTGGACCTCGTTTCCTCAGCTTTAGTTTCGGCGCATACGAACGGCCAACGCGGGAGACACGGGGTATTTAGGTATGCACGCTCGCTGGCGGCTCGATCGCGTGCGCATATGCTTCCGCTGTCGTCGCCGATATTGCGCCTCACGACTGCGCCGCTAACCTTGGTTTTACCGCCGGCATTCGTCGTCGTCGTCGTCAGAAGCTGCCCTTGCGCAGCAGCAGGAAGCGTGTGCCTGTGTGTGTGTCTGCTGCCGAGGGCGCTATCGCGTTTCACCCAGTCGCACGATAACGCGAGACCCAAGTTATGCCTCGCTCCGTTCGCCTAGTCCCTCGCTGTCTCCCGTCCATTCCTTGCGCTTATTCATTTTTTTTCCTTTCTTTCTTTCTTTTTATCTTCTCGTCATCTGGTGGTCTGGCGCGTCCGTTACGGGCGCCTGACGACGTCTCCGTTCGGAGCGTCGAGAATGGGGGTGTTGCGTCTGAGCGAGGAAGCCGAGCAAAACGATCCGTCGTTTTTGGTTTCGCTTGTTGTTCTGTTTATCATTTCGGAGGAGTTGTTTACTTTCTCTTCTTTCTCGCTCGAAAGAGAAACACGAGGGACCGGATTTCTTTTCGCATTTCCGGCTTCTTCGAGAAGTTATTTGTCTCGCGTGTCTTCTTACTGCCCGATTCTTGGCCTATCCCCCCCCCCCCCCCCTTTGTGTATACCCGTGTCGCAGTTGAACGTGATCATCATCAACTTCTTCTACGTCGACGTCGTTGTCATTGACCAGCCGGGCTGGCTTTCCCTACTGTTTACAGTGGTGTTTGCTTTTAGCTGCGAGGCCGTATTGCGCCACCGCTTGTGGAGAGGCGTGGAGGGCTTGCGGAACTTTCCAACGACTCCACAGAATCGTCGCAGTCTCGGGCGAAGTGTGCAGCACCGGCAGCTGGAACACTGCATGCTTTTGAGGCCCGTGCTTTGGGATAAGGATACCGTATATAAAGGCTCAGTGATAACTATTACGGTAGTTAGGTAATGAGCACGAAGTCGAGGGATTGAATCCCGCTACTGCAGCTATCGCGCTCCCATCGGGCCGGAATGGAAGTAGGCCCAACGTGCTTAGATTTACATATAGGTTATTAGGAACCTGAGGCGGTCAAAAAACAAAAAGAAAAATAATCCGGGGTGCCCCTTCACCGCGACGATCTGCCTCATTCCCTGCGAAAATATTGGAAGTTCGGCCCTGTGAAAGCACTGCCTTTCCCGAAATCTTAGCCAAGAAAAAAAAAAAAAAAACACAGGAAGAAAACCTCCGAGCCCACACCTTGCAGCCTCAGTATGTTTGACCACATAAATGACTTTTATTGTTAGAAGCGCGATGGCGGTGGTTGTGAGGAACAGTGTTGCTGCCGGTGGGGTTAGCGTGGCAGGCTAAACGTGCAATAGTTACGCCTGAGCGCCTCATTCATGCGATCCTTGTTTTTCTTGTTGTTTCTTTGTTTTCTTTTGTTTTTTTTTTACTTTGAGTTGCGCTAATTCGCCTGTTTATTTGTCTTCCGTCACGTTTTGTACGTTTAACCTTTAATACAGTGATCTTCATGTAATAACTGCAAATATCCTTCCGTAGGCACTCATCCCTGTTTTTAGTTTTCACTGTAACGGAGTTTTGTTTTGACTGTCATGAAGTTGCGTACGGTTGCGTTGTACGAATAGTGCCTTGTTACGTTGATACCTTTTTAGAAAATGTAGGGTAATGCTTGTTTTATTAATGTAACTGCGCTTCCCACTTACCCAGTGCCTACATGAAGATGCGCTGTAAGGTATTCGCAAATAAAAAAGTAACAAAGCAAATATCTGTAACCACAAACAATTTACCTTATTTTCGCGCAGAAACGTCAGAGAGGCCCCCTCCTTCCAGAAAGGAAGTGCTTGTAGGACCGGATTAAAGTGTTCAACATCGACCACTCAGCGCAAACTGATGCAGCAGCAGCAGCAGCAGCACTGCACAAGAGGATGGGAGCAATTATTTATGCTTGCTCAAAAATTGTTGCCGTTTGCTTCGGCGCATGTCTTCGACAGCGGCTCGAAATAGAATCGTGATTTCTTCAGCTCAATAGATTCGCGCTGTGTTCTCAACTGCCGACTATGCAAAACTGCGGCGATTAAACGCAACCGCGTATTCTGTGCGTTGGCGACTAACGCACGCGCTCGGTGTGTATACACCCGTCTAGCTCCGCTGGTGGATCGTTCGGTTGTATACCCGTTGGCTCTCCGCCCTCTGCATCCATCGCTCTATCGCCGAGTCGCGCGAGATTCCGCGAGGTGACAGTCGTAATTAAAGCGTGTACGCGTGCGTTTGCGTACGCGTACAATCGCGCGTGTACACACCAGGTGGTTGCCGAGCGCGCAGGCCCTCTCTCATCGCGAGACCCCGCGCAACGCCCACGTATACGCTCTTCTTTCCCAACTTTGCAACGAGGACTCTCGGAATGCGTAACTCGCTTTCCTTTTTTTTTTCTTTTCTGCTTCCTTCGGGAAAACAGGAAAGCGGCGCGAGCGACCCGAGCTGCCCGTTGAGACATGTGGTTAGTAGTGACAGGGGCGTCCGCTTAAAACGCGTTAGCCGTGGCATTAAAACATATTACGGAATCTGTGAAAGGCGGTATTTTTTTTTTCTGTGTACCCTCACTTTCGGTACAGGAGGCTTGCGTTATTTCCAAACGCGACATTCCTCGAAAACATCTGCCCCTTCTAGGAATGGCGAGGAATTCAAACCGACAATTGTATTAGGCATAGCTGTTTTCCGTCGTGAGGAAGAAACGCCCGAAAAGTCGGCGATCAGCTGTGTCATATTTCTTGCTTAGACCCAAAGTTGTATTTACAGAACGCCTGTTCGGTCGATACGTTAAATTCGGTGAAAGGTGGATATATCCTTCTACATTTCAGTGCAATAAATAGGCAGTCAGGGATAACCAAAGTGCCCAAGAAAATTGATTGATTGATTACTTGATTGTTTGATTGATTACTTGATTAATTGATTGATTGATTAATTGTTTCTGTGCATTGTTTTATCTCGCCCGCAGAAGTATTATTTGTAGTATTAAGTTTCCCTTACTTCTAGTGTCGATTAAGTCAATTCGATTTTATCGATAAGTTAATTAATAAAGAAAAAGTTTTACACAGGAAGTGGTCATAGAGCAAAAACTTCGCATAGAGCAACTCTTCGTCGACGTCGTTGTCACTGACCAACCGGGCTCTCCCTTCTGTTTACGCTGGTGTTTGCTTTTAGCTGCGAGGCCGTATTGCGCCACCGCAGCTACGTCCAGACGAGAAACCTTTACGAGGAATTACAGATGAAAGTAAAACAAGCCTGACAATACATACAATATTGGAGACAAATGTGAAAATTATTGAGTTGTTAAAACACAATATAAGTGCATCCATGAGACCCAGAATCATAAAAATAAATGGAATGAAGTTATAGCAAATAACTCACATGAGCACACGGAGCATTGGTGTCATTGTTTGTACCAGCAGGGCATGCAGACCGCTGGGGCATACATCTATGAGATTCCAGATTCAACAAAGCCCAGAAAGAAAACTGCTCAGTAATCTATTTTATACTGGAGCTGTTAGAACCTCGCCGGGTTTCTCATTATGTCCGCAGCTTCGCCAAGCTGGGGGAGAGAGAGCTGAGAGAGAGTGAAAGCCGAGTATCAAAAAATTGGCTGAGGCTTAGCTTGGTTAAGCCTACTCAGATGCGAAGCACATTGGTGGCTAAACTTGGTAAGTAACTTGTCGCCGAGCCGCATACTGAGGACGTTGCTTGGCCAGACGTTCTTCCCGCTCTTAGTCTCTGTAGCACGCCGCAACCTTCGCTTCTCATTCCAACGAGCAGCTCTGTCTCCAGGAGGCATCTCACCTCGTGAGTGTCTAGCAGAGGCAAGCGCAGCTGCTTATATACCGCCGCGACGCCGCGAGCGACGGCGCGAGTTGGAGCCCCGTTTCTCCTCTGTCGTGACGTCACGGTGTCACGTGGTCAGCCTTGAAGGCGACGGCGCGAGTTGGAGCCCCGTTTCTCCTCTGTCGTTACGTCACGGTGTCACGTGATATTGAAGGCGACACCGCCGCGCCTGAGGAGCTGGGTTGAGCTCTAGTAATATGCTTCGCATAAAAACAGAGCATCGCGCAGCATAGCGACGTGTCGAGGGTGACTGGAGCCTAGCGGGGGAGAAGGAGCGGCGCACACGTGAACGAGGAACGTGGCCCGGATGCGTGCCCTCTCCTGTGGCACGCGAGGCAGGGGGGTGAAGCGAGGGAGGAGGGGCGTTCTTTTCCGGCGGCTGCTAGGGTGCCTCGATGTCCTCCTCGCCCGCCGATCCGTACAGAGTGGAGAGAACCGCGGCGTCTCCTACGGCGTTGGCCGCGCGAGTCGCGCACGCCGTAGTAGATGCCTTTGGCGGACCTCGTAGGAACGCGTTGCCGGCGCTCGTGTTTCTTGTGTGTGGTTTGACACTACTTTACTGGCCTTCCCCCAGCTCCACTGGTCTCCACTGGTGTTTGCGATAGCAGAGCCGCGCGTATTTTAGTTCTTTACACTTTACATAGCTACCTTACAAACACAAATTCAGATTCTACTCCTTCTTACGGCTGGTCAAGTTATAGAAGTTACCTCTGCAAATGAAATCATTTCTAACCATAATGAGAACGCTTCCCAAGATGTATTGCAGGAAATCGGGCCTGGAAATAGGAAAGACCATTTTATCAATATCGTGATGTCAACCTATTGCTCCTCCAGTTTCAATATTCTTTTTTGAAATTTCCGTAAGCAAAAGAACGTCTTTGTCTTATCATATATGCTGGTTTTTAAGGACATCATCATCAGCCACTTTTCTTTTATGTCAACTGCATGGCGAAGGCCTATACCAGGGATCTACAAATACCCCTGTTTTGAGCTAGCTGATTCCAAATTGTCCCAACAAATTTCCTGACATGATCTCTCTGGCGTCCTCGACTAGGCTTGCCTTCCCTCGTCACCCCTTCTGTACCTCCGATAGACCACATGTTATCTGCCCTACGCACAGGCACGTACCCAGGGGGGGGCCCGGGGGGGCCCGGGCCCCCCCCCCCCCCGAAATCAAGTGGCATTACCCCCCCCCCCCCCCTCCCCACCGACGCCACCACTCCTCACACATTCCTGAAGCGGCGCCAGATCAATGTTGAGACTTGGTCATTGGTCAGCATTATGCTGCTTTTTTCACTCCTTTTAGATGGCGGTAGTTATCGGCATCTCTTGTAATGTGAAGGACAATTTTCTCATAGATTCCGCACCCGCGCGATTAACTCGAGATGCGTTCAGTTGTCACCATCTATTCAACCGTCACGCGCATAGCTGTTGCTTTTGTTAGTTCAACCTTCTTTGTTTAGGCTGATCCTGGGACCAGGAGAGGGATGCGGCTGTTACTCAGCTGGTCTGTACTCTCATAGAACGAGTTGCGGCCGCGGAGAAAACGCCAATTGCGTTAAGCTTTCCCTTTGCTTCATTATTTCCTTCTTGAGTTACGGCTCGCCGCGACGCTCGCAGGTGCCCGGAACCATATACACGTGATAAGGGTTAGATAAGGTGAGAAATAAAATAATGTGAAAGAACGTCCGTCATGAAACCCTGCAATAACCCTTAAGCCCATAAGCAAGATGACTATCACCTGTTACCTCGTCTGTTTTTCCCTAATACTATAGGAAATTTTCGTGCCAAATTGGAAAGTGGAAACAAAAATCGCAAGGAGTTGAGAAATTAAGCGATCTACTAAGGGAGAGAGCCAAGGCAACAACCAAACTGCAAGCAAAAGCGAATAATAAAAAAGCTAACCGTTGTTTATGAGAATATTTATGGATCAACATCTTTTTATTTAGAAAGGAAGTAGAGAAAACGCCGCCGGAAGTGGAGAACAATTACTTGTTTTGAATGACGCTTCTACAGTTATCGGCCGAACCGCCTCACGTAGCCACCTCTCTGCTGTGCTTATGTGAGTGTTTTTTAACCTTTCGCGGTGAGCGCAGTACGTCTAGAATCGCAGAGTCCTGCTCTCTACGCGGTTGTATGGGACTGACGGCCGCACAGCGTTACGCAATTCGCGGAACTGTCAAAACTGATCAACAAGGCGAAAATAACTGATATTCGAAACTATAACATGAGAAAGACTGAAGAAGCCGCAAAAAATTGAACGCAGCCTGAAATCAGTAAAAACGAAACCTGGCAAAGACAAACCATGGCGTATGCACTAAAAGATAAGAAGGATAATATCATCAGCAATCTCGAAGATATAGTAAAAGCAGCGGAAAAATTCTAAGCCGACCTGTATATAGTACCCAGAGGAGTCACGATACCTCACTTAGAAACAGTAATGAAAAGGATACAGAAATTTTCCTATAACTAGCGATGAGGTCGGAAGGGCCCTGCAAGACATGAAACGATGAAGAGTGGGAGGAGAAGGTGGAATAACTATCGATTTATTCAAAGATGGAGGCGACATAATGTTTGGAAAACTGGCGGCTCTTTACACGAAGTGTCCATCGACTGCAAGGGTCCCAGAAAACTGGAAGAATGCAGACATTATACTAATCCACAAAAAAGGAAACATACCCGCCGTGGTTGCTCAGTGGCTATGGTGTTGGGCTGCTGAGCACGAGGTCGCGGGACCGAATCCCGGCCACGGCGGCCGCATTTCGATGGGGGCGAAATGCGAAAACACCCGTGTACTTAGATTTAGGTGCACGTTAAAGAACCCCAGGTGGTCAAAATTTCCGGAGTCCTCCACTACGGCGTGCCTCATAATCAGAAAGTGGTTTTGGCACGTAAAACCCCATAATTAAATTTAAAAAAAGGAAACATTAAAGAATTGAAAAATTATAGGACCTTTAGCTTGCTCCCAGTATTATATAAAACATTTACCAAAATAATCTTCAATGGAATAAGGGCAACACTCGATTTTGTCAACCAAGGGAACAGGCTGGCTTCTGGAAGAGATACCTTACAATGGATCACATCCATGTCATCAATCAGATTATCGCGAAATTTGCGGAGTACAATAATTAAGCCTCTCTATGTGGCTTGTATAGATTACGAAAATGCATTTCATTCAGTAGAGATACCAGCAGTCATAGAGGCACTACGTAATCAAGGAGTACAGAACGCTTACGTAAAAAGCTTGGAAAATATTGCTGCATGCGTGTGGTATTTGTTTGTTTGAACGAGGAGCGTGCGCGCCATCACTCCAGAAAAGAGGAGGAAGAATGAACTGGGCTCGCGCTGTGAATCTGACCAGTCTTCGCTGCAACCGTTGTTGTAAATATAATATGTAAATAGTTTCTCGTCTTACTGACTCATCCTTCGCGTAAGAATATCTACAGAGGTTCTACAGCTACCTTAATTCTACACAAGAAATGCAGGGAGATACCTATAGAGAAAGAGGTCATACAGGGAGACACAATTTCTCCAAAGCCATTCACTACATGCTTAGAAGAATTCAAGCCAATAAACTGGGAAGGCTTAGGAGTAAAGATCGACGGCAAAACTCTCGGCAACCTTCGGTTTGTTGATGACATTGTTCTATTCAAAAACAATGCAGACGAGTTACAACAAATGATTGGAGACCTTAACGGAGAGAGTGTAAGAGTGGGGTTGAATATTAATATGCAGAAGATGAAGATAATGATAAATAGCCGGGCAATGGAACAAGAGATCAGGATCGCCAGTCGGCCACTAGAGACTGTGAAAGAGTACGTTTACCTAGGTCAATAATTCACAGGGAACCCTGCTCATGAGAAGGAAATTCACAGAAGAATAAAAATAGGTTGGATCGCATACGGCAGGCATTGGCACCTCCTGACTAGAAGCTTACCATTGTTATTGAAAAGTAAGGTGTGCATGCAATCAGTACATTTTGCCAGAGCTGACATATGGGGCAGAGACATGAGAGCAAGTTAAGGACCGCGCAAAGAGCGATGGAACGAAGATTGCTAGGCATAACGTTAAGAGAGAGAAAGAGAGCGGTTTGGATCAGAGAGCGAACGGGTATAGACGATATTCTAATTGACATAAAAAATGTAGCTGGGCAGGTCAGGTAATGCGGCGGTTAGATAACCGTTGGACCATTAGGGTTACAGAATGGGTACCAAGAGAAGGAAAACGCAATCGAGGACGACAAAACACTGGGTGGAGCGATGAAATTAGGAAATTCGCGGGCGCTAGTTGGAATCGGTTGGCGCAGGACAGGGGTAATTGGAGATCGTAGGGAGAGGCCTTCGTCCTGCAGTGGACATAAAACATGATGATGATGATGATGATGATGATGATGATGGAGGTGGTGGGCCCCCCCCCGAAAAAAAATCCTGGGTACGTGCCTGCCTACGCAATACATGTCCCGCCTAGCTCCATTTTTCTCCCTCAAAGAACCCATGCGCCCTGGATTAAACGTGTGCCCTGCACATTAATAAATTGCCTGCGTGTCGTATTCGGGCATACGCAACGCCCCGTAGTATGCACCCCTACAGCGGACGAATGCAATAGCTCTTCCAACATACTGAGATCACCGAAGACCCGACCGATTCACGAAGCCAGCCATAGCACCCTGTACTACGCTGTACAGCTGAATGTTGCTATTGCTGCTTGTATTTACTTATTCGGTGGGCAGGATCTACAGACATTAAAATAAAGGTAACTGCAAGAAAGCAAATGCGTCGTCTTTTTTCTTTCAGTTTTCTCAACGGGAGAAAAGTTCGTGAAATATTAACAAATAAGCTACGGAAGCGACCAGAGCGAATTAGACGGTTGCTTACTATTGTTCCCGCACAATGTTCTGTATTTCCGGCTCCCTGATGGGTCGCTCGACGCGATCTCGAATAAATGTTTTAACTGCACTAGCATTCCGTCTCTTTTCCCCCTACCGTCACCCCAGTGCAAGGTAGCAAAGCAGAGTCAACCGGTTATCCTCCCTGCCTTTCCCATCCCGTTTATATATCTCTCTTTCTCTACATGATTGGTAGCTTTAACAAACGATGAATAGTTTAAACCAACAAAATATAAATAAAAGGAGAATGCCCATAGAGATACATAGGACTCTTTACAAAATCCATCGGGATGCTTATAAAAAATTCACTTACCAGCCCGGCCCAGTGAAAGGGGATGTGCAGCGAAGATTTCGGAAACCACCACTACAACGGCTGACGGGGGTATGCAATGCTTTATTGCTTTAGAGTAATGGTAGTAATGGTAATTTAGACTAAGGGCACATTCACACCGGCGACTGACAGTGGTCGCGCGACCAAGTTGGTCGCAAAGCGACCAGTCGCAAATGGTCGCAAACGGTCGCCTTTCTTGAAAAGCGACCATTTCGATCCAGTCGCTCTCTGCGCGATTTTTCAGTCGCGCGACCGTGGTCGCAAAACTGATAAACCGATGAGCGGCGCACCGGAAGTGATCCTTCGTGTGTCTACATCCGGCCTCCTCCGGCGTCGCGTTCAAATTCCGCGTAGATTCCGAGAGTTCTCGCTGAGAACGATAATCTCCGGGATTGCGACTTGCGGGTCGCGCTCAGCCGGGCTTGCCGGTGTGAACATCAGTCGCCTTCGGTCGCTTTTTGATTGCGAGTCGCAAATGGTCGCGCGACCTCCTGAAGTCGCTGGTGTGAATGTGCCCTAACGGTATAGTAACGGGACCAATGCTAATTTTGACAGTGCGCCGCCGCAGATAGCGGTGCTGCAACATTGAAATCAGTTGCTAGGCTGGTTATTATGTATACGAAAGGCTAATGACGTCACTCCCCATGTCGCAAGCTGCCGTCGCCGCGGCAGCCTTACCGGGAAACGTGTGCGGGGAGCACTATAGGCGTGTTTCGCATTGTAATCGTGAGCGCCTTATCATGCAGATTCTTGTTTTGAGCCTTTCCATTTCCTGAAACGTATGCTGTTCTGTATATGTTGTATGCGTGATTCCAAAGAATGTATTCACTGTGGGCTTCACTTCGCTCAGTGCTTGTAACCTATGCGTTACGGGGGTATGGGCGATTGCATTTTGTGCTTGCCTACGGGGGTATGAGCCATTGCAGGTGGTAATAATTTCTGCTTGCGAACGCAGACACGAAAAATGCTGACCACCAAGAGGCTAAGAGTTCGGATATATATATATATATATATATGTATATACACACAGTAAAAGCTCGTTAATTCGAACCGCAAGGGGAAGCCGCTTCAGTTCGAATTAACGAAAGTTCGAACTAATGAAAGTGAAGGAGAGCAACAGTACACTGCGATTTGGAAGCAGTAGGGCATGTCAGAAATTTGGCGTGTCGGAAAGTGATGGCGTGTGCCGCGGGCACACGCCATCTTCAAGTCGAAGCTGTGGGTCCGACTGTGCCACACCACCGATGTCCACCGAAACGAACGTTAGCCGAGGCTTAACACTATCACAATGATTCGCGACGGCCGATACCTCCTAAGCTGAAAACAGAGGTGCACAACCGGTGAAGACTGCCGAGACAAAGACGCTGAACATGTGAAGGTGGCGAAGGCCCTGATTCGTTGGTTCTTGATTGCAAGCGCAGCTGCGACGTACTTGATTCGCTGTGTTTTGGCGCTTGCCGTGCCATCTCCGCACAACATTAGCAGCTGTACAAGATTTGCAAAGCCTTCGAGATTCGCAACGGGCAAGAAGTCCTGGAGGTTACGTAGAACGGAGAGGCGGCAGCCGCCACTGCCTTCTGGCTGACCCCGCGTCGGTTAGATTTTTTCCCGTTTTTTCCTTCTCTCGCCGTTCTCTCCGTTTCGGAGGCAATACAGCCTTGTGTGTAGGCAGTAGGCGCTTTTCTCTGGCCGTGTGCCAGGTGAGCGTAGTTCGAATTATCCGTGAGGGAAGCTTCTCGCGTTCGAATTAACGGACTTTTTTATACATAGACTTCTGTGGAGCTTGGCCGGACCAAATCGTACAGTTCGAATTATCCATAAATTCAAATTATTGAAGTTCGAATTAACGAGCTTTCACTGTATATATATATATATATATATATATATATATATATATATATATATATATATAGAGAGAGAGAGAGAGAGAGAGAGAGAGAGAGAGAGAGAGAGAGAGAGAGGTTTAAGAGCGTAAGCAAAGGTGGCTGCTGTTCGTAGAAAAAAAAAAAACTGCCACACAATGACGGGAGTAAAACTTCTAAATATCACTCGACGTCGTAGTGTAACCCACAAATGCGGTCACAAGTGTTTCTCGCACGCTGTCTGCTATGCGAGCTGTCAGAGTGCAACGTCTCGTCTCTTCGCTTATATATATATATATATTGTGTCCAACGTACGGGCTCTCAACGACATTAGTCCACCCATTGAGGTCGACGCTATGCTTAGTTTTCCTTGAGCACCGTAAAGACTAAAAAGTGGCAGGAAAAAACAAAGATTACAATGTCAAAATTTTTTGTGTAAAAAAAGAAAGAAAGACAACACGAAAATATGTGAAGTATCGGAACATATCCTTTATTTTCTCTTCTGTTTTGTGTTAGCTTGTCTTTTTGTGATTGACAAAAAAATCATTTGTTCCGGCGGATGGTTTCGCCAGGTCACACGTGCACAGCTTCCGTCATAACCCCGAACGCTTCTCTTATGGGTCGTGCTGGACAATATGTTTGCTTGGGGCATAGTATGGGGTGTATCAGCCAACGTTAGCCAAGCTTTTCAACGAAAAGCAAAAGCAAAACATTTAGAAAAAAAACTGAGCAATGTACAAGTTTAAGACTTAAAGTGTTTGGTTGCCAGACCTCTGAAGAACAAACACCGTAAGTCATATCTTGCGCCACGTTTTTTTTAAATCGATTTTTTTTTCATTGAACTCCTTGGCTAATGTTAGCTGGGACACGTGGCATGCTAGCCTAATGGCACCTTCCTTCCATTGCCTCGGACGCTTGTTCCACATAAGATGTGTTTGTGCGGAATAAGTGGCGATGTGCCTTCGTTGTTCGGGTTAAGCTTGGCGACGGTTGTACGTCGCTCACGGCGCTTAGGGAAATAACCGCTTTAATATTTGTAACTTGTGTGTGTGCGTACATAAACACACACACGCAAGGGAACCCGTAAGGTTTTTTTTTTTTTTTCACAACGCCGAAACGTCACTTACCTTTTGACTTGGTCACTGACCATTAGCCATTGTGGTTTTTCTGTCGAAATCGTGGCATCTTTGCCCCTGGGACAGTCCCCCGCTGTACAGAGACATGTCACACGCGTTGTAGGCGTGGCCGTGTACCGTTCTCATTAGATGGACGGGTGAGGATGCGTGCGCGTGGTGCGTATATACAGGGTGCTGAAAGAGAAGAACGCGCCATTCTATTGTCTCGCGGTGGTGCGGGCGCAGTTGCTCGTGGCGTTTATGGCCTGCGAATGCAAATGACCGTGGCGTAACAACTGTGACAATGACAGCGCGATGCTTGTGAGAAGTCCTATGGCAGGCGACCACGAGTGACAACGTGGCCTTCACTCGGAACAGATGGTCCGCTTTTGCCTCGTGCCCTAATTGTAGTGCAGTACAAAAAGAACAATAAAATACCAGTACGCTTTAAGTGCAATCATGACGCACCCTGCAGCTACAGGATGACTGCACGGTAGCTTACCGATTTCATTGTAAGAAAACAAATGCAGTCAGCGAACTATATAAGTCCCACGTATTTGGAATTCGGGGGACAATAAACGAAACTTTAAGAGACGCTGAGGGCCGCGTCATGGCTTACCCAAAATGAGCGATGGAACGGAAGTTATAACCGCAAATATTAAGCGACGCGAAGGTGGCGGTATGGATCACGAAGCAATAGAGCACGGGCATGTTATATTCTTTGTGTGTAGTGATTATAATAATATGCACTAGACTTTCACGGTATTGTGTTCCTTGAAATAAAAAAAGCCACTATCACTCGCATGTAGTTTCATTTTTTGTTATTACCTCGTACTATATTAAGTGATGTGGCCCATTATAGATTTTGGATAATGAAGGAGATAATGTGCATCGAAAGAGCACTAGATTACCGACAAAGCGACTACTGTAAGTACGCATGAACTTGTAATACGAAAAAAAACCGACAAAAACAACTAAGGGATAAAAATAAAACAAACACAACATACCCTAAGGGTTGATCTTCAGGACATTAATAAAGTTCATAATACCATACCATACCAAACACAAAATACCATTTTTATGTACATTCTCACTATTTCATCCTAGTCCCGAACAATATATAGAAAAGCAATATTGTGGGAAGACATGTAGGGAAGAAAGAAATTTGCGACGCTAGGAAGAGCAGCTCGAGATACGAACTTCGCAACACGCTATGCATATGCAATTGGCCCACTGAGGGGCAATGTTGACGAAAAAAGAGAGAGAGAGAAAAAAAAAAAAAGCTTGTGCGGCTAAACTTCCCGTCCGGTTAAGGCACCACTTACAAAACCTGTGCCGGCCGCAGCCTCTGCGCGGCAATGAAGTCAACGTCCGCGCTTGAACTTAATAGTATATTGACGCGCCGTAGCTTATCAAGCGGGTGGTTGGGCTATTCCCGAGGTGGCTTCTGGTTATATAGGTGTTTGCTTTGTCCAACGCGTTCCTCAATGCAAAAAGAGTGAACAGTACACAAGCGTATTCATGAAGTGCAGTGATGAGTAAAACCATAGAGGTGGCGATAGCTGGCGCGTTGCGCGGACTTTAGAGGCACAAAAAGAAGAAAGGAACTGAATTATTTGGTGAGGCCTCAATCTTAGGGCATCGCGTCGAATTACGGTTTCCACGAAGCTGCTGGCATCATTCTAGCGATTTCAGCATTATTCGCGAATAATATAGCAAAGAAAAGAAAGAAAAAAGACATTCACTTGGCCATTCACGCCCACGTTGGCCTTATCACTATTGCGGATTTGTTGTGTCTGAGCGCTCAATATCCTCTTGCGCGTCGCTTCGGATATCTTGCCTCCTGCAGACAGCTAGGGCATAATAACCGTTCGATTGATAATCGATCGGCACCTCCTCACCTCGAGCCACTCGTGTTCCGAACGCTCGAACGATGGTGTTTTGCGATAGCCGTGTAGGGTAGATTTATGACTTCGCCCGCGGAAGTACATCCTGCCCCTCTCCGCAGTACGTGGTCAGAATTTGTAATGAGCGGCCTTTAGGCAGCCCTCTCTCGCATCTGCTTGCCGGTTCGATAGTGCCCAGCTTCGTAAATTTCGTTTTTTCGAGAGCGCCAAACTCGTTTGAGTGACGCGTCACTCGATTGTTCGCGCGAGTAAGATTTTTTTTTTCCCATATGCAAACGATACCGTGCGACTGTTCGTTTCAGTAAGAGTTCCAACTATGTTTTCTTCCAACAAACGTCCAAATACGTATAGCAGAGTTTCCAACATGACTTTGTTTCCACGTTCGCAATACCACCCGATACCTCAAACCAGTTGCGCCAACAAGGCTTCCGACAAGCTTCCAACACAGTGTCGCACGTCTTGTAGTACGGGGTTTACTGCGCTATAAACACGCGGACAACAGAAGCAGAAGAAGACAGGTCGTGCGCGTCTTGTCGACTTCTGCTTCTGTTGTCCGTGTGTTTATAGCGCAGTAACCCCGGCATTACAAGAAGAACTTCCACCAACCAGCCCAACTTTTTGCTCTACTGCATTGTCGAACATGTCCCAGCAGTCCAAGGAGCCTTATTTTTTTTCTTTCGACCTGCCATCTCACGGATCACGCAGTTTCGACACGCGCGTGTCGGGAGTTTCAAATACGCGAGCGTGAAAACCATGCGACCCTTCGGAAGACGTGCCTCGAAGATGCTTCAGCTGTTGGAAGCTCGTTGGGGCGACCCGCTCTCTTTGCTTAATGGGTACGGCGTTGGGCTGCCAAGATTGAGGTCGCGGGTGCGATTTCCCCGTCGCTGCTTTTCGATGGGAGCGAGATATGACAAGCCCTCGTGCACTTAGGTTTAGGTGCACGTTAAAGAACCCCAGATTGTCAAAAATTAACGAGGACTCGCCCCACTACGGCATGCCGCATAATTACATCGTGGTTTGGCACGTAAATGCCCAAGATCTTTTTTTTTTTTACTTATGACACCACTTGGCTGGACATGTTAATGGTACGACTATAGTGCGCCAGATCGGCCGTCATGTTGCAGCGTGACCTGGGCGGCCGAATCTTATTTCCGTAATTTACGGATTCTGCAATATTTGTTTCTATACTGCTTCCCTCATAGCGGCCAAATTTCGTTGGGCGCTGAATGAGAATGCTGGTGTGTACTTATTGGATTTAGGTGCCCTTGTCGTCAAAATTATCCCGGAGCCCCTTACACGTGGCTTCTCTCAAAGCCCGCCTGCTGCTTCGGAACGTTAATTTAACCGCACAATTTGATTTTCACCACTCTTCTAACAGTTGAACCTATGACTCCCAGCTGCATGATCGAGAGTGAAGTTGAGGTCCAGGACAGAGTTGCTCGGAGCGCTGGATTATAGGCTCTACAGTTCAATTCAATCGTTATTTACCTCACCAGCTTTTCAAATGCTGTTGTTTTCAAGTGTCGTGAAAAGTTCGCCAACATACGAGCGCGCACTGCTTCAAAGCACAGAGCTTGCTGCAAAATTTATGAGAGAGGGCGTTGCGATCGTCCAGCTGACTCGTCACACTTGTGGCTTCAAATGCTCTTGTGGCTTTATTCACGCCTTGTATGCCTTTATTTCGCCGACATTTTGGAGCAGCCTTGTGTTTTTCTTAAGTCAGAAAGCAATACGATTCTGCGCACATCCATACACGCCGGGAACTGCTGAAAATTATTTACTTGCAAAGCCAGAATGCCGGAGATAAAGGCATGCGGACGAAGTTTAAGCAAATAAACTTGACGAGTGTTTCTTCTTTTCAATGTGTGAAATCCATAAACCCAAACTAAGCCAAAATTTATTGTATGAGAAAGTGCACTTTCAGGCGCTTCGTTTGTACCCTCATATGTAACAAATGATGCAATTCAATCTGAAAGGCGCGTTAGAAAAAAAAAAAACGCGTCGTCGCTGAAAAACAATGAGCCATGTGCTTCGTGTGGGCCACTCAGTATAAGCCAAATTCACTGATGCAATTGCAGCGCTCCAACCGCACCACGTGACTACGTCGGTAAGGTTATGGGATTTACCGCGTGAGCATGCTGTCTAGCTTTGTTTGTTTTCGCATGTGAAATGGCCTCTGGTTATGCAACACGACGGCTATATGAAGTTGGTGATAGATCGGCACCCAGACAAGGTCCTTCAAAGTTACGCTCGCCCCCCAAAACATATTGCGCGGTGTGGGAGCGCATCACTGCGTTAGTGTGGTGGTTCAGCCAGCAGGGGAATGACGGCTAGCATACATTTGTATACTAACCACATTTTCATGCTTGTTGGATGATGTTTGTACACAATTCCATACTAACCACCATTTACATGCTGGCTGAATTAATGATGGTTAGCAAACATTTGTATGTATGCCGGCTAAATGATGTTTAGCATACATTTGTATGCTAACCCTAATTTAGCCGGCAGCTTGGGAAGTGATGGCTGATATACATTTGTACACTAACCATCATTTTCCTGCTGGCTGAATGACTGTTAATATGTCTTTGCATACTAGCCGTCATTCTCATGCTGGCTCAATGAATTATGGTTAGCATGCATTTGTATACTAACTATCATTTCTATGCTCGGTGACCCGCCAGGCTAGCGTCTCGCATGTATCGGTACTAATGCCGCAGTTCGCTCTAGCAACTTTTGAAGGAAACGACGTGCCTCCAAGTAGTTTGAGACGCAGCTGTATATAAGCAGCGTTGCCCACGTTGCGTTTCACCGTTCCGTCCACCGTACCGTTTTTTCCGGCGCGTTCCAGAGGAAAGGGCGTTGAGTAAAGGAGGAGGAGGAGAAGGAGGAGGAGCCTTAATTGCGGGGCCATAAATTTCGCGAGCGGCCCCGAAGGGCAGCGAGCACTCCCCGCTCAATCTTCCACCCCCTTTCACCTTGTCATTCCGTGTAACAGGAACTCCTACATCCTCGCCCTTTAGGCGGGCCACCTTTCAAGGCAAAGCGCGCTCTCGCTCTTTCTCACACACGCTTTTCTTTATTTTGTTTCCCTGCAAATAGACCGACCGTCTTGTGCGCATACGCAAGGCTCAACTATGACCCTCTCCCGCAGCTTTGCGTGGGCACGGACTCGACCAGAGAGAGAGCAACGGTCGCATTAGATGAAGCGCCGGAATGACGTCGCGCGCGTCACAATAGCGCGGCCCCCCACATTCGTTCGTAGACGGCTCGTCTGGCCGTCGCATGGCGCTCTCCCCTGCATGAGTGTGCGTGGTACCGTAAAAGTCCGCGTGTAATCCGGATGCGAGGGGGGCATTGCGGGACCGGGAAGGAACAAACATAATCAAAGCAGAACGGGCAGCTCTCCTTCTTTCTTTCTAGTATCAAACGCATTTGAATACACAAAAAATAACGCCTTCCGAATGTAGTCTGGAAGCGAGTCAATTCACGTCTGGTTAACTGCCAGGTTCGGTCAATTGCGAATCGAAGAATGTCTGTAACAAGAGAAAGAGCTTTCACAGCAGAGTGTTTGCGTCGCCAGCTACGGGCTCCTACAAAAACTTGCACTAAAGCCAACCTGCAGCACCGATTCCTCAACGCGACTCGCCTTTTTTAATCGTTTCCACGTTCAGGACCAATACTGAAGCTTGGCCCGCGCTACCAAAGCTACAGCCGCCGCCGCAGCCGTTGACACAGCTGAAGCCCAAGCCATAACCGATGCCACAGCCGATGCCAAATCAAAGGATACAGCGCACCGCGGTGAATCTACAGTGTCTGCTCCGGATGAATTGTCCGAAGAAGACCGGCAAGTGGTTGTGACGCTTCGGTCCTTCATAAGTACCCTTCGTGCACTTTTCAGCAAGTTGCATACTCCGTCAGCGCAGAGTGAAGTGCAAGTGCTGGATGCTCTTAATCCAGTACTTGCAAGTCTCGAGGAAGCCCTACGGCTAACCCGCACCCTCACATTCGCGCACCGACCACCGGCCCTTTGGTCGTCCCAGATGTCGTCAACGCAGACCACCAGTTATGGAACTCCACTTTGATATCACGGCGCATCGCTGCATAGGAAATGATCATTTCCTTCCTCCTTTCATCTTTCTTCTCCCATTTTCCCGGAACCGTAATGTAGGGTAGCAAACCGGACGCTCGTCTGGTTGTCTTCCTTTTGTCTTTCGTCCGGGTTGCACTGCCCACGCCTAGGAATATTACCTCCATGTCCTCTCTCTCTATCTCTCTCTCTCCCAGGATCTTAATTTAATGTTCTTATGCGTGCCATTCCGTCATTTCCCCCGGGACGTAGAAGCCGGTAGGCTCTTCACCTCGTAGTCGAATTCAATGTGACAAACATATATGTGCGTCAAAATCAGTTGATCCATCAGCCGACGGTTTGGAAAGCATGCTGCTCGCACTGTTGGAAACTCGCTGGAAGCGGTCGTCGGTGCGGCAAGTCGTACGACGGGCTTTTAACGTGCATGTGTTTCGCGGTTGAAGTAGGAGACACGCAGGACACGGCGTATACAATCGCACGTTTGTACACGTGCGACGCATATGAGAGGTGCCGTTGAAACGTGGTCAAAGCGGATGCAACCGATTGGAAACTTGTTTGGGGTAGTTGTTGGCAGGCCAGATCGGGATATACGACAGATATCGCTCGCGGATGTATCGCACCGTTTCGTGCCTAACACTAGTAGCAAAAATTTCGCTCGCTCAAGGTTGTTGTCGTCGCGCTGAAGTAGAGAGAGGGAGAAGTTCGCGTTCTCTATGCGAGATTTTGCGGCATGTAGCATGGCCTCCGGCGTACCCGCACACCACCGAGTGTGGCATCACGCGGCACAAGCCGGCGAGGGGGTTGCGTAACTTTCTTTTCTTGCGCGTCGCGGCGAGTTGCTACGAAACGAGTGTTGCCTGTAATGTTATTCGCGTGGGAAGCGGCGCCCCTTTTCCTTTGATTAGCGCCTTCATTACTTTTCTCGCTGTCTACATGTGGCTCTCTCTTTCTCTCCAGTCAGTTTCTCAGAATAATGGCGGGGCAGAGTACCGCGGACTCGCCGCGAACGAAGTGTACCCAGTAGCCATTAGTGCAAGTGTAGCCTTGATTCGATATTCTTCGTGCGTATGCACGCTTACCCTTCCGATGAGTCACACTACGTAAGTGCAACGCTTTTTATTGATTCATTCATTCCCGATACTGCCGCTCAGTTGAGAGCATAGCGGGTGGGCAATATTGAAGTGTTGCGAAATTGATCAATGTGCTTCCTAACGGAGCTATCGAAGGAAGGAACATCATAACTGCAAAGATGCTACATTTACTAATTGTAACCTACTTATGTGGAACATGTGTCCTTTATTGTCGGTTTTTCCGGCGTTCCAGCGTCTTTTTCCTTGCTTTTACTGTATCATAATCATCAGCCTATTTCTATGCCCACTGTTAGGACGAAGGCCTCTTCCAGCGATCTCCGATTACTCCTGGCTTGCGCTAGCCGATTCCAACTTGCGCCTGCAAATTTCCTAATTTTATCACCCCACCGAAATTTCTGCCGTCCTCGACTGCGCTTCCCTTCACTTGGCACCCATTCTTTAACTCGAATGGTCCATTGGTCATCCGCCCTACGCATTGCATGGCCTGCCCAGGTAATTTTCTTTTTTCACTTGATATCAGCTAGAATATCGGTTATCCCCATTTGATCCCTGATCCACAGCGCTCTCTTCCAGTCTCTTAACGTTAGGCCTGACATTTTTCGTTATATCGCTCTTTGCGCAGCCCTTAATTTGTTCTAGGGCTTATTTCTTAACCTCTAAGCTTCTGTGCTGTATATATAACCGTTAATGTCGTCTCACATAAGTTTCGTTAAAAATATGAGACGTCCTATTGTCGTTCCATATGGGTTCCGTCAACTAAGTGGGACATATTTGAATCAAAAGACATTCCACTCAGCGTAGTGGAACTTGTAATGTCGAGCGAGATTAAGTATGTATAGCCTTGAATACCGTATTCAATTGTCAGCGTTCTGTGCTCTAACAGCGTTTGCGCGCAACCTTAAACGTAACCGGTATCGGCGTCAGCCTAACCAAGCGCGCGCGCACACGCGCATAAGGGCTCGAGTTCTAACATGCACAAACACACGTGATAGCAAACACAGATAACGTTACGGAAAAGTCAGATTTGAGCACGCACATTTAAACTTGGTTTTTCGTTTTCTCTATGTACATGGATGGATTTCAGTTTCGCATAAGAGGAAAATGTTTTGGCACCGATGATCAAAAAACACTTACGCATTTAAGCACATTGATACACAGGAAGGGCTTCGATCTTTGCAGCTACGCTGCCAATATGAAAAGCTTGTTCTCGGCGGGAAGGCTTTGTCGACCATGGAGGCACAGCGCGTCACCTTAAAGTGTAGGTTGGACAGCTTTCACTCGTTCAGTGAAGTCAAGCGTTTCTTCGTGGTCAAATGGGCTCTTACGTGACTGTTGATATCGTGTTACTGCTGCATTGTGCGTTGTCATGGTTCACTAAAGGCTCATGCACGCTAGGCCAACACGACGCCGATTTCGGTCTGCCGACTGTCGGCAACAGCGTCTTTTGCTTGGTGTCGGCGCCTCTGTCCCACTGTACCGACGCCAAGCTCTCCACCGACCGTCGGCAGATTGTCGGCTTCGGTAAAGTGTGACAAAAGCGCCGACACGAAGGAAAAAAAAAAGCTGTTGCCGACAGTCGACAGACCGAAATCGGTGCCATGTTGCACTAGTGTGAATGGGCCTTAACGGTTGTATAGTCCTCTTTGTCTAGGCCAGGGTGTTCAATCGTTCCACTGGAAGAATGCTCTCTGAAAGTTTATTCATCTATAGCTTATACTGCAGAGCTGCAGGTCGCTGTGATCGTTATCACTGTAGTTGTCATTTTGGCAGTAAAGTATACATTAAGTACGAGGATCCCGTTGCAGTCGTTGACTTTGGGAACCTTATCTGCATGCTCTCTGTACATAATCACTGCTTGGTGAATGAATAATAAACTGAAACTGAATCTATATAAGTAAACGAATGAAAGGAGGTGGTTGAGGAGATATCCGTGCATGAATTGCTGTGCTTCCTTTTTTCTTTGCTTTGCATTCCGAAATAATTTTGCGTTCGGTCAACTACGTGTTATACTTCGCTTAGAATTGCTTGTATCATTACGAGCTTCAAGCAGACGAAACATAAGTAACACGCTAGTACAATTGTACGCCTGCGGATTTCCTTTCCAACAGTTTTGTCGGGCCCGCACTCTGAACAGTGTGAGCCGCTTTAATATACACTTGCGAATTTGCAAGAAACTTGACTCTAAGTTTCCTAGGTATAGGAAATTCTTGACTCTAAGGTATCCTGAAAAGCTGTCAGCGGTATATATTCTACATGTGCTTGCGCGCGAGCTGAAACATGAACAGTTTCATTTACAACGCTGGTCACGTCACAAGCCATGCTTATATTGTGAAACAATGGTCGGGCAGCCCGACAATATTAAATTCGGTTATATGGATATTAAAAGTTACATTCCTCTGTATTTCACCCTCTTCGCTTCCAACACCCGTTCAGCTATACTTTCTTCCAGTCTTGCTTTTTATGGATGTTTTCGATTCTAAAGCATATAAAAGAGGCGAAAGAAAGAGAGAGAGAGAGAAAACAAGACGCAGAATAACTGGACCAACTAAGCAGTGCTGTTCCTCATTAAAGGGACACTAAAGTGAAAAGTGATTTCTTCTGCATCAGTAAACTACCGTTCTACAAAACCAAAAACACCACTTTTAGAACGATAAGATGTTTGGTAAGCCAGAGAAAGCGCAAGAACGAAATATGGGTGGCGACGCCTACTTACGTTCCCGCACCTGGGGGCTGTGACGTCTTAAATTTCGGTGGCATCTTCTAGGGCCTACTAAATATATATGGTGGTGCAGATTGACTACATTGTGTTCTAAAAGAACATTAAGCATGGCAAGTTTCGGCAACCTTTATTCAGCCAACGCGGCCCAAATGCGAAAACATACTTTGGAATCCCTGACGTCACGCTGGCGTATCGGCGCTGTTGTTTCGGCGCGAAATTCAAATACTGATACTTGGACCTTCACTTCCTCATCTAATAATCAAACTATTTTTTTGAAATGACTGCCTGCAGGGTTCTCAAACAACGATTCATTAGTCTAAACTGATTTATTGTTTCGCTTTAGTGTCCCTTTAACGATGAACCACAATTGTAAGGTGTGGTTATATTCTAACGCAAATTACGGGGAATTCAGAGCACTGCTTCCGAAAAGAAACATTCACACCGAAATTGAATAGCGACAATCCCTACAGCGGTCTGTATCTGACGCTTAACACGACGCCTTTGATATAGCGGGGATGCCTTGATCGTTTGACGCGCCGCTCGCACACCGATCGAACGACGGAGTACAACGTGGGTCGACTCTATCTACAGGAGGAAAAGGAAAGGAAGAGAGAGAGAGAGAGCAATCCCTGTCGGAGTCAAAGAGCGGGCGTCCCCAGCGGCGCGACCGTTGGGGCCGGGACAGGAAAAGCGCGGGCTTCGAACAAACCAGCTGCCCCGTCAGCTTGATCAGCTCGCCGGCTGTTTTCGCCTGCAGCTATGGGCGGCCGTTTAGCGGGCTTTCTCTTCCCCCCCGCTTGGGAACTACCCGCTCCCCGTCATCTCTTTACGCATTGATGGCGACGTTTTTGTGGCTTTTATTTATTCAATATGTATATCTTGTTTCTCGTTTTGAGGCTCGCTCTTAGTCGTCGCATTACATACCTCGGATACTCGAATCAGCTGTTGGAGGAAAAGAGTGACAAATCCTGCCTTTTATGAAGCCTCAGCAAAGGGGGGGGGGGGGGGGTTCTCTCAACTAGTACACGCGACAAGTTTTAAGTGCGTGGTGAATCGTCTGCTGGAAGGGAAGAAAGCACAGTAAATATAGGCGCTCCCAGACACTCGCACAGTCACGCGCACTCGTATATAAAAGTCCAAATAATAAGAAGGCTAGCCCCCCTCCCACTTCGCCGCCTCATTGTTAACGCTTCCCTCCTCTCTGCTTGCCCTCTGTATTGGTTCCCTTCTATGCAGACCTCCTTTCCCAGCCCGTCTATGCACGCGTTCTTTTCTTTCCTTCACCCCTCGCGATCCCGTTATCTGGACAACTCTAACCCCTCCCTCCCCCCTCTTGCCCTTCCTCCGTCCCAACAATCGAGTTTTCGCGCCTTTTGCCGTAGCCATTGTGTCAGCGGTGTGCCCGAATCCCTGCCCTCGCTCGTTTTTCACTCTGCGTCGCCCTCTCCTTCCGGTCGTCCCGGCCAGGTGCGTTGGCGCCACGCAGTCTGAGGGGGAACCGTGTCTCGCCTTGACACCCACCTCCTCTTTCCTCCTCCATGCGTTCATCCTCCTATATATCTCTCTCTGTCTCCCGAGTTTCCATTTTGTTTTCGTAAAGGGCCCCCCTCACTCTTGGCACCCGCGCCACGCGCTAACTTTGGCGTTCGTTTGCTTCGAGAAAAAAGAAGAAAAAAAGAGAGAAAAAGCGCTAAAGGCCGGCGTACGGAGAAGATGGGGGAGTCCGAGTTGGAAGGAAAGCTGGGGCTCTTTCAGGCACCGTCATGCGGTCGACAGCAAAAACCATTTCTTGGACTTCTTTCTTTCAATACATATTTAAGTGCCTGCCACCCTCATGAATGAAAGCGACAGCAAAAACTAATATTAAAGCCGAAGAAGAAACGTGGGTTCTCTAATGGCTTTGCTTGGAGGGAGATGTACTGTGCTTCGAGAGCAGTGACGAAACGTTTTGTGAATGCGAGTCCCGGGAATGTATGCAATGCGGGACACATTTAACGGGAACACCCAAGCGTGCGGTACCAACTCCGTTCTTTTTCCTTCAGTTGTTGAACCTCACTGAAGCTGACCACGATATGACCAGGTTGGGTTCATGAGGATGCCGTATGGTGGGGAGCTTTGGGTTGATTTTTGACTACTGGCGATTCGTCCGCGTTAACAGATGTCTCAGTACACGGCCTTCCTGCCTTTCTGCATCCCATACGTTTTTCATCACTTGCTTTCTTCATTTCTTACTTCCTTTGTTCCTTCCTAATTTTTTTTTCCTCTTGCCAACTGCACGGGTATGTGACCGCCATGATCAGGAACTGAAGCCACAACCTCGCCGCTCGTAACCACCGCGTCGACTGTTCGACACTGCCTGCGAGTAAAGCGAACCTGCCAATGAGTCGGAAATGACGAACACCGAAGAGCCTAACGCTAATTAGCACCGAAACTCACGCTGAAAGAAAGGCCTGCAGCGGGAAGCTCTTGTTGAGCAAGCCGCTGGTTGCCCGGCTTCCCGCCTTCTGCAGCTGTTGCAACGGTGCTCATTCATCGGCAGCACTTTTGGCAGAGATCTTTCCCTGCTTGAATGGTTGCCCCGGGCGTGCACGAAAGAAACACGCTTGCCGGTTCGCAAGTCGCTTCCATAGCTTTCTTCCTTTTCTTTTTCTGTTTTTCGTACCGTTTGCCGTCGCACATTCGTGCCTCCTTCGCAGTTTCCCCAGCGTTTGACTTTTCGTGCCACCACGTTGACGTTGCTCACTGCTCGTGTGGCACATTTCGCCTACCGCGACGCAAACTCGGCGCATTTCTTTCGAAGCCGAGTTGGCGTGAAACTTGGTGGGCGATGGCGGCAATTTCTTGGGCGTTTCTATCCGCTGCATGCAATTAAAATCCTTCTCTTCTGAGTTTGTTTCAACCGTACACATTCTAAGCACGGTAATATTTATGTAAAGGCACGCGTATTCAGGTTTCTAAACGCAAACGGCTGTTTTTGCTCCAAGTAGTTTGAATTTGACTTATCTTGAACTTGAAGCTTCAGCTCGAACTAAGGCTGTGGCGTCTTTCGGTATGGCAGTTTTTCTTTTTTTCTTACCCAGTCTCCGAGCTAAGGGTTGTTGTTGTCCAATTGTTTGCAGTTGCCGAAGTGCGAGTTACAAATAGAGCTTATTTCTCTTAGGCGTGCTATATCTGACCGGCCGGCTGCGATAACTGTCCATTGTCCACTCCGCCTGTCTCCGCCGCTGACCGACCGACTGACTGACCCTGCGTGTGTGTGGAGGCCGGTCGACCGCTCGGCCTTGACAGCGGACGTGCCCTTCGAAGTGGACGCTGCAGGCACGCGAACTGCTCTCGCCTTGGCAGCTGCGATCTCCGCCCCGTCCTTATACCTCTCCCCCTCGCAACTTATCCCCTTGCCTCTCCCTCCGGGTTACGCAGGCGCACTGAGTGCGATTACTGGATCGACGTCGCTTGTCGTACCAATTTCGCGTCTTGCCTTGTCTCACCTCTACCCGCACAAGGGATCTCTCTCTCTCTCTCTCCCATTCCTTTATAATTACGTTTGACTCACGTGGAAGCACGCCACCACGCTGTATGAGCAGCGCGTTTGTATGCACACGTGCAGGAAATGGATAGGACGTCGTTGTCGTAAGCGCGCGCGTTGGTTGACCCTGCTGCTGCTGGTGGCGTAGAATTTGCGTGTGGTAGCTGCCTTCTATTTGAATGTTGCAAGGGTGCACTTCAAGCTACGTAATATTTTGTCAGCTGCAGGAGACTGCGAGGTGTGATTGAAGAAAAGGCAAGGCAGCTGCTTTTCATTCTGCCTGCAATTATTACTATTCGTTGTCTTCATTGATTGGTGGCTCTTGTTGGACTGAATGCCGTGCAGTATTACGTATAGACTGCGCGCATTTTCGCAAACAAGCAGGACGTATAGTACAGGCGAAACCAGCAGACCACTACGCCCACGCTGATCTTCTTCTTCGCGGTGAGATTGTTCTTTGCCTACTAACTATCGAAAACTCGGCCGTATGTATTTAACTTGACTCTCGTGAAAATAAGCGTTATTGGAGCATGCCAAGAAGTGCAGTAAAACAGTAGGGACGCCACTTCTTTATGGCACGCTTTGCAGGCTGTCAGTAACATCCAAACCTGCGATGTTCGCGTTTGCCTTAAGACGCAGACATCGGAAGGAAAACGTTCGTGACAATGTTTGGCCATTGTGTCTATGAAACGTAGGGCATGAGAAAAGAATAAAGGTAAAAAGAATGCCACGCTGTCGCTTGGTTAGAAGCTGTCGATATGGCGTAATGTTAAGTGTGACAGTCATGCAGTAAACGATTGCGGTCTTTTAGTCAGTGCGGGTAGTTGCTTGTTTGTACACGGAGCTGAGCTGTTGCATTGAATTTTAAATAATTAACATTGGTCTCTCGTATGCATGAGCGCAATTGCAAGCCCATAAGGTTTCTTTTTATCGGTTATCGGTTATCGGTTCCTAATGGGCAGTGGTGTGATATCTTCAAAACGGAGGTCTCCTGAAGTTACCACTCGCGCCTTGCCACAATTAATAAAGAAAGAAAGATAATGATGAACGTTATTGTACTTTTATTGGACTGACATACAGTCTCTTGGCTTACCGAAGCAAAGCTTTATTGCCGCACTCAAGCTTTATTGCACAACGTTCGATGTTCATCTACAACTTGGTGAACTCGCTCTTTGAAACATGCGCGGGCGCACAATATAAGCACTTGCAATTAATAACCACAACGTACTTTGGTCAAACTTGTACTAGCTCTCCTTCACCGCCCCCGATCCCACGCTCAAGGGTTCAACTGCTCGCAATATACTACGATATCACGTTGTGGGTTTCACATTATCTGCAGAGTAGTGGACGGTACTTTTTCCACAAGCACGCACTTCGAGGTGAATAGCCCACTATAAATCCGAGCCAATAGGGCCTTGTTCTCTTTCGCTGCTCGGGTCCCACCGTCACGTGATTCAACTTCTCACGATATGCTGCACTTTCTCTGTTTTGCAGCGCAGACGAGCCCAACAACAGTATAGTTAAGGGCGTTCAAAACCGCTTCAGCGTAAACGCGGTCGCCAGTGCATATAATTAGGCGACACGCGATTGTACACGTCGTGCACGTCTCGCGGGACGTCGAACCCCTTCGTGCACCGTCTGGCGTGTCCGGCATCTCGACCGCGCTGACCACCTCCGGCGCCGCGGTGCCAACAGGTGTGCCCCGTCGTCACGCTTGGCTTGGCTGCCGCACTCGGCTGGCGCCGGCTCGATGTGGATCGCGCCGGAAATGCGCCGCCGTGGCGTGGCGACCGTCTCGCCGGCCGTCCAGACGTGGGAGACGTTCGCTGCCGTCTGCGCCTTCCTCACGTTACGCGCGACTTCGGTGCATTTTGTTTTCATCTTTTTTTTTTGTCGCGTGTGCGGAGGCTTTGTGGTGTGTGTTGGAGCACCCTTGGTTGCACGCACTGCCCGCGCGGGGTTCTCAAAACTGGTCCTCAAGGACCAGTTTCGGGACCCCGTGCAGCGTCTGCGAGCACCTCTGTTTGTAGGCGCTCTGGGCTGTCTCAAGCGACAGTGTAAAAGAAAAATTAAATAAATAAATTAAAACGCTAGCTGTCACGAGGGAAAAGTATAGGAAAGCTCCCTTTACCATTGTGTTGTGCTGCACGGTACCGCTGGTAACACCGTTACCCTACCACTGTGCGGTAGACCTGAAAAAGAAAGGAAAGAAAAAAGAAAGAAGAAAAACAAAACCATGAAATACGGGGACAGTACAATAGTGTTTGAGGTTCCCTTTAAGGCACAGATACCCACGGTTTCACTTGGGCTTTGCTCCCTAGAGATCTAGGGAGGACAGAGAGGGTTTAAGCAGACTTTTTCTGCTCCTCAGTGTGCTTCAATTCAGTCATGCTAGGCTAAAGAAATGTAACGTTCTCCATCCTTCATGTATATATTGTAAATAAATCCCGTACTCCTCGTTCTCCATTAGAACAAGTTCCTCCCTTCAACAACGTCCTTAGCCTGGACTAGTCGGCCGACGGCGTCGGTCAGCTACCCCTTTTGACATGCCCGGCACCAACTCTTACAGCAGGCGCCTGGTATTGCATATTGGCAGACACAATAACACGAAAAGACGCGCATGCGCAGTGCTACGTCTCGACGCCAGGCGTTTTCTTCATCAGAGGGTGCAAGAAGGCTGTTTCGCACGCGCTTATAGCTGACTAAAACCTTTTTCTCCACCTTTAGACGTCTGCGGTACGAAACGTAAACTACGCGACCATGGCGATGGCATGGCTCTCAGCTGATGTAGCGCAACAGGCGCTCACGAACTTACACAGCATTTGAAGCCAAACACACTGATGCGCTGGCGATTTTGTTCCTTTTGTTTGTTTCTTTGGTAAAGTAAAAGAAGTAAACCTTCTTAATAACAAAGCCATCGACACATGTGGTTGATTTCGTTATAAGTGGTATTACGCTATAAGCGGAGTGGCTAGATGAGAGCGGCAATAACGTCAGACGTACACTCCAACAGCGCGGGAGCTCATAAAATGTATCATCATCATCATCATCATCATGCTGGTTACGCCCACTGCAGGGCAAGGCCTCTTTCATACTTCACCAACTACCCCGGTCATGTACTAATTGTGGCCATGTTGTCCCTGCAAACTTCTTAATCTCATCCTTTCTCAACTTTCTGCCGCCCCCTGCTTCACTTCCCTTCCCTTGGAATCCAGTCCGTTACCCTTAATGACCATCGATCTTCCCTCCTCTTTACATGTCCTGCCCATGCCCAATTCTTTTTCTTGATTTCAACTAAGATGGCATTAGCTCGCGTTTGTTCCCTCACCCACTCTGCTATTTTCTTATCCATTAAGGTTACACCCATCATTCTTCTTTCCATAGCTCGTTCCTCAATTTAAGTAGAACCCTTTTCGTAAGCCTCCAGGTTTCTGCCCCGTACATTAGTACTGGTAAGACACAGCTGCCATACACTTTTCTCTTCAGGGGTAATGGCAACCTGCTGTTCACTATTTGAGAATGCCTACCAAACGCACACTAGCCCATTCTTTTTCTTCTGATTATTTCAATCTCATGATCCGGATCCGCGGTCACTACCTGTCCTAAGTAGATGTATTCCCTTACCACTTCGAGTGCCTTGCTGCATGTCGTAAACTGGTGTTCTCTTCCGAGACTGTTAAAAATTACTTTAGTTTTCTGCAGATTAATTTTAGAGACCCACCCTGCTGCTTTGCCTCTCCAGGTCAGTGAGCATGCATTTCAATTGGTCCCCTGAGTTACTAACCAAGGCAATCACATGTTACTGAGGTATTCTCCATTAGCTCTTATCTCCAATTATTCCTAATCCAGTTCTCCAAGTACCTCTTGTAAACACGCTGTAAATAGCAGTGGAGAGATCGTATCTCCCTGCCTGACGCCTTTCTTTATTGGGATTTTGTTGCTTTGTTTATGGAGGACTACGGTGGCTGTGGAGCCGCTATAGATATCTTTCAGTATTTTTACATACGGCTCGTCTACACCCTGATTCCGTAATGCCTCCATGAATGCTGAGGTTTCGACTGAAACTGAATCAAACGCTTTCTCGTAATCAATGAAAGCTGTATATACGGGTTGGTTATATTCCGCACATTTCTCTATCACCTGATTGATAGTGTGAATAAGGTCTATTGTTGAGTAGTATTGTTTACAGAATCCTGCCTGGTCCTTTGGTTGACAGAAGTCTAAGGTGTTCCTTATTCTATTTGCGATTACCTTAGTAAATACTTTGTACGCAACGGACAGTAAGCTGATAGGTCTGTAATTTTTCAAGTACTTGGCGTCCCCTTCCTTATGAATTAGGATTATGTTAGCGTTCTTCCAAGATTCCGGTAGGCTCGAAGTTATGAGCATTGCGTATACAAGGTGGTCAGTTTTTCTAGAACAATCTGCCCACTATCCTTCAACAAATCTGCTGTTACCTGATCCTCCCAGCTGCCTTCCCCCTTTGTATAGCTCCCAACGCTTTCTTTACTTCTTCCGGCGTTACTTGCTGGAGCTGAATAAACCTGCTGGAAAACGCTGAATAAACCGGCCTAAAATACACTCATCATACCTTGCTGGTGATGCGGCGCACTGACATGGACACAATGAAGATACACAAGAAAAGACAACACAGTGTCTTCACTGTGTCCGTGTCAGGGCGCTGCTTCACCAGCAAGGTATGATGATTAATAACCAACTAATTCAACTTTCCACATTACTGAAATACACTGTATGGTCAGAATCATAAGAAATTTAAAACACGGCAATTATTTGAATGAAACGATTTTGATGTAGTGAGTGTTTACTGCGTACTTATAGCTACAAACATGCGCTGCATCACCGAAAAAAAAAGGAAAGAAGGAACGAGCGCGAATTTTCAATTTATTATTTTTTTTGACGCTATAGGTGTCTTATCGTCACAGAACAAACGTAGTGTTATGCAACTTCATCATGTGTAAGCGCAAGACCTCGACGCGGACGAAGAAGAAGAGACGATCACAGGCGCCGTTCTTCAGTGACCATCACCATAGTCAAATAGGCGGTGTCTTGAACTTGGGGCCCATGACGCGTTTCCGGCTCCGCAATCAATTCCGGCCCATTTGTTCCGTAGTAACATAGCCTTCGAGATCTTTTTCTGTCACTCGGATGAAATTATTGTTGCACGAATTCGACACCCCTTTTTGCGGATATCACTGTTATACACGAACGCGCCTCGTATGAGATTGCTGTGGTGCGATTGCGACTGTAGTGCGCCGCAGAGGAACATGGTGATTAGTCCGAAGAATACATTTCTTCTCATTGGTACGAGTTTATTAGTATTAGGTGGACGACTCGTATAGTTTCATCCTGACATTATGCGGCGGTGCAACTGAGATGAATAAAGAAAAAGAAAGTATAGAAGATGACCCATGATTCGAAAGAATCACACAGAGCCTAGTATTCGTTCTTACAGTATATACCTAATGATTTAACCAAACTTCTAGAAACAGAAAAAAAAACGCATACACAAGGGTAAGGATGCGCAGGCTGCTTATGATAAATAAATAAGTAAATAAATAACTAAAATAAATAAATAAATAAATAAATAAATATTAACACTCAGCAACCATGAATCAGTGAATGGGTTAAGCGTCTCCGCTGCAATGTACCCCTTGCACGTGACCAACCAAGCCCAGTGATACAATGCAACGAGTGTTTGTGTAATCAACGCTGAAGATTGGGTTTAACTCGAAGAACACTGTGAATTTCCAAGGCGTCAATTTCTGTCCGTACAAGCGGATGAATTCGTCGTAAGCGTTGTTGTTGTCGTTCCCGAGGCTTCAAGAGTGATATCACGAACAGCGTAGACGTTACAAGGAACCGTGATGCTATACACGGATAGCGACACCGAGGTCATAGCTGCTTAGCGCAGTACAAAAAAAAAAAAAAAACGAGGTGGCAAAGAAACGCTTCGGTGTGCTTCGGTGTTAGAATGCCCATCGCTCACCCGACTTTAGTATTATTCGCAAAAAAAAAAAAGAATTGTTTTCAGTTCCTCTCACACGACCGGTGTCGGGCACGAAGTGAAGAGACCCGCGCAATTTACAGTCGCTCTAATTACACTGCAGATACGGCGGGCGGGATTTTATCGAGATAACTGTGTTCGCCTTCTCGCCCACCGTTATTACCGCCTTATACCCGCAATGAGCACGCAGATGCTTCCCCGGGATCCAGCTGGCTTGCAACGAAGGAATGCGTGAGCGAGATGACAACGTAGGCATGTGTTGGCTGGTAGATAGGTCGGAGAGATGTCCCTGCTCCTGCTACGCCATCTAAAATCGTATTTAGTGCAATCTTGTATGTTTGCTCGATTGTACATTTACACTTATGGTGCAAGTGACGTCCGCTTCTTCGAATATCCCGTGCACTTCAAGGACCAGGGTTATGATACTTTGTGCTTTTCAGTTCCTAACCTCCTCCCTCCCTCCTTCCCTCCCTTCCCCCCTCTCTCTCTCCTCCCTCCCTCCCTTGTCGTTTATTTTCTTTTTTCTTTCTATTTTCCACTAAAACATTTTGCAAAGCAGGGCAGTTAGTAACAATACTAGTAGTATCGTTCATTCGTTCTATGCTTATCTCACAAAACTGCCGGGATTTCCGACGAGCTTTGAATGTTAATAGACAACGTTGATGCATAAGCTGCAAATTCGATGCAGAGGTGAGCCGCAAATGAGAACGAACGTTGATACGCATGCCTCGTTTTTCCCAACGCATATTGTCAGAGGTTCTTGTCCCGCTGCACTGCTTCCATCGAGTGTCCGTGTGGATGTCGCTCAAGGACAGTTGCTCCGAGGGCAGTGATAAGCTGCTCGAATTTATCACTCGCGAAGGATGCGGGCAGAAGAAACGATAAAAAAAAAAGAAGAAAGAAGGCGAAGCCAGAGGTTGACGCTAATCGCGTCAACTTCACACCACCTATTCTTGGTTGTTAACATTTGTATTAGGCGTTCGTGGGATGCTCGCGAGTTGAAGTGCGTAACCGAATATTATATGCACTGTTTTTTCCTAAAATTAAAGAAATGCAATGCGCGCATCATCGTAGATAAGTTTATTATTCGTGCAGAAAGTTGTGCGTACATGTTGTTCATTCTAGAAAAAAAAATAATGGGCAAGAAAGACGAGACCACTGCACCGAAAGCGTTCTCACTCTCTCCATAAATACATACATACATACATATATATATATATATATATATATATATATATATATATATATATATATATATATATATATTAGTCATATAATGACAAGCCAACAAACACTGACACCAAGTACAACATAGGGGAAATTGCATGTGCTTAATAAATGAAATAAAGTAATGATAAATTAATGGAAATTAAAGCGGATGAAAAAAGAACTTGCCGCAGGTTCCCACCTGCGGCAAGTTGTTTTTTCATCCACTTTAATTTCCATTAATTTATCATTACTTCATTTATTAGGCACATGCAATTTCCCCTATGTCGTACTTGGTGTCAGTGTTTGTTGGCTTCTCATTATATGACTAATAAATATCGGGTCCCTCGGTTAACCCCCTTTCTTCTCGTTTATATATATATATATATATATATATATATATATATATTCCGCTGAAAGGGCAAGCTTGTTTATCGCATTCGGCTACGCACTGTCGCAACTGCGGCTGCATGCCGCATTTAGTTCGTGCATCGGCTTTGTTGATCCACAGCGAACAATTGACCTGAGAAATCGTTGAGGCATATCATATAAACAAGAATGGTACTAGATGTGCGAGCCAACCCTCGTTATCACTGCACGACAAGGAGGTTTTAATTCTCGTTGACAAAAGGTAGCAATCAGTCCATGCTTCGTTCACTTGTTCTTTTTTTCCCCCATCGATACTACTTATCGTAATGTTTCTCAGCAATGCCCACGCACAGAAATAACTTGTGCGCAATGTAAGGACGCATCCGTTTTTTTTTTATATGTTTTCCATGAACGTTTTCGTCAAATAAAACGTTCCGTTGGTAGCCAGCGTTCGTGTCGCGTGGTTCTCTATTTAGTCCTTTCGTAGCTTTTTTTTTTCGCGCTGCAAAGTGAAAGATGGAACACCTACAAAATCGCTCAGTACACCCTACTTCTAAGCTTACTTTGTAATTCGCGAATAGTCGGTTTTCTGTGGCATTCATCGAAGGCTGTCGGGAAGGGAGGCGAACTGTCGTTATCATTATCCGTAGCTTGCTGGCGCCAATAGTGTCTCGGTACGCTTACTTTCTAAGGCTTGGTTTCTTTTGACAAAAGCTGTACATATGTTGGTACGCATTGCCTTCGCTACGTATACGTGCATGTCAAAACATCACACAAAACGCACTAATTAAAAACACTATAGAACGAAAACGAGAGAGACAGGAACACAAGTTTACAGGACACCTGTTGTTTCCGTCTTGTTTCGTTTCCCCTGTAGTGCTTTTAAATCAGCGCGTTTTTTTTTTCAAAAAGAAATCAAAATGAACAAGCTAGCGCCGTTTATTGCTCTGTAGGTCAGGTCAACTCCCCTGCACTTGGACACATGCACTTGGAACAAAAACGCGCTCCACCAGATTGTTTACTGTTTGATTGTTTACTAGCCATAAGTTTTGCGCAGTGTGTATCGGAACGAAAGGGCGTGTTGGCGACCATAGCCAAAACTCAGCGGCCATATGCAATCGATATGAATAGGGAGTAACGGATAAGTCCGTATGGTTAAGGCCGATTCGCAAATGCAGCAGTGAGAGGCTACATAAATGGAGAAGAGTATTGGTGCTTTTGCCCGGTTTATATATATTTTTTTGTACAAGGCATTGGGGCTAGACGCAGCTTTATAAATGCCGCAACGTGCTGGCTTTGCATACACTACGGCGTCAATATACACCAGTTATTTGTCCTTTCGGGAAAATAAAGAAGGAAAAATTAAACAGCGAATTTTCACAATTATTGCTTTTAATCGGGGGACTCGGATGCTCTGATGGTCACGGCGAAACTAGTGGGGCGCCAGAAGGAAGCGAAGTTTTCAACAGAACCTACGCTATCCGCAAATAATGTCGAGTTTTGATGGTTTTACGAGTCTCAGGCCTACCATGATGTCGGAATAATTCAGTCAAACCTCATAGTGCATCCCGGCTGATTCAAAGTTTTCTGGTAGCAGTTGTTGGGAATTGAATACTCAGCAAGCTTTAAACTTCAATTTTGTTTTCCTTGCGCGTGAGCTTCCATTATAATATACCGTGAGGCATGTTTCGTAAAAAGTCAGGGAAAGCCTGGTTTAATCACGGAGTTTGAAAGTTGCCAGCGTACGTAGTACACCCTGATATACGCAATTTGCTCTCTTCACCATCATCATTATAATGACTGTCGTCATCCATTTTCTTCCTTCTCCCCCTTCCCTAGTGTAATGTAGCTGGCGGCAGAGAGAGAGAGAGAGAGGGAGAAAGAGAGGAATGACAGGGAGGTTAACCATGGATTATCTCCGGTTGGCTACCCTGTACCGGGAAAAGGGGAAACGGACGCGATAGACGAGAGAAAAAGAATACGGAAAGAAAAGAACGTGCTATACCATCTGTGTCCGAACTCTGTGCAAGTCCACAAGGAAATCTCTCACCCCCCTCTCCCTCTTTCTGTTATGCTGGCTTCGTGCTGCTTAGTGTTCGGAGTGCATTCGGACAGTACGCGCACACGGACGCCATGCGTATCGTAAGCGAGCGTCCTCCGCAAGCGCTAAGTGCAGCGTACGGTGGAGAAAGAGATGCGACGCCACTCGCATGCGCTCTCGCCGCAGCTGTGCAGGTCCGGCGCGGTCAACACACCTCGGACGTTAGGGTGTCAAGGGCACGCCGATACGGAGGCTTGTCGGTCGGCGCAGATATATCCCCCCCCCCCTCTCGGGAATGTTGAGGTGTCGCCGCGCCCCTTATTGGAGTATCGGCGCGCGTCGCATCCGCCGCGGCTCTTGTACAGGGTGTCCCAGCTAACTGTAGCCAAGCTGCAGGTACGACGAAAATAAAAGTACTTACAATAAAAAATGAATAATGAAAAAATATTTAATAAACACGGTGCAAGATGCAATATATATGACCTACTGTGTTCAGTCGTCAAAGGTCTGATGACCGAAGGTCTTAACATTGTGTTTTGCACCGTGGTTTTTTTTATCTCGGCTTTTCTTTTTTCTTCTTTTTCTTGTTTCATTGCACAGCTCGGCTAAAGCTAGCTGGGACACCCTATATACATGGGTGGGTGTGAGAACGCGACGCCCTATATATGTAACGGTAATGTCGCTACACCTCTTTTGCGCTTGCAGAGAGCGGTTTTAAGAGGAAGCCTTAGCTGGGGCGCGCGCCAACTCCCGATTTAAGATGCACGTAAAACGCCGAAATACTTTTATGAGACAACCGCGGATCCGATTTCAGGGCAATTTGCTACATTTGACACAGAAAGTTATAGTCTGGTGATGGCGACAAGCAGAAGTTTCAGTAAGGGTCTTGAATTTTTTACGCAGATTTCAGTATACCGGCGAGCTTCCGAAAGAATTTTACAAGTTCGTAACACAATTCGCGGTTCTGTAAACCGCATCCGTTACAGTCATGTAAAACGGACAAATCAGACAAATAAATTTGCAGCTTACGTGAACCTGTTCTGCTCTTCACGAAGGTATTGCTAAAGCCCTATACTTCCAGATTAGTTGCATATTTCGGACGTTTATATAATGCATCAATTTTTTACACTTTATATCTATTATTAGGTTATGTTGACAGCATTGTGTTCTGATTTTTAACTGCAGAGTTACATAGTCGTAAACTTGTGAGTATCGTTTTTTTTAGTTGCGCAATTTTTGTAGATTTTATAAAAATTTGGTGCGCATAAATAAAACATCTGCTTCATAGAATCACTCGATTTTAACTTTTCACTTTTAAGTGCGACGAAAGTTATAAAATTCTGTGCAATAGCTACCGAGAAAAACGGTTTCTGCGTGCCCTTGTGCATATTTAGACCGGAACCATCGAGCTAAAGCTTCCTCTCAACGTATGTCCGTCAGTCGCTGTGTACACATTTGTGCCAGTGACTTGTTCTTGCGATTTCTGGGCAGTGGTAACAAAGAAAAAAAAACAAACAAAGACTGCGAGCTTCGGCTAAACTGCACACAATTCGTTTTCTCTGAGTCCCCATTTCACTTGGGAGTTGGGAGCATTGCAACGCACGGCCAATCTCAGAGGCATTGCGCCATGTCTCACGGTAACATTTGACGTATCGCGCTCTGTCAGCAGCGACGAAACAATAGCTTTTCTTTCCTCGTAATGACGGCAGCCAGTATAGGTAACTTGTGTATGCGCTTCGAGCCAGGGATTATTCTGTTTTATTTTTATTTTTAGAAAACGGGAACGCGGCTAATCCTACGCTAAAAGAATGTTCGACTAATCTGCGATCCTGAGGACGGACTAGAAAATGGACGAATGATGATGATGATGAAAAACGTTTATTTGCTCTATTTTGCAGTGATTTTTGCGGCATCAGATGGAGTCTTCCATCTTCTCTCCAGGGTCGGTTCCCCTAGTCCAGGGCTCCGCTGAGGGTAGCTGCCCTGCGTGCACGCCTTACTAGTCCTTGTTGGACTTACTAGTCCTTGTTGGACTAGGCATCCCCCTGCCACCATGACTCTATTTTTCGCTGTGCGGCGTCTCGAATTAGAGTTATGTAACTCTGACAGATTATTGGCAGTCCATCACGATTCGTGAGCCAAATAGGTATCGTTACCTCTTCCACTCGAGCCTGCGCATGCGCATCGTATGTTTTTTCTTTTTTTTTTTGCGAGCGCCATGTACAGGTCTGACGCCCGAGTTCCATGGTACAATGGCGTAGTCGGAACGTCTTTTGGCGTAGCGGCAACGCTATGCCGTTATCGTTCCAGTGCAAAGAGAATCTCGGAACCTATACAGCGTCACTGACGTACCGGTACGTTCTCCGCTTACTCAAATGAGCAGTTTTCGCGGTCCCCGCGCTGCGTTTTAACCTGCTCACCCGCCGCGATGACTCAATGGTTACGGAGTTCTGTTGCCCAATGCCGAAGATGGGAAAGCCGGTCTTTTTACCTTGTCACGGCAATCCCTCTCCCACCGAGGCAACATATATATATATATATGTATATATATATATATATATATATATATATATATATATATATATATATATATATATATATATATATATATATATATATATATATATATATATATATAGTCATATCATAAGAAGCCAACAAACACTGACAGCTGTTTGTTGTCAGTGTTTGTTGGCTTCTTATGATATGACTAATAAAAATCGGGCCCCTCGGTTAACCCCCTTTCTTCTCGTTCATTATATATATATATATATATATATATATATATATATATATATATATATATATATATATATATATATATATAGCTTGAAAGGCCTACGCGGTCTGAATTAAGTTGCAGCGAGCCGTTACGCGTCCCCTCTCATAACCGTATTTGTTTCTATGAAACGCTATAGACACTGAGTAAACCGCTCGCGATTGTATCAATCAATCAATCAATCAATCAATCAATGAGTCAGTCAGTCAGTATCATAAGTACCATCATGCATAGTTTTGTGCCGCTTCACATCTACTGCTAAGCTGCAGCACAGTATGGTATGGTATCGTAAAGGTGTATTGAAGCCCTGCAGATCGTGAGTCTTCACGAAGCGGGCCGCTTCCACGTGGGAACCGGAAGGCTGAGCCTCTCGGCCGCATCGCCGGCCTGCTGGATAGCCCAGAGTTGGTCAGCCAGAAGAGGGCTGCGGGGAACCGCCTCCCATTTGGCCCAGCTTTTATCGATGATAGAGCGTGACCGGGCACACTGCCAGAGCATGTGTTCTAACATGGCTATTTCTCCACAATCGCGGCAAGCTTGTACTATCGTGTAAGGTTTAACACAATCGTGGCTAGTACCATTTATGTAAGAGCGACGGATTGGGATACGTATTCGTTTGTAGCTAGACGGAGTGTTAGTGTTTGAGCTCTATTGAACCGTGGATGATGAACGAAGTAGGTTCTACGGCTGAGATAGTAGTGTTTAGTAATCTCGTTGTAGGTGAAGGGCGCGCCCCTGCCTCTTGTGAGTCGGCTTCCGATTGGTCGAGGGTAACGCGGTGGGCAAGTTCACGCGCAGCCCCGTGAGCCGACTCGTCGAGGTTGGGATTAGCACCCTTTATCTGACCCTGATGTGCGGGAAACCAATAAATGAAATGGTGCGTGATTGCCTTGCCCCAAGAAGTCTGAGGTCCTGTTTAGAAACGGTGCCTTTTTCAAATTCTCTGACTGCAGATCTTGAATCACTATAGATGGCATCCCGTGAGCTATCCAGCAGGGCTAGTGCAATAGCCATTTGTTCAGCTATTTCGGAGTCCCTCGTCCGAACCGAGGCAGCATTGGTGATTCCTTGCCGACCATCAACAGCGACGATGGTGAACGCCCGACGTCCCTTACAAGAAGCGGCATCCACAAAGCTGACCTGTCGCTGATCACTGTGTCTTTGCCTGAGGAGCTTGGCCGCCCTTGCCTTCCTTCTACCGCGATTATGATCGGGGTGTTTGTTCCTAGGCATGGGCGCAACCGTAATGTTCTCACGAATCGACAGAGAAACCTCAGACAACTCCTCCGCTACTCTATCGGGGTGATATCCGAGTTCCTGGAAGATGGATCTCCCTGCCTTCGTTGTAGTGAGGAGAGTTGACTGTGCGCGCTTCTGGGCCTCTGCAATCTCTTCCAGAGTATTGTGAATGCAAAGCTGCATTAGGCGCTCTGTACAAATGTATACGGGTAACCCGAGAACCTGCTTAAAGATATTCCTAAGGTGTGCGTTCAATTTATCGCGCTCTGCCCGTTTCCATCGATGCCCGGCTGCCACGTATGTAAAGTGGCACAGAACGAAAGCATGCATTAGTCGAATGAGGTTATCCTCTTCCAGAGAACACGAAAGGACTTCGTGACAGCGAGTTTTCAGATATGTCTTCTTTAATTGAATAAATAATTATCCTTGCCGCCGAATACGGATTAAAGAAGTCCCTTGATAGCCTTGTATAGCGGAAAGGAGCTTTAAGACAGACAGACAGACAGACAACGAACTTTATTTGATCCTGAGGAGCTTCAGCGGAGGCCCCTATCGGGGACCCGCGGAAGCCGCTGGCCGCGTCCAAGTCGGGGCAGGAACGCCGTGATGTTCCGCCCTTTCTCGGGCCCTCTGGATTGCCTCTAGTTGTGTCTGGAGCGATGGGCTCCGGAGTGCTTCTTCCCAGTCGGCTTCGCTGGAGAGAGGGCCGTTAGGTAACGCGGGGCATTGCCAGAGCATGTGCGCTAAGGAACAATAGATCTCATTGCAGTCCGGACAGCTTGAATCGACGTCTCTGTAGATACGGCTGAGAAAGCCCAGCGAAGGGAATGAGCCCGTCTGGAGCATTCTAAGTAAAACTGTCTGAGACCTGTCCAACTTCGGGCTTTAAGCTTTAAGAGACACGCTTTTTTCCCAAAAAGAGAGGGAGAGAGAGAAAGAAAAATATTACTACGCTTTTAAAGAAGTGAGTGTTCGCGTAGCCGCAGGAGAAAACGAAGTGTCATACACGACAAAAATGCTCGCTATCTCGCAAGTTTAGCGCTGCCACGTTTCCCAAAGCCTTCGGTGCTCAATATGACGCTCTACTTTTTTCCAGGACCGTGGGAAAGGCGATCTTCAAAACGGTTTGCCGGCTCTTGGTATTATGTAAGATTATGGGCTCTGAAGCGGACAGCGTAAATGATTTATGCTCGCTGTTTGTCGTCACCAGTTCGATTAGAGGGTTGTGGATAAAAACGATGGGAAAGCATTGGAGAGGGGTAGGGTGGTGAGGGGTTATGGCAGAAGGGTGGCAGGAAGTGGTGGGTATTCACATCAACCGCGTGCAAACACTTCAGTAATCGCTGCCGGTTATGGAAGCTCAGCTTTACCGCTACGTCATCAAGTGCGCGCAGTTCTGTGGCCTCATCGCAGTTCTGTGCACTGTAGGGAATGACGTAGCTGTGCTCATGGTCTCCGAGGCTTTCCAGCGTGCGCCTCCGGATTTCGCAGGAGATGTTTCACAATGAGAGTTTGACGCTGTCGGAACGCTAGCGGCAAGTCCGCCGCTGCAGGTTGTTCGGACACCAGATGAACTGTGGGTTTGCAGTTAAATCGTTCTGCTCCGATTTTGGCGTGGATTTCTATTGAGAATGTGTATATGCACCCTGTCACGTTTTTCTTTGAAGCTCACTGGTGTTGGACGCCGGTACTACAACGTTTCACTAGAGCGGTTCAATTGACTCAATTAAATCACTTGACTGCGTAATTCGCTGAACATAAAATTATTTGCGATTCTTCACAATGTGAAGCTAAACGACTGAACGTCGGGGAGTTTGAGAAAAGTCTTACTGAAAACGTGCTCCTTCTCCAAAGTGAGCTAACTTTCGAAGTGGGACTTCTGATTTAACCCGCAACGTGGGTATTTTAATCAAGTTGTATGATTTGCGCGTTACGATTTAATTTGAGTTTAGTTTTCCCCCTGCACTTGTCGCTGGCGATTGGGGTTTGTTGCACAAACTATTCAGCTAATTAATCGAGAAGCACGCACCAGAGAAGGTGATGCCTTGAAACCGAGCGACGGGCCCGTACTATCGATCCTCTCTTTCGACGTATTCTGTCGATGAGTCTTTGGGGGAAGTATAGGTTGTGCGGTGTACGAAGCAGCCGGTGACCCTCTGCACGTGCTGCATCGAACTAGCCAAGTCCGTTGCCGTTTTGCGGGGTAACGATGCCAGCCTTATAACCCTCCGTATGACGCTTTGCGGGCAAAGTTGCAGAAGTTGCGCAAGTAGCGCGGTTGCAGAAGTCTTGCTCCGCGCACTTTACGATGCAGTTGCTATTTGGTTGCGTCGCTTTCTACTGAAGAAAACTATGCTTTATAGATTACACGTGCAACTTGTGGGCGAGAGCGTTACGTTACATAACGCATAATTTGTGCGCCTTTCTGGTAAAAGTGTAAAGCGCACTACGTTTTGGTCGCGCGCCCAGACGGTGCACTACGGCCGCTTGTCGCAAAAACGTGTCACTCCGCTGCTTTGGTGGTAAGTAGATTCAGTCCTGCGACGCCTTCCGCGTAATAACTACGGCATATTTTGTGGCTTAAACGCGCGAGACTTGATGCTACGTTGAATTATGTATGACGCATACCTGTACCCGTCTCTCAGTTCTTACACACAATTTTGTTGTTGTTGTTGTTGCGAATGCGCTGCATGGAGAAAAGTCTATCTAACCTTGGTAGCTTTGGCTACTGTCTTTGAAATGAAATGAGGGGGTCTTCATGCGGGCACCTACGCCAGCGCTTGCACGTGCGTACGTTTGAAGTTTCCCTAGCGAGCCTTGCTTTTTGCTGCGTTGTTCTCGGTGCATGCAGTGCGGCGTTCCTTCCTTCCTCCCCGCTACCGAATATCCTTTTTGCGGGAACGGCGAGGGAGGTGGATGAATAGAAAACAGACTTGCTCGCGCATGGGAGAGGGGGGGGGGGGGGGTTAGGGGAGTCGTGAATAAGCGTGGTATGCGCGCTTGGGGACGCGAGGAATCAAGAGCGTGGGAACAGTTTTCTCCCGCACAAGCCGGGGGCGTGGTCGTGACGTCATGTAGCGGTGGGACACCGCTCAGCAGCCGTTTTTGCGTGGCCGGGGGCCCCTCGTTTATTCGGTCCCTATCCGGCGCCTTTATGTCCATTCTTCGAGCAATGTTTCGCGATGCCCCTCTCCCCCCTCACACACACACACTTTTCGATATATTCCCACCCGACGGATCTGGTTTGCATCGCGTTCTTGACTCGGCAGCAATGGCAGATTATATCGTGGTAAACCACGGACCTTTTACCACCAACCGAAATTTACCCCTGGTGCACTTTGCCGTGAGACAAATTAAACACGCATCACAAACACGTTTGTGTAGGTGCCTCCGTTTTGACCGCGTAAAATGTTGCAGCGAGCAACCTGACATTGAGATTACCCTGTTCTTCTTGTTACTGATGTCCTTTGAAGAATAGATCTGTGGAAAGCTAAATATGGGGCAAGCATAAAAATTACTTCACCGACGAAGAAATGCAAAAAACAAAAACAGAAAAAAGAAAGGCAAAGGGTGTAGTCATCTCAGAGGTGGGGAGCTATAGCGTGTTCATTCGCTCTACGTCTTTTTATACTGCGTTTGCCCGGTGAGTTATCTTTCTTTTGTTCCGTTCGTGAAGGAAATGATACCTTATATCTAAGGGCGATTGAGAAATACGATTGCCAAGATTGCATTCCGTCGACTCGAAGCAATATTTAACTGGTCTGACGGCACGCACATTGGCATTGCTTGGTAAGCTCGGTGAATTGTATACTCAGTCTATCGGATGTTGTAGCGGCCGTAAGCACCGAGCTGGCACCCATATTGTGAAACACAGCGCGAACATAGGCAAGGAAGAGAAAGAACAGATCATCGGGTTAAGTGCATAAGGGCTGAACTCACAACTGAGGAACTTGACTGCGTAAATCATGGTACATGTGGGCACACAATCAAGTCACGTGAGCACTCAGAACTCTTACGGTGGCGATGACGATGAGGACAGCAATAACGACAGCACTAACAGCAGCAATGCCACAATTTGTTCAGAACCATAACTCCAAAAGAAAAAAGAACAGAAAAGACGGAGACAAACCATAAAGCTACCACTCAAAGTGGGCTAAGACTACTGCTACAGACTTAAAATTCAACCGGCAATTTGCATTGTCAACTGGCCTCTTGAAGCTGTGCCCACATGTGACGTCACGTTGTTTTTAGATAGTCACCCGAATGGATGAATGAGGCAAGGAAATTTTGTATTCCAGATTTGTTATGGCTGCTACATTTCATTCATAAGCTAAAACATGTTACCATACGTTCGAACTATGTAGGTATTAGTTTTGCTGCGTTTATACTGTTCTGCAGTTAATGAGATATTTTTCATTTTGTGTTCCTTAGCCAGTGTGAAACAACGTTATTCTTATTTTCCATTTTAGAAGACTGCCTTATCCATGATTGTAGAGTAGCAAGCTATGCAGTCGCCAAGCTTCCGATTTTGTCGCAGTTTATAAACTATACAACAATCAACTGAGTCGCACAATACGTATACCGTTACAGGGATTTCTCCAGCAGCAGTAATCACCGTCTGGAGAGCCTGCCGGTGAGACCCTGCTTTACGGGAATTCCCCTGGTCTATTCGTCGAGGTAAGCCCCTTTCGCTCTTCCCAAACTTAAGACCAAGAAGACTAGCTTCGCCTAACAGAAACACACTGCATGTAATTGGGGAAGAGCAAGGGAGGGGGGGGGGGAGGGGCGTTGCGGAAACTGCACCTTACCTTGCTTCCTTGCTCGTCTCACCGTCGTTACCGTTCATCTTAGAACTGGCAAATTGTTTCCGTGCAAAACACCGTCTTGTACGGCCGTTTCCGCCAGAGACGAAAACGTTTCGGGTACTGGAGCCAGGAGAATCCTGGTGCACATGTTTGCAGAATATCACATGGTCTCGAAGGAGCTACACAGCGGTGCGAAATGTGCCACTCTATTCGCTGCAGATGATTTTCCCAGAAGTGCTTTCAGCGTTTAGTGTTTCCAGAAGGCCACCAGAGAGGTATCTGGCTGCGTTTCCTCGCGACGATGTGCTTTCAGAGGTTGTCGTGTCAAACTCGCACACCCTGAAAGAGGTGCGTCAGGCAATAAACGATATACGATACATAGCATGCACCTGACGTCACATCCGCTGCTGTCGTCTGCTTCCGCTACCTTCCGCCATCTTGGGGTGCCTTATCAACAGGCGCGCGCATAGGCCTATAGGTTCCCCAACGTGGCGCTGCCGTAAACCGGAAGTCGCGGAGTATCGTTGAATGACCTACGCGAATACTATGTATTCCTGCAGGTTTGCTTCTCCATGCACCGAACTAGACATATAACACGACCTCGAATCCCAATTGAGCTGTCTACATGAATGCTGGTGACATCGTTCCTGCCCGCCTTACGGCATTTCCCCGCACCATCCGAGCTTTCAAACTACGTGTCTCAGATATAACCGTGCTACCGGTGGGACCGCAGCCATATTGGTTGTGACATGTTTGATATGTGGGAAAGCCCGCTCACAGAATTTTACACGTGATCCGTTGCCGCCAGCCTTGACCGCGAGGCAAGACCCGCCTGTTCCAACAACATCGTCGCCAACAACAAGATCCTGCGTAAACCATTCGCATCCACAGTAACAGGCAAAGGCATGCTAAAGTATGACGATCATATGATCTAAATATTCGTTGAATGAGAAGCATCCTTTAAAATGGAATATACGCCATGGAATATAATATATATTATTTGTTCAACTTAGTCGCGTGTGACACATGTATACTTTAGAGCGCTAGACTGTTGTGCAATGGTTATTTTGTGCACAGAATATATAAACTGATCCGAAACTATGCACCAGGCGATGTAATACAAACAGGTGCGAAGATACTATGATCACGCGTTGCCTCATCTGCAAATGAAAACCCACCAGGTGTTCGTCGTCACGCAGCCCTAAATGTCCGCGTTCCTTTTACAAAATCCTGGTTAGCAGGCTTTGTTGGCACGACGACGTAGCATCGCAAGTGAGTAGCGCCAGAACGGGACAAAGATTAGGCGAACATACGATGCGGGTGCTGTGCCGGGGGTTCCCCCAGCGCCCGTGTCGTTCGTGCGTTCCCTCAATGTTATTCCTGTTTCCGCGCTCTTTGCAATACTGTTCCTTTCCAGAACTCTCCTTAGCTCTAATGCACCCAAAAAGCTACGTCTCCACAGAAGTGCAAAGCCACTCCCAGATCCTGTCCCCATCTATATCTAAAGCAAAATCCTGCGTTACTTCGCGCAGTGTGGAGGGATCGAAGTATAGCTGGCAAAAAACAAAAACAAAAAAAGAAAGAGCGCAGTGCCTTGCTCAACAAATGGAAGAAGCCGCCGCCGAAGGTGCATTAACAAGGAGAGCTTGTTCAGTCAAATAACGCCGGATGAAAACGCTCTGTTTTACTCTGCCTCTGTGAAGAGCATCGTGCTATGTACGCAAGTGCCATAATGGGTGCGCGTCACGGACAGCGGGCGTTTGTGCCCTTTGCCCGACGTTTCTTTCTGATTACGAAGTGCTATTCTGATTCCATAACCTGACGGCGGGCGCCTGCGATTGCTTCGATTCGCGCAAAAATAGTTAAAATTATGGGGTTTAACCTGCCAAAACCCCTTTCTGATTATGAGGCACGCCGTAGTGAAGGACTCCGGAAATTTCGACCACCTGGGGTTCTTTAACGTGCACCTAAATCTAAGTACACGGGTGTTTTCGCATTTCGCCCCCATCGAAATGCGGCCGCCGTGGCCGGGATTCGATCCCGCGAACTCGTGCTCAGCAGCCTAACACCATAGCCACTGAGCAACCGCGGCGGGTTCGCGCAAAAACAGTAAAAGTGCCAAAAAGGATAATTAACCGCAGGATACGCGCCTGTATTTCAGACCGAGTTGCACTGTTTTTGTCACGATGTGCGTCTAGTGGCATACGTCAGCGATATTTTGCCCGTTTCCCTCGGCATACGTTTGGGCCTATTTTTCACTAATGCACGATTGCTTCTGCATACAGCTGGCGCGCCCTGCTTTTTTATTGTTTTATTTCTTTTTTTCTCGCGTGGCAGCTGTTTTGTGAAAAAATGAAAAGAAAGAAAACAACACGGCGAGGAGTCCCGTGCTACATTGTGGCCAGCAAGTCCCGTGCCTCGTCGTTCGTATGAACACACGCCTGTTTTTTTTTTTGTTGTTGTTTCCCAGAAAAGCGGAAATTCGCGCACCCCTCACGGGTGTTCGCGGATTGGTGGCTCATGGTACGTGGATGGAACCGCGTATATGCGGCTTGAATTGCACGCCTTATTTGTTTTCATGCATCCGTAATGTGAACCCATCGGAGAGTTTTGGTTTTTTTCGCATTATACGTATACAACACGTGGGTACAGTTGGCATTGCAGCTGGTGGCTGAAAACGGTACGAGAAATCAGGAGCGTCATACCAGGAGAAAGTAACCAGGAGTGAAAAACACACGCGCCAAATCGGGAATCGTCTTGCATGTGTGTGTGTGTCTCATGTCCTTGTTCCTCACGCTGTTTCCTATACTGCAGCGTACGCACTACCATTCGCGGAATAATTTATAGTTTTGCTTTTGTTGCTATAACAAAACAATTACTTTTTTTCTTTTCTTTTTTTTCGTGTATGCCGTGTACAGAAAGGAGGTCCCGATTCAGTCTCCGAGTCTGGAACCTCCTCCTGTATACCGCATTTTTTTTTGTAATTGTCATATACACGGTAAAAAAATACTGGCTGTGGCTTAGCTAAGGTTAAGCCCAGGATGCGAAGCATACTAGCCTTTATTTTAACGCGACAGCACTTAAGGAGCTCGTGTCGCAGAAAAGCCGGTGTCGTCGGCGTCGGCTCAGGCGTGCGGCGCTTGCTCAGGCGCACATTTCGTTGTCGCGCCGAACGCTGCGTTGCTCGACGCTCACCGCGTCCGATGCGGGGCGCGTAGTCGCTGCGCCGTAGCAAAGCCACCTAGAAACAGTCTCTGTAGCACGCCGCAGCCTTCGTTTCTCATTCCAACGAGCAGCTCTGTCTCCAGGAGGCATCTCACCTCGTGAGTGTCTAGCAGAGGCAAGCGCAGATATACCGCCGCGACGCCGCGAGCGACGGCGCGAGTTGGAGCCCCGTTTCTCCTCTGTCGTGACGTCACGGTGTCACGTGGTATTGAAGGCGACACCGCCGCGCCTGAGGAGCTGGGTTGAGCTCTAGTAATATGCTTCGCATAAGAAATTTCATTCCGATTCTTGGCCAGAAATGCAGGAACTTCGACGCGGGCAGTGGTTCCATAGCGCTAGTGGAGCCACCTTCGTGCGTATTGTCCATGCGGAGCTCCATAATACTATTATATATTTCGTTACTATAGAACTCCGCGCTACTCAGCTATACAGTGGCTCAAAGGGGACGGCGGGGCAGCATAATCGGTAATGTTACAACCGTTCTCTTTTCTTCTGCAACAACAGCGCGAAACGAAAAAGAGAAAAAAAAAGTGTCGGAGACTTCGTGCTTGAGAAAACCACCGCAAGTAGGCATTACGAGCGCGGCTGCTCACATTCGAGCCAGCAAATATCCCGCTGCCCCGTAAATTGTACCACGTATATGGACAGGCAAAACTACAACGTTATAGTACTGCAACGTGCCGCTGCGTCTACAGTAATCCAACGGTATACAGTAACAACCGCGGGGGCCTAATAAGGCTATGACTTTCTCGTGCCGAAATTAAGGTTGCGGATACGATTCCCGCCCGTGGCTGCCTTATATTCCGATGGGGATGAAATGCAAAAATAAAGAAAAGGGAAAAAAAAAAGAAAGAGCTCGTGTAACAGATTTATATGAACGTTCAAAGCGCAAGGGGGTCGAACTTTGTCTTTTTTTTTCGTTTCTTTTTTCGCCCAAATATACGCGAGCTGTAGTGTGCTCGCATTGGTCCCATTATTGGGATACAGCTGCTAGACGCGTGAATCGAACCCACAACCTCGCGCTGATGCACCGGAATGCCATAATGCCTCAGCCACCACGGGGGGTAAGGTATCTAAGAACGAACTACCGTATTTACTCGATTCTAAGCACCGCCTTTTTTTATGATCGCGATGCCCAAAGTGAGGGGCGGGTGGTGCTTAGATACGAAAAATCTAGAATGACCCCCCTCCCTCTTTTCGCTGCGCGACATCACGACGAGACGAGTACGAGAAATAACATTTTATTTTGCAAACATCCAAAAGAAAAATGGCTGTGGCTTAGCTAAGGTTAAGCCCAGGATGCGAAGCATACTAGCCTTTATTTTAGTTGTTGAACCACGGTTTAGCCTGGTGAACTGCTGTTGCTTGGCTACATTTGGTTCGGCTAGACGAAGAAACAACTCATGCAGGCGAGCGCACGAGCTGGGACCCGGCTATGTAGCTACGCGGCTGCAAGCGAGCGCACGAGTTGAGCCTCCGCTTTTGCAGCTGTTATGACGTCATATGGTAGCTACGCGGCCGCGCGCGGCGCAGCAAGGAAGAGCGTGGTTGTGCGGCTAGTATGCTTCGCATAAAATCGGTGCAGACAGTGAACCCACCGCTTCTGTCGGATGCTCAGTCACTATCACTGCCACTCACGAATCCGCGCGGCTCTGCAGTCCGGCTGCGTGGCAAGATCGCGCCGCGGACGCCGTTCCACCTCGGGACTCCGACGGCTCCGGCTCGATGACAGAGCGAGCAAGCGCGCTTGGCGGTCTTGGCTATGTGCTCTTCCTAACAAATAGGGGGGTGCTTAGATTCGCATGCAAACTTTCTTGCCCAATTCTTTTGCAAAAATAGAGGGGGGTTGCTTAGAATCGCGATAATACGGCAGTTCGTTATCAATAATGAACGCAACTATAGTGCAGAAACAGATTAGCATGAACAGAGACTACTATATAACTAAGCGTTTCACACAGTTTAAAGGCACGAACATTTTAGCCGGACATCGCGATGATTGTACCAGATTAATTACAGAAGGAGCAGCCGTAGCCAGTGACGATGGGATGAGCAAATTCTCCGTTGCACTCTCCGTAAGGGAACTGTCAACCCGTTGTAGTGAGATGTGTAATTAAAACAAAAATGATGGGGTTTTACGTGCCAAATCCACGATGTGATTATGAGGTGCGCCGTAGTACGTGAGGGGCTCCGGAATAATTTCGACCACCCATGCTAAATCTAAGTACACGGCTGTTCTCGCATTTCGCCCCCATCGAAATGCGGCGGGCGTGGCCGTGATTCGATCCCGCGACCTCGTGCTTAACAGTTAAGCCCAACACCATAGCCACTAAGCAACCGCGGCGGGTAGGTGTGCAGTTTTCCGTTGTAGGTTGTTAGTTCGTTCTTCTTTCCTTTTGCATTTGTGAGGTTCTTGACATTTTATGCGAAGCATATTACGAGGGCTCAACCCAGCTCCTCAGGCGCGGCGGTGACCATGAAATCACGTGACACCGTGACGTCACGACAGAGGAGAAGTGGCTTTGGCTCAACTCTTGCAAGACGGGCTGGGTGGGAATCGAACCAGGGTCTCCGGAGTGTGGGACGGAGACGCTACCACTGAGCCACGAGTACAACGCTTCAAAGCGGTACAAAAGCGCCTCTAGTGAATGCGGTGTTGCCTTAGAAACGCGCTGTTTCTAAGGCGTGCGTCTCTTGCTCAGGCGCACATTTCGTTGCCGCGCCGAACGCTGCTTTGCTCGACGCTCACCGCGTCCAATGCGGGGCGCGTAGTCGCTGCCCTGTAGCCCATTGTCTTACACCCCTTGGCGGGTCGACGGGAACGCTGTCGCGTTCCACTCTTGAAGGCGAAGAAGTAATGCATGAGTTGTTTCTTCGTCTAGCCGAACCAAATATAGCCAAGCAACAGCAGTTCACCAGGCTAAACAGTGGTTCAACAACTAAAATAAAGGCTAGTATGCTTCGCATCCTGGGCTTAACCTTACCTAAGCCACAGCCATTTTTTTCCTTTGCCTCTGCGTGTCTTGCCGTTGGCGGTCATGTGTTCAGGAATTTATGTGTGTGTATCCGTGAAACTGAAAAGAAACCTTTAGGTGGAAATCAGGCGCTTAGCGTTTGCCCTTGTTATGCGGCCTTTATCAGTTTCTGAGCTGTAATCGCTTTCATTTAAGTATGCGGGTTATTTCGGCACCTCAATTTTTTTTAATGAAAACCACGCGATATCGTTTTTAATCTCATTCTGGAGTCCTAGGGGCCAAAACTACGATTTCATTTCGAGGCACAGGCGTACTGTGGGCCTCCGCGTCAAATTTTACCATCTGGAGTGCTTGAACATGCACCTAAACCAATGTTCACGAGCGTTTATTCGTTTATTCTTTTTTTCTTTTCGCCGCCATCGAAATGCGGACGTCGCTGCAGCGGAATCGCACCCTCGACCTTAGCAGGGCGACACCACATATCCACTAAGCCGCCGCCGCGGGCAATGTTGTTTTTCCGTATACGCAAATGTCGGGAGCCCTCTCTCATGAAACGTATAGGCCTCCTACCTTTGCGCGAGATACGTGTTTGAGTAATTTTCCAGGATGGCACAACTACTTCGCATAGACTCGCGCGCGTGTTAGTGACGCGTCGCGATAAAACGAACACGTGCCACGGCTTGCGTCGGTAACAAAATGCAAGGTGCTCACTATAGGGCGCGCGGAATGCCGCAGGGGTTTCCGGAACACAACTCGCGTGTAGCACGCCTTCGATCGAGAGACGAAAGCTGTACGTATATACGCATGATCGGCTACTTTGCGTGACGAGATATTCATCGAGCGTTGAATTGGACTCGGCAGTCGTTGCTTCACGGACTGTCCACGCGCCAATGGACGACCTCTGAAGCGCTATCGGCTTCCGTTGCGCGCTCTAATTGACGAGAGAGGGGAAAATTGGGGGAGGGTGCGTCGGGAGGGGAGCCCGCGTCTCGATCTGTCCAGTGTAATGGTTTCGCACGAGCTGGAGAGAAGAGGCGATATATGTCGCGAATGCCAAACGCCGACCTTGGGCGAGTCGCGCAATACGCGGTCTCTGTCTCGGTGGTTATACTTTGAATTTGAAGCCAGGAAATTGTGAATGCGGGATTTGGCACTTATCGCTTTCTTCCTATAATGGAAGTATACGCGCACTCGGGATTTGTGCGTTTTACGCGAGAGCGAGGTTATCGCGGATTGTCCGTGGCTTTTCTACTCCTCCAAGAGTCCTCGCTTTTTTGTTCGGGGGCCATTTGCATAACGCTCTCTTTCTATTTATTATTTTCGGTGTGCCTTAGCCTTCTGCGTAGGCAACATGTTCGTTAATGCTTTTTCCTTTCCTGCTGTTCACTATAGCCTCTACCGTTCGCCATTAACCCGTGTCTATTGCCTGCCCTAACGCACTTCATTATCATATGGCAGCCTCAGGTGCGAGGCGTAGCTGAAGGCTTCACGAAAGGCGCGATTGGCAACCTTTGTGTTCGTGCGACCAGCCTTGCCGCAGCTGCTGCTGCCACAGCCGTCTACATTACCGTTGGATTTGACTACGTTATCGGAGCTGCCGCGCAGTTTCTGTGTGGTGTTTTGCTGCCCAGCATGTGGTAGTGGTTTCGATACTCGACCGCCGCGACCAGACTTTTTATTTATTTCAGTACTGCCGGTCTAGGTTCAGACCTTAGGCAGGAGTGGGTTACACTTGTTTTCACACATACAACGGATGTACAGTAAACGCATATGAAGAGATGCAGCAATAAACGTTAAGAATTGGAAGGTTGCATCAAAAAGCTTAGTTAGTGAGAACACTGTACGGTAAAGTTACAAAAAGAAGAAAAAAATATACGGAGAGACGCAAGAAAAGCGACATCAAGGCTCATGTAGTACATCAGAGTTGTGTGTTATGGAATCGAAAGCATGTAAATAAGATGGTACTGTTGGGCATTCGACTACAGCTGCCGAAAGTTAATTCCAGTTGGTTATAGTTCTTAGGAAAGAGGAATATCGGAACTAGCTGGTGTTACGTGAAAGCTGTTACTTTTTTAGTGTGATAGGAGCGAGTGGACCGTTGGTTTACGCCGCTTAAATCTGTATCCTTCATGATACCTAAGTGTCCGTCGTAATTAGAAGATAAAAAAGAGTTTCATTCTCTCACGTTGTCGCCTAATTTCTAGTTTTTCAAGTTTAGCGTTTTATAAGAGAGTTTGCCAACTGTATTTGTTATAAACAAGTCTAGCCAATTTCCTCTGTATTTTTCCAGTATTTAAATATCTCTTTTTGTGTATGAATGCCATACTGCTGGGGAGTATCCTAGTAGTGTCCGAATAAAAATTTTTTTACGCAACAAGCTTAATTTCTTATGTTGATTAATCCAAACACACCCATAAGTACGGAGTTTATTTCATTTCTTTTGGATGTAGTCAATGTGGCTGTTCCATCAAAGATCGTTAGAAATGACGACTCCAAAATACTTACATTTGGTTACTACTGTTAAAGGTCGATTATCAAAGCTGCATGGAACATTTATGGGATACTTTTTACGAGTGATAGTCATTGCGACTGTTTTATTTTTTTGTTAATTGTCATCTGCCACACTGAACCCCATGTATGTATTCGATCCAGAGATGCGTTTAGTAAAACCTGGTCATTAGACGAAGTAATTTCCTGATATATATTCCAGTCATCGGCAAAGGACCGTATCTTGGCAGAAATGTTCTGAACAATGTCATTAATATGCACGAGGAAAAAGAGAGTACCAAGGAGGGATCCTTATCGAATGCCTGAAACTACTGAAATGGCACGCCAATTTGCGCCGTCAGTGGACACGACTTGACGTCTACGTGATATAGGTAGGATTTTATCCAACCTAGTAAGCTGGTGTCTTTTAGCGTTGGTTTGAGCTTCAATAATAGTTTTCGATGGGAAACACGGTCAAATGCCTTTTGAAAACGTAGAAATATAACGTCAATCTGGTCATGTCTGTCTAGCGCAGCTGCTATATCGTGGACAGTATCGATGAGCAGAGTTATTGTTGAATAACCGTGGCGAAAACCATGCAGGAAGGAACATGACAGGCTTTCATTTTCAAGAAAAGTAGATATACGTTGAAAAACTATATGTGCTCTAAGAGCTTTGCACATGTGCATAATAAGGAAATCGATCTATATGATGACGCATCAAAAGGCGCGCTGGATTTAGGAAATGGGGTGATTTTCGCGTATTTCCAGTCGCTCGGAAGCTCCGCTTTAAACAGTGGTTTCGTAAACAATAAATATAAATATTTTCAGCACCATTCCGCGTATAGCGTGCTAGAAATGTATTAGGCATACCATCTATACCTGCTGATGACCTCTAATTTTAACAGCGAAAGTATCCCTCCTTCTAGGATACACAAATCAGTTATAGCTTCCACGTAATCAAACTTCCGAAATTATGGTGTGTGGCCACCATCGACAGAAAATACAGAACCAAAATAAGTATTTTGGTAATTACTGCGTCATCTGTCACTGGGATAACATCGACAGAAAAAGTAGGGGCGGATTTCTTTGGCGAAGTGTGTCGCCAAAACTTATCTGGTGACGGCATAAGAATTTTTTTTTAGGGCGAATGCTTTCGTAAGAGCCTTTGGCCCTTTTAATGCTATCCCGAACCACCAGAACACGGATGTAATCTGAGCTGTGTCCTTACTCTGTTTAGTTTGAGCCGCTGGCATGCTATCTCCTTGGTCATCCATGGATTATGTGCACGCTGTAATTTACGTTTGTCTGGAACAAAGGTTTTTTCCACAGGTTAAAACAATATTCTCAAGAAACACCATGTATATTCAACAGAATATGCATCCAATTATCCAATCCATACATTGAGGTAAAGAAAGAAAATGAATTGTCTAAAGCATCGAATATATCGACGTCACTTAGCCCGCGAGAACACGGGAACAATACATTCCTTTTTTGTCAACCTCGATCGGAATTTTACTTCTAGATTCAAGCACAGCAGCTCATGATCCGAGATCCCTTTGAATGTATCAACGTTCGGGTCGCGGTCAAGTACACTGTCGCTTTCAAGAAAATGATCCAGAATTGATTAGCTGTCACTTTGTATTCGTGTAGGTGCTTTTACTACCTGTGTTAAGCCACGTAACAAACAAAACAATGTCTATGAGCGGCTCAGCGCAACTAGAAAGTGCTTGAGGTAAATCACCATCCCAGTTTACTGAGGAAACGTCAAAGTCACCAGTAAGAACAAGATTAGAAGTGTGGTTCTTGCACAAGAATCCGTTGAGCCCTTCGAAAAAAGAAATGTCCTGTCACTGTTAGGGGGAGGTGGTAGAACCCGGCAGTTACGAAATGGAATTCATCAAAGTGAATTTTCACCAAAACGCATTCCACGTCGGTTGTCCGGTATATCTGGTAGTCTGGTAGTCCGGTAGTCCGGTAGTCTTGTAGCGCACAAGGACTCCAAGTACAGGAAAGCGATGCCGCCACCGTGAGAGTCTCTGTCCTTGGGGTAAATACGATAGCCATGCGTTACGACTTCCGGGTCGTTTATGTCGCCTTGCATCCAGGTTTCTGTAATAGCTATGACCTGGGGTTTAGGGGCAGTAACTATACTTTTCAAATCAGCTGTTTTCTTTACCATACTTCGGGCGTTTAGATTAAGAAACCGGAAAATGTTTTTGCTGCCTTTGATTCATCAGAGCATTAAAAGACAGAATGCGACGTCTCTCACGTAATAGAACAAAGCACAAATGTGACGTCGGTACGCCAGCTGGATTAGGCATCGGTCGCTAGATTTCATTGATGAGTACTTATTGCTCACCTGCGTAAAATGGAATAACGGATTTGACATCCTGTTCACCGGCGGCCAGCCGACGTGCTAACTGAAAGGATGCTCGGTTGATGAGCTTCTTATAGGCGCATCGTCCGAGGAAGACGAAGTAGGTGGCGCTCCAGTCCAGTTGGCGAAGCTTCTCGACAGCTCACGTGCGTAGTATTCAAACGCATCATCCGGTCCTTCTGCGCACTCCCTGCTCAAGGAAAACGCCGCTGAATCGAGCCACGTTGCTTCAGATGAGTCTGCCGAGCCTGTTGCCCCGAGTAGTAAAATCTGTGGGAAATAGAAGAATGGATATGTCATCCTGTTCGCTGGCGGCCAGCTGACGTGCCTACTGACGTACCCATTTCGCCGTCATCAATGTTTGATGAGGGCGGAGTGGAAAAGCCGCTCGTGTACGTAAACGTAAGTGCACGTTGTAAAGAACCCTAGGTGGTCATAATTGTTCTGGAATCTCCCACTGCGACGTCTTCTATTGCCCCGGTGTTCCTTAAGGACGTTAAAGTCAAGCAAACAATTAATTAACTAACTAACTAAATAATTAATAAATCTTGTTAATAATAAACATCCTACAGAGAAGGCATCCTTCGCCTAAGCCATGATATTAGCTTTCAAATGAGTTTCTTAACCTGCGGTCCTTAGAACGTCCTGAAATATTAAGAATAAATATCATTGGCGCTGAGAAATGTTCAATAAGTATGTGAATTTCTGTCCCCCAAATAATGAAGTCCTCCTCCTGAAGCGTACAGCGATCAGGAAAAGTACACAGATCACAGGCTCGCAAAAAAATATCAAGTGCTGTTAATTGACGCTTTACAAAGCTTTCATGCTTAACTTATATTACAGCTAGTGCGGGTCCTACTAACAATTCTTGCGGTCTCTCCCTATTCGCTCTGGGCCCGCTGTGGTCAAAGGTGATGGGCGCAAATTGACATTCCCTTTGTCTTTCTGCCCGAGTTTCACCACGCCATTTACGGCAAGTCGGTTCTGCGGAATTCTGCAAGGTGGAGGAAGTATCATGAAAAAAAAATTGTAATCCGCCATTTATGAATCCTACCTGTCGAACGCGGAGGCGCTATAGCCGAGCAACTTGTAATACTTCTACAACAACTTGCTCACTCGCACCCCTTCTAACTCCCGATGATCGCAGGTTTGATTTTATGGATTGCACCCACTATGGCTAAGTCAACGCTCTCAAACGCGACAACCTCAGCTCGGATCGACAAACGTACTGCCCGACCTACTATGCCTCTGCGAAGGCCGAGCGAGAGGCTAAATTTGGCTCCGGTTCCGCCGTGCGTAGCGCGACCACGGCGCCACCTGCGCACGAGTCTCGTGCATGATTGAGCGATGGCTTATTTCTACGAGACGTTCATTTCAGGGATCGCCAGCCGCTTGTGCTCAGGCACGAGTAAGAGCGCGCGCGAGATAGAAATCTGGGGGCTTTTGCTCCTTGAATGTATGACTCTACCTATAGGCACTACGGAGTTAGGTTTCATAGCGCGCGTTGTATTCGTTTTTCCCCAGACATGGCGGCATTACGGAGTGGGGTCGCGTTTGTTTACGCTCGGACGATGGCTGCCGGCGCGGTAAAATAGCTGAAGCAGCGTGCACTGATGCCCGATATGGCGAACGCTGTGTCGGACTATGGTGTTCTAGAAGTTCACGTTCATAGTCGGACGGAGTGCCTCGCACCTGCGGCGCTTGTGCTAAGTCAGTCGTGGCGGATCATAGCTTTCTCGCGCCTTACGGCGATGTACCTTGTAACTAACGTCACAGATCTTTCTATGGGTGCAGAAGCGACCGTAGTAGAGCCCGGGCCACATATATTGAATATCTAGAAAACAGAGTACATTAGCAAACCGCGGTTGAACGCGAGCGGCTGGAAGGCCGTTGGTGACGATGAATTCGTTGGTGACGAGAAAGTCTGTCCGACGTACCTTCAGAGGCGAAGTTCTGAGTGGTATTGCACAAGTTGCGGGGCGCGGTAGTGCTGAACTTAGCGTCACAAGTTCGCGGCTGGACGTAATTATATTTATTCAATCGTGTTGTTTACTAATTGTAACAACGTGTCATCATTTCACATTATTGGCGGCGCCTCCACGATACCAAAGCTGCAACGGCGACACCAAAGCTAGAACCCGGACTGGTCCGTGGTGTTGGGACCGCGGAGGATGAAGCGTGCCAGGGGGTGTTCGCATAAAAAATTGGCTGTCCGCAATTTTTTTATGCGAACAGCCCTTGGCACGCTTCGGCCTCTGCGGCCCCAACCCACGGGCCGTCCTGCTTGCAGCTTTGATTCCCCTGCTACCCCTTGGGTACCCTGGAGATCCTGCGCCACCTGCTTTATTATAACCTCAGGGGATCGCCTGAGGCCTTCGTTTGCCGGTTACGTGTGTCCTCCTGGAGCAGTGCTTCTAAAAAATCGAATCTATCGTCGGGACCAAAAAAGCGACCCGCGACTTATACAACACCAGTCAGAACCTTGCCCCTTCAGACATAGGGATCACCAAAGGGGACGTCCGTGCCCACTGCCTCACCACGCGGGCAGCCAGCTGCGGAGCGTAAACAAACTCGACCGCACTCGGCAATGCCGCGTTGTCTAGGGGACAAACGCATACAACACGCGCTAAGAAACCTCCTCCGTAGTGCCTATGCAGAGTCATATATTCAAGGAGCAAAAGCCCTCAGATTTTCTTTCTTGCGCCCGCTCTTACTCGCACCTGCGCAGAAACGGTTGGCGATCCCTCAAATGAACGTCTCGTGCTTATTTCCTCTACGCGCTTACGATACCAAAGTAAGGCTCCGGCAGTGCGGTTGCATAGGTATAAGCGATAATAGTACGTTAATGAGTAAGGGAGCGGCAAATGGTGTGCTTTACTTAAAGGTACACTGAAGATGAACGCCTAATTAGGTTCGACTGATAAAGTTATCTTGCAAACGCTTATTTTTGCTAGTGTCGCGCTAACTAATTGATTATTGGAAGTGGAGAGAGCATCCTGTGCTCTGAAAATCTTCGTGGGCGAGTGTAAGGTTTGAGCCACATAATAGAGCTCTGTAAATTGAGATGAATGAAAGCAATTAACAAAGTATATAAAGCAAAGACTACTATACTATGTGCGGTTATACTTCCTTCTCACACCGCTCACTGCCAGTAGCCTGTAGAAGCAACACCGCATAGTAAAAACCGCTAGCATGACAGGTACTGGGGCTCATTTCAGACTATTCACGGTCCTGTGGGTTGTAGGAATCTTCAGACGCGTAAATGAGACAATCGCCGAGAAGCGCATCCCTACGATATTACGGTATGTCCTAACTGGCCGCGAACGCTTCAGTGCTGAAACATTCGCGACAGTTATTGTACATGGAGATACAAAATAAGAAAGGCTGGAATTTCATAAGCACGCGATGATCATAAAGTGCATGTAAAGTCACGTAGCTAAAGATCTCGCATCGCGAAAACTGAAAAAAAAAACCATGGTTTGAGGTAGCTGGTAATGATTTACGATTTAAGCAAACTTTTCGGCGCACACTATACTCATACTTGACAGACACTTCTGCGCGTGCGCGTCAATTCCAGAAGTTTTGCATTTGAGCGTGGCGCGTAACAGAAGGAGCGCTTCGCGATGTATGCAGCTATTTGTTGACTTCACGACCGGAAATACGTATAATGTGGTCGACAGAACAGACATTGAACTTACCGTCGATGTATATGTCGTCATAGGAAGCGAGAAAAAAAAAGCACATAAAAAATGGCGCTAAGTACGGAAGACGGAGTAAGCTGCTTTACGCCAACAACACATGCTTCTTTTTTGTCGAGGTGGACCTAAGGATTGCTCGCACAAACATTTCGTGTCGTAGTGGAATGCGAAGTCGTACCTGGCGGTGTCAAGTAGTTGCTTATATTCTTATAGGCGTTTGTAATTTTATTTTTGCGCTTTATTTTTTTGCTTTCGCGTTCTGTTTGCGAGCGTCACTGAGACGATGCTGCTTAATCGCACTTGTTTAGAATGGTCAAGTGGCCGGCTGCGCACTGTGCCAGCGTCCGCAGCTGCTGCTTCGCGGAAGCTGCTAGGTTCCACATGTGCTTCTCCCCTGTAGTCGATGGACCCAGCATGCGCCGTGATCATGTGTGCTTTCGTTGCGGTTTCGGCCTGTGCCCATGTTTTTGCGGAAGATGGCGGCCTAAGTCGGCCGATTAGCCACTCTAGTCGAGTGTGATACTGTCTGTCCATTGTTTTATTTCTTACAAGGAATGGTTTTTCTCCCAAGTTATTCACTGCGTTAAAATTATCGCTCGAGGCATGATGCGACTACTAATTCTAAATATCTTGTATGCTTTCGCCCTCTTTCACAGGTACAGAGTCATGTCTTATCAGATTGAGTGCACGAAGCGAACAATGTTGTAGCGCAATTATCGAATACACGTGGGCGCCAACGTGGTGATATCTGCATAAATAACCGACAAAAGTTGTTCCGCCAGTTGAAATTCCCCGACCGACAACTGTGATCGCCGTTGTCGTAGCGAATTGAATGTGGTTAATGCCTCTTGACGAAATCCGCCCAATAATGCTTTAAATTCTTAACTAGCATCGGTGGATTTATTCAATTTCGCAATCCTCAATACAACGTGACGATATCTAGACAGGTACACGCGAAACTCTACAGAAGCAGTTTAATTACGTTCCTGCCGCCAGCTTAAAAGAAATTTGACGCGTAATTTCATCTATTCCGCTATGTTGTCACGGACGTCGAAATGCACCAGCATATACTGCGTTTCAAGTACTCGTGATGACATGAAGGTCGAGCAGGTGGAATCAACATGCTCTTTAACCACACGATGTGAGTTGTTCCCCTCTGTGTTTAGACCAAAAAGGTTTAAAATAAATTAGACCTCTCTGGCCTAGACAAAGAAAAGCTGCTCTTACCGTAACAAATGTGAGGAGACTTTCGCTTTGCCCACGTACATGAAAACGCTGCTTTCAGTGTCTAGTCATGGTACTTAAAACGACACTACATTAAAAAACGAAAGGAAGAAGAAGAAGAAGGAGGAGGAGTAGGAAATAGTGATTCGAGCTTTGTTAGGTACTATCCTTTCTTTTCACAGCACCAGCTCGGGCCTAGCTGATTTTGTATCGGTAAAGCTAGGCGTGCTACATTGCATCATACATGAACCAGAAACTGAAATTAAACGTTACAATACTTTTACGGAGACGCAACGATCTAAATAGGAAAAATACTTTGTATTACGTTACGTGACACTCACGAACACCCGCTGTGGAATCGGATCCCCCCCCCCCCCCCCCAAAGAAAAGAAAGAAACAAAAACAAAGGACCTTAGTTCTTAATTTTTACTTTAATAATCAACACTTAATTGCCAAATGATGAAAATGGAGTTGTGGAGTAATACCTTGTCAGTTTAAATTGATCTGTTGTTTCTCGTTAGAGCACCTTTAAACAAAAACAAACAAAAACAGGATTTTTTTTTGCATACGAAAAAAACACGCCGGTAGGCAGTAAGAACCGGCGTGAAAGGTTGTTATATCTCTGAGTTGTCTTTCAGTTTCAGGGCAATAGATTCGAAGCTCGACGTTTGCGCATCCTGCCGTTCAAGCAGCGGAACTGCGTGAGACCATTTGGCATTACGCTGGAGATACAGATTTGTTTACTTCGCCGAGCAGGATATTGGAAATCGAGGGCGATCGTATGCGGCGTGGACACCTTTCTTTTCTTTCCTCGTCTCTCCGCGAGCACTAAATACACACACACGCACACCCCGTGAGTGGTTATTTTTATTGGCGAGATGGCTCGCAGCTCGTCTGGGGAGACGAGACCCTTAAGAGAGAAAAAGCGGAGCGAACGGGCGGCGAATGCAGCGATAACGGGGGGGGGGGGGGGGGGGGGCGAGGCGAGCAGAAGTACTCGAGAGCAGACGCCCGGGGTAGAGCAGAAGGCACCTGTGCGTGTGTTGCTTGTGTTGCTCGGGCGAACTCTCGCCCGGAGATAACGCTGGGAGGACTGATAAGGGACGGTTACTACTATCCCAGCCGCCGGAAAGAGCACTCAATGGCACGAGATTAAGACGTTCGCTCGGCTAGGCGGTGGGGGCTTGCTCGGCTACTTGCGGAGCACACTGGTTTCGTTTAGTCCTTCCTCGTACGTTGACTGCGGTAATGAGAGGGACGCCGGAAATCTTGTAGAATTTGTTAATTGCCTTCTCAATTTTGGCGAACACCAGAGAGATCGTCGGCAGCCTTCGGCGACAGCTTCGCAAGAGAGGTGAGCGGTTGCACAACGTTGCTTTGCCTGAGGTGCTCGACGGTAGTACGCCGACGGGCGCAGAGTCGGTTGTCGTTACCGGCGGGACAAAGGTTAAGTTGAACGTGAGACTGAGGCTTGGACATATGCGGCCATTGTTAATCATTCGGTGTTTTTTTTTGTTTGTTTCACGATCGATTCAACCCCGTCTGAGTGAACGGTGGCAGCGGATGTCCAACCCATCGTAAAAGGAAGGCGCTCTGTCGCAAGGTTTGACCTGTTGTAAAGAAACTCATAAATCCTTGTAGTCATTGGTGCACTACGGAGTTAACGTGCATTCGTTCGGGTGACTTGGTGAGCCTTTGCAATGCTACACAAGTCGAAAAAAAAAAGACAGTGCTGAGGTCGCTGCATTCACATCCCGTTTGGCAGGAGCTTAGGCCCACCGAAATTATGGATTATCATTGTCCGTTACTTTGGCTGTTCCCCCTAACGTCTAATGTACGTCGCATTGGTAAACATTTCCCCGATGCCTGTGTTTATAAGCCGAACGTCGCAACTTGATTCTCGTGTCACGTTCGAAGCGCTCTGGAATGGCACAATTACGTGTCACAGCAGCATCTTGCCGTTTTTCTTTCTTATCTTTTCCATTTCTTTTCCATTTGTTTTTTATAAGCTGTTCATGCCAATTTGCTTAAACTGACTTTCGATCCGCCCTCAAACGCCAACTATTCAGCTGGCTAAACAGCTCTTGCTGTCGGTTATTTATTCATCTGATAATAAATATTGGTATATCGACGTGCGGTGGACTTAACGTGTATATATGCACATCCAGGAGTGTACACAGGCAGTGTTTGGGCCGCACCACTGTGTTATATCATCTCACCTCTCACCAAAGCCTAGAGTAGCGCGCCGGGCCGTCACTCAATCCTAACATCTTCAACTTATCGCTAAGTTCAGCATCTCTATCTCTGATCAAGGGTCCGACAGCTAAAACTAACAGATATATAAAATAATATAGCAACAAAGAAAGTTTATAGCTATAGTGGAAGAAGAGGAGCGCTTCGAGAGCATGAGAAATCATGCTCTCGAAGCGCTCCATAGCTCTCAGCCGCCACATAGATATTAAGAATGAGAGGAACTGAGAACATGGGCCAGAACAAGGCTCGTATTAAAAAGAAAAACGTTCCTAAGTGAGAAATGTTCTTAAGAGTAGATGCCAGCTAGACGTGACGTTCGACCTAAATATTAACCAATCGCAGACAGCTCTGACGAACGGAAAGCTTTGCTTATTCGATCCCGGACGTGTAAAAGCGAAAACACAGTTTAACAGCATTAGTGGTTCGAGCAAATCCGTTGCTTCACGCTTCAGGCCTTCTTTGCCTAATTCAACCGACAAAAGCGTGCAGTTGACTTTGTCCTTTTCCTTCTTTTTATTTTCTCTCTTTGTCTTCCTCGCATTAACCGAGCTGACTACATGGCGTGTCGTCGACGTTGCACCTTTTTTCTTGCTGCAACCGGAACGGGGCCGCATCATCCCAGGGATTCATCAAACACCACGGCCTTGGCTCAGAATCAGCGGCGTGACGCGCTAACCGACGTCGCTTTTACACGCGGCGGAGGTGGCCGACTGACGGCTTCCCTGCGCGCTTGAGTTGCCGTGCGCCGCCGTCGATTCGATTTAGTTGCGTGCACTGCACGCCCCATCCGAGTTAGAGCGGAGGTTCTTAAATCAGCGGCGCGTGGTAGATTAGGTCGCTGCGCCCGCGTACATCTGTAGGAATAACTTCTCTTGCGTCACCATTCGTCAGCAGCCATCGCGAGAGGTGCGAGGAATAACTATCGGCTGATTTCATCACCTTATCGTTCTTCTTGACTGGTGTTTTTCCGCTACTTCGAAAGGAAGCGAACGTCTGTGGGATCCCTGCAGACATCTTCTATTATATCCCCGCCTATCTTCTATGCGTCTGCGACAGTCGATTCCTCCAGGACTACTCGTGCATAGGGAGCCGATTCAATAATATGGTTAGGTAAAAAATATAATACTAATCACGCTAAGCGTCCGCTGGAATCCCAGCTCAGAAGAATTAGCTGTGGCGATTCGTCGTAATGTTGTGAGTGAACGATCGCAGGCTTTGTAGGATATCTATAATAAGAGGTGCTGAGCCATGTTTCTTATATTTATGTGAATCTCGAAGTGTATGTTTCGAAGCGCTTTTCGCGTCTGGGAATAAATTATGTTTTGTCATCGTTATCGTCACCGCAGTCAGCCAACAACAGACAGGCAACGAATCACAACGGATAAATGGTGTTTTCCCCACTCGTTGGTAAGAGAACGGGGGTTGTAGAATTCCTACAGATCTTTTTTAGTATTGTAGAGTGAGGGGTACAAAAAAGGGAGGGAAAGACGTAGAGGCTAGCCAGTGTAAGTGCTGGCTGGTTACCCTGTGGTGGGGAAAAGGGTAAACGAAATAAAGGGTGATAGAAGGAGTCAGAGAGAGAAACAAGGAAACGAGCCTAGCAAGATAGAAGTCCGATTAGCTACCGTGCACGGGGGAGATGGAGATGGGATGATGGGCTAAAATAAGGAAGAAGAAAGCGAAGACAGATAAGTCTCACCGTAGTAGGCGCAGGGTGGCTACAATATACTTTTCAACTCCGTTGATTTAAAAAAGAAAGGAAAAAAGGAAGTGATGATAGCACGCATAGCTTTCTGGGTTGATGATGGACGATACCAAGCACCCAAAATCTATTGTCTCTGCAAAGGGTCGAACGTCAGATTGACTGAGTGCTCTCTGAAGATGCTGACGGTGTGCGTCAAGGTGGGCGCAGTGTGGCAGAGGAGGTGCCCGATGGTCTAGCTCCTCACTGTTACATTGGTCGCAATGAATTACCGATTTTCCTAAATATATATTGGGAGTAATCTCTCGTACGCCTTTGTTATGCAATGCCTGCGCGTCTCTTGCTATCTCCTACAAGTCTGACTTTGTTGCTTTCATAATCTAGAAATCTACTATGCAGGTAGATTAAGTTCTACAGATATCTCGTTAAGGGATTACCGAAGTGAATAAGACCTATGGTGAAACGTCCTCTCCGAAATATTGCTCCCTAGGTTGACTGCAACTTTCGTGTAAGGGATGAAACCTTTCTTTCGCGAAGAATGTAAATATTCATTTTATCCACAATGGGTGATAAGATTGTGCAGCAGGCTCTGCGATGTATACAAATAAGAAGCGGTATTGTTTAACAACGGCTCTTGCAATACAGCGAGTGCATATGGTATAGTGACCACGTGCCGCTTTCTCTAACAGAGAGGTACAGGTTCAACAACAAACTTGTCGGTCTTTGATAATATTGTGGTTTCTCGAGGGCGAAATTTCGCGTTTCATTTTATCGCCAGTGTGCAACGTGAGTAAAAAAAAACAATGTAAAAGAACAATAGGATGGCGCAAAAAAGAAATCCGGCATATCCCGCTCCTTATGGGAATCGATGTTATGCGAAGCAGAGTGCGGGGAGCCTACCAAGTTAACGAAACGACCATGAAAGCTCCGAGATGTGGGCGGCTGTTTCATGACCTACGTCACACCCATGTCATAATATTCATGTCGTGACGGATAATTTGTGTTCGTAATACTCGCTTGTCATAATGTGCCAATTGTGGTGCATACCAACTTAACGTAACCACCACGAAAGCACCAAGGCGTAGGCGGTTAGATACATAAACACTGTCGAAGTGGCAAATGTTCGCCATGAAATGCATCGCGTTTAAAAGGTTTTTCATTTCATTTTATTACCTTAAAGGCTCCAATAAATGGAGCGTTACAAAAGGGGTGGCAAGAATAAAAATACATAGTCACAGTAACAGGAAGTTTTTTACATTTTCGATGAACTTGGATGGGCACATAATGACAGCAACGTCATTTGTGTGACATTCATTTATTTATTTCGTTATTTCAGAAGTACTGCAAGCCCCGAACCGGCCATAAGCAGGAGTGGGCAATTGAGTGAACAAAAAACACAAAAATCGTGACAAGATTCTTTAGATACACGCGGCAACTGCCTCGAATAACGGACCCGGCATGCAGATGAACGTGCGGAAGGACTCGGATGTACAAAAACCAGCAGCGCGTGCTATCGCAGACGTATAAATCATTGCTGAGCACGAATTGCCGTACAAGCACTGAATGCCGCAGCTTTTGCGTGCACACATACCCACAGTACGACATCTCTTTCTATATGTGAGCTCTTTCAGTTTTTCCGCTGCTATACGCAAAGTTTACGAGGTTGTCATTCTGTCCCGTGCCCGTAGCCCGGAACGTGTCGGTTTATTTATGCGGGAGTATACAAACTTAAGTAGAATACACAACCGATTAAGCAGTATTGTCTTGTGCATGTTAAGCTATTTTGGAAGCTGAGAAGCGCACGATTCTCTAGAAGGTACAAGCTCGGTGCAGAGCCTAAAGCATCGCCGGTTTAACGTTTTAGTCTCCTCTATCGCCTACTGGGAATGCCAGAAAGGCCGTCTCTAATAACAGACCGCACTTTTGAACTACTTGCCGTGCTCGTGACATTTCATTGAGAAGCATGTTGTGACAAGCGGTACAACTGAGTGTCGGTACATGTGTGACGACCCAGCGCTTCTGCTCAGACGGCGCATAAGTGAAGGTATTGACAGGTTCTATTGTTAATTAATCGTCCTCGTCATGATTCTTAGCATTGTCCGTGTCTGAAATTTGTTCTTACAAACAATTCAAGCGTACGATTTTTTTCGTGAATACGGACCCAGAACTGCTTGTGGTGTCCCGTATCCTTGCTATCTCTTGCATTTTGGGCTGTTTTAATTCTCTCGGTTACGCTTCGCCAAATGATTCTAATATCGTTATCATAGCAATAAACATAATCGTGAATGGTTTGGTTTACTGTACTACAAAAACAACACTTCGGCCGGAGTTCCTGAATCGCTTAGATAATCTGATTACACCGATTGATACCGTGGAGCGTCCAACCGCGTCTGCATGCATTCCTTCAGCAGCCATGGCATATAAACCAGCAGTTATCTCTCGGACGGATTGCGTCTTTTTTCGGAGCCATATTTTACTCTGGCTGTTTTTGGTGGTCCCTGGTTATGCCTTGCGAGAAATGGTATCGAATCTTTACCGAAATTCAGTGACGTCTTCTGGTGTATTTACTGAAAATTGACTCACGTCTGGCACGCTTTCCTTGTTGACTACTTCAGCCATGCTGAACTGGTATGCTCAAGTGTGTTAATATCGATTATCGATGGAAATGTTCTTGTGGAGAAACTATCTTTATCAAAGTGGTTGTCGCCGTACCTCGGCAGACTGCGTTTCACTTTATCAGCGGAGTCCGTATAAATCACTATTCTCCAAGAACTTGGCTTAAAACACCCAAATCCCCTGAGAAATAGGGGAGAAGATCGTGGTCGCCCCTTTGCCGCGCAACGTTCATCCCGTTCACAACGCAGGTCGTCGCAAGGCAAGAGCATTGAATATACTGAAGCAAATAAGCAAGGACACGATCGAAGCAAGCTTCGTGGACGCAGCTGCATACCGAGACGGCAAGGCTTTTGCGGTTTCCGTCGTTGACACGCTGGGCAAAGTTATCAACTGTGCTTCCATCCGGACGACGAACCCAGAGGTGGCCGAGCAAGTGGCCATTGCACTCGCCATGCAAGACGGTTGGAGAGAAAGGGTGTATAGCGATTCTAAAGTGGCCGTCAGTGCATTCCAGAAAGGACGGGTAGCTCGGCAGGCAATTCAAATTCTGAAAGGCGCCAAACACGGCAACACCTCCATACACTCGATCTTTTGTTTTGGTTCCCTGCACACGTCGGGGCGATGAGGGAGTTCCTCTGAACCGTTGCGCCGTAGCGCATTGTCTTACACCCTTTAGCGGGTCGACGGGAAAGCTCTCGCGTTCTACTCTTGAAGGCGAAGCGTAAGCGTACTCCAATTTTTTCCGATCGGGTGTACACTGTTACGAATGGCCAGCGGGGGTACAGTGACATTCTGGCCTCTCCTGCACCACTGCCACGAATCGCTTCGTGAAGCTAACAATTCGTCCCCCTCGGACAGATCTGCGGCGCCAGCAAGGCGAGACACGTTGGGCGGATCGAGTGCTGTTCGTCGGTTCACTGTCGCGGTCAAGGACGAATGGGATCAAGAAACTCCTCGAGAAGGGTGTTCTACGGCCTTTCCTCACTGACTTCGATAACCGCCATGGTTATCGAAGACGCTCCAGCTTGTGTCAAGCGTTGTATCCTGTCAAGTCAAGGCTTTTTTAATTCCCTGTCTACGAAGCTCCCCTGCTTTCTTTGCGTTCAGTGAAGAAATGTGTCGGAGTGATTGTGTGAACCTTCGCCCTCAGCGCGGCTCCTTCGACGACTTTGGACGCTCCGGTTGGACGAAGGTGGGACGGCAGAATTCCCTGGCCTAGGGATCTAGGGAGGACGCAGGGGGTTTAAGCGAACTTTCTCGCCTCCTCAGTGTGCTTCACTTCAGTCATGCTAGACAGATGAGGCGTAACGTTCTTCACTATCCGGGTGGATATTGTAAATAAACCCAGTACTCCTCGTTCTCGATGAGAACACGTTGCTCCCTTCGACAACGTCCTTAGCGTCGATGAGTCGGACGACGGCATGGGCCAGCTAGCCCTTTGTGACATGCCCGACGCCAACTCTTGCAGCACGGTATACTCGCACGGACTGCGCCAGGTACTGCTGGTACTGCATCCAACTAGCAGCGCCGACTGCGCGCACAGCGTGTCATCGCCGCTGCAGGCCGGCTGCTGCACACTGTGCGCCAGTGCCGGGAACGTCGTCGCGTATATCGCATGCACGGCCCTCGTCGCTGCCTGCCTGATCCGGTTTCACGCACGAGCGGACGCCGATGCGATCGAGCGCGCCCGTCATCCCGGGTAACCGTCGTCGCCCGCCGCAACAGGGGCGCATCTGTGCGGGAGACCATATATCTGGGCGCGTCTCGTACGTGTCACTGCGCTGCGGCCCACCGATTCGGCGAGCGATTACGAAGCTCTTGCACGAACGCGCGTAGACGTCAGCAGAAGCACACAGAAATCAGCGAAGGGGCACCACTTGTACAGACGCGCGTTGCCAAGATTTACCGGATGTCAATCAACTGCGTGGTTTCCGTTAATCACGAGGGTTACACCCGCCTCGATCGGTGGCTCTCGGTGGCTACGGCGTCGCGCTTCATACTGAGCTCGAGGGGGCGGGTTCGATGCCCGCCGGTCGCGGCCGAATTTGGAGGGGGGGGGGGCAAAATAGAAGAACGCTCGTGCACCTAAATTTAGGTGCACAGAGACAGAGAGAGAGAGATGAATTTAGCTGCATTTAGAGAACCCCCGGGTGGTTGAAATCAATGCGGAGCGCTCCGCTCAGGCTTTTCTCATAGCCCGAGCGTCGTTTTAATTGGCACGTTGAGCATCGGAACGAAATCGAATTTGTGGCGCCCTTACCGTCCTGAAACTGGCGCGCTGGTTTATGAGGGCCGTCCTCTATAGGGGGACTCTGCGAAGTGATTTTCACCAATTGGGAACCACCTAAAGCAAAGTGCACGAATGCTCATGCGTTCCGCCCCTGTCTGCTGGGAACCCAACCCACCACCTCGAGGTCAGCAACTCAACGCTACACGGCTGCTCAGTCACCCAAACTATCACCCTTTTAAGGTGTGGTAACCATGGCAACCAACGCCACCGCATCGACCTTTGTAATGGTGACCGCGGTTTCATATAACGCGGCTTTGTGAATCCTATAGGCGCTAATTTCGTACATGGATAGCGCTTTCACCGTGTGCTTGCAGGCAATGAAGGGGAGTGGTTTCTCTCAAGCACCTGTATTGTAAATTCAATGTCGATTTTAATGTATAATTAATTAAGTATTGAATTAGTGATTGTTCGTTAATTAGCGCTGTGTTACAATTAGCATATGTGCAACAATTTGTCGTGCTAGTAATGTCAACCTCTTCGATTTCTAAAAATTTCTCAAAAAACATAAATATGATCAGCCCGCGTATTGCTTGACTACCGGTACGACTTGCTGTAGAATCAATGTCTCGTAATTACTCGTATCTTCGTTAAACATCATAATTCCTGATTTCTCTGTGCTAGTTGCTGAAGGTCTAGATCCGTCGCTGCATTGTCACTTATATTCGCAAGTCTCTGTAAATCGCGTGCATTAGTTGTCCGCTAGTAGCATAATATGTCGTGCACATACATGATCCTGGGGCCTTTTGTTGCTCATTTAACGCATTACGGATGTAAGATAGATCACAACCACCCGCCGTGGTGGCGTAGTGGCTACGGCCTTGCGCGAATAAGCCAAAGGTCGCGGGCTCGAATCCCGGCCGCGGCGGCCGCGTTTCGACGGGGCTGAAAGGCAGGAACGCCCATGTGCAGTGCATTGGGTGCATGTCAAAGAGCCCCAGGTGGTAAAAATTAATCCGTAGTCCCTCACTAAGGCGTGCCTCATAATCAAACCGTGCCCTTGGCGCGTATAACCCCAGAAATTAGTAGATGAAAACAAATCCATTCATTTCCAGTCGTATTTCTGTGACCTTAACATAAATCATGATCAACATAAAGTGTGAAGAGTGGACAGCAGCGCCATCTATTGAGTATACTGGTCACGGCGCAGCAGTAACTGTCCACGGTGACTCGCGAGGAAACGTATTGTAACATGACATTCTGAGCGAACACTTGGATGTATCGGATATATAGAGCAATTGCTCTCCAGCAGATGCTCGTCGTAGGAACCACCAAGAAGTATTACTGACGCGCAGTGACCGTTTCAGGCGAAAGGCAAACGCTGCCTTGCACAATCAGTTCAGCCGAGGAAAAGCTTCACGATTAGAGTCGCTTCTAAACAGTTGGGTGAGACTATAGGTTGGAGTGGTGGGAGCGGAGCTGAGGCCAAGTTCATGAGATGTGGTTGCGATGTCGTGAAAGGTTTTCATCCGACGGGACGGGTGGGTCACGTTGTTATTGCGTGGCCGTGAAAATAAACATATTTTTTTTTTGTCGACCGAATGCGTTAACGCGGGAGCGGGAATTTTTGTGCTGCTGCGAATTAGAAGCTTAACCACGTGCAAAGCATCTCGGTCAAGGTGGCTCAGCGGCTGTTTGGTTCTGCTGCTGAAGCTTCAGTTTGAAGGTTTGTTTTTTTGTTTGTTTGTTATCTTGCATGTTTTACTCTGCACGTGCTAGCGCGTACGTTCACGTTCGTGGGCTCGCAAGCTGTTCGTGTACGTGACTGCGTGAGCTTCATCTCTGAAGCTTTAAACTTGAGTTGGCCAACCGGGTCACTATATACCCGTTGATATATCACAGCCGAAAGCAACAGCAGAAAAGATAAAATGAAGCTCTATTTTATCACTGGTTGCATCAACCTATTTATTGTTTCTTTTTTTTTTCACTAGGATTCGCGTAATTCTTGCCTAACTCAATTGAAAAAAAAAGAAAAAAGAAGACTGTTGTTTTGGTTAGTGTTCGTCTTCTCGATCTTTCTTTTTCCTCTCGGGACCACGCACTCCAATTTCGTAACTTGCCTGCCTGCCCGCATTTTTTTTACTGGATTATGCTGCGTTAGGACGGAAGCGGCACATTCGTCGTTGCGCAACCTGGGCATGGAGAGGTTGCGTCATTTTGCGACGTGCTACGCCGCTGCATACCTATACGGCGTGTCGCAGGCATAAAATATTCGTGCGTATACGGTCTGCTGCATCTGTAAAGGTTACGAGGCAGCTCGGACATTTTCCACCGTTGAAGCAGCAAAACGACAAAATCTCTCGGGAGGAACCTGCTAAGCAGCCCAGGGTGTGGTTATCAAAGGGCGTCGGTTTCTATACGTATACGCTGCCTTTCGACATATCCACTACCGCCGTTTCACTTTTTGGTGCTCCTTTTCTTTTTTTTTTTTACATTCTTAAGACCACAGATAAGTTCTGGAGTACAGGTTGCACGTTCTGCAATATTGCTGTGAGGGAGCGACCTAATTAGTGGACGAATAATTAATACTCTCAAAGTTCATTTGCGTAAATTAGTCCGAGTGCGCATGGCCTGCTGATCTTTTGTGTGCGCCTATCTCACGCGCGACTGTTACTTATCGATGTTCTACAGAAACCGCAAGACGTACACGCCAGAAGAAAATGAGCAGTGCTTTTATGTGAAGCCACGGCGAGATTCTCTCTCTCGAGCTACAAGTGTTACAATTCACGATTTGGGAAATTTCGAAAAGCGTGAAATGTGACGAGTGTAGCCAAAAATTTCGTAGAAGTAGCAGGGGTTGGGGGCGTGCGCAAATACACAGAGCGGTGGTTATAAGTGTCGTTCTTCACAACGCAGAGACAGCCGTACCCGTTATCGCCGCTAGCCAATTATTCATTTGGAAATGGCAGTGCCAGATACCCGACGCTAAAGTGCACTGTTGCATTATACTCTACCAAGTGCCGCTTTGTAAGCATGCGTGATCCCTATGTCGTAGCTTGACAACAGTGAATTTGCTCAGTCGATTGATTGCTCGAGAAGACAAGAAAAAAAATGATTGTGGTACTTCTTTTCATTACTGAAGCAAAAGAAGTGCCCAATGCGCGACCCCGTCGGACGTAACCACCTGATTATTGTCCAATCCCTGATTTCGAGCTTGTGTTACGTACCTGTTACGTCATCACGTCATCAACAACACATCGGGGCAGTATCGTAGCGTTTGACGAGTACTGGCTAATGTTTACTGCTTCAGCGGGTGCTGTTACGACTGATTGGAGCCTACCGCACTGCCCTGCTCATGTGAGCTGTTGCAACTTGTTGTTTGGTGATACATGTTTTACCATATATGTACATGCCTGAAGTTGAAGAACGGGTAATTTGAAAATGATCATTTGTTCTGTAACTATGGCGGAGCAAGGGAAGGGGAACAGAAATAAGGTGTTTATTTCCGTGGTTCTCCAATATATTCTTGGGGTACGTGTCACGCATAAAACACTTCATCAGAGCACGTCTTCGCAAAAGTTCTGCTACTGTGCTTGCTTTGTAAAAATGCCCGCGATTCAACGCGTTCAACGACGCATAGACTTCCTTCGTAGGCCACTTCTACAGGCAGTATGACACGATGGGCCCATGCTGAAAGCAGGGAAGTCTTTTCCTCCTTTTACAAGCAGTTTCTTTTTCTTTTTTTTTTGCGGTGAAGTCGAGCAATTGCACCAACTTGGTGAAACCAGTTCGAGGTTGTCTGACAAGAACTAACTCGCTGTCTTACGAGTACTTTAACTATACCACGACAAAGCGTAAAGCTAACACCCGTTGCCTCAGCTGGGCCCTCAAATGTCACTCGCACGTCTCTGTGCGCTCTTCTCTTTCAATTCATCATTCGGCGCTAAGCAGTGGGCCAAGGCTTTCGCGACGGTCGTGCGACTTTTTCACGTGACCGCTATGAATCTCCGCGTCCCAGTTTAGGTGGTTGATTGGCCGTGATCTGGCAGGGTCAGCCAAGAGCGGCCGGGGAGCTGAAACTTACGTTACGCTTATTCATTTCAGGAGGAACTATGGCGTAGTTCAGACGGAAACCCAAGCACCACGCTTGCTGCCCATCGGTGAGCCCCGCTTCTTGAATTTATTTCCCACCTTGCATTGTAAAATAATTTACATCCTTAACAGCGAATAAGGGTGCAAATTATTTTACAGCGTACGCGACGTTTTTGCCAGCAAGCGTTTGCAACCGGTAGTGGCCGATCAGGAGGTGCTCCAGCGCGAAGCCAACGTTTCTACAACGGAACTTGCCTTCATGAGGCCTTGACGAAGACAAGCCGGCTTGTCGGAACGTTGGCTCAATTCCAAGGCATCCCTCGCTATAAAATAAGGCGGAAACCAGCGAAATAAACTTGTACGTAAGAAACGAGAACCCTATTCGCGAAGAGTTCTTACGCTGTAAAAGTGTTTGTGAGATGAAATTCCAGCCAATCTTGACGCTGGACATATTATCGCAGATGGCCGACCAATGGCCAAAGAGAACTTCAGTGAATTCCGCCCAAGGCGCTTTATACTAATGCGTCAAAACAAACGCAAAACACAACGACTCGCAAAAGTCGCAAAACACAACAATGAGGTGCCTATATGCTTCAATGTGGCGTTATCATGCAGAACGTGGGGCCACAAGATTGAATCCCGATCGATGAAGACTCGGACCGATCGCAGTGCAATGAAAAAAAGAAAATGTTTGCGCTTATATTTGTAGCACGTGAATAAAACTTAAGCTTTTGAAACGCACCTAGAGAGAGGAACGTTAATGAAACAACGGTGAAGAGGTCGGCCCTAGTAATGTGACCTTATATAGCCTGAGAAGAAAGGGAGTTAACCGAGGGGCCCGATTTTAATTTATCATATCATCAGAAGCCAACAAACGAAGACACCACGGAAAACATAGGGGGGAATTACTCGTACTTACTAATTGAATTAAAGAAATGATAAATTAATGGCAATGAAAGTGGATGAATAAACAACTTGCCGCAGGTGGGGAACGATCCTACAACTTTCGCACTGCACGTGCGATGCTCTAACCAATTGAGCGGGTTTATTGACCGGTTGCCTCCATCCAGAAAGATCACGTACTCGTGACGCCTGCGGCAGAAAAGATGTTTCACATCCGCCGCCATGGTTTGTGAGTGGTGACGCTGACTAACATTCCCAAGGTTAGTTATAGTAGTAACACATAAATATCCAAGAAAGTGAATGGGGAAACCGCGCCACGGTAGCTCATTTGGTTAGATCATCGCACGCGTAATGCGAAGATGTGGGATCGTTCTCCACCTGCGGCAAGTTGTTTTTTTATCCACTTTCATTGCCATTAAGTTATAATTTCTTTAATTCAATTAGTAAGCACAATTAATTTCCCCTATGTTTTCCTTGGGGTCGTTGTTTGTTGGCTTCTCATGATATGACTTATATAGCCTGGCTACTACACCAAACAAACCCTGGCTCACCATGGTGGTTTCGACGTGTATACGTGTATGTCACCCTCAGTGTGTTGGTACTTGCGATCAGCCTCTAAACGAGAACAAATTAATTAATGCAATAAAAATGTGTTCATAAAAGCATAAATACTAGTGCCCGCACTTATTTAAGATATTCTACGCTACATCTGGAATTATATTTGAGTGTCCTCCATTTTGTTCTGCTCGATCGTTTTCTATGTATCTTGGGGCGCGTAAGATGTCACGTATCTGTCTCACCCTCTATTTTCATTAACTAACGATGGAGAGAGAAAGCGATAAAAGTTAAGAAAAGTAAACATAGTAACTTCTGGTTGCATTTCCTACACTGGGTAATGAGGAAACAGATCACAAGAAAGTGGGAGATGAAGAAGGAGGAGGTGCTTGGCGGTAATTTACATGCAGAATAACAACCGCACCATGCAGAAGATCACATTTTTTCCTCCACCCTACTTCCCCTATCCCACCTTTTTCATTATTTCGCTCTTTCAATTAAACGTATAACAGTATACTTCCCATACGGTTTCTCCGGCTTCATTGTCTGCTTTCTTCGTGTGACTGTAATTAAGAAAAAAGAAAGCCCTCGGATCGCCTTATCCTCCTCGTTCAATGCACATTGGGGGCCTCGAATTTAGTAGCATTTTCGGCACCGGTAGGACACGGCGGTTCATTGGCCAGTTGCTGGATCCTGATTTGTTCACGTGTTACGCGATCGCTTGCGGTTAAAATGGTTTTCCACATTCACCGCCATGGCCGCGAGCTGCGCTGGCTAACACTCCCAGGGGCTAAATCTAGCACACGTGCAGAAATACCCGAGGAAGTAGACGGGAGAACAGCCGCCGCCTTGGCTTGTGGTGGTGGTGGTGGTGAATTGTAGCAACAGGCGGGTTTAGCCTGGCGATCAAGGCCGGCAATTGCTCCGCCCGAGGGTTTCGCACAATACCGCTGAAGGGTTTCACCACATGTCACTCAAACCAGTCTGTCTTAAAAATTCGATAAGGAGACGTGAAGTTTCTTTGTGAGCTCTAACTGATCCCTCGGGAAATATAAGGTGTTGCAGGCACGCATGCGGAAGGTCCTTTTTTTTTTTCAGATTCTTCAGGAGAGTGTCCCCTTCATCTTCCGTGGCTTAACGGAACGCACTGCACGTGTAACACGAGAGACGTAGGTTGCAGCTCTAAGCCTCGATGAGTTGTCTTGCTGGCCAGTTTAATTTCTATTGCCCTGACTGTTCCTGCATCTCAGTGAAACGTTTATCAGATCGAGTTTATTTCTCACAACATGTGAGGTGTGATGAAGAGGGTATGAAAAAAAAAGTCAGCTTTAAGTCAGCTTTACTAACCCCATCCTCCCATAAAACCAGTGTGCACAGACGGCAGGCGATTTCGGTACCTAGCTCCTCTCTGCTTCCTCCACACCCCCTGATATAGTAGCACTTCAGGATGCTGGCACAAATTTATCGCTGCCAGGATACGCTCTGGTACCCTCCGACACCACTCCAAACCCCAGGGTTACGACGTATCTCCAACATTTCGTACCATACACTTGTCATGTACTAACCTCGCCGGTAGCTCACACATTCATAGAATTAATCCCCTCCACTCACAGATCTCAACCCCTCTTCATCCTCAACTGTTACCTCCTCCCGAGGCAACCGGTCTCAGATTTAATCTCTCTAATTAAAGCCGCCTCCAACGCTGCAAAAAAGGACCCCCTCATTATATTAGGGGATTTCAACTGCGCACATGTAGACTGGGGGTACACACGCACTAACAAGAGAGGAGCGGAATTGCACAACACCCTTCAGATGCACGGCCTGTCCATATATAATGATCTGAGCACACCTACAAGAATCGGCAATAGTGTCACTGCCGACACAAGCCCAGATCTTACTTTTGGTCGCAACCTTCCCACACCAGTGTGGACAAACTCAAATGAGGCCCTGGGCAGTGATCATTATATCATAACTATACAGCTTGATTTCGCCATAAAAGCTAAAGCCTACCGTGTCAGGATTACCAGCTGGGATAATCTTCGGAAGCACAGAGAGGCCAAAACATTAGAATCCCCCTTTAACCTCCACACATGGATGACAGAGCTGAAACAGGATGTCCAGGCATTCACGCAAACATTAGATGCCACCCCCGAGACTCCCGTTGCAGACAGTCGCTTAGCGCACCTACTACAAGCTCAAAGCAGTATCCTCACACGCTGGAAAACCCAGAAGCAAAATCGGAAACTTAAGCTAAAATTAGCGCAACTACAGAAACAAATAGAAGAACACAGTGCCGCACTCAGTAAATCTAACTGGCACCAATTATGTGACGGATTACGAGGTAATCTCTCCTCCACCAGGGCCTGGCATCTTTTGCGACATAAGATAGACCCCACTCAAACTAAAAAGCAAACTCGGCTCACACTAAAAAGACTTACCCATAAACATCGCCAAAATCATCAAGCACTGTTACGCCAACTCCAATCAACTTATACCACTGTGGGCCAAGCTGTATCATATCCCGACTATGTAGGCCCCGATCAACCCTCCCTCGACGCCCCCATTATGGAGGTTGAAGTCAGAGCAGCCCTTATCAAGCTCCGAAACTCAACCCCTGGGGAGGACCAAATCACAAATGTCATGCTCAGAAATTTAGATGACCGTTCAATTTCCCTTCTCACCGACTACTTCAATGAGTGCTGGGAAATGGGGGTGCTACCTGCTGAATGGAAGCACGGGAAAATAATATTCATTCCTAAACCAAACAAGCCCATTAACGCCCAAAACCTCCGTCCCATTTCGCTGACTTCGTGCTTGGGCAAACTGTTTGAGCATGTCATCCTCACCCGTCTCACGCAACACATGGAATCCCATGGACTATATCCCCATACTATGGTAGGATTTCGATCCCACCTCTCGGCACAGGACGCCCTACTGCAGATTTCACACGCTATCCTCAATGACATGTTACATCACACCAGAGCAATCCTGGCAGTCGACCTCACCAAAGCATTCGACAAAGTTACACACAGCGCCATCCTGCAGGGCATCCAAGAGCTGCAGTTGGGGCCTAAGACCTACAACTATATCCGGGCCTTCTTAAACGGTCGCACAGCCTCACTGCATATAGATGATATACAGACCCCCCACTTCACGCTTGGTAACATTGGTACCCCGCAAGGGGCGGTGTTATCTCCCTTCCTCTTCAACCTCACCCTCATCCCCCTGGCCAAGGCTCTCAGCCGCATCCCGCACTTAGGACACACACTTTACGCGGATGATATAACGGTCTGGACCACATACGGCTCGGATGGCGACATAGAATCGACCCTTCAGGAAGCCGCTACAACTATCGCTACTCACGCGGCAAACATTGGGCTTGAATGCTCCCCCACAAAGTCAGCACTCCTCATAATCCGCCCGCGGCGCGTCCCTACCTCCCCCATCACTATCTACCTGCATGACACTCCCATACCGCAAACACCTACCCTCCGCATTCTTGGCCTGCATTTACAGGACACGGGGAAAAACAACCTTACCCTGAAAGCACTAAAACAGTCCACTTACTCAGTCATCCATCTTCTTAGAAGGGTTTCACATTCACGAGCCGGTCTAGACGAAGCAGATAATCTGAAGGTGCTGCATGCCTTTGTGCTTAGCCGCATTCTTTACGCCACTCCTTACCTGAACCTCTCCTGTTCGGATAAAGACAAGATCAATGCTCTTATCCGCATGGCTACCAAAGCAGCGCTAAACTTACCAAAGAGCACTAGCACGGACAGACTCTTAAAATTAGGAATGCACAACACTATACAAGAACTTATAGATGCACATCGCTACACACAGTACCTTCGTCTGGCTGGCACGGAAACTGGACGATATATACTGGATTCTCTGGGAATTCGCATACCGGCACACACGACAGACTTCATCTCTCTCCCTCGAGCCATACACTCCGCGCTTATCCTGAAACCCCTTCCTAAGAATGTCCACCCTGAATACCATCAATCCCGCCGAGTCGCGCGGGCCAAAGCTCTCCATAAAGAATATGGCACTTTAGAGGATGTGCGCTGGGTGGACGCCGCGTGTGGTACAGACCGTTCAGTAGCTGTGGCTTATCATCCAGAAGCCCCCCCATTTACCCATTTGATAGACCCACCTTGTACCCCGGAAGAAGCAGAAGAAGCAGCTATAGCAATAGCCATTGCCCAAACCAATGCGGCTTATATACTAAGCGATTCCAAAACAGCCATTCTTAACTTCGCCCGCGGACGCGTCCATCCCCCCGCGTGGCAGATATTGAGAATGTGCACCCTAAATCCCGATAGGTGTATTGAGCTCGTGTGGGTTCCGGCTCACTCTGGCAATCCCGGAAATGAGGCCGCCGATAACATAGCCTGAGGACTTATTTGCCGGGCAAATGGCGACCCCAGCCGGGATTTCTCGAGGGAGCGGGCACACACGTTCTCAGAACTAACTCAACAAGCACGCCTTGCCCGTCGACTCTATCCCCCTCCCCACCCCCGCCTATCCCACTCCCAACAAATCCTCTGGAGGCGACTCCAGACGCGAACTCTTCCTACCCCTCAGCTTCTATCCCACTTCCGCCATGTTTCCCCAGAGTGCACTCTCTGCGGAGAATCGCATGCCACCCTTGACCACATCCTCTTCGGCTGCCCTGCCGATCCTCCCCCGCAGGGACAGCCCGCCATCGGTACATGGGAGGAATGGGAGGCCCTCCTTGCGTCGCAGGACCCGGACGCGCAACTTCGCTGTGTGAACCGGGGTGCCAGTGCCATGGCCCTACGTGGCCTGGACACATGCGCGTAATGTGAGGGCTGTGCGGTGGCCCTGAGACCTTGTACGGTCCAAACTCACTTGCTTAATAAAGTTTTCCATCCATAGCAGAAATAAACTCAGCAAAAAATACACAAGAACAATTTGCATATATATACATACCAGTAGGGGGTGTGCGAATATGATGTTTGAGACCTAATTGACTACGAATCGAATAGTGCCAAAAGCGAATCGAATCAAATAGTTTGGAATAGTTTTCTAATGATGATCGGCCGTTATCGCGATTAGTATAGAACGATGTCTACATCCTACTATTCGTAAAGTTAGTAAGTTTCTGTCATCAAATGGTACTTTATGAAGTGTGTATTAAGAGCACAAACGGAGCATCAGGAGCCAACACGTAGTTTCTTCGCATGCACACAGCTCTTCAGAGATGAAGTCGAGAGTATAACGTAAGCCCGTCTGTGAGTTTTCATTGTCAAGAAGGCTCCCGCAGGGGAGCCGAAACGTAAATATCTATTTTAAACTAGTTTGGCTGGTGTCCGGACCTCTTCCTTTTTAGTAGGCTCTTCAGAGAATGCAAATGATCGCTGCACAGCCTGTAAAGTATGGATACCTAAATGACGTAGCTTGCTTCATTACGCAAGTTGCGATGTTTGATGTCTGTGCTTGCGGGAGTGAAAATTTACCGCACTTTTGCTCCAATTTTATGTTTTGAAATATTCGAAACGTATTCGAAAAATATTCGCATTTGTGAATAGTGGCTATTCGATTCCACGATCGAATTGGATAAAACAATATTTGATTTGTTATTCTAAAGATTCGAATCTTCGCAATCCCCTGCATACCAGAGGATCTTACATATGACGCCACCGCATACTTACGCATGACACCACACACAATTTTACAAAAGGGGCTAGATAACTGAAAAAAGCTCAAATTCAAGAGTATAAATTTAGTGCAGTGAGGAAACTAATGAAGCAGATCATACAAGCCTGTTTTTAATTAACGTAAGACTTAATTTCTCTAACACTATTTCTTGCTTCGTTCTGTGTTTTGTTCGTGTTGTAACTAATACGAGCAATTCGTCGGTAGAAAACAGCAATGCCTTTAGCTCTTTGTGAACTGACAAGCAACGTATTATGGACTCAGGTGGCCTGCCGCTGTCTCTTAGCGGCTGTGGCGCACCGCTAATGAGCTCAGGGTCGCGCATTCGATCCCAACTGTATATTGGAGAGGGTCGAAATGCACAAAAAAAAGAAAAAGAAAAGAAAACGCCTGTTTGCTTAGATTTGGGCGCAGGTTACACAACCACAAGTGGTCGAAATCTATCCGAAGGCCACAGCTACGGCGTGCCTCTTAAGCAGACCGTAGTTTCGACACGCAAAACCCTTGAATTCGATTTGGTTTCGGGTGCTCAAGTGCCGCCATATTAGTATCAGAAGGCAGCGCATTCGTCCTAATTCGAGACGAATAATTGCGTCTTTCTTTTTCTGTGCAAATGTTTAGCTGTGAACGCCCCGAATAAAAAAAAATGCCCCTGTGCCCAGTTATTGGTGCAGGATAGCATGTAGAACACGCAACTGTTTTCACGAAAGCATCGACGTACACCCGGCCACAAAATATTACGGACCTTGAAGTCTGAGAAAAAACTGTATATCTCCACATCCTCACAATGCAGCCTGCTACTTGCATTTCGGACCTCGACTCAATTATGCTAACAATATAGTCATATACAGTTCTACTGGCTACTGCTGCAGGATGCTGGTGATTTGAACGTTTTCTGAGATCCTGTGATCCGTAAACTTTTGTGGTCGAGTGTACATTCCGCAAACACCACCGTCGGCCATTGCCGGGAATCTCGAATGCAAATTTTCCTAAGTAACGAGAAAGCCTACAAACTTAGGCCTTAATTCCTGTTCTTTTGGTTCATGCACTGGCCAGAGGTGCGTGGGCGTGGACGTTTAGCCCGGCTCGAACGATCCTGCGATTGGACTTGTCCGCTCGCAATAACATACTGCCGTTCGATTCGTATTGGATAAGCATATTCACCACGTGGACCACTTAAAACGCCGTTTTCCTTGCTTCGTAAGAGTGGGATAAATTGTAGAACACTCGAGAACAAGGTGAATTCGTCAAGGAACTTTTTCTGAAATGCTACCGACCGCGTCGCGATAGATAAGCTTCTCAAGTTTTTTTTTGTTTTTGTTTTTACACCTGTGACTTTTTTTACGACGTGAACACGCCAGCTTCCCCACGTACATGTCGCATAATAGTTCTTTTGTTGCACAGCGTTAGATATTTTCACTTAACGCTCGTGAAATGGGAGGCCTCTTCGGCGTTATATATTTCTGTGCCGAGTTTTCATTTAAGTTTTTCGTGTAGGCTTATAGTAGAAGTTGTTCGGTTATTTGCGTGCAGATTGCATAAGCAGAGGCATAGCACCCGTAGAATCGAATTCATAATTGCGTCGGCGCCCCTTGGTAACTTGTCCGGGGATATTCGCCCTTCATGCAGGCTTCCTTCCAGACACGCACAGAAATCACGAGCACACGCAAACCACAGACACAGAGCCACACTCTCGCAGCAAGTACCAACTGTAGGCCAACAACTAGTTCTTTCTCCGCCGTGTGAGCTTTCCGGAGAACTTATTTGCCATATCCAGTGTCTCTGTGCTTCGAGTTGCCGATTGCTCCGGCTTCGTTCCGCGATCTGCATGCCTCTTCGCAAGCCGAGGTGGAAGAGCGACCGCCCTGGAAAGGCGTTGGTTCCAGGCTGGATCCCTTTCTTCTCTTTCTTTCTTTTTCTGAGAAACTCCTGTCCCCCCGTCGAGTAAATGACAGCTTAACCTTTCGTGAACCTTCATGGAGCTTGCGGTCTTTTGCAGAACCGATTTACCATGTACTGATTAAGTACGCTTTGTTGTCTCCCTGCGGCGTTTAGAAATACTTACGTATTCTAGTCTGCGGAGATTGTGGGATCGTTCCCCACTTGCGGCAAGTTGTTTTTTTATCCACTTTCATTTCCCTTAATTTGTCGTTTCTTTATTTCATTTATTAAGTACAATTAATTTTCCCTATGTTGTCCTTGGTGTCAGTGTTTGTTGGCTTCTTATGATACGTACTCTCGCTTCTTTCGAAATCTGACGACTGCTCGCACCTTTTCAGAGAGACGGTGCGTCGAGAGCAATGCACCGCGGATCGACGATGTCGAGTCACAGGTGGCCGCGGGTCATCGTGGCCGCGTGGCTCTTGCACCTGATGGCGGCCGAAATAGGTGCGGTGTCGCAAGGAGACGTCAGTGGCGGCAACGGCCTGACGTCGTCGTCGGCCGGCGAAGGAGCGGACGACGTCGGCAACAGTTCGGCCGACGGCGCGTCGATTTCTGGTCCCGGTGGCACCAAGCGCAAGCTGATGCTCTCTAGTCAGGTGTTCACCTTCCTCAAGGAAACGTCCTTCCTTCGCGTCGAGCCGACCTTCTGGCCTCTGCAGCAGACCAGGGAGATCACCTTCTCGTTCAAGTGAGTCTTCGAAATTCTTACTAGAGTGGTTTCGCTTTCCGCGATGTGTTCGTATGATGTGTTATGCGCTAGGGCCATTGCGCATGAGTGCACTTTATAAAAAAAAATGGCTGTGGCTTAGCTAAGGTTAAGCCCAGGATGCGAAGCATACTAGCCTTTATTTTAACGCGACAGCGTTAAGGAGCTCGTGTCGCAGAAAAGCCGGTGTCGTCGGCGTCGGCTCAGGCGTGCGGCGCTTGCTCAGGCGCACATTTCGTCGTCGCGCCGAACGCTGCGTTGCTCGACGCTCACCGCGTCCGATGCGGGGCGCGTAGTCGCTGCGCCGTAGCAAAGCCACCTAGAAACAGTCTCTGTAGCACGCCGCAACCTTCGCTTCTCATTCCAACGAGCAGCTCTGTCTCCATGAGGCATCTCACCTCGTGAGTGTCTAGCAGAGGCAAGCGCAGCTGGTTATATACCGCCGCGACGCCGCGAGCGACGGCGCGAGTTGGAGCCCCGTTTCTCCTCTGTCGTGACGTCACGGTGTCACGTGGTCAGCCTTGAAGGCGACGCCGCGAGTTGAAGCCCGTTTCTCCTCTGTCGTGACGTCACGGTGTCACGTGGTATTGAAGGCGACACCGCCGCGCCTGAGGAGCTGGGTTGAGCTCTAGTAATATGCTTCGCATAAAAAAACGTTCGCACCCTTTCGAGCTTACCTTCATCGTAAACAATAACTCGCTCGTTCTCTGTCTCGCGCACCTTTATATAACTCTGCGTGCCCGGTAGTCCCAGGTCACCAGTGGCATGTACGTTAGCAGCGTGATCACGCCGTCAGCGTTGGCCGTCGATGCCTTATGAACGCCATGCAGTTTTCTGACGTGGAGCCGGTGTAAAATAAGACGTGAGGAACAAATATTACGGATTCCTGGCTGAAGAAAAAGAAAAAGAAAGTTCAATGACGAGTTAGCGGTCAGTGCGAGAGAAACGCCTTACCATTACGTCGCATCTCTTTGCGGTCCCAGATATATTATTTAAACAGCATTTTACCATATACGAGGAGCGAACTGCAGCTGACGGTGGTACGGAACAGACCCCCGTTTTTTCCTTCTTTTCACTTTGACACTCCTTATGCTCCTTATGCATTTGGCAGGCATTCTCAGGTCATGAACAGCAGGTTGCCATTATCCCTCAAGAGAAAAGTGTATAATAGCTGTGTCTTACCAGTATTCACCTACGGGGCAGAAACCTGGAGGCTTACGAAAAGGGTTCTACTTAAATTGAGGACGACGCAACGAGCTATGGAAAGAAGAATGATGTGTGTAACGTTAAGGGATAAGAAAAGAGCAGATTGGGTGAGGGAACAAACGCGAGTTAATGACATCTTAGTTGAAATCAAGAAAATGAAATGGGCGTGGGCAGGGCATGTAATGAGGAGGGAAGGTAACCGATGGTCATTAAGGGTTACGGACTGGACGCCGAGGGAAGGGAAGCGTAGCAGGGGGCGGCAGAAAGTTAGGTGGGCGGGTGAGATTAAGAAGTTTGCAGGGACGACATGGCCACAATTAGTACATGACCGGGGTTGTTGGAGAAGTATGGGAAAGGCCTTTGCCCTGCAGTGGGCGTAACCAGGCTGCTGCTGCTGCTGCTGTTGATGATGATGATGATGCTAACGACGGATATGAAATAAAGTTGTGGCCGCTATGCTATTCCATGTCGTGTCCGCTCAAGACATGTCTTAGTCGATTATTCGATTCCCGAGGAACCGCGTTTCGCGGCTTGCTCGGAAACAAACCGGTGTGCGAAGCTTAGAAACTAGCTCGAGCTACAGGCTCTCCCTTTGGAGATTGCGTGGAATGCAATAACGCCGGTCACGCCGGTGCTGCATGTAGCTGGGTATTACCTTTAGAAATTTAAGGATCTGCCATGCTCCCAATCTAACATTAAAAAAAAAACATATCCGCATCAAGTGTCACCTGTCCTTCTCGGCGTGTTCGTTTTATGGGGGCGCTGTCGTAGTAGTATCTTGCAAAATAGGCGGCGCTTCGTTCTATTTTATTCATTATTCTTTAATTAATAATGTCGCTAGGGGAGGGTGCTATACAGTCGGTTGATGTGAGGAATAGTATAATAAATAAATAGCAAACGCGTTATAGGCAAATCGTAGCTGTAGTACAAGCAGTGCATATCAATTAAAACTGAAGGGCAGACTAAGAAGTTACACGTCAGCAAAGGCGTACCACACGTACGTACAATACACAATAACTAAAAGAATATGCTACATGTGCACAAGACATGCGCACTGAAGTACAAAACTCAATATGTGAAAAGGAGAAAGTTATACGGTTAATGGATAAAACGCATGTATGATGCCATTCATAACAAAAATAAACATGCAGAATAGCATGTGGGCGGCACGGTGTACAGGAATGCCTATCTCATTGCAACAATGCGGGCCATCAAATATATCAGTACCAGAATGCAAGTCGAAAGAGGAAATGAAATACGTAAGAAAAGGTAAAAGATAAACGCCAGTTTGTGTGCTCAGTGTGCAGGAAGTCCTAGCTGGGACTTACTTATGTTGCATTCAGTAGCTATGCTTGCAGAAACTCACGTCAACGTTTCGATACACGAAAATATCTTACCACATTTTTTTTCGTCATTTTTCCCCCTGCAGAACGGAAAAGCCTCATGGGCTACTCATCTACCACCTACTGGAGGAGTCGTCCGAGTTGGACAAAGTGCCAAGCTACGAGCTCTACGTCATGCTTGAAAACGGCAGGCTCAAAATCATACACATCCTCAACACGGAGGGCAACGAGATCTTCTACGTCGGGAAAGGTATGTCTGGGAGACGACGCGTCTCGTCTAGCGACTCTCTTCACTATGGACGGAGCTATTATTCTGTTACCACTGGGTTGCACTTCGATATCTCTTCTCGTCCACCTGTGGCGATTGTTCGAAAACCGCTCGCAGGCTGCTCTTGCTTCACGAATGCGAATGAGTTCGTTAGCAGCCGACGTTCCCCACGATTGACTAACGCTGATGGATGAATGGATGCTATGAGCGTCCCCTTTGGAACGGGGAGGGGGGGGTTGATTGCGCCATCAAGCTTGGATGGATGGATGGATGTTATGAGCGTCCCCTTTGGAACGGGGCGGTGGGTTGCGCCACCAAGCTCTTGCTACTATATTGCCTAATATCCTACTTAGGTTAAACCATGAAAAAAAAAAAACACTATGCGCTACCACACCCAACTTTTCTGATCCCCTATTGCGAACTGTGCTTTTGTACGTCTCCGTCTTTTGTCGTTTCCCTACGTTTCTTCCACCAATCCTCCAATCGCCTCTTACTAATGTCTATTGCGGACATGTTTGCTTTACCATTACTCCCGCTGAACCCAAGGGCTTCAAGGAGGCCAGTGGTGCCTAAATCGACTGCTGGGCAGACGTCTTCACATTCTAATAAAACATGCTTCATCGTTTCCCTAGCTTTACCGCAGCAAGCACATGCTTCTTCTTCATTCTTATATCTCGCTTTATAGGTGCGTGTTCTAAGGCATCCCGTTCTCGCTTCGAAAAGTAATGAGCTTCCCTTTGAGTTATCATAAATGGTTTCTTTCCTGATTTCGTTTTTTCCTCTAAGTAGTTACTCATGGCAGGTTTCTTTTCCATTGCCGCCACCCATGAAATTAGTTCAGCCTCTCCGACTTTCCGCTTGACATTCTTTGTTGCTGTGTTGCTGTGTTGCCCACCCTACAGGCCGCATACTTGCTGGTAAGCTTCGTAGTTCTTTTCCTCCACTGTGACTCAATGTTTTTCCTGTACAGAAAAGCTTGAGTGGGTTCCTCGCACGCCGCCTGTTGTCGGAATGGTGAACTCGAAGAGGAGAGAACAAGACAGGCTTTCTTTTCCACGAAGAAGTCTTCACTTTCTGCCGCTGTAGAAAGTTGATTCATTCAGTTAAGTACAGGACAAAGTAGTTTCCTTCTGGGCACAATGAATTGGCAATGTGACGGTTGGAAGTTTTTTTTTTTCTAAAGCAGGCGCACTGCTGCCTCTGAAACGGCCTGGAAGCCCCAGTGAACTTCTTATTGAACTGAAATAAAATGCTTGCTTCGCTGCAACCATTAACTGTCAAGTTTCACTTCAGTTTACATTGAAGTTTCGTGAGTAAAACGGGCTCAGCACTTGAATTGTAGCGCGGACTTTTGAAGAGTGAAATGCTGAGACTCCATAAACTTTGTCCATGTCTGCTGTACACCTCATCGCTTCTGCCGATGAAAAGACTTCAGTCGATGAAAAGGCACCGGCTTCTGCCGATGAAAAGGCATCAAGTACGACGCCATTTTGAAAACGTCGCATGACGACGAATTTGTTTGCTTCTGTGATTGGCTCGTGGAGTAACACAACGCCATGCGGTTCCTGCGCCTTGGCTGCCAACTGCTGTTTCTTTAAGCTGTATCCTATAATATGAGTTTTTATAGGAGGATCTGAGGTGTTAGCATGGCCTCCGAGCTGCGGCTGCGCGCGCAGTGCGTGTCGACCAATCTCGGAGGCGATGGTTCCAGGCGCTTCTGTTGCTCACCGGCCTCGCGTTGTGTGCTCGCGCTCGCAGGCCTCAGCCGCGACCGGTGGCACACGGTGACGCTACGCGTGACGCCATCTGAGGGAGAGATGCGAGTGCGGGTGGACGACGAGGACCTGAACATCAAGCTGTCCTCCCTGGTGCACCGTGGGGGATACGACATCGGATCCGAGGCCACGTCATCCTACCTCTACTTTGGCTGTGAGTGTTCCGAGGACCTACAAAAAAATACGAGCCAAGTTTGTTACCTGATACTCTTGTTTCACGGCCAGTTGGGTATAGTGTCTGCAGAAAGGGGATTCCGGTAAAGGTAGACCTAATAATACAACTACCGGTTTATTGGTCCTGCTCGCATTGATTACTGGTCACACACATAGTACGATTGCGGGGTTTCTTCACAGCTCCTATCATTCAGACACATCTGCTAGGCCGAAATGGAAGTAAGGTCAGTTGGGAGCGCAGTAATTTCTCCGGTGCTACTTACATGTTCGGTTCGTTTGGCAGCGTCGCATTTGTTGCTCTTTCTGGAAAGCATTCTTGGTTTCCTCGTGGCCGAATGTCATGCATATGTGCCTAATGATGGTGCCAGATTACTGCGCTAGTTAACATACCAGAAGTTGCCTGCTGAAAGAGCTCTGGCTATGCCTGGATGCGCATGCGCGCGGTGACGAGCGACGGAGCAGCGGCCGCACGCGAAAGCATCTTACCGTTGCACGGGCGCAAAAATTTAACGTGAACAATCGATGCAGAAACGAACAAACGCCACGTGGTAGTGGCGTTTGCATGTGCCTGCTTGTCCATTTGTCCTGTTCAAGTTTCGCACCCCGTTCTGTCGTGGCATCAAAGCGCCAGTTCGCCCAACATGTTTCGAAGCGTTTTTACGATAGGTGGGAAAAGCTTGCCCGAGTCGTGTTGCATGTGTTATGCAATAATTGCCACCGCTTACGATTTTATCATAAAGTGCGCCATTTTTAGAGCTTGTCTGAAATTTTCGTATCGACTTTGTGATTTTTTATTTGTACAAGGGGTACAACAGACTTCGAAAGGGCAGAAATACTGTTCACAGCTAAGTCTTCGGAGTCTAATTTTCCGGACTTGCCTACACTAGGGACACCTACCTAAAGAATCAAAATAAAACGGCACCGGGAATTTCGGTCCCTTTTGCGCAAGTATTTCATGAATAAACGTCGTAAACATTTGCGTCTCTTGCGCCAATAAGGCAGAGTACTTGTCCACATAGTGTACCCGCAGAACAAAGTCTACGAAGGTAAACAAAAAATCTATCTTTCGAGCAATCAGACAAGTTTTAGCGTATATCACCAAATTTGAATATTTTTCTGCTTCGAAAAAGACTATTCTTCACGTTGCAAAGTTTCGCGCGAGTTTCCTCCGATGTGAAAACGCATTCGAAGCGTAGCGAATAAGTATTTCACGCGTAAATGGGATCGTTGGTGTACGACTGTGGGGTCGTGTTAACCTTTTCTCTCCCCCTCCCCATCCCTATACCTTCCTTATATTCCGCTCTCTTTCTTTCTAACCTTTTCTCTCTCCCCCCATCCCTATACCTTCCTTGTATTCCGCTCTCTTTCTTTCTAACCTTTCCTCTCTCCCCAAATCCCTATACCTTCCTTATATTCCGCTCTCTCTCTCCCCTCGCGCGGTCCCCTCCACCGGACGGCCCGCCAGCCATCGACCCGAAGAACTCGTCGGTGGACATGCACTACAACACGGACAGCTTCTTCGGCTGCCTGGGGCGCGTCAGCTTCCGGCTGGAGAACGGCAGCGCCGTGGACGCGGTGCTCTCGGTCGAGGAGGACGTGGTCAGGGACTGCGTCGACCTGTGCGACAAGTACGACTTCTGCCTCAACGGCGGCCGCTGCGTCAACCACTACAGCTACTACGGCTGCGACTGCTACGGCACCCACTACGAGGACCACATGTGCGGATACGACAGTAAGGAAAAAGGGGTGGTGGTGCTGCGTCGACCGCGCCGTTCGTCTGCGGTTGCGCGCGCGTCCTGTAGCAGAAGAGTTGGAACGACAGAAAGCTGAGCTAGTTGGTAAGGCTTCATTATGCAAAATAGAAGTGAGGCGTGAAGACAGGACACAAGAGTAGAGAAGTGGACAACACTTCTCTACTCTTGTTCGTGTTGTCCGCTTCTCTACTCTTGTGTCGTGTCTGCACGCCTCACTTCTATTTTGCATAATGAATCCTGTAGCAGGACTGGCAGAAAGACTTCGGCGAAGCGAAGTCGTTAATGCGTCATTTTGGGATGGTCGTAAAAAAAAGAAAGAATATCGGCATTATTCGATACTTATGTAGAGCATTTTTGGAAGCAAGAGCGAGGGTGTCAAGCTGAACAAAGCGCTGGCAGTAGGAACGTAGCAGAAACGACGAATTCCGTCGTTCGTGCTCTTTGTTTCTGTAATTGCTGCGGAAGCGTTCAATAACATTTGTTGATGGAGCTCCGACGTGCAATATTGCTGCAGCGCATACCTCCGTTCCAGTCTTCCACAAACGCAGCTGCGCTTTAATTAATCATATTTATTTAATAGTTAATTAATTAATTAATAATTAATTATTAATTAATTCTCTACTGAAAGGATAGTATGCGTCGCAATAATTTCGAATGTGTTATTTCTTGATATACAGGTTGTTTCAGCGAACACTTTCCAAAAATATTTAAAGGTTGCCTATGGCAGATATCACAATTCTAGCTCATCAGCTGGTCTACTCGATGAGGCGGACACTACTTGCACAAAAAGTTTGAAATGCATAATTGACTGGTTATTAAAAATTCACGAATGAAGTTTTTAACTAGTTGCCTTATGGCCCATATTGCAATTTAAAATTTTAGCCGTCGACTTCGCTAAGCGAATCCGCTTGGATCGAATTCTCAGGATGACACCACTTTCGAGATATCAACTACCGAACTTTGCGGACAAATGCATTGGTGTCCCAGTTAATTTGCGAAGAAAACGCTGGTTTATACATTGTAGTACACAAGTAACTGGAACGCCAATGCATTTTCCCGCAAAGTTCGGGAACTAATATCTCAAAACCGGTGCCGCCCTGAGAATTCGTTCCAAATAGATCCCCCTCGCGAACTACACAGCTAGATGTTGTCAATTGCAATGAAGGTGATGAGGTATTGAGTTAAAAAGTTAGTTAGCGAATTTTTGGTAATTCGTCGATTTTGCATTTCACATTTTTGAGCAAGTAGTGTCCGTCGCTTCGAGTAGACCTCCGCGTGAACTATAATTGGGCTATCTGTCACAGGCAACCTTTAAAAAATTTTGAAGGTGTTCGCTGAAACACCCTGTATATTGCTGTCGGAATAGTGCAGCATATATTCGACGACCACGTTTGTGCAAGAATGGCGCGGAAGGAGCCTGAGCCATCATAATCATCATCATCATCATCACCATCATAATCATAATCATCATCATATATCAAGTCCACTGCAGGACTCTCCCTCCGATCTCCAATTACTCCTGTCGTGCGCCAACCAATTCCAACATACATGTAATTGATACAGTGCATTTGGGATGAAAAGTGTTGTATAAATAATTTGTAACATACTTATTATTCCGTATTTATTGAGTGACACAAAATTGTAATGCAGGCTGAGGTTGATGGCCAGCAAATGTGGCTCGACCTGCGTGAGTAAAGCTATTTTGCACCGTTCTTAGGCACATTGAAGTAAGGCATGTTGCTGGGCTAGTCGGTTCATAGATTCAGCGAAATTTTCAACTGCGTGAATTAGCTGACATGAACAGAAACGTAGACGCACACACAATGCACTTTGTGTGTGCGTCTATGTTTCTGTTCATGTCCTGTCTCCTTGGCACAGGTAAAGATTTTGCCGGACTTAAGCATATAAACAACTCGTTGTCTGTGTTCTTTTTGTAATAACATTCTACAAAAATTGTCTCAGCTAATGGACCACAGGAGTGGGCTTCAGTAGCTAACGTTGTTTTCTAGGCTGATGACTCTCAACCAAGTAACGCAATTTTTCACAATTTTCTCCTCCCTTTTCGATTCCTAGATCTGACTACGGTAACCTTAAGAGGCAACTCGTACATCATTTACCGCATATACGACTGGAAAGATCGCGTGCACTCGGACTTCAACAGGATCAGCATGATGTTCAGAGTAAGTACTATTCGTTTTTTTTGTTTCTTTTATGCCATCCGTTTCGATCACTTTTCTGGTAAACACATTGATCAGCTTGTCTGTAGAAGCATTTATGTTCACGTAATACCTTAATTACCGGAGACGTAGACGGCAGCGTCACTGGTGGCGACATCTTGTGACGCGTTGTCGAGCCACAATGAATCCGACACGCTTTCAGATTAATAAGTAAGGCTCCATATTGACAACTACGTCGTTGCCGATGGTTTAAACCAGTAGTTAGGCAGAGTATCATTGGTTACTGCTATTATGGATCTGTGTCCTTTCTGGTTAAACTCTGCGCCAGCAGGTGGTGCCACTTTGCGGGTTGCTCTGGAGTTACTGTATATGCTACCAAAGGTAGCTTTGGTAGCATATGCAGTAACTCTATGTCGCTCTGGTTGCCTAAGGACAAGAAACACACCGGAGAAAATATCCACAAGTAGAAGCATGTGTATGCTTTCCGGAGGCCACTCAGCACATCCTAATGGAATGCGAAGGGATTCACACACCCGTAGGTAACGTATACCGTCGTCCGGAAGCGCTTGGATTTAAAGTGGACGAAAGCATCAATCGGTCGGCATTCGAGATAAGCTAGAGACGTTTAGGGTATTGGTAGAAAAAAAATGCAGGTAAGAGGTTGATATAACCGGATCCGTTACATGCATAGGAAGAAAAGAAAGGAAGATTGAGATGTACGCAAAATTTATAGAATGAAGAGCAGGGATAGAATACCTTACTAACTCAAGCAGGCTAGGTGACTATTTGTCACCACCCCGTTTTGAAGGGGATGCTAATAAATCGTCATCATCATGATCCTGCCACGTTTAGATTTTCGGTAGCATGACAATCCTATTCTCCAAATATCGATATGTTTACGGACACACGCTCCCGAATATGCGTTGGTTTTGTGAACTGTGCGCAAGTTAAGCTGAACGTTTTTGTGATATCATGCCTGGCGTGTGCCAAAGTGCATTTTTGTTTCTGCGTTGACGTCATCGCACCGCGGCGAGCGTTATATGCTGCCACCCCGCACATTTCGGTGAGGTATACGTATGTGTGTGCAATTTCTCTTTGTTTCATCTTCAGGTATACGTTCCCGAAGCCGTCCTTTTCCTAGCCACGGGAGAGCACGACCCAAAGAACACAGTCGCCGCCAGCATAAAAGGCGGCGCCCTTTTCTTCAGCATAGACTTTGGCCGAGGGCTGCTAAACGTCACCATGGGGTCAAATCTACACGACGAGATGTAAGTACCAGGAGAACGTTAGCTTTTGCGTAAGTTTATTTAGTGCTGAGCCGTTCCTTCTAAATAATGAACATGGCCTAGAGAGTGTGTCTAGAGATTCGAAGTGAACTATGCCGCCTTCTTGTAAACTCTTTTGACTACAGTTCCGTGACCACGTGCAGGCTAAAGTAGTTTTCTCGTCCTGGAGCACCTCATTCTTGAGATTAATTTTGCTGCTTCGTCATATTACGTCTGACCGGTTGGACTGGTTTTTCTCCAATAAAACCATAAGTAGCAGTACAGAACCGAAGTGATACTTTATTTTTTCAGGGTACAAGTCTCAGAATGTGTGTGCACAGAACAAACGCCGGCGCGTACCCGCTCCTATAAGTGTCAGTGGTTATTGTATCTGAAATACGCCGTAGCTCTATAGGCAGATGATCGGTGTGTCTTGTCTTGCGTAATGTATTTGAGTTTAGTACAACCATAAGATTGAAGGGTTTATGATGTTTAAAGCACCATAGCGACACGGAATGTACATGAGCGACTCTGAGGCACTTACGAGGAATTTAAACGCCCCTAATCTAACTCTCCCTACATATTTCGGCCATTTTAACTTATCTTGACATATGCCCGAAGCCTGGCACACAAGCGTGCTTGCAATGCGCCATTACCCGAATGCGGTCGCCGCAGTCGGAAAACGAACCGGTGAGCTCGTGCTTAGAAGGAGAACGCCATAACCAATGAGTCATTGCGGTGGGTACAGGAAAAGTCGATAAGCAATAAATGCATAATAATTTCTATGCTTATTCAACGACGAAAACCATCCGTGCGTCACGTAAGGCAATCGCTTTGAAGATAAGGCCCGCTACAGTGAGCGAATTCACATTCTGCCTCTCGCTTCAACGCGAACTAAGGAGCAAGAACACAGCGCACACGAAGCTATCAGCACTTGACGGTGTCTGTCTCAATCGCAGATCTCTTTCATGATAAAGCCTGTTACAGCGAGCAAATTTACCTTCGTGCTGCCTTTCGCTTCAACGCGAACTAAGCAGCAAGAACACAGCGCACACGAAGCTATCAGCACTTGGCGGTGTCTGTCTCAATCGCAGATCGCTTCCATGATATGGGTGCACACCGCCGCATCATACAGAGCCACCGCCGGAGTATGGTTATGGTTGGTCACGGTTCATAATGATTCGGCGCTGATGGATAAGGCGCCAAGCAGCGATAACGGCTTGTAATGATCGCAAGGTCATCAGCGCACCTGGCACCGCCACCTGCAGTAGTTTTCGCTTGAGTCATTGATTCAGCGTGCGCTGCCGTCCGCAGCAGTTCGTGTCGCCGCAGTGCTCTCGCTTATATTGGTCAGACGAATCATTATACCATTCATCATGACACCGGGTTGCCTGGAGATGAGCGATTGGCACAATCCTTACGCATACTTGGACAACTCCAAAAGAAGTTCCTGTGTGGCTTATGCACACTTGTGAAGCATTTTTCCTTATCTCGTCGATATTGTTGCAAAACCAAAAAAGTCTAATAAAGAAGACAGTTGGGTTACTTGTGTACATTACAGTACAGTGTACAGTGTACAGTCGCTGTTCTATTTCTCGCGGCAGCGAGTAGAAAATAAATGACCATTCTAAAGTGGCTCTATGCAGAGAAAGTTAATGACATCGGTAGGAGATAGGCTTGTCATGGTACTCTAGCTCAGATTGTCTTGGATGAAACAAAGGGAGCGATATGAGAAAACAAGAACCGCCCACACTAACGCACCAGCGTATGCAAATAAAAATTAAGTGGTCCACACGGTTTCCGGCTTATCATTCGGCAATATCCTTATCTCGGTGTTGCAGTGCCAGATCACGCGCGGTATTTTGGAGCCACTAGTGCCGTCCTCTCGATCCGGAATGCAAGAGAGTTTCTATATGTCGCATTCGCTCTTTACGTTCTACTGCTGAACGCGTGGTCGCAGGTGCGATACGCCGACCTCGGTGGCCGCATTTCTATGTGGGCGAAATGGAAGAACGCTCGTGCACTTTTATTTTCGGTGCACGTTAGGTAACGACAGGCGCACGCAATTCATCCGAGGCCCTCCGCTGCGCAGTTGGCCACAACCCATTAGACAGTTTTCGGGGGCGTTAAACCCACGATTTCACTTCTTTCCTCCAGGTGGCACAATTTCACGATGGTCCACAACGGGAACCGCGTCACCCTGTACTTGGACAAGACGATACATACGTTGCACATCAGCGACACCAACTACTACCTGCACCTGGACCCCGACATCTACATCGGAGGAGTGCCTCACGATGCTCCAGGTACTAAGCAAACTCACGAGCCAATCGTGGTAGTGACGGTGATGTGTAGTTGAACAAAGCAGTAGTTTGGGCTTGTGGGTCTGGCATATTCTGAATCTGAATAGCGCTGAACAGAGGACAGCCATAGGATACGACTACACACGGCGCTAACTTCTAGATGTTGATTTCGAAAAGCTGCCCGCAGAGCTAACAAGTGAGTGAAATTGAAAAAAAAGAAGATAACGAAATTCGCAATGTGAATGATTCAGCTCATTATAAAACTGTATTGCGGTGAACCCATTATAGAACGCATTGAAAAGCATTGTTAGCGCAGTACGTATCTTGCATGCAACACGTGTCTTACCGCAATACATACCTGTTTTGCGGTAAAGCTGCTTCTAGCATTTCCGTCTATGTGGAACGCACATGAAACCTTTGCCCAAAATGGAACAGGTGAATGTATAAGCATTGCATCCCTGTTTGAAGCTTGAAGTTGAAGTTTATTCATATGCAAAACATAGGCACATAAATGTATTATACAGACGATGGTCCCAAAGTAATGATACTGAAAACGGGACCCTCCGTTACTAATTACAACAGAATCGTAAAATTGTTGGCAGTATAACAGTGGATAGCATAACAATACATTGTTTGCAAGAAAAGCACATGATAATGAAAGCGAAAAGAAAAACCCAACAAACTATGCTGTAATCGTTGTAGTGTAACAGAAATAACAGCGGAAGTGACAAAAGTTATACAATTGTTAAAGGCAAAGAGGAGAAAAAAAAAAGAAACATAAAGGTTGGGGAATTGACGGTCTTGAATGCTATTGGATGGAGGATGGTGCGCTATCTTTGATATGCTGTCATACGCGGTTTGTTATGTGCAATGAGATCCATATAAAAATGTGCCCGTCCTTGAAATGTAATGTTAAACTTTAGCGCAGTGTATTGTATGTTATGTACCACCTTGCCGATTTCGCGCTGCTCAAATTCAAAGCGACATGTAATGTAAAATTTAGAGAGTTCAGTTTGTTTCCTTCAAACAATGGCGCATGTAACTATGGATAAGTTCCTACCAAGCGAATTCAGCTTCACAAGGCGCAGTCATTTGATTTCCGCTGGCACTGTAAACACGCTAACGTTTAATAAACGCACCAATTCATATTTTAATTGGCAAGCGGCACTCTTTACTACCATAAAGGCAAGATGTGTTATCCCTGTTATACGTGGCATCGCCATTGTGTATGGTGAGCTGCTGTAAAATTTTATTCCGATTGACGTCAACTCTAAGACTAACTTTATTTTAGGTCTAATGTTGTCGGGGGGGTTACAAAGGTAATATTACCATTATTTAGGGTGAATAGCTCCACTTATCTATGACAATGTGAGATTACCTACCTTTAGGAAAGTTTCAGTGTTTTTCATAGCGCATTGCCGCTATTGGAAGTTGTCCGAAAACGGGATAGTATTTCAGAAAAGAAACCGTGCGTCATTGCCCTTCTTATCATTACTTTTTCTATTTTGCTTATGTTCGTGCCAGGAGATTAGTTTTTTTTTCGCATGAGCTGTCGCGCAGCATACTTTGAGTACTTGCGTGATAATTTCCTTGTTCCTTCAATCGCCAAGGCAGGTTGCACGACACTACGCTTTACGCCCGAAGAGGCTGACGTCATCACGAACCCCGCCGAGCGTCCCACTCGGAATTGTCGCTAAGAACTGGTCGTCTGTATGTAGCTCAGATGCGCTTTATAATTTCGTCTCCAGTCGACTTCCGGTCGAGCTCTATGCGACTACTAACATCGACGATCGCGCATTATTTAAAATATGCAGGGGAAGTGGTTCTTCGACTGCGTCTGAGCTAGAGGCAGCGGATTCGATCCTGGCGATGGCGACCGCGATCACTTTTCTGGCAGGGGGTGGAGTGAAAAAAAGAAAACCCTTTTTGTACTTAGATTTACTGCACGTTAAAAAACCGCAGGCTGTCAAAATTAGTCCCGGGTTAAGGCGTAGCTCATAATCATTTCAGGGTTCTTGCGTCTAAAACCCGAGAGGCTCATTTTTTTTAATGCGATTGCTTTTCTTACGACACATCACGCACTTTCAGCTGGCTGGTACTGGCTCATGGCGCGCGCGTCTTGCCTGGAAAGTACTCTGCGATGGTGCTGTGCTTTCGCGTGCGTCGTTGGCGTTGAAGCGAGAGGCAGCACGAAGGGCAACTCGGTCGCTGTTGGTGCCGTTCTTCATCACGCCAACGTTCTGACAGCGAGTGAGCGCGGTCATCGAGTGAGCGCGGTCATCGAGTGAAATGGGTTCGTGCTTGCCTTGGCGCGCGTGACACCGTGCGTGTTAGTTTAGTTAGTGAGCGATTGTCTACAGCAGTGTTTGTAGCTGATAAAACTAGTAACCTTAGTGCGTATAGGTGTCTAATAATTTGACATCGCGATCAGTGCATCGTCTTTCGGGCGGAACTGCGACTGTGTGCCTTTTCTCCCCTGCAGGGTAGTAAACCAGAAACTTTTTTCATGGTAACCTCTTTCACTTTCATTCATGTCTCTCTCTCTTCTATGTCTGATCGTGGCCACTCGATAAGTTCGCGCTTCCTGTTAGATCTACTTTAAGGTGATGAATAATATGTGGCCCTCACGATTAAAACTTGTTGTATCCTGTTTAGCTTTAGCGTTTTTCTTCGCTGCCTGCTCCCAACATGTAAAAAAAAATAATTAATATATGGGGTTTCACGCGCCAAAACCACGACCTGATGATCAGGTACGCCCTAGTGGGGGACTCCAAAAATTTAAACCACCTGGAGCTCGTTAACCTCCGCATCTAAGTACATGGGTGTTTTCGCATTTCGCACCAATCGGAATGCGGCTGCCGTGGCCGGGATTCGATCCCGCGACCTCGTACTTAGCAGCCCAACACTGCCGACATGTCCAAGAGCGGCCTGAGTGCTTAATAGTTCAATTGTCATGTCAGCATTATAATAGTCCAATTATAATGTCACCATCGCATCGTTATCGCTCCATTCATGCGCCCATTCGGTGATGTAACGCCAGGGTTTGCACCTGGCTGACTCGCCGCGGTGCCTTAGCGACGCTGCGCTGCTAAGCGCGAGGTCGTGGGATCGAATCCCAACCGCGGCGGCCGCAGTTCGATGGGGCGAAATGCAAAACCGCCTCTGTCCGGTGCGTTGGCGTACGTTAAAGATTATCTGGTGCTCAAAATTAATCCAGAGTCCCTCACTACGTCGTGCCTTATAATCAAATCGGGGTTTTGGCATGTAAAACCCCAGCATTCTTCTTTTCCATGGCCATCTCCGTGATTTCATGTGGCGAACCTTAGTAACGCGAATAAAACCTTCTGCACAGACTTTCTTTGCGAACACTGGCCTAGAACTATTCTGATAGTGGACGATTGTCCAATTGGTCCAGTGCACTGCCCATCACTAGCCTGGTAATGCTATAGAGCGGGAAGACACAGATAAGGTGTAGGAGCTGCTCATTACCTCTGCATGTGTTGCACGTGGGGCTGCTGGCCATTCCAACACGAAAGACGTAAGGATTTGTAAATGCAACTTCTAGCCACAAGCGAGAAAAAAAATATGATAGACTTTAGGAACATCGCGTGCTACTGCCTTTAGTGTACATGGATTGTTTGTGATCGTCTCTTTTCTCTCTCTCCCCTTGCGCTCCCTTTTTCTTTTGTCCCACTACCCCCCGTGTAGGGTAGCCAACAGGAACGACGTCTTGTTAATTTCCCTGTCTACGCTTGCTCTTTCTCTTCATGTGGCGAATCGGATGGAGGGTGATGTCCGTTCTTGTCTGCCTGAACAGGAGGGCATATTCTGCCGTCTGGAGTGCATTTGCATTGCTGCCTCCGAGAAGCGAATCATCACGAAGTGTCATTCGTTGGCTCTTCTGGTCCGCGGCGCGCAGTGTCGGATTGCGTGTCCTTGGAAAAACGCGTTTCGTTTCCTGGGGCTATCGTTTGTTCGCGCGTCCACTTCTAGCGGCTTTCTGTCGTTTCTGGGCCTTTCGATCACGGCGGTCAGGCGGTGGCTGCAGGACGCCGTGGACAAGATTTTTTTCTATTTCTTACAGCGGCTTGCGTTTCGAGTTTCTCTCTGCTGGAGGATCTCCCCTTCGACGGCAAAGAGAACTTCTCTTTTTCTAATGGGGCTGATTATCGCCGACCGTTGCTTGATTATTTAAAGGCCTGGTTTTTGTAGAACTTCTCTCGAGCCCTTATCAGCCAGCATTGTAATGTACGTAGCGTTTCCGTACTTTTCCCTTCTTTTGTTAGCAGCCTTTAACTGCGTTGAGTGCATGGTACGTTCCTCCTCGGTGCTGCACCTTCGCTGTGCGTCTGTGAATAAAGCGCACATTCTAAGATGATGCCAGATGATAACAAACGCTGCGCGATCTTTCCTAGCAACTCAAACGGCGCTCCTTGGCAATAAACGCGACGCTCCACTGTACTCGGTCATATTGGACATTGCAGGTGCTTGCAACAAAACGCGCCACGACACTTGCGTTGTGTGAACGCAGCGTCTGTGAACTGGTGAGATGGAACAATGAGACCAACTCGAGGCGATACTGCATGATAATGAGGATGAGCCTTAAAAAAAACATGGCGCGAAGTCAGAACGGGGGTTGGGTCAAGACTCGGGCGGTCTTAGGCGGAGATAATGATTTCAGGAAAACGAACTTGAAAAGGTAAATCTGAGAATACAGGAGTGGCGTGTAATTGAAAGGTGAGACCATGTTAATGGATCGTGTGTCCCTATCCGCCGTAGTCGAACCAGATTCACTACCCTCCGCGGTAGCCCATTGGCTAGGCGTTGCGCTGCTCGGCTCCAATTTGGGGGGTTTGATCCCGACCGCGGTGGCCGCACTTTGATGGTGGTTAGAATGCGAAATCTTGCATTTAATTTTAGGTGCACGTTAAAGAACCCGAGGTGGCCAAACTTAATCTGGAGTCCCCCACTACAGCGTGCTCATAATCAAGCGTAGAGCACTTCGTTCTTTTTTTCCAGATTCACTACGCATGCAGTGCGATTCCTTCCCGTATCACCCGTGTGTCAGCTCGTTACCGCTGCCGTAACGCAATAGCTGTAGGATGATCACCCTAAAACGCTATCGATAAATTGATTTCAGGTAAATTCATGAAGCTGTCGCTGAGCTAGGCTTACCTTAAAACGGTGCTGCAGGACGAACACGGCGAATAAACACAGGATTTACGTACACGCAGGCAACCGGCACATCCCCCAAAATGGGTTTGTGGCATTGCTGAAGAAATCGTCATATTCATAATTATCTTCGCTATCATGATCAATTTGAAACTGTTGGACCGCCTTCAGATAAGTTGTATATTCATTGGCCCCTCAGACGTCATGACAAAAAGTCGCAGTTTCGCCCGAATGGCGAAGCATTGTTCGCGACAACAAATTATTAAACAGCTACACGAAGTAAGGATGGTAGTTTAATTGGCCGTATAAGGTTCTAAAAATTAGCTTCCTAAATAGACTAATAATTATGGTGTCACCCGCGTACAAGCAAACATGAATGCCTCTCACTCGATGACCGCGGACCTTCGCTTTCAAAACGCTGGCAGTGCGAAGAGCGGCAGCAGGAGCGAGCGAATTGACCTTTGTCGAGAAGACAGTGCACACGGAGCTATTAGCTCTCAGCGCACCTAGGCTCTGTACACATCGCAGATAGCTTTCAAGATAGGGCCGGCGTGGCCGCGCTCATCCGCGCCATGTGCAGCCGCCGCCGGAGTAGAACGCCCCCCCCCCCCCTCCCCTCGGTGCGCGCGATGGAAGACGGCGCGCTTCCTTCCCACCTTCATCCCTTGCGAGGGCGAGATCGAGCCACCATCCTAGACTCACCGTCGCACGCTTTCTTTCAATCGCACGCATAGCATACGGTGCGTGGCTGCGATGTTATCGCAGTTAGACTTGATGCGGAGTATCACGTCGACGGCGACACTGACGGCGATGACGGCCATATAATTGCTATCGCAATAAAAACAAATAACAAACAAATAAGCGGCGTGGGCCATTGCAGCAAGAATCTAGATTTATGCGACCCCATATAATCAACGGTGATTCCTAGCTATATTGGTCCTTTATTGCAGTCATACTTAGGTCGTCAGCTTTTCTTTATGCTTCGCATAGATTGGACCCCGTACCTATAACGGTAGACTGGTGGGGTAACAAAAAAAGCCGAAAGTTGGGACCGGTGTGCGTTAATTTGACGTGCTTCACTCTTGTACATGGACTCTGGTCCAGACTCCTCATCTTAGGAAGACCAACCCAGACTTGAAGGCCAATATTTAAATCTGAATTTCGTTATTTTGTACGTCACAATTTCAACCACAGCTAATTACCCCTAAGTTTTTCTTGGCTTCATTGCCTGGTGGATTTATATGCTCACTTAAATAAATGTAATATTACCCTCATGCAACATTTGTGGGTGTGGGGAGATCACAGAATATCTCATCCGCATCTTTCCCCGCTACCAAGACCAGCGCCTCCATCTCCGGACCACGTTAGAGCACATGCGTTCAAGGTAATTCTCAGTGGCAAAGGTCCTTTCACCGTAGCCGCATACGTCGCAACCCAGACAGCGAGATATGCATAGGGGCAGTTGCTGAAGTATACAGACCTCAGTGGCCCTGTATTCTGTGCGTGCATTCCCGGGGGCACACACCGACTGTATGTTCACTTTCCTTTCGCTGTTTCTTCTCTACTCCCATCCCCGTTTTCCTTGTGTAGGGTAGCAACAGGGCGTGTGTCTGACTGACCTCCCCGCCTTTGCTTTTTCTTTCCATCGGTCTCTAACTGAATGTGCAAGTCTTCTGGTACATCTTCAGCAGCTTCTGTGTTGAGCCAAATGCAATACCTCCTTTTCCTGCAGGGCTGGCGACAGACCTGAAGTTCGTGGGCTGCTTCCGCGAGGTCTACTTCAACCGGGACAACTGCCTGCAGTCGCTCCGCAAGGGCGAGCCTAAGGCGCGCCACGACGGCATCTTCCCCGTCGAGTACGGCTGCGCCCTCGTGGACACCATCCCGCTCACGTTCCCCTTCGCGGAGTCTCGGCTCACGCTGAACTTGCCCAGCAAGACGCGCCTCGACATCTCCGTCGACTTCAAGACCGAACAGAACGAGACGGTCATCGCATCCAGCCTGCTCCGCTCCGACAAGGGACAGGGCTTCTGGGAGGTGATTGAAGCTACGTGTTCAGTCAGAGCACATACATACGTCTTTATTTCCCACCTTGCTTTCTCTGTTTGACCGCGCACTTTGACATACGGTATATTGTGGTTAAATAGACGAGAGTAGTCATTCCTTGTGAAGAAGTTGCATGAGTGGCCTATGGAACATATTGTCCCGAATTAACCGTTCCTAGGCTATGGGCTCGTCTGTCCGTATCGCGACGCCTCTAAACAAATCACGTTCTTTCGTTTGGTATTTGGTTCTGGGCACAGCCACTGCAGATGTCGACCATCCGCTGTAAGTGCTGGGTAGTGCAATTTGGTAACTTTCCAGGTCCTCGATTGCTAGCGCAGTTTACCAGAAAAACAAGGGCTTTTCTAGCCCGAATTTCCACGTTGGATTAAGATGAAGGAATCGGACACACAGGGTTAGTAGATCAAGTGTGTCCCTTTGGAGGTGAGAGTGTTTGGGCTACGAAGATGCAGCAAGGGTCGGAGAGAAAAAAACAAACAGTAAATGGCTTGTAGGTCGCCAGCCGCTAAACAAGTGCAGCCTCCGAGATCCCCGATTGAACAGCAAACTTGGCGTGCCATCTTGAAAGATCCGGGGATGGCCCGCGAAGCGAACTATGCAACTGTTTCACAGCGGACGTGGGAGGCAATGTGGTTTAGTGCCGAGAAGAAACGATTGCATGACTCCTTGTGTCAGACGGGACGTATTGGCAGTGTTTGCTACGGGCCAGGGAGGAACGAGTGTTGCGTTGCTGTCAGCTGTCGTAAATGAAATGTTCTCGAAAATTTCACCAAAGCTCGGTCTCTTTCAAGAACTATTAGAAAATAACGCCGTCGTTCACGGGTCTCGAAAGAAGGTCAACGATACGCTGTAGACAATGCCGAAAGAACTAGCTTTGTACACAGCAAATGAGTGTGGTGAACGCCTTTTGGCGGCAGGCATGGATATTCGTTACTTGGACAATCATCTTCGATTGTTCCGGCCTGAATACCCCCCCCCCCCCCCCCCTTGTTTGCCTGCAGATTCGTCTCAAGAAAGGCACCGCCATCTTCACCATCGTTCCAGATGAGACGAACCCGTCTCACTACTGGTTCCTCAGCAAGGGCAAACAGCTCACCGACGGTCACTGGCATCAGGTTGGCGTCATTTTTGAGAACGGGTAAGACTCACTTGTCTTCGCTGAATACTTCACTGAACAGTCAAGCGCCTTCATAACGAAGTACATGAGACCTCCCAAATCCTTCTTTACACGGGTCGTTTCGTTGTAAACGTTTCCCACCGTACAACAAAGTAGGCAAAACACGTTTAACAAAAGAAAAACCTTTATTTAACAGGAATTTAAGAGAGACTTAGTGAAACAGGTCGCTAATATTTTTGTGCCCGCTTTGTCAAAATGCGCGCCCGCAGCGTACCTTATTGCACCGAGGGTCACAGCATGCTCCGCGACAAAACGCAGGACCTACGCTACGTAAGCATGCAGATCGTCGAATGCCGCTATCGCATCCGTTGTTGTCAAAATTTGTCGTTCGTGTACAGAATATTCCTCACTGCGGCTCCCGCCCTTGCCGCCGTAGATGGCCCTGAAGACGTCGTCGTCGGTTACGATTACTTCATCAAGTCGTCATCACGTATTCATCATCCGTCGCACCCACTGACGCGTTACATGCAAATGGACCGTATCCTAGAGCATTGCAGCAGGACTACTTCGGTAACTGGCACTGTCGTTAAGTGCATCGCTAGCGTTGTTTATAGCGCTAGCGCAGAGCGAACATTGGTTACGTCTGCTGATGACACAGGCGGCACCGCTACGTTCGAATTGTTGTAAAGCAACAAGTCAGCCGTCGTGATCGCGTAAATTCCTTCTTTGTGCAAGCAAATTAGCGGTAGTGACCTTACTTCTAGTGGCGTTCACAATACACATCAAAGATAGGAATTCGGCTGCGTCATAAAGAGTCCTTCGTTATGCAGGTCATTAGGTGTAAACGCGCTCGTTGTATAGAGTCAAGAAAGTCCCCCTCCTGCTGCTTTGTGAGTGCCCCACTCAGGATTACTTATGCAAAAGTGGTTTAACGCTGCGACTGAAAACTTCTGCTTGAGGTTCCACATGTTGAATTTATTATCCATCTGAACAAAAAGGAACACGCAAATAGCACAGGCACCCAGCACGAGCAATATGAGCCCTCGTCTCGTATTTATGCGTTGTTCTCTGCATTTCTGCAGTGATGTTTGTAACCCCTCAAATTACATGTGTCTGCCGCTTCAACAGCAATACCCGTTGGTATCCCGTCTGGGCTGACGCTGCTCGCTAACAGCGGTGATGTGAGTTTGCTAACAAGGCTTTCTATGCGTGTAAAAACAACCCAAGATAGAAAGTACACTGGCAGGACGTGGACGGTAAATATTCGCGAGCCCGAATGGTAGGTGCGGCTAATAATGCGTTACTATTAGGAGTGTAAAAGTGGGAAAAAATGTGTTTATGCTGTAGAACACGTTGTGGGGCTAGTTGGTTCATAGCTTTCAAAAGATGAAGCGCCAACAGTGACAGCACACTAACAAGGAACGAAGACTGGACAAGGCGCAATAAGTGTTTATGTGTGAAGTGCGAGAAACCGATCACGTGGTAGAGGTAGAGAAGATCTCGTGTGTGTGTGTGTGTGTGTGTGTGTGTGCGTGCGTGTGTGTGTGTGTGTGCGCGTGTGTGTGTGTGCGATGTAATGCTAGCGAGAGGTGCGATGTAATGCTAACGCGTTTCTCTAGCATTCACCGCTAAATCGTCACTGAATTTCTACCACGACGCTGTTTGGTTTATCACTAGTGCAAAATGCGCAGTCTTCGACAATGCAACCGCAGCCGACGCACGCTCTGGGAAACGGAGGTACGGGTGTCTGAGAAAAAAGCCTCGCGAAATTCGTGTGTCTGCTGTCTTGACTGCGGGCATCTATCTACCCCATACGCGAAAATTGATCGATGTATAGCGTGAATCCAGGTCTGGCGTGCGGGAGGCACGACTCCAGTTTATTCCCATAGGACGAGTACGAGTACACCCCTCCCCCCCCCCCCCCCGCTCCGTTTAGCTCTTCCTCCCCGCCCCCTCCAACCCTTGCCGTAGACTTGACGGGCCACCCCGTTACCGACAGAACGTAATCGTCCCCTCTTATCACTATAAATCTCAGCCATCCCGCAGCCGGCAGTCACGCGACAACTATAAAAGAAAAGCCTTAGGACTCCTCGCCTGTTACTCTTATGCTGGGTCGTGCACATGTCCGTGTGTCCTAGTGGCTCTTTGGCCAGGCCTTTGTCTTTATGGGTGCACGACGATGGGTGCTGGCCGTAGACGACCGCGTAACAGCTGCCCAGCGACCTCGATTGCCCCCACCCTTTCCCCCCGCCTTCCACTACATTTCGTGCTCAGATAAAAAAAAAATATGCACGTTTGAAAACACACGATCCATTAATATTGGTTGGAAAGCCACCGCTAAAATACGAGGCAACAGGACCAACCACAGTTGCGTAGCCCAATGGCTCTGGCATTCCAGTGGTCAGCGCCATGTCACGGGTTCGAATCCCAGCCGCGCTGACCGCATTCCGATGGGGGTGGGAATGCAAAAAAAATCATGCGCACGTTGAAAGAACACCCGATTAACGCTAAGTCCGCCTGCACGCTAAAGAACTCCCGACGCTCGTTAAAAAAAGAAAGCAACAAGAAACTCCCAGCGGTCAAAATGAGTCCGAATACCTCCACTACTGCGGCGTTCCCCATAGTCCACTAAACCGTTTTGGGTTGTTTAACCCCTAAGTTTAATTTTTACGGGGCAACAGCTGCGCGAAGGCACCTTCACAAGCATTGTTCATGCTTTTATATAAAACTCAATGCTGCTACCAGTATTTACAGCAGTCATCAATATGGCGGCTCGGTGAGAACATAAATGCGTTCTAAGTGGGGCCTTTGTCATAAGTTAGGAGGTCAGTGCACCCATCACTGCAGGTAACTCGGTATCCCGTTTCATGCGTCCTGCATAAAACGAAGTTTTAGCTCGGGCCCAGCTCCGGTGCCGCTTATTCAAATATATGTAAACCGCACAAACGCTTTTTTAAAACAGCCCCTGGGCGGATTTTGATGAAACTTGTTCCATTTTAGAGAAAACGTTGTATTCTAGTGAATGTTGAATGAAAAAGCTTTATTTAGGGTTTTATGCTTTTCCTTACAAATATTGCCGAAACTGGGCAAGATTGAAAAAAAAAAATATTGGAAGCAAGACGAGAGCGGGTCCTTCAAACGCTTGTAAAAAAATTAGGGTTCTGATAACTGCGTGAATTCGAGTAAGAGCGTCGCCTCACGACTGTTGTGTTCTCTCGTAGCAACGTCGAGCTGACGATCGACTTCAACCGGAAGCTGAAGGACACCTACCCCCGTCGCGTGGAGCTGGTGGGGCCGCTGGTGATTGGAGGATTCCCCAAGCAGCACGTCATGGGTGAGAGAACCGAGAACGCCGACGTTTTTCCTCGATGCTTCGTCATTTGCGATGGGATATTTCAATTTTCAACTTAAATTCATTTATGTCACGATCACACATGCACACGATAGCCGAGAGGCTATCGTGTGCATATGTGTAAACGCTACTTCTCGATGGCTTAACAAACCCGTGGTGACCTATAGCACTATGCATCACGCAATATATAAAGTAAACCAACATTCAAGCTCAGTTGAAGAACTGTAACAGTATAGAATTGGACCTTGGAGAAAGAAATGCAAAGCAGTAGTGGACGGTGATTAGCAAGAAAAGAAATAAGGTTGGTTCTTGAAATAATTCGCACGCGAAAAATACATTAAGGATGAAATGAAAATACACGAAAGCTTTGTGGACTTCAAGACTTGACACACGTAATCATCGCAATGGTGCTTATTAGCATCCATTGAGATAAAACGAAGACGCAATGTCACTATTAGGATGCATTTTGAGAGGACTCCTTGACTGAGAGTAGGTTGAAAACAGAACGCGTTGTTTCTAAGCGTCACGCCCTGCTACAACAGGTTATAGTTTTCTTTGTTGTTATCACTGCTTCACCTTCTTTTTTTATTGAACCTGCCTCTAATTGTAATTGTCTCTAAGGAATACTGCTACAGAGCCTGATGTCGTGGATTCGATGTGAATCCGCGGCAGCTGCGTTTCACTGGGAGGGGCAGAAGTGCAATAAATGATCGTGCGTAGAGCTTTGCATCCGAGTGAAGGAACTCCACGTGGTCAAAATTATTCTAAAGCCTCCCTCGATGGCGTCTCTCAAATAGTGTGCCGCTTGAACACGTTAAAATCAACCTATCAGTGAACACTTATTGTTTGCTTCGCCTCGGCAGTTTTACGCCTGTCAAGTCAATTCAAATACACTCTTGCCCGCGTTGCCATATCGGCACTTTCAAGCACAACTTTTCCAATTAACTACTGTGTTCTACAAGGCATGGGGCCATTGAGAGGGATAAGTCTCAGAACATGAATTTGGAAAGAATGCATAGTAAAACATCCTTCAACCGCACGGGTGGTTGAATTGTCCTGTTAATGCCCTCACTCTTACAGGCTAACTTCCAATTGATAAGAGGGACAAATGAAGTTTTCTTTCCTTGCCGAAATTTTGTGCCAAGTAGACATGATAAAAGCCGCGACAGATGACAAAAACACTGCGTGAAATATTCTACTATAGCCAACACATTCAAATTCATGCGTCAGATATTTCGTTGCGCACCAGATGGCTAGAATAGATATGCAGTTCTAACTATGCGTCTTATCCCTGGGCAAGCGTAGTTTAAGCTCGCTGTCTTGTACAGTAAAAAAAAAAAAAATTGTTCACACGTTTAATTATGTATCGCCAAACGTATAATATCTAGTACGCCGGAGTTTGATGCCTCAAAAGCGCAGGAAACAACCTGAAGTTCAGAACTGTGTTTTGATATCCTTGAGGGAAGTTTTCTGTGGATGAAACTTCACTCAACTACTAATTAAGGAGTTACTAGACTAATGAAGTTTCAACTCAGGTATCGCTCCACAGTTTCTTGTTTTTGCAAATGTGCCCCCCGCAACCAGAAATAAAGGTGGACAAGTTGTTCCGTTTGTCCTTGACGTGAAGCTGTGTTTGCGTGTCACAGGGTTAAAGGTAAGGTTGTGCACTCCCATAGAGAGGAGTGCACAACCTTACCTGGGACGAAATAGCGGAGGCTGTCAGAATTTCGCAGCTTGAAAGATTAAGCCGAACGACCACGGGCAGAGCTATCCTTGATATGGTAGGCCTGCAAACAGACAGGGGACTACGAGGCAAGACAAACATCCCGCTGGACTGCCGAGAAAATGTAATCATCCCCCCCCCCCCCCTCCCTCGTAACATGCATCCCATATTCAACACGGAGAGGAGGGAAAAAAGAGCAGGAGCACTAATCAAACGCTTTGATTCAATGAACAGCAAGTCGGTTGCGTACGTGGACGCGGCAAGTGGTAAGTCGGGTGCGGCGGTCGCCTCGGTAGTCGACGGCCGAGGTGCCCCCGTATCGGCCGACACCATTAGAAGCCGCAACTCGGAAACGGCTGAAGAAGTTGCGATAGCGCTCGCTTGCGTGGGAACGGAAGCAAATTTCATAATTAGCGATAGCAAAACGGCCATCTGGAATTTCGGAAAGGGCAGGATCTCGCCGGAAGCGGCAAGGGTTCTGGCCAGTAGACGGCTGAACAGAAAAATTAGCCTAATTTGGACCCCTGCACACACGTCCGTTCCTGACAACGAGGCGGCCCACGAGTTAGCCCGAGCTCTCTACTTCCGGATGGCTGTGGAACCGCCCGACTGCCGGAACATGGACGAGCGTCTGCAAAATTATACGGAGATTGTCGAAAATTATCGACTACGCAGGAGACTGGTGCCACCACCGGATAAAAGTCTAAACAATAGAGAGGCAGTCGCATGGCGGCGCCTGCAAGCTGGGAACTTCGTAATCCCGGTCTGGGAATACCTTGTTATGCATGACAGAGAAACCGATAAGTGCAAACACTGTGGGGCGAGAGGGACCCTCGATCACATAATCTGGGAATGCGCCAGCTCACCAGGGGCTAAAGCAAACATAAATTGTAGAGAGGCCTGGGAAGCCCTGCTGCGGAGCGAGGACTCTACTCCACAGCAACACGCCATCCGCCTGGCGGAAGAAGCCGCGAAGAGTCAAGACCTCTTTGCTTGCTTCTAATCGCGGAGGTTCCCGCCCCCGTCCCCAAGGCCTGTGTGCCGGGGACGGGGAGTAGGGGCCTCCTTATCCGGCGGTACAATAAAGTGGTTATCATCATCATCAAGGTAAGGTTAGGTTACGTTAGTTAAGGTCTGATAAGTCACGGGACAAACCAGCGCCCTTCACTGCGCAAACATTTCATCACTGCGCGTGCCTGTAGCGTATACGTCACTCGCCGCAGGCTTCGTGGGATGCTTCCGCGACATCTACGTGGAGAAGGAGTGGGTGGACCCTCGGAAGGTGGTCGGCACGGAGTACGCGCACGGGGAGGTCTCGCTGGATAACTGTCAGCTCATCAACCCCTGCAACAACCCGAACGCGTGCGAACACGGAGGCCAGTGCTACCTGGACGGGTCGCGCTTCAAGTGCAACTGCAACGGCACGGGATACACGGGCAAGACTTGCCACTTCTGTGAGTTGGTTTGTTTCTTTTTTTGGTTACAAGTGAAGTGGCACCATTCTCGCCGAGGTTGACGTGCGCCAGGAGTCGGGGGCAAATATAGAAGGAACAAGTAGGGAGACAATATAGAATGCGCGAAATTCAAAAGACGGCGTACGCCGATGCCCGCAGCGCGTGGTACGCACCTGATTGTTTCTCCGCTCTGTTCTCTTGCGAACCGGTTTTGCCCCACGTTCGCAGCGACGTTCAAGAGGACGTGCCAGGAGCTGTTCCTCGTGGGCTACCGCAAGTCCGGCACGTACAAGATCGACATCGACCGCAACGGCCCGCTGCCGCCGGCTCACGTGGAGTGCGACATGCAGCGTCCGGACGGATCCATCGCGACCAAAGTCAACCACAACATGCAACGCGAAATGGTAGGCACGATGCATTGAAGTGCAACAGTGCACCTCGAAACAACTGCCGCGCACGCTTGTTTCATCGGTTCGCTCGTGCTCGATTGCCATGATACCCCGTGTATAGTCCGCAACCGCGCTGGAACACGGTGATCCGTGCATTACGGCGTTACGTGGAAACCCATGTTCAGCCAGACATCGTTGGAAGTGTTCTACCGCGGCGATTATGCGTTGGGAGTGTCGTTTACACGTGGTCATGTAGAATTTAGTTAACGCGCTCAGTCACCAGACTGTCAGTTAGACATGTTCCTGAATGTACACAGCATGCGTCCACTATGTGATTCCCATCAACACGTGCAACACTGACTAGACGATGGCTGCTGCTCTTGCTCGTCTCGAGGGGTCAACCGTTGTCGAATCACGTCATGTTTTGCGAGCCTTGGCGTCACCTTAAATGTAGATTTAAGGTGACCTTGGCCTTACTGGGTTTTTCAGAGTACGTGCTTGGACAAGGGGCGATCCAGGGTAGAGCGAAGGGCGGGCCTCCATCAACACATACATCGAAACCAGGGAGTGCGAGGAGATGGGGGTCTAGGGAGGCCCGGCTTACAGCCGGTCCCCATTTCCTTATTTTTTTATGTCCACTTCTTCCTATTTATGCTAGCAAAACAGAAGCAACTTGTTTCGTATCCTCGCCTTTCTTCTTGCCTTCCTTCCCTCTTTCTTTTTTCTATCTGTATTTCTTGGCCAGGCAAGGTGCGTATGCAACTTTCGCGCCCTGTGCTACTAATCGGTATGCGCACACTGCTACTAATTGGTCGCTACCGTTACTTTCATCTTTTGTCAAAAGAAAGAAACAAGACGTGGCTAAGATAACTGAGGCACTAAACAGCCTGCATTTGCTCTCTCATGAGTGACTTTCGTTTTGCGCCTGTTCTGGATTTTCTCTTACAGGTCGTGAGAAAATATGGCCTCGAAGGTTTCTACATGGACATCACCTACAGAGAGTTCACGCCCGAGATGCTGCAGTCTCTGGTTCACGCATCCAAGCAGTGTTACCAGCACATCAGCTACGAGTGTTTCAAGGCTCCCCTGGGGTAAGAAACGAAGCATAGTGCGCAATGTTTACGATAGAGAGGTGTCCCTGCCACACTGCAGGGCGGACAAATATAGGGGAATGTTTTCTCAGCAAACGCCGACGCTGACTCCTCGGTCGACAGTTGGGCAACACTCTCGTGACACTAAAGAGTAAAAAGGAAAAAAAAAGAAAGAAAGAAGAACGCGGTGGACAAAGCGCTTAGGAGCACGTACATGCTTGCGTATGTAGCTTTAAGCAATTCCTAGTTGCAAGTGCGTGTGACATGGCTCAAAAGATGCTGATTTTTCTGCAACGTGGTGTGTGGCTCCGTCTGTGTGCTTCACCATGTTTTGCCATAGCGATGATGGATTGCGCCACCGCTCCGTTGCAGTGACGTCATGAGCTGCCTGTGTGTGGCTATAGTGTAGTCGTCATCCCGGAATAACGAGAACCAATCTCAAGAAGACCGCCAAGATAACCCCCAAACATGGCAGCCGAGGCGAGATAAAGCCTAGCGATAGTCACGACGGCGTTCGCTTTCCGGGAATAGGAACAATGAGCTAGAAACGGCGACCACTTCGGTCTGTAGTGGAAAGGCCAGGCAGGCTAGGTGCAGCCGTGTCAGCTGATAGGCAATTTCTGTTGCATCCATGAAACGAAAGTCTGCAGAAGGCCTCGTCAGAAACCTTTTTTTTTTCGGTAAAATAAGCGGTACCCGATACCTTCGGGTGAGTACTCCTGTAAGACTATGTCAGTGTGTTTGTATCATATGTCAGTGTGTTAAAACACAACTTGTCTCCTTTGAAGCCTCATATAAGAAAAACTTGACTGAAAAGCACACGCAGACGATATGTACCCGCATTGTCAGTGCAGCAACGAATTCGCGCATGCCTCATTTTCCAACAAGTAGTGTGCTTAAAGGCGCTTCAAGAATGTCACCAACAGCAAACAATCTGTTAGAGCATGCTGAGCACTTCGGACCGGGCTGTTACTGCCAGAGTCCTTCAATAAAAAGTACAGTCAAAGGCTAATTTTCAATTTACACCTGCATGAACGTTTAATCACAAAAATAATAAGGATTTTGATCCGATGCTGTTAAAATGACGCAATGAGAAATATTAATAAGGAGGATGAACTGAGCAAGTGAGTAACTGAGCTAAATTTTCGAAATGAATGAATGCCAAAAAAATTGCTCGTGGTGCTCGATCCGTAATTGTCTGGTTTCAGTGCCAGGTTTGATTTAAAAAATCAATTAAGTCGAGTTAGATCGAAAGATAAAGTCTCTGTAGTAACGAATTCACCATTCGTAGCGAGAAGACATTTTGTAAGCAGGAAAAGGACGAAAATAGGTTAATGGAAGTAGCGCCAGCCATTTTGGACTGCGGTACCTCTCATGTGTCGTCTGCACTGGTGATGATGTATAATGGCATCCCCTTTGTCTAGATGGCGACAAACAGCCATCTAGAATGGTTGATTTATTCAGGTTTCACTACATCTATTGCTAACGCCAGAAGACATATTGTAAGTAGGAAAAGGACGAAAATAGGGGAATGGAAGTAGCGCCAGCCATTTTGGACTGCGGTACCTCTCATGTGTCGTCTGCACTGGTGATGATGTATAATGGCATCCCCTTTGAAAGGGGCGGCGACAAACAGTCATCTAGAATGCTTCATTTACTCAGGTTTCACTACATCTATTGCTACCTAGCCTTTCGCCTATCTGATATCGACCTAACTCACGCATTTAAAACCTCTATCACTCTATGTGCCATTGCTACGCCTGCGATGACTCCGGTTCTATCAGTCTCTTCTCTGTTTCTTTTTTTGCACGAATACTGTAATCTTCTCTCACTTATCTCGACTGCCGACCAGTTAATACTTCCACCCGCTTGAAATGTAATCGCTTCTGGAAGGTGAACACTCCTTACGCATCTTGGTGGGTGGATCTCCTGGCATTGCATTAGGATGCGCCGATACGTATCCAGGCCTTTCTTCTTGACGCATACACATGCCTCATCTTGTGACGCATATTTGCTTCGCTTTGTTTTTGTCCTGGGACAGCCACAGTTGGGGCCTGAAATAGCAAGGCACTGCTCTTGCGTTATATATATTTTCCAGCCTGAGTTCTTTGTGGCCGTTTCTTTTATTTTTTTGTAAATGTCCGTGATCTTTCTTCTTTCAATTCTTTCGATCCAGCTTACCGCTTCTGTTTCTTTGTTTATTTACACTTTCGAATACCCGGCACATGGTTTCCAAATTTTTTTACCTCTTCCAGGCATTCTGCATCCACGCTCTTGAGGTGCAGATATTCGTGCACTGTAGCTGGCCATTTCTTTTCAATCCGTGTTCCTTAGGCTTTATTCCAAACATAACCTCGTTCTGCGCTTCTCCGACTCAAATACAAGCCCAACCCAGGTCAGCTCCGTGGTTTTACCATGGGTCCCTAAAGCCAGTTATCGGGACCACATCGCTTAATAGAGGACGCGGTCAATGAAGAACGACAGCGACTGTTGTTCGCGTGGTCGTGTTTATCGATGTAAATGTGTCACTTACGCTATGTCAGTGTGTCACCGTTGTTCCCGCGTGTTATCCTTCTTTCTTATCTCGCAAACCCTTTTTACCTTTCCCGTGAACACCCACTTTGTCCTTGCCGCTGGCCACGCACAAAATGATCCTCACCTAAAGATCATACTCATAGGGTACATGCGCCTCGCTCTAACACACTAACACATTCGCAATCATCTTTACCTAAAACATGCAACGAATGGAACGGTGTGCCAGCATCTATTGTTAGTATAAGCAATCCTGTTCAATTTAGAAATGCTTTAGTTAACTACATGTAAATCATGAAACTTGCGTTCAATATATCATGTGACTTGCTATTGTATAAATACTACATTTGCAAATTAACTACGTGTGTATTGACCTATTATTCCCAACTTATGTATCGAAAAGTGTATCACGAGATTTCCACGGTGAACTACAACTAATTATTTTTTTTATATGACGCGTAAATTAGTGAGCCAGCATAATTTTTTCCCTTGTTACTTATACTGTGCCCTTTCAGTATATCATTTTTCTTACACCCCCTTTATGTAGCCTCTCCCCTCTGTAATGTATGCTTACTCTGAGGGTATCGTAAATATATTAAAATAAATCCAGGCTGGAGATCTACACGTGGCACTCTGAGGGTACCGTAAATAAATAAATAAACAAATCCAGGCTGGAGAGCTACACGTGGCTGGAGTCGTCCTCGGGCCGCCACTACGTGACGAGCATCGGCAGCGGCCGTCCCGCCTGGTGCCAGTGCGCCGAGACGCGCAGCTGCTCGAACGCGTCGCGCCTCTGCAACTGCGACGTGGCCGACGGCCGATGGCGGCTCGACGAGGGCGTCTACGACCGGCCCGAGGACCTGGGCATCGTGCGCATCTACATGCTGCAGCCCAAGGGGCTGGCCCACGACGCGGAGGCGCGCATGACCCTGGGACCGCTCGAGTGCACCGACACCAGTGAGGAAGGGGATTGCTATTGTTATCAATTTTTTATTTTTTACGGCGAGCATGCGTTGGCGCCTGGATGCAAATTTTCTCATTTTAAAGGAAAAAGAAACCGTATGCTCCATATGACCAGTGTCCATATTAGCATGATGTCGTATCAGTTCCTACGTGAAAACCGGTACCCGCCGTGGTTGCTCAGTGGCTATGGTGTTAGGCTGCTGAGCACAAGGTCGCGGGATCGAATCCCGGCCACGGCGCCCGCATTTCGATGGGGGCGAAATGCGAAAACACCCGTGTACTTAGAATTAGGTGCACGTTAAAGAACCCCAGGTGGTCGAAATTTCCGGAGTCCTCCACTACGGCGTGCCTCATAATCAGAAAGTGGTTTTGGCACGTAAAACCCCATAATTTTTTTTAAACCGTTACGTTTCCAATGAACCCGTGTGACCGTGTGTGATGAAGATGCAGGATGTGTGGGTCTTTTTTTTTTTAATAAGGGCCACTGGTCTGAACAATGTGCCCCGTTTATATTGCTATTTAGCCGCACAAAATGTAATCAAACTCACTCGTTGGCCCTTAGAAACGCCCTGCGCACAGCGATAAAAATCCCTCAAGATTGCGTTTTTTTAGATCTAACTCGTGCCCTGACATGGATCATTATCTATTTCGCATATGTTCCCTTTGACGCTACGCTCTCGATGTATGCTGGTTCATGGACAGCTAGCTCCCATCTACTTAGCGTTCCTGACAGGAAAGTGGCGAGCGCCAGAAGGTCAAAGGAGACGTGCGCAAGACTGGAGGAGAAAGGGAGAATGCCAGGATGATAACCAGAAAAACTGGCTGCCCTGTGTTGTGAGAAGGAAAAAAAAAAGTAATTCAAGCATAGACGATGAGTATTGTCTCGGTACAAGTCCGAAATAGCGTAAAATAAGTTAGAGCGTATTGTCACAGAATCTCAACGAAAGGGCGCGACGAAACTTACACCATGCATATCGAGTCCAAAATGATACGTCTTGTGAGCGTACCTTATTTAGGGCTGTACCCGTTATTTTTTTTTTACTTTAGAACGCCGGTACGTCGTAAGTGCGTAAACCACGCGCACGACACGAGCCTGACGCGGAAGACGATCTCGCTAATTTAGCCAACTTTGTACAGACAATTTGCAGCGAAAAATGCGTAGCGCTTGGTAGCACTCGTAAAATTTGACGTTGGCGTTCTTCAGGCCGTAACCAAATCCGCCTGTACTTGGAGAGAGAGAAAAAAAAATGAAATGCAGGTCTCCTTCAGAAATCCAACGTGCGTCCGCGGCATACGGGCCCAGTGCCTTACGTCGGAACCATTCCATTATCTATGTGCAGGCGTTTCGCTTTGCGCTTTATTTTTTGTTTGCGTGGTTTGCTACACTGGACTTTCAGATGGTTCGACAAGCTGATAACATATGTCTCGCTCCTGGTTCCATAAGCGGCAAGGCGTTGTACGCACCAAACAAGGATTGGCTGACGGGCAATATGCATGATTATATGACTGTCGGGCCAGTCACATGATTACGAAGAGCAGCGCTACCTGACGGCACGAGTACAAGTTTCACTTCGCGCTCACTATATAAAGACCACGTGCGACTTTCCACCATTAAGACGCTTCTTCGATACTTTGAGTAAGTTGAGCCCGCGCGTCGTTCTTATGCTCTCTAAATCGCGTCCCAGTTACGTTGGAACCGTATAGGCGTGAAGTTCTCGCGAATAGTTTTCCACTTACCATGGCGGAATGGCGTATCACATAAGGTCGCAAAATATATCGAACGCCGTTTCATATATTGTGATTCTGCGCGGACCAAAGCTGTATAAATTGAAAGGCGAAGAGGAGTGCTCTTCAGCCATGCGAGTTTGTTCCTTCACATTCAACACCAATGTCTTTTTTTTTTGCAAAATGAATCATCTCCGAAAACACGCACCGATATCAATTCAAAATACAGCAGCACCTTTGTTTGAACGACGTGAATTAGGCTATTCAAATTACCCTTTCAACATCTTCCGTCAATGGCCCGCTTCGCCTGTCCCTGTGCTTACGATGACTTTCCCAACGTGATATGCACGCTTGAACATATGCTCTGAATGTGGGTCGCTCGGCCCTGGCATTTCCCGGAATCGGTTTTTAGGAATAATCAGATCTCCAGATCATATCCCTCAAGTCCTGACTGTCCAGTACGCCCGTGATAGGGCTAGGAGGCTTGACCTCCCGGTCCCAACGTGGGACTAGCCAGGCAGGTGGCAACACCTTGTACAGGACAAGAATAAAGCTTTTTCCTCCTCCTCCTCCTCCTCCTCCTCCATTCCCAACGTGTTGGCGAGGACGTATCTGGTCGCGCTGCCCTCGGTTTTGAGCCCCGAGGCTGCGCGGCCGCTTCAACTTCCCGTCGTTCTGTGCGCAGACACGCAGCAGTACGTGATCACCTTCAAGACGGCGCCCTCCTACCTGGAGGTGCAGACCGGCTGGCGCCGGGGGGACCTGGCCTTCAGCTTCCGCACGTCCAGCAAGCGTGCCGTCGTGCTGTACCAGGCGGCGCTGCACGAGAAGCACGGCTATCTGCTCGCCATGATTACCAGCGGTGAGTGCGGGTCACGTGTCATCGCTGCGCCGCCGCACGTCTTCTCCGATTCAAACTTTTGGCATGCTTGAGCGCATTTATGTGGGGTTTGGTTAACATTCGCGCCACCAGTGAGTGACGACATTAAACTGGTCGCCATCCATCGCCTCAGCAAGAGTGCCTGAGGTCACTTATCTGACTGGAAAAGAAGACGCGGATTGGAAGTACTGTTTATTTGGCTTTCGTTACAGTGCGTGCGGAGATAGTTTTGCTCGCTGCTGTGCTTGAGGATGCGATTTGTTGTCGGACTTGTTCACAAGTTATGCGGAAGTCGGCAAAGCTCCTGCGCAGTTCGCCGGTAACCCTGTCCATGTTTGGAAACATGGAACCTATAGACCTCTCCTGGGGTACGGTACGTCGCGCCGGCGACGTCACAGCGTGACGTCACCTGCGCACATTGCACTGGCCCTGGTTGGTAAAACACAGCCGCCGCGTCTTTCCGCGTGGTGCAGTTGCGCAGTGCTTGGCGTAGCTGGGTGCGACGTTTACGCGTGTTTCTTTTTTATCTTATGTGAACCTCCGGAATTGTTTTATAAGCCAGATTAGCAGTATTGTGTGGCAGAACATCTGCGTCTGGTACACTGCGTGATGAATATCTAGTGACGATGGCTTTTTGTACTAGCGAACGTGAACCACGTGGTGGTATGCTATAGATTGTGCGAAGAATATCTGCTTTTCGATGGAAGTGTGCCACGTTTGTTGTGGTGTGGTGAAGTGTTCGAGGGAAAAAAAAAGAACAGCGACGATATCGGCTCATCTTTGCTTAAGGAAACGTACATGTGTGTGTGTGTGTGTGTGTCTGTGTGTGTGTGTGTGTGTGTGTGTGTGTGTGTGTGTGTGTGTGTGTGTGTGTGTGTGCGCGCGCGCGCGTGTGTGTGTGTGTGTGTGTGTGTGTGTGTGTGTGTGTGTGTGTGTGTGTGTGTGTGTGTGTTGGGAGTACTACACGATTGTCAATGCATCTCGCTTGCGAGACTGGACGCGTGCTGCGTGTTATACCGCCAGTCGTAGCAATCAGGCGCTGATAACACTTTAGAACACGTAATTTTTCAACAGGTGAGAATAAATTAAACGCCATGATTAGTGAGGGCATGTATGCGGTGCTATTTGCGTTGTGTTCAGAAAAGCAAAGGGAGATAAAAAAAATACAAGCAACCTTTACTTGCACATTATCTATAGACTGAAAGGTATTACTATAAATGAGCTCCCAGCATATTTTGACGACTGCGACGCCGCGTGCATACATTTCACTACGGTGAATGTACAAAACGCAAAGCAATGAAATTGGCGCGTTTTAACGCAGATCTCATGGGACTTACGTATAACTGAAAATTCTCTTTTCTTTTGAGTATTGTTACAATTACATTTACGGTACGAGAGAGAGAAAAGCAAAGGAAAGACAAGGAGGTTAACCAGAGATTATCTCCGGTTGGCTACTCCGTACTGGGGGAGGGGCAAGGGGATACGATAGGTGAGAGAGAAGGCTTTAAAAAGAAGCTACACACACTTCCACATACACACAAACTGTTTCTGTGGGCACTGTCACGCAGCCCGCAAATGCGTACCTAGTGTTATGCAGTGTCACCGTACAATCCTGCGTCACGCGGTGAAGTCACACGCTGTTAGAAAGTCCAGTGTCTTTTAAATACCGCAGCAGCGCCTTCATAGCCGATGACGCATTATTCGAGTAGGCCAGTTTCCAAGGATCTTGTTTTCTGTCAGTGGGCGCTTGTCCAGTTTGTCTGGGGTGGCGGAGAGGACGGCTCTTTGCGGGTTGAAACGAGAGCACTGACAAAGAAGGTGCGCGATTGTCTCATTGCACCCGCAGAAGTCACGAAGTGAGCTGTTGTACATTCTAATAAGAAAGGAGTACGCATTTGAATATGCTACTCCAAGCCATAGACGAACTAGAATTTATGCAGTGCTGATGCATATAATTATGCAAAAGTTGGATCATATGAAGTTGAGAGCAGCAAAAAAAAAAGAGAGAGAGATAGATAGATAGATAGATAGAGAGAGAGAGAGAGAGAGAGAGAGAGAGAGAGAGAGAGAGAGAGAGAGAGATGAGCAGAACCTTTGGAGACATCAGGTACAGCGTAGTTACCGCCAAGGAGTTATGTATTTATGTACACCCTTGCTTTGCACATACACACGACCATGAGCAATAATTAAAATTAAATTGGGTTGTTTAACCTCCCTAATTTGGACAGCGCCTTATGGGATACAGTGCAAGGAAAGGCTCCGGAATAATTTTTACCACCTTGGGTTTCTCACCGTGCTCCTAAAGCACGATAAGAAGTGTTTTTACAGTCCTTCCTCAATTGAATTAAAGCTGCCGCCACTGAGTACGGCTCCACTGAGCCACTGTGACGGGTATGGCCGATAAGATGAAGTTCATCGTCTATGTAGTTTAACTGTACAGTGTAAGTCGGCGCAAATGGCTACCTTCGCGACAATGCAGTATAAATTTTTATCCGAAGAAAAGTCATTTAAGTGAAGCATCGATTCGGCACCGTGAAAATGTACATCTCCCGTGATAAAATGTTCGCTTTCGACGAGTAATACGTTTTTTGTGGTTGTTTCACCTACGGAAGAGGCACATTATTAAGAAATCACTGCGTGCCGACTCCGCAGCAATGCTACGTTGTTGTGCCGGTAACACGGGGACGGATATACTTTTTAAGTGCAGTTCGTAGATGCTGTTATTTGCAAGAAAATAATAGCCATATGCCGGGATTACCGTCGCGGCAGTTTATACACAAGCAGCGCTCTAATGCACGGAGAACAGGTCACGTGAACGTTTTTTGCCAACCAGTGCCCACTTCGGAGGTGGGGCAGGTGGGAGGGGCACGACCAGTGACGTCACGCTGTTTGCAAACAGGGATACGTCTGTAGGGGATTTCGCAAACGGTATCGAATAGCACGGCTTATAGCGTTCTGCAGTGGCGAGACCGTTTTCTTCTGTTCCTCACAAGCCTGTCCAACGATAAGGCTAGGACAATTAACTCTGCTCCGTATTACCTGTTACGATCCCCGTCGCGTTATCTGAAGAGCGAAAAATAAATAGTGCTAAACAGAACCTATTTATTCTCTATAAAATATTGCACACGAAGTACCAATTACTACATAGAACGGTTCCTTTTGAGAAGTAATTTAATTGTAGATGGAGTACCTCCATTTGGCCTTTGCTCAATGATAGAGGAGGTATATTTTAGTTGAGGTAGGACTGTAGCAGAACTTCTTGAAAAAAAAAATTGTGAATGTAGCAGTAGTTAGTTCCGCACAAAAGTCTTGCCAGCACTCCGTTTTACAGGGTGAAGAGGATCAATATACGCAATCCCCGTATCTTATCCATGACCACGGTGATCTTTTGCTAACATGGTGTTCACTTAGGCGAACTGGGTTGGTAAATTCACGGCAAGTTACCTGCGCAAATCCGACACAACTCGCACTGAAGACGCCATCTTGTGCGAATCTCTTAACAACTGACCGCTTGCCTCTCGCAGACTACGAGCTCTCGTTCGAGTACACGGTGAACGGCGAGCCCCGGATCGTCAAGTTGCTGTCGCGCAGCCGCCTCAACACGGGCGAGTGGCAGCAGGTGTGGCTGGACCACGACACCCACCACATGCGGTTCACCGTCAACCTGGTCTCCGTCATGGTCGACCTGGCCAAGGACGAAGGCGTCGGGCCCTTCGAGGGTCCCCTGTACATCGGCGGCGCACCCAAGTGAGCCTCGACTCTTGGTATCTGAGCGTCCACGCGAGGACGGACGATAGAGAGAGAGATAGAGGAACTTATTATGATAGGAAATCTGTAACGTTGCCCTGTATCCGACCTACTAATTAGCATTGTGGAAGCGAAGTGGGAGCAAAAAAAAAAGAAGAGAGGAAATTGTTGGTGATGAGTACGAAAGTGGGGTGAATGAGTTTGAGCAGCGAAGACTTTAAAGTTTCAAATCCAGACCGTTCTCTTGCAAGAACTTGATGAGAGCTTTTGGCGCACCACGCAGATGACAAGGTTCCGGCGAAGGCGCCAAAAGAACGTTATCAGGCAAAGGTTGATTGATGAACTTGGACAAATATTATGCCATTGCGAGAACAGAATGGCGGACTATGCTAACCCTACTCATTTTCGATGTACAGAGCAAAAAAGTCGCACTTTCGCCAGGAAAGCGAAGCATCGATTGCGATAGCAAATTAGCAGGCAGCTATACGCAGTTGCCGCGGGAGTAGAACGCTGCCGCCCGCCCTCCGCCGTGTTCCCCTCCCCCGGTGCCTGGCGGGCGACGGAAGACGGCACGCTTCCTCCCCGCTTCTCTATTTTTCGCGCGGGCGAGATTGAGCAGCCGATCGTCGGCTCCCCTCGCACGCTTTCACACGCACATACAGCGTGGGGCGCGGTCACGGTGTTATCGCCCTTGGACTTTATACGGACCATCACAGTGATGCCGATGGCAGAGATGCGCCTGTAGTGTCCATATAATTGCTATCGCAATAAAATATCCTTTGAAGAATAACTACCGGAAGCTTCACCACACCTCTTGATCTTTATTGCTCAAAAATTTACGTCATGCGTTCTTTTATATTTTTCGACTGCACCGAATATGATGGTAACGCCGTTGAATCGTCGTGAGGTGATGATCTGAAAATTTTCTGTATACATGCAGTATGTTTGTAAAGGAGCAAGCAAAATTAGCAGATCACTATACATTGAAACCTGTGCTTCATAGTTGTTAGCGTCTATGAACAACATTAAGGGTTACGGACTGGATTCAAAGGGAAGGGAAGCGTAGCAGGGGGCGGCAGAAAGTTAGGTGAGCGGATGAGATTAAGAAGTTTGCAGGGACGACATGGCCACAATTAGTACATGACCGGGTTTGTTGGAGAAGTATGGGAGAGGCCTTTGCCCTGCAGTGGGCGTAACAAGGATGCTGCTGCGGCTGCTGCTGATGATGATGAGCAACAATCATTACCGTGTAGCTACTGAATACCCGGACATTTTTATTAGTTTTGCCTTAAAAAAATCATGCCATCGGAGTGGAAACGTATTTTTTGCCTTCTCAGAACGTGTCAACAGTGCCACCTATTTTGGTGACGTCACCCTTTGCAGCATGTCTTAAAGTATGAATGGTACACATTTTCACCGGGAATAGCGTGTCCAAGACTCCGTGTTGCGAGGTACTTGGAAGAACTCGATGGTGTCACACAGTTCTTGAGAAAGCCATCATAGCCGCCGCCAATATCACGTCATTACAGCACTCATTAGCATGTTTCCCAGTGATCACCCCTTACTCTTGCCCTGCTGCAGCTGATTCCATTGTTCGGCTACAAAATTTCTAATCTCTCGATCTTAGTTTCCACTGACAGGGTACCCTGTAAAATGTTCTGCAGATTGTGTACTCTAAGCAGATAGCCCCAGCCCTCCTACTTGTTTAATTCATGCAGTTTCACTTCGTAATCACACAAAAAAAGAAAATAGTAACGACCGGTTATGATATATTATGCCTTGTTTCACACCGATTTGAATTCATCATATTTATCGCGATGATGTCCGCATGTCCATGGTAAACCCTTCAGACATAACACCGTTGATTTGTTACCTTTCAGAGATCTACTTACCCATCCGGACATCACCGAAGGCTTCATAGGGTGCTTTAGAGGACTGATAATCAACAATCACGTGGTGAACCTTTACAACCACCTAAGCCGAAGGTGAGTTGCGTTGTCAGCGTGTATTCATTTTCTAACCTGTCATATCAAGTTTCTATTCTACTATTCCAATGTGCTGTGCCGCCTACTGTGCAGCAACCATTGTAATGGATAATCTCGTAGCTGGTTAAACCTGCAGTACTTATCTCTTCATTGTGCGCCTGACAAGGCTCGAGGCCATAATTGTCTGTGTTTCGTTAAGGGTTGTTAGGGGACGTTTGTGCTTTATCTATCCTATTCTTACTCATCTGTGACTTTAGCTGTAGGCGTAGTTAACTCGTGGGCTGCAGCATTCGCACACTATGGCCAAATTTTTTATGCATTACGAGAGAAATACAGGCTACGACGTGTTCTTCGCAATTCAAGAGTGCCGGTTTTAATACTGCCATAGCGTCAGCGATAAAATTCTCATAAAGTAAGCGTAGTCTTTCGTATACGATGTGGTTTATCGATTCTTTCACTTGTTCTTCCTTCCTTTAGGACGAGAGATCGGTAAGTGCTCAGATCGCCAAGTTTTAGCATGGTGACTAACAGCACGCATACGCGGCCTGTGACACTTGTTTATATCTGCACTAATATCTAGAAGCTAAACTGCACGTCAAAGTGACACTGTGCTGCCCTCATTCAACTCTTCTTGGCACCATCTTTCCTGGCACTTATCCAAGTCTTCTTTGCATTTCTTCATGTATGCCACAATGCTGATGAAAACAGCTTGTATATTTATGAAAATAGACAAATTTATATCTTTCCCTTCCGTGATTGCAACTGAAGGTATTTCCTGCCAAGAAGCAACAGAATAGCAAGCTTTCACGAAGCATAAGCTTTTCTTTCTTGGTTGAGACTTTTGCTAAAGCAATGCGATGTACTGGCGTCATTAATTATTGTGACATAGCGCGTGGTTTGTTCGCGCTTTTCCGATGGTTTGCACAGCACAAAAAAGGCAACTAAAATTCACAACAGTTTTATTGCATTAAGTGGTTCGTTTCTAGGGCTGATAACCTTTATGTTCGGAGTTAAATTTTTGGTTAACTTTGGCAGTAGAGACAGCTCTAAGGAGAGGCGTTGGTCCCAGGTTCGATACCCCGGATCATGGTGAATTGTTATTCAACCATGAAAGTTTGTTTTCGTGCAAATTGTACGTTTTTTGTAGTTTCGTGCTAGTTAAGGGTGGACGACAATTTTTCCTTTTCATTAAACTCCTCTCACGGAACTAATTTAACTAACGGCAGCCTTTCTTTGATATGTTTTCGTCAATAATGCGCTTAATTGCAGGATGAGTACCTTTAGTTTACATGCAGTTTCTTGTCTTCTTGGCATTTCAAATGCTATGATCCTTGCGGATAAAGTTATGAATTGTTTACTTGATGGGCTATTTACTTCAGCGTATTTGGGTGACTATGCAGTTTTTATGTAAAACTCGCTGAAGCTCTCGTGCGCCAACACAATGATGGGTCTACAGTAAGCATGGACCAAAAGGCCTGCGCATTTGCTGTAGTTACTCGATTTCACGTTTCATACGCTATATTTTATCAACGTCATAGCTAATCTTCTAGCACCGGTATTTCAACACTGCAGTTTTGCGGCTTCGAATTACGATATCGATTAGAGCAGACTTTTGATCTCGGGCACTGCATTATGTCTGGCACTATCTGTAACCATTATCTTACCGGAATATGTTCGGCTAGGCACAGAAAGCAGCCAGGAGGGACAAAATGTAAAAATAGAGTTTATCACAGCATGCCAGGATGTTCTAGAAACAAATTCTATTGTTACCAGCTGACTGGATGAGCTTGAATTTGAACATTTAAGGATCTAACCTGAGCTTGTACCAGTAGTACATAACCACTAACAGTTTCCAGTTCACTTACTCACCCGTCTGTTCACCCTTCTTTTCACACTTCTCTGCATCTTTTGTAAGAAGCCTCTCGGAACCTTTGACTGATCTCGTTCGTTTTCTGCTGTTGCCACCGTTTGCTGCACTCAGCACTTGCCGTCGGGCTCAATGCAGTCGTTGTTGTTTTCTTCCTCCCCGCCCTGTTGTCGTCGTCGTCGCGGTGATGGTGGTCGCAGGGTGCCGGACATCGTGATGGACTGCCAGCCGTCGTGCTCGTCCAACCCGTGCCTGAACGGCGCCACCTGCCACGAGAACTGGGGCTCGTACAACTGCGAGTGCGAGAACGCGCTCGCGCACTCCGGATTCAACTGCGAGAACAGTTGAGTGCTTGCTGCCAGACTTCTCGCATAGTTTTGGATCCCTTCGCGCGGTTTGCCTTAGTGTTTGGTTTGGTTAGATTTGGAAGCTTTACTAACTGCTACTAGGTTTTGCCATCATTTTGCGAAGTGGGGACGGTAGCATGCGAGGTGTCTGATATGCATTCTCACGCTAGGCCCTGTTGAATGCTTTGGGCAGACCGTTCAATCGAAAAGTTACAGAAGCGAACACCTCACCACTTCATTTTGAGCCTCTGAAGCCCCGCAGGAAGAGAGAGAGGTTGATTGACCGAGAATGGGAAGGCCTACTGTCCGCAATGTAAGTGCCTAGTGCGCGGCTATCACTGAACGTCGGCAAGCAATGAGGGGAAGGGAAGGCAAGGGAAGCCAAGGCAGGAGAGAGGCAGAGATAAGAGGGAAGGAAGTGTTCGGTCAGAGCTGACACTCCTGCTGGTATAAGCCGCTTGGCAAACGCTAAACGTTGTCAGTAAGAACGCGTCACATATCCATGACGTCTTCTACCGTAGCTTTATGCAATCAACATGAGTTCCCGGCTATATAGGTATGCTGCGCTTCGGCTAATGCATGTAGTTAATTATAGATCCTCTATCTACCTTATCTCCTCTTGCATTCTCATTCCTATATTCCCCTCTCCAGGTATGAGGTAGCCAACTGAACAAATTGCAAATATTTCCATACTTTGGCTTCCCCCACTACCAGCACTTTCTCTCGAGTAACTTTAGAACTATTTTAGATTCATGTAATGACAGGCTAATAAGTGAGTTTATACCAGACGTCTAAGCAAACATTCTTGAATTAAGTGCAGTACAGAGGTAAATAGGGCGCTATTTTAGTGACACAATGTTTCGGCTGACAGGCATAAAAATTATGCGATAGTCTCCGATCAATTGCTTAATTATGTAAATTTAACTGTCCACAATGTGGTCTGTTTTCTTTAAGGCACATGTCTGGGGTACAGAACCAATAGTGGTCGGCGTTCGAGGAATGCCCACTTGCTATCGCCACTTAAGTGAAATGCGCCGGCAAACTTCCAGCAAAATGCACGGCTTATTTTCCTACAGAAAGTTGCAGTTTCACCCGTAAGGCGAGACATCGATTGCGGTAGCAAATTAACAGAGAGCTACACGAAGGTAGGATAGTAGCTTTATCGGCCGTATAAGCTTCTAAACATAGGCATAGTAACTAAATTAAGAAGCATAGTGTCACGCGAGTACAAGCAAACATGAACACATCTCACTTGATGACCGCGGAAACTCGCTGTCAGAACGCTGGTGTGAGGAAGCGCGGCCGAAACAGCGAGCGAATTGACCTTCGTGCTGCCTCTCGCATCAACGCGAACTAAGCCGTGAAAACACAGCGCACGGCGGGCTCTGTTCCCGTCGCAGATGGCTTTCAAGATAAGCCGGCCCGCGCGGGCACGCGTGCCTACGCAGGAGCCACCGAAGTAGAACGCGCCCTTGTCCCTCCCCTCCCTTGGGAGCCGTGCGCGCGACGGAAGACGGTGCGCTTCCTCCCCGCTTTCCTCCCTTGTGTGCACGAGATTGAGCTGCCATCGGCCGCTCACCCTCGCACACCTTCGCTCACACATACAGCATGTAGCGCACGGTTACAATGTTATCGTGCTTGGACTTTATGTGGAACCTCAGGGCGACGCCAACGTAAGGAATGGGCCTGGAGTCTCCATATAGATGCGCTCGCAATGTAACAAACTTCACGCAGTGCGAGATGAAACTGTGGAGATCAGTGTGCACATTGGAATATTCGGGGACGAAGTTCTCGAAACTACTGACTATTATTTTGTAGCCATGGAAACTGGTGTACCAGTTACCCTACCATTGGTAGAAGTTTACTGGGTTTAATAGTGTAAGGGCTTACGGAAAGTCACGTATCTCTTGTTCGCCTAGGCTTATGCATAGACAAGATAATCAAAGTGCGGGTTTGGACGAGTTTTCAGGATAGGACTTGAATATTGCAGTGCTGGAAGAGAAGGAGACACAATATAGGATATATAGGGGTGAACGGCGCCGCGGGCATAGCGGGAAACATTCCTGACAACCGTTTCGCGAATTGGGAGAATCAGCCTCTGGCGCCGGCAAAAGATGTTGCTCGTTCGCGGGCAAGCCTAACACAGAACAAGAAAAGGAGCGAGTATAGGCAAGGCATTCTTCTTGTGGCGCTTGAACTAACATGTTTACACCTCCCCCCGGTTCATCCGGCCACTTTACGTTTAGTACCCTATATACACGTGCACGCTTACGGTTCGCAGTGCATACCCACTATGACGTGGTAGTGAAGCGTATAACGAAGCTTCGCTACTCGGCGCGATGAGGTGGTCCGCTTAACCCCTGTTGCTGAAGTGAATACGCACGCAGTCGGGATCTCCGCATCGGAATAGGATCGCGCGAAAGCGGAAGTGCGAGGGCAGCGTCATTTTACGCCACAATTTTTGCGCTAGTGAGGGGTTGGACAAAGAGGTCTGTTTCACGGTGTCGTATTCGTAATCAGGTAGATTAATGTATAATCGGACGCCAGTCATCTCGGTCTACATGGATGTATTAAAATGTACGAACACGGAACTAGACCGCCACTTTCCTACATAAATACTGTTGGTAATTAAGTAGATAAATAATGTAATCAAATAGTTAATGGATTACTTTGGTTATTCTTGCAAATGTTATCTGCGTGCGTCGATAATATATCCGTAACGACGTAGAGTAACACTCGTACACCTCTTTTTTGATGAATTGAAGTAAAAGAAAACGCTTTATATACGCAGGTTTTTGTACTTTCCCGGTGCTCGTATTTTCGTATTCCTAAATATGTACCAACTAACCCAAGATTCACTTGCTTACTTATTTAAGTCGATTAGCCTTTTTTACGACTGCCGCGCTTTTGCTTTACTGCTGCGATTCACTGCTGTCTCACCTTCTGATTTAGTTTTTCTGCTTTGTTTCTCTTTGTCCACTTCCTTGACCTCCACTATAGACCTGAACGAGAACTCGATGACGTTCATCACGTCCAGCTCGTGCTACCACCGGGCCACCCTGGGAAACGTGTCGGATCCCGTCCTTGAACAAGACATCCTGCTCAGCTTCCGCACCTATCAGTCCGAGGCCTTGCTCCTGTATTCGTTCAACCACCTCAACAACTTCGTGCAGCTTCACTTCGAGAAGCGGAAGCGCGTCGTCTTCACCTTCAACTCGCAACGCTCCATTGTGCAAGGTTTCGTCGAGGCACCAGGTGAGCTTTTTTTTTCAAAAGTCCAAACCGTTGAACAGAACTATTTTGTTCCGCGTGACTTCTTCCTTTCGTCGAGCGTTCCTTTTTTTAATGCCAAGCGTTCTACTCAAAGACAGTCAGAAGACCATCTTGAAGGGGCTGCCCCTTCAGATGTTCAACCAGTACCAACTCGCCTAAATGTCGATCCTTCTACAGTCAGAAGACAGTCAAAGACAGTCAAAACCTGTCTCTCAAACCTACTCAAAGACATTCAAAACCTGTCTCTGGTATCTCGTCGTTTTCATGAGTCAACGAGAAGACTCCTACCTCCATCTGCAGTCGAAGATGGGAAGTAGCTGATGCTTCGGTTGGCGGGAGCTCGCGGTACGACGGGGGAGAGCCAGCCAATTGCGTTGAGTGTGGCTGGTGTCGACGCGCGGCCTTGATGCGCGGCGCGAAGTGAGCGTCAAGTTTCGTTATGCTGACATTGTATTAGGTCGTCGCGTGCTATCGCGCCTGAGCTTTGAAGTGCCTGAATTTTAGTTACATGCCGTGGTGTAGCGCTTGACAAGGAAAGCGTTCGTGCACTCGTACTCTTTTTGGTTCAGAGCGATGCTCACCATGGGAAGAAGCATACGCTTGCTGCGGTAAAGCTAGGGATACGATGGAACACGTTTTTTTAAAATGTGAAGATGTCAGCCCGGCTGTCGGTTTAGGCTCCGCTGGTCTCCTTCAAGCTCTTGGGTTCAGGGATAGCAGGGGGAAAGTAAAGATGTCCGCAACAGGGAGATGAATAAACGGCAATTGGAGGTTTGGCAGCAGAAAAGCAGGGAGACCACAAACAACGGAGGCGTACAAACACAATGTTCCCAATAATGGTTCAGAAAGCTTGATGTAAGAAATATTTTGTTTGCAAAAAGATAAAATTGGTAAGACGTTGAGCAAAACAAGGGAAAAGAGCTTGGTGGCGCAAACCAACTTACCGTTTCAAAGGGAACGCTCATGGCATCCATCCACCCATCCATCTTGCTTAGTTCAGCTCGCCCGTAGTTTAAACTACAGTTCTTCAAGTCGTGCACATTGCAACGTATCAGAAAGTACTTTCGTATGACGTAACTAAAGACAACTCGCGCTTTTCTACGCAACCTGCATATTGTACATCTTTTGCTTGTTTTTAAAGCAGCGCCTTGAAGCTGTGCGAAAACGCGAATCTGTTTCAGTTTGCGCCCACATGAAAATTACGTCACGTGCTCTATCGCGTGCTACACGAAAGAAATTAAAAGGGGCGGTTAAGCAGGTTGCACCTGGTTTGCTACCCTATGCTGGGGGAGGCGGAAGCGGGTAGGGAAAGAGAAAATGGAAAGGGAGAACGAAAGGAAGAACAAATGAAGCGTGCGTGCGCACACATGGCAGCTTTCCCCGTGCAATCAGCGGTGATTGCAGAGTTCGGATGTATTGAAAAAGTGCAGCAGCGTTCTTGTGACTCGCAGCACGAATGGCAGTTATGGTGACAAGAACATAACGGCCAACACTGGGAAAACATTGCGTGCTTTAGTTTGAGACTTCAACATGAAAAATGCCGAAAGTTGGGAGCACGAGCTTTCTATCATTGCCCTTCTCTCCTTCTCTCTCTCTCTATGTTGTAATTCGAAAGTTTGCCCTGTAGCATAAAGCGTGTGAGGCACGAAAGTTATATGTACGTGCATAGTTCTCGCTATCCGCTACAATCGGAACGCGGCCACCATGAACGGATTCGAATCCTTGACCTCGTGTTCAGCGCCCAGACAGCCATAGCCACCTTAAAACGACTATGGGTGTGATTGACGTCGCCCGCGTGAACGCCTGTCACAACATGACGACCTCGACCGACTGTAATAAGCCGCTATACCAAGATGCATCCTGCCCGCCTATCCTCGGATTCGGTGTCTGTTGTTGAGTGTAGTATAACGGCAGGTGGAGGTTTTTCCCTCTGAATTACAGTGTCCTTGTGTTCATATAGGAACTCGGCTTTGAGTTTAAGGAAACGGGAGCTGTGTCGCTATTTCTCGTATGTCGAAATGGAACTGGCATAGACGGCGCTGCCTACGATTCTTCTATACACGCACTGGATTCATAAAAATAATGGGTTGTGTTTTGTTATGACAAACCCTGACACAAATTCTAGTTGACGTTCCAACGTGTTCCCCTTAAGTTCATGATGACTGTTATAACCTTTCCGTTGAAAAGCTGTTGAATTTAAGTCGGACAGCTTGGAATGGAAGTGTTGTGAAACCAAGCGGGACAATGCTTCCCACAATGGTTCGCTTGCGACACCAAGTGCGTTTGTTCTTTTCCCACCATTTGTTTCTTTTTTTTGCTTTCTATGCGATAACGTTTTGTAGAGCAGTTCGACTACTGAAGTTTGTAAGTTATAGACGTTTTCGGCCTGGCGATTATCACGGTGTCATAGCAACCGCTAACAACAAGGTACGTTAGCGGAAACTCTTCTAGAGCGATAACTTTTATGGGCTCACTCCCTTGGTTTCTTTGATGTCCGCTAGTTGCCGTCATAGGAATCCCGAAGGGCTTTGCTGGATTATAACGAAACGGATGTAAAATACATACACAGTGCCCTTACTGGAGACCTACCGCGGTCCAACACCTCTCAGCTATGCGCTGATGCTACATAAGAAAATAATACACCGCCTGGAGTGCGCGTGGTCGCGCCGCATCAGTGTCTGACGCCAGCGCCTCTGCAACTTACGTATCAACCGTCGCCGAGGTGAACCAAGTTTTTTGAAACCACAGGTAAAATGCAAAAACCATGCTAGGAAAACGAAGGACGAAGCCGGTGCGCCCCCACTTGTTTACTAGCCGGTAGCGCCGCCTTCCTCACTGGAGGAGCACGTGGCCTGAAGCCGACAGTCAAGAAAGTTTTGTACTACTCGAAAGGGCAAATTGCTCGCGTATGACTTTGTGTGCTTACTCGAACCGATACCAGGCGAAACGGCGCAAGTCTTGCTGCGCGTAATATTGCTCTAGCTATACCGTCACTGCTTCACATTAGGAACGCAAAACTACAATAGGCCCCCCTCCTCCCTTTTTTTTTCAATTTGCTTTCAGATTTGGCGACGGGTCGCATCATACAGGTGTTTGTGGACAGGCATCCAGACCGCACTGTTCTGCAAGTGAACGGCAACAACGTGACCATACCCCACCCCATGGCTTTTCTCAGCAATTACTACAAGGATCCGTGGATTAAAGGAGAGGAGCTCGGTAAGTACACCGGAAGCGCGGTGAGCAGTGTCCACGTGTTAAAGATAAGTTCAGCCTGTCTCTGGCCAGTGACCAAACACGCAGTCTAAACAATGGCGAACCACGATCCACCTGATTTACCAGAGACAAACGTTGTCCTCAAAGCACTGTGTCGGAGCCTTTGAGATTGCTACTTCACCGACCATCGGGCCGTCTTGGTGGCGATTGAGAAACAACAAAATGAAGACTTTGGAAATGAATGTGTTACACTTTAAAAATGTCTAGTCTTTAATGTAACCATAACTTAACGAGAGGTAACAACCAAACCTAAACACTCAGACGTACGAAGCTGAACGATGAAGATGTAACCGTAGAGGGAACCAAGCTAAGCAATAAGATTAACCGTATCTCTCACTACGCACACCCAGGCATAACTGAGTTAAGCCACAGCCAGTTTTTTAAAGCGAATAGCTTCGTTTGAAACTGTCGGGTGTTTTCGTGGTAGGTCGTCGGTGCGACTGTGGTTCGACTTGGGGGAGGGAAGGCGTAAAAACGCGCCGAGGCAACGTGCGCGTGCTCTCCAGCAACCGGGTTGCAAAAATGGGCGCGGGAGATATGTGGAGGAGAGGGGGCTCCCGTCGTGCGTAAGCTCTCTCTTAACGGAGTGGCGGGGAAGGGCAGAAATCAGGATCAGGTCGCCCGTTAGCTCGCGCGCTTGTTCGTCACTGGAAAGCGAAGGAAGAGTCTCGTACTCTTGGGCAAGTGAGCGGCAAGGAGGAGGAGAGGCTGTCGCTCGCGCACTCGCTCGCTCCTTCGTCGCACGTCTTGCTTCTCGCTCACGAAAGATACACTGCAGGCATGTCTCTATGCTGCAGGCGTAGCCGAGTGTTCTCTGGAACGCTGACAGCATCGACAGACCGAGAGCAGTCGGATGTGTTCGCTCTTCGCATGATATGATACCACAGTGCGTGGGATCTGCACAATTTTTTTATAAGTCAAGCTGTTCCTTGCGAATCTCGCTGGGTTTTCGGATCGTGGGTGCTGCGGCGTGGCGGTTCCCAAACCGAATAAGCCAACCAATCACAGCGGAGCGCGCACCGCTGGCTTTCTTGCACCACCACCAGGTGGCGCTCGCCTCCGCAGATCCGGTTTATTTTATGCGGACGACATTGTGTTGCTAGCTAACAAGCAAAGTGATTTGCAACGTCTGGCTAATATCTGTGGACAGGAAGGCAACGATTTAGGTTTGAAGTGTAGTGTTAGAAAAACAGGTGTTATGATATTCAATGAAAACAGTGAACAGACAGTGGAGATACAGGGCCAAGAAATACCTCGGGTAATAGAATATAAATACCTTGGTATATGGATAAACGAAGGCAATGGATATATGGAAACACAGGAAAAAACCATAACAGTGAAGGGGAAGAGAAATGCAGCCATAATGAAGCACAGAGCGCTATGGGGATACAATAGGTACGAGGTCCTCCGAGGTATGTGGAAAGGTGTAATGGTTCCAGGACTTACTTTTGGAAATGCGGTTGTTTGCTATAAATCAGGGGTACAATCAGGACTCGACGGGAACCAAAGGTCAGTGGGTCGCCTCGCATTGGGCGCTCACGGGAAGACTACAAATGAAGCTGTGCAGGGTGATATGGGCTGGACTAGTTTTGAAGTGAGGGAAGCTCGCAGTAATATTGAGTATGAAGAACGGCTGAGGAATATGGAAGAAAGTAAATGGGCTGGGAGAGTGTTCAGGTATCTGTACAGGAAAAACATTGATTCACAGTGGAGGAAAAGAACTAGGAACCTTACCAGCAAGTATGCGGCCTGTAGGGTGGACAACACAACAACAAAGGTCAAGCGGACAGTCAGAGAAGCTGAATTGATCTCATGGGTGGCGGCAATGGAAAAGAAACCTGCCATGAGTAACTACTTAAGAGGAAAAAACGAAATCAGGAAAGAGACCATTTATGATAACTCAAAGGGAAGCTCATTACTTGTCGAAGCGAGATCAGGATGCCTTAGAACACGCACCTATAATGCGAGACATAAGAAGGAAGAAGAAGCATGTGCTTGCTGTGGTAAAGCTAGGGAAACTACGGAGCATGTTTTATTAGAATGTGAAGACGTCTACCCAGCGGTCGATTTAGGCACCACTGGCCTCCTTGAAGCCCTTGGGTTCAGAGGGAGCAGCGGTAAAGCAAACATGTCCGCAATAGACATTAGTAAGGGGCGACTGGAGGATTGGTGGAAGAAAAGTAGGGAAACGACAAAAGACGGAGACGTACAAAAGCACAGTTCGCAATAGGGGATCAGAAAATTTGGGCGTGGTAGTTCATAGTGTTTTTTGTGTCTTTTTTCATTGTTTAACCTAGGTAGAATATAAGGTAGTATAGTAGCAAGAGCTTGGTGGCGCAACCCACCGCCCCGTTCCAAAGGGGACGCTCATGACATCCATCCATCCATCCGTGGCAGCGGTGGCGGCGGCATTGCATTAGCTTCTCCACAATGCCTGAATAAAACCTTCAATGTCACTTCTGTGTTTTTTTTTACGCGCCCAGAGCTCGTAAAACCGGCAAGAGGAACGTTCGAAAGTGTTCCCAACAGCCAGATGTACTTGGGAGGCGTCGACTTTGTCGGAGCCACCACCAACCTGCCAGGTCTAGTTGGCTGTCTGCAGGGTCTACGCATCGGAACCACTCAAGTGGATCTTGTCAAGGACGTCGAGAACCAAAATGTTACCAAAGGTAAGTTACGCCTCGAACGGGAGGAGGTGGGGGGGGGCAGAGTCGCTGTGAGTCAGAGGCAAACGTGCTTTCAATTTTGCGGTGGGGGTTCAAGAGATTTGATGACAGTAACATCAATTGCGAAGCAGCAGTTCTAAAGATTTCTTACCGGCAAGGTGTCGAGAAACAAGACCAAGTACTCCGATATCACATTTGTTTCAGAGCGGAGCTTCTTTTGCCTACCTCTCCGCTATTCGGTGTGTCCTCTTCCGCTGCTTCTGGTTTTTGTGAAGCTTGCCCTGTGGCACAGTTGTTTATTTAAATGAAAGCGTGGAGGATTTTCTCACGCGCCGACTGCAGTAGTGGCTTAGTGAACTGCCTTCCTGATCTGTTCGTAGTTTGGCAGCTCTTAGCATCCTTTCTTGAGTAGCTCTCGTTCACGGGCAGAGTAAGAACAGGTGGTGAATGTCCGCTGATGAAGCACGGTGCAGAACACTGAAGACAATTCAATGGGCGTTCGGCTGTTGGACCCCGTGTCCAAGTTATGGAAAGTTCAAAAGTTGCCCTAGCCTGTATTCTCCGAAGAGTGATTTCCACAAATGTGTGAATATTACGAGGAAGGCAGCAAACACACGGAGCTATGAAGGTGCGTGTGTCCAAACGGACAAGTGATATTTAGCCTAAAAGAATAGAGCGGGCTACTTAAGGCAAGGTGCCAGGTGGAACTTCTGGTGTGGAATTATTGCGCGCATTTCTGTTAGCTAGATGCTTGTACTGGTTCTGGCCATGGGTCCCTGCGCACAATGCACACAGATGGTGAATGGAGACGTACCTGAGAGGGTTGTGCATGTTTTCGCAAATTCGTGACCTCTTGCAAACTTTCATGAGGTTCTGTATATCCATAAGAGAGCCGGTGTAGATGTCGTCGTCAGCAAAATGGCGGCTTTGATTGCTCAGCGTACGGCCCGCATATCAAGTAGCGAGGCTGAGCTGATCGCTGTCATTGATCCTACAACAATAAAATCATCGTCTTGATATGGCAACGTCCAGTGCGAGTTGTTCAAAAATTTGGGAGGAGACCTCATTGAAGCTACACTTCATGTCATGGATGCAGTATGGACTTCGTGAGTCATTGCACGGGAATTAAAACACTCAGTTGCAGTACCAGTTCTGAAGCCAGGTATAACAATGGCTAGCTTTCAGGTACTGCCCCGTTTCTTTGTCACCGAGAATTCATAAACGTTTTGACCGAATGCTGGCCATCCGACTTTCATGGCAGCTCGAACATCAGAAGTGCCATCGAGCCAAACTCTGTTTCAGACCATATTTTAGTACAGGAAACAGCGAAATAAAAGAGAGGAAAGGCAGGGAGGTTAAGCAGACGCACGTCCTGTTTGAAACCCTGCACTCCCCTTACAGCCACCTGGTACTGATGTCCAACGCCACGGATATAGCGAAGGTCTATGACAATGTCGAGCACAAGACAATATTTAAAAAAAGAAGAAGGAGGATCTCGGACTACAAAGAAAAGCATATTTTTGTTCGATTCCACGCTTCTCAGAACTAGATGCATCGTTATCATGATCGTCATCATCAGCCTAATTATGTCCACTGCAGGATGAAGGCCGCTCCCAGCGATATCGAGCTACCTTTTCTGGCACCAGCTGATACCACCTTGTGCCTCAAAATTTCATAACTTCATCACACCACTCAATTCTGTGCCGTCCTCGACTGCGCTTTTCATTTCTTGGCACCCAGTTTCCAACTATAATAGGCAACCGGTTTATCTGCCTTAGCCATCACATGGCCAGGAGAACTCAATTTCTTACTTTAAATTTCCTCTTAAGTATAGGATACTTCGTTCTGCTTTCTAATAGACACCGTTCGCTGTCTTTCCTAGTCAAGGTCAGTTAATTACAGCTTACCAGAAATAGGAGAGGGAAGCTCATTTAAGCATATAAATGAATTGGAGCAAATGTGGCAGCCATTATCAAGACATGACTGACAGCTTACACCTATATCGTTGAAAAGTCAACCATCATTGCATTCTACCGCTACTCACATACGAACACTAATTTCGCAATACATATGAAGGAAAACTTTCAGTATCATTCTACAGATTGAAAATTGACATGGAGCTATAAAGAAATTCTCCTTTTATCCCCTTTTTTTAAAGGACAAATACGTCCCGGCTGCAAGATGATGTGCGACTCTAAGCCCTGTCATCACAGCGGTCTCTGCATCGAAGACTGGAAGAACAACCTGACGAGCTGCGACTGCTCCATGACATCGTATCAAGGGGACATCTGCCAGACCGGTGAGTCATGGACCATCGTTACGCTCACGTGTGACACAAATTCACCCAAGGTCAGCACAAACTGTGTTTTGCGGAATGACCAAGTGAATAAGCTGTTGTTACTAAAACCTCCAGTCGACCTTTGACAGCACTTGGGTTTGTCGGTAGAGTTTAAGCAAAACGACACAGCGAAAATTTGGGCATGGCTGTGTATTCTTTGAGACTGGAAATATTTTATATAAGGATGTGACTGGCATTTAACTGTGTACAAGTGTGGGAGGTGTTGTGCACTCCGAAGCCATAATAGGGCCATATTGTGGCTTTAGCACGTAAAACCCTGCAATACAATTAATTTTTAAGCTTAACTGGTGGCTAAAATATGCCTACTGTATAACATATACGTCATCGGAAATGTAGTATGCAAGGTACAGTCAATAATAGTGAGGCAGATTCTTTTTATGCGAGAATGTGCTTTTTCTTTACTTTTGGCATTGGTCTAACGACTGTAAAAGTGAAACAGTTCCGTTCATAAATCTTCGAGCATTCTTAAGCGCTTGCCAATAACAAAGCACGAAACGATATCTGTCAGGACGTATATGAATGAACCAAGATGGCGCGTGTTGGCGCGCATCTCTAAAGCCCAGACCACACGTACACTTGTGGACGCGCGCATGTTCGGCTCTCCGCTGCTTGCGCCTGCCGTGCCTCGCGAGGAATGGTGCTTTGCATCCACGAAGACGCGCGACAGCACGCGTTCACTGGGCTCACTCAAAGACGCTTTGTAAGACGCCACTTCTTACTTTGTTGAACTTGAAAAAAAGGGGGCACCAGCGAAACACAAAGGACGCGCACACAAGGAAAGGGCGTTAGACACGGACAGACGCTGGACTTTCAACTGTACTTTCTTGAAATTTACACTGCCGAACATAACCTCCGACGCATGCGTATCTTCAACTCCTCCCAAGACCTGTGCTTAGATAACACCTCGAAGACACATTACCGCGTGAAAACAGCCGACGCATTCCCAACTTCTACTCCTTCCAAGACCTGTGCATGAATGTCAATTTTTTATTAATCATATTTTACCTACTCTATAGGTTAACACGTTCCTTGTTTGTTAAACATAAAGCCGTATCACTGACATAAATTTCTCTCTCATTTCCAATGTGAAAAGCTAAGGTTTCGCGTTCGTATCTAGTCTTGCCCTTCCCTAAAATTGTCGCACGACCGAACAATGGCGCAATATTTTCCCACTTATAGCAGCCGCGGTAATGAACCGACAAATTGCTTCCCTGTTTCCCGCCTAAGGATAGGTTATGTTCTTGTAGGCGCTTATTACCACACCTACCTGTCTGGCCTATATAGACGTTACCACAAGCCAACGCAATGCGGCAAACAACACCAGTGTCGCACTTGATGAAGGGTGTCAAGTGTTTAACTTTACACGCCCCTCTCTTCGTCCCCTCGTTTCCAATCCTCCCGCACAAGCTAGCCAATTTGCAAGGTGCAGAAAACACAACGCTTACACCTTGCTTTCCCCCCACCTTCTGAATGGTGTGGGAAATGTTATGAATGTATGGTGTTACTTACAGTTGGCTTTCTTCGCTCTGATGTCGGTGACTTCTGGCCTGCTATACCCTCTACTTTCCGCAAACCGGCTTCAGCAAAAGCCTTAAGAGGAAGCTTTAGCTCGGGTGCTCCTATCTAAATACATGTAAAAAGAGAATTCGTTTTTCTCGGCAACCACTGCACTAATTTTGACGAGGTTTGTTGCATTTAAAAGAAAAACTTAAAGTCTAGCGACTGTTCGTTTCTAATTTTTTAGTTAGGGCGTCAATCTTTTATTAAAAACTTTCTAAAATGCGAAATTTTCAAAAAGAAAACTGTCAAGTTTACAACTCCGTAACTCCTAAAGGAAAAAAACGATAATACAATTCTGTGAAATGCATCTAATAGTACATCCAAAGCGGACAAAATTGATATATTACACATGAATCTCAAAACATTTAGTAAAATGGAAATACAGCTTTTGCAGAACCCTTGTAAACAACGTAACAAATTCACATAAGATGTAAAATGACATATCGAATTTGTCCGCTTTCAATGATCGAACGGATGCCGTTCGCAGAACCGCGATATCTGTTTTTGATACAGAGCTATCAATGTTTAAAAATCGTGCTTCTATTTTTTTCAAATGGTCAAATATATGAAAATCGTTTTAAGAAAATTCAAGCCCTAAATAGAAATTCCGCTTCCAAGAGTCACTAGAATTCAACTTTCTCTTTCATATGCAACAAGTTTCATTAAAATCGGTCCAGGGATTATCTCATAAAAACGTGTTTGCGTTTTACGTGTATTTGAATAGGCCGCGTCGGAGTTGGGCCCGAGCTTAAGCTTCCTCTTAATGAGTGAGAGAAGGAAACCTGCTGTTTCAGGTTATACACCATGCGGTGGCAGCAGCTCTTCTGCACTTCGTCCAGAAGGCGTCCAATCGCTACACCCCCCCTGACCAGTTTAGACTCATTAGAATCATACGACATTGGCGCTTTTTTAGTACGGGGTGAAAACATCCAGCAGACATGGTCATTGTCATGATAGGTTAGTTGTAAGTCGAGGAATCTAATTACTTTGTCATCCGGCAGTTCGTAGGTGAACTTTAAACCGCGAGAACATTCCTTAAGACCAGAGAAAATACCCTGTGCTATACTATCTAGTATGTCCCCTGGTGAAAGCCTTAAAAAGATGAAAGGATCGTCGACGTATCTAAACACACGGACCTCATGATCGTTGTTCAAGGGTGTGACAATAAGGTTGTCAGTCATTGCCAAGAAAATACTGCATAGCACTGGGGCAACGCTAGACCCAATACAAATCCATTTCTTTTGTAAAAATACGTCACCCTTAAACTCGGCCAGGGTGGATTCTAAATAACAGGACAGCAATTCAAGAAACGCTCCAATGCTCATGCCTACTAGGTTTTGAAAACAAACCGCCCCACTAAGTTCAATCGCTTCACGCAGCGCCACAAACAATTCATCGTGGGGAATTGAGTAATAAAGATCCTCTATGTCTAAGGAAAAGGCTGTGGTTGCTACAGGTAGGCCGTCTTTTAACACTTCCGCCAAGTTCGGAGGGTGAACGGGTCCGCTGTTGAAATGTTCAAATCCACCCTAGTCGAGTTTAAAGGTCACGTATTTTTACAAAAGAAATGGATTTGTATTGGGTCTAGCGTTGCACCAGTTCTATGCAGTATTTTCTTGGCAAAGATTGACAACCTCATTGTCACATCCTTGAACAACGACATGGCAGACGTGCGCCTTTGTGGATTCCAGAAATGGCTGCATCGTTTTGATTACAAATTACCATCGTTTATAATATTACTAATGATAATAATAAGAATGCTAGTGACGTGAAGCTCTCAAGTTGTGCGTAACCACTGGATTCTCGTTACTTGCGGCACAGATATCGGAGCCCAGTTTGACGGCAAGGCTTGGATCGAGTACATGTTCACGCCCGAGTCGACGGGGCAGGACCGGATATCCATTGCGCTTGCGTTCTCTACGAAGGCGAAGGCAAGCGTACGCCAGGCGATCCTGCTTGTGCAGTACGCGCAGAGGTTAGCGAACTTCTCATTTCTTTGGAAGGTTTTCTACGGGCAGCGCACGATATGTCATATCCGAACCACATTACTTGTTGCATTTGTCTGAGTTAATTGTCTCGTTGAAAGGCGTTGTTCTAAAAAAAGATTAACGTAAGTAACGTGGCACGTAGTTTTCTAATGCAGTGAGGTCGATTCATTTGCATGCGTCGGGTGCGTAAGACCACTTAATCGAATTACTTCTTAAGATAATTAACAGACGATCTGACATGCTGTCATGCAATGAAGGAAATGTATGCCAAACACTTCGAGGTTCCAGTGAAGTATATCGGCTACTAATGCAAGAGTGAAGTTTTAGTGTTTGTGGAGAAGTATCTCCTTGTTTTGCGTCTCCAACCTGAATTTTTGTAGATTACCCACACGCTTAAATCGAGAAGTGAATCAGAAAATCGTGGCAAACTTTCCCGTCTCAATAGTCTCCTATATACCATCAGTGCCACTATACCTGACAACCCGCCGTGTTTGCTCAGTGGCTATGGTGTTGGGCTACTGAGCACGCGGTCGCGGGATCGAATACCGGCCACGGCGGCCGCATTTCGATGGAGGCGAAATGCGAAAACGCCCGTGTACTTAGATTTAAGTGCACGTTAAAGAACCCCAGGTGGTCAAAATTTCCGAAGTCCTCCACTACGGCGTGCCTCATAATCAGAAAGTGGTTTTGGCACATAAAACCCGATAACTTAATTTAACTATACCTGACAACCCGGAACGGCTGTCAGCGATACTTGAAGCGACGAACTTACCAAGGAGGGACTCCCCTGGTTCCACCGACTGTCCTTATGTGCTGTCACATTCCTGTTTGGTGATTCGTGTGTGTCGCTCGCCCTGTTTTTCTTCTTGCACCGCAGCCAACACTACGTCCTCGTGGCTGTCACACCGGAAGGGGCGCTACAGATTCAGGAGAACCACGCGTCGGCGAAAGGTAGACCCGTTTTTTGATTACGCATGGCCCGCATTTCAGTCATTGACCGTGTTTTTCACAAGCCTTTCGTACAGTGTTCGGAAAGCAGATGGGCAACTTCGCGGACGGCTTCAGGCACTGGCTGCTCTACCGGCGCGTGGAGAACGACGCCCGAGTTGTGGTGAGTTCCTTTTACTTTTTTCCTTTCTGAATCACTTTCGGAGCGTCGCCTACGACTCTAAATTAAATTGCGGCGTTTTACTTGCTGAAACTACAATCTCATTGTGAGGCACTCCGTAGGGGCGACCCCAGAATAACTTGGACCACCTGGGTGGGGATTCTTTAACGTGCAGCTTAACATCTAAGTACACGGATGTTCTCGCTATCCGCCCCCTTCTAAATGCGGCCGCCGTGGCCGGGATTCGATCTCGCGACCTCGTGCTTAGCAGCCCAACACCATATAGCCACTATGAGCAACCACGGCGGGTCATCGCGTACGACTCTGCTTACGAACATGCGCGCCCTCATGTCACTGTGCAGGCGAAAGCTAACGGTCGCTACTCAGTCAATCACTCAATGAAACCTTTAAGCAAAGTATTAACGCGATAGCGTTAAGGAGCTCGTGTCGCAGAAAAGCCGGTGTCGTCGGCGTCGGGTGTCGGCGTCGGCGGCGTTGACCGTGAGCGATAAATCACGGCAGGCTCTTCATAAATAAAAAGCAACTTCCAACATTGGCCCGGTGGGAATCGAACCCAGGTCTCCGGAGTGTGAGACAGAGACGCTACCACTCAGCCACGAGTTCGATGCTTCCAAGCGGTGCAAACGCGCCTCTAGTGAATGCGGTGTTGCCTTCGAAACCAGCCGTGGAAAGTTATACTGCGGTGTATATCGGTAATTATGAACATGTAACGTACAGAAGTCACAATTACACGAGTTGCGAAGTGCGTTTCCGCTGCATTTCTTTTGCGCTTTCCGCACATGCAGAGCCATCTTGCGGCAAACACAGAAGACCCCCTCCTCTCAATGTACGGCGCTGCCCCGACAGGAGGCGCGCCGCGCGCGCATTGGGACCGCTGCCAGGCGCGTCGCGGGACTCCCTCTCCCCTGACGACGCTTCGCCGTGCTTCCGGTTTAGATTACTATCTATCTCTCTGCGCGTGCCGATCACGACGTTTGGCTGGCGCAGATCGTTTTCCCTCCGAGACACCGAGTTCTTTGGTTCGTTTCGTTCGCTCAGGCGCACGTTTCGTTGTCGCGCCGAACGCTGCGTTGCTCGACGTTCACCGCGTGATAGGTGGGCGCTAAGTCCGATGCGGGGCGCATCGTAAGTGATTGCTGTGCCGTAGCGCATTGTCTTATACCCCTTGGCGGGTCGACGGGAACGCTGTCGCGTCCCACTCTTGAAGGCGAAGCTTAAGCGTCCTCCAATTTTTGATATGGGCTTGTTGCTAACTCATCGGAACAGATTAACGGCAAAAATAAAATGCAGGGACAACGAAACCCACAGGACGAGCACCGACCTCCTGCTACTATACGTTTCTTTCTTTTTAAGGATGACAGTATATATAGCTGCAAAAGAAGCATGGAAAACGAAATGCAAGAAACACTGGTAGTCGTACAAGCAGAACAGACAAACAAGCAAACAAAGAAACAAGCAGACAGACAGACAGACAAAATTATCTGTGCTACATGGCTTCCACAGCCGACGTGAAAAAAAAAAACTAAAAAAAAACGCCCCACCCCCTTCCTTCCTTCCCCCGAGAGCTCTCCGCGCGGAGGAAGACGGCGCGTCTCCTCCGCGCCGTCGTTGATAAATTTTCAATCCGAGCATTACAAAGTAGTAAAAAAACGGGATTTCCATGTCGTGCCTTAAGTCTTCTCTCACCATATCCTGCATGCACAAAATGAGCGCCAGCTTTAATTCACAGATCCGGCGCCTATTAGAAGCAGGTTATCCTAGCGTAGCAGTGGATACCGTGGCTGAACGCCTAAAGAAGTTGATTTCGAGGGCGATGGACGTGATTACAGAAAGCAGTAATAGCAAAAAAAGAGTAGTGACTATCCCGTACATTCATTCAGTATCGCACAGGCTTTAAAAAGTTGCAAGTAGATATGATGTTAATGTTGCTTTCACGGCTCCCAATAACCTAGGTAAGATATGCTCTGCCATGCAAAGGAAAAAGGAGCAGGTAAAAGGCAGAAAAAAAAACAGATATTTGTCCTGTGAAGCACAATAAGAACAACCGTTTCACTGACTGTCGTATGGGTGTGGTTTATAAAGTTCCCTTTAGCTGTGGCCAGTTCCACGTACGACAAACGGGGCGGTGTATCAATCAGAGGCTAATGGAACATAGAAGTTCGTTAACTGGTGGATCTCCTTCTAATATTTCCCTACATTGCCAAGATTGTAACTGCACGCCGGAGTTAGATGAATGCGCGATATTGTACCGGCATAAGAATGATGGTACGCGTCTTACGGTAGAGGCATGACATATCTATAATCGTGGAAGTGCGTGCGTGAGTCAGCCATCGATTACTTTACTTAAGAAGGAGATTAAGTGGCTTAACAGCTATCTCTCACGTAGACCGGCACATGTACCCGACTGACACGTGGGGATACCATTGCAGAGCTTGCGCAGATGAGTTTTGTGTATTGTTTCTTCTTTTCGCCTTAGTGCTCCCTTCAGTTGATAGTCGGCGTTCCGGTTGTTCACGTCTCTTCTCGTGTCCTGTCTGCACGCCTCACCTTTTTGCGTTCGCTTCAAACAATGAATTGAATTATGGGGTTTTACGTGCCAAAACCACTTTCTGATTATGAGGCACGCCGTAGTGGAGGACTCCGAAAATTTCGACTACCAGGGATTCGTTAACATGCACGTAAATGTAAGTACACGGGTGTTTTCGCATTTCGCCCCTTTCGAAATGCGCTTCAAATAAAGCAAAAATTTTGCCATGCAAACGTTCAAACCGTGCTGTGCACAACACAAGTGCGGCGCGTCTTACGATACCTTTGTCGGTGACACACTGCCGTTTTCTTTTCGGTCAGGTTGACGGGAAGGAGTACGTCCTGACCAGCACTACCCCAGACACTTCGGGACCCACGGTGGATATCAGCTCCAGCCTCGTCATCGTAGGTGGAACGAAGCGCGACCCGAGATTCGGCGACTACGGTGACTTCCAAGGATGCGTCTCTAGTAAGTGATTGTCGGGGTGGCCGATGGTTCGTCGTTATCTCCGCGGGTATGGTGCTCCACTGCTGACCGCAAATGGTCGCACGTACGACTCCTTGCTATGGCGTCCACGTACCGTTATGGGTGCCTTTGTGATCGGGAATGGAAACCGCGCGACCCGAGGGCAGGGGCAGGGGCAGGGGCAGGGGCAGGGGCAGGGGCAGGGGCAGGGGCAGGGGCAGGGGCGGGGGCAGGGGCGGGGGCAGGGGCAGGGGCGGGGGCGGGGGCGGGGGCGGGGGCGGGGGCAGGGGCAGGGGCGGGGGGAGGTGATTATTGTACAGTGGCACAACGAACGGACGCAGACGTGCAAAGAAGAAGCGGTGCAAGGGCAGTCTTTCAATGCAAGGTTTAATACCATGTGACGATCTTATACAAAGCGGAACACTTCACTAACTGAAGGAAGCAACCAAAACCTTTATAGTAACACGTTTACACCACGCACGTAAGGTTAAATATCCTTATATCCGCGAGAAGTACGGGAATCAATGCGTCAAAATGTCGTGTGTGGAGAAACAGAAACAAAAAAGAGTGACTGTTTTTTTGAACAGAGGAAGGTTTACCACTTGAGACTATATCGCGTAAATGTATCAACGTCTTTGAAAAGGCATCAATGCCTTTTCAATATGCTTACTTCTGACTCAACTTTGTCAGCCCTATGCTAATTGAACACGTAACAAGGCAGCGACGCCCACGAGGATCTCGCGAAGCTATGTGCCTGGGTGGTACAGGATTCAAACTTTTCGCTACCACCAGCTTGACAGTCTGTTGGCAGTGAGCTTTTATACAAGTATTTCATATTATTGTAATTAGTCGCAAATTATATGCTTTTTCTTTTTTTTCGCATTTTGTGTCCCTAGCGTAGAGCCGCAATCTGCGGGCCTGCGAGGTATAGCTTTTGAGAGGGACGTGGCCCGTTTCAATTTCTACCTCAGCATCTCCTTCAATCTTGTTTCTATTTCCCAACGTGCAAGGTAGTTAACCGAATTCCTCCTAGTTACCTTCCCTGCCTTTCCTGTGTTCTCTCCCTCTGTCTTTCCTCATTTTATGTACACTGTTGTCCGGAGAAATTCGCTGGTCTCGTAAGACCTTCGTCAGTTCTCTCAACGGGTTTGCAGTTATTTTGGTTGGGCCGACGAGACCGACCGGCACCATGCCTATTAGTGCTTTCTTTTCGTGCTTGTTTTTTTGCACTCTAGACGTGGTTGTGGAGCTGCGGACGCTCAACATTCGCCCGCTGGAAACGTACTTCGGCTACCAGAAGGGGGCGCTGGAGAAAGTCAAAGTTTACGGCACCTTGCGGGAAGGAAGATGCGCCGAGTTCGCCACCATCATCGGAGACAAGACAGAGGCCATCTTCAAGCCGCCAGCGGTAACTGTCCTTTTTCATTCAAGAGAGTGATGCCAAAATTGGGTGTAGAATTCCGCGCCATCTGTGGGCGTAACGTTTTACTATACTAACCGACGACGTTTCGTGGCAATCGATAGAATGCTACGGAGGGGAAGCGCACTGGTAACAGCGCTCCTAAACACAGTTCCGCGATCGCATTTGCTTTTTGCGTGATTAAGCTGGGGGAAAGCGAAACATAAGCATATTGTTCACTAGAACACTTATCCTAAAGGCTTAAATTAAGTACAACGATAAATTTTAATTTAAATATTTTCTACTTGGTCTTCTATGACTACAGCAAAGCGAGCTGTGCGTTCTGCGAAACTATTACCAACGTTACGTTGATTCACTAATGCGGGCACTTAATGGTGCACGTTCTTTGACACAAATATAACTGCGATAGCGCGCTTTAAAGCTGGTAGTTCCTTCACTCCCCTCCCCCCCCCCCCCCCCACCGGGGTTGTTGGAGAAGTATGGGAGAGGCCTTTGCCCTGCAGTGGGCGTAACCAGGCTGATGATGATGATGATGATGTTCCTTCACTTATGTACATCTGCCTGAAACACATGGGGCACAGAGAGTACTAGAAACTTTCGGCTTTTACTGTACTAGCAGCAATTGGCGTAGATCATAAAACAATCGTACTATTCTCAATGTCTCGTATTCTGCCAGTAGTAGCGATCACGGAGGCCCCCTCACACACATCGCACTGCCTTGTTTAGCTAAGATGTAATTTCAGTGTAACTTTGAGTCACGGAAGGTGTTCTTTGACGACGCCTGCAATTTGCAACGTACTTCAATGAAAACAATACTTTATTCGGTCAGCATCATTATTCTTCCACTCTCAGTGAGACAATCACTGTAATTCAGCTTCGACTGAGTTATATCGTCCTAAACGAAACAGGTTGTGCGGGTGTGCTGCCAAGAAAGAATTTGGCAAGAAGTTATTCCTTGACGTATAGCGACGCGTGCTGTATAGCTACAGATAGAATTTCAGGTTAAAGCGAATTAGGTCAGCCTAATTGCGATAGTACATATTTGCACGTGCAGTTTTGACGCGCAGTGAAGGCGAGCCCTGTATGTACAGGGAACGAAAGTTCACGAGTCCTTGTTCACAGGTCAGCGTACCGGAGTGGCACAAGACGAACCCTGTCCTGGTTCCCTACAAGCACAACTCCTTCCATCCGCAAGCAACCAAACTCCTCTACGCCAAGGCAACCAGCACGCGTAAGTGCACTCCGCAAAACGCATCCTTCTCTTTCTCCGACGAGCTAACTGAGATTATGCATGTGAGAAAGACGAGTGTCGGAAGTCTCGCGCATGCTGGAACGTTTCTTCACTTGACACTCCACCTCGCCTGAAGAACGAGGTGAAGAAGAAGCTTCATTGACACTTCGCGGCAGTGGTTGAGATGCGTAGCGTCTGCCCCACTCGAGAGGCGGCGCTGGGCTCAACTCAGTGGAAGGGAGGAGGAAGCTTCGAGCCTAGGATTGTTTTACGTTGTGGAGTAGTTCCTCTCAAGGAGCGGTCGTTAAGGCCGACTGCCTGGGGGCCTGAAATTACACGGAGGCCTTAACATGCTTATCGAGGTCAGAAGTTTGTGGGGCGTGAGATGTGAGAAAAAAAAAACCTCGATATTTTCTCACCCTGGGTAATGGGAATCCCAGCCTGTGCTAGTATTTACACGCAAACATCTTTTGTTTTGTCTTTCACGAGATTATCACTGTTATTCTTTTGTCTCTCGGTGCACGACACGCCTACTGTTGCAATTTTTTTTAATTGGTCGCATCGAATGAGATTGCGTGTGCCACGGGAGCGGTGTTGTGCGTCCTCGAATGTACCCGAGTAGGTGCGATTACTCAGAAATGTACGTAGATACATGCATAAATAGCCTATGGTATAGTGTGTCCTACTACAATTATGAGAGGAAACTCTGGCGCTCCTCTCGTTCAGCCATCATGGGAGTGATGGTAAGGACATGGATTTGTATTGTCTTCGCGCTTGTGTCTTCAGATGTTCTTGTGGCTCTACTTACTGTACTTTATCGGCTTTTATCCGCCTAAATTTTGAAGTAATATTAATTTTCTAGACGCAGAAGGCAATCAGTCTATGCGCGCATACTTGAAAATTGCAAATTGTGGTCCGGTGACGCGATATTTTCTCCACACAATCAGTTTGCAGAGTCACGAAGCATTTCGAAGTCATAAGGACAAAGTTTAGACAAATTCATCTGCTAACCATCGTCACCCGCCGTGGTTGCTCAGTGGCTATGGTGTTAGGCTGCTGAGCACAAGGTCGCGGGATCGAATCCCGGCCACGGCGGCCGCATTTCGATGGGGGCTAAACGCGTAAACACCAGTGTACTTAGATTTAGGTCACGTTAAAGAACCCCAGGTGGTCGAAATTTCCGGATTCCTCCACTACGGCGTGCCTCATAATCAGAAAGTGGTTTTGGCGCGTAAAACCCCATAATTCAATTCAATTCAATCCTCATTCCCACCAGCGCTCAATCTGTCGTTTCGTACTCTTCCTTCCCAAGCCTTTATTTTCCCTTTTTGGCACAACAATGTATTCTTTACATCGTTCCCACGCTGGCTGAGCCGCTATACCTGGAGCTGCCGCAGACACTAGTGCCAGAGCTCTCTCTAGTAATATTTGTACGAAACTTTATGGCCTATGGACTTCAATCGCCACTTCAGATTCGACAACTGACAAAGGTTCTCGCCGTTGTCGTTGTCATTTGAGTCCCGCCTGTCTTTCTGGACAGGAAGGAGTTCGCGCAATAAAAAGTTATATACTTACTTATTGCGACCAGCGAGCCCAAAGCTATACGGCAGTATCGGTTGGATTGCGCAACATTTTGACGAGACACACAGAAGAGAAACGCGCAACACAAAGCGCTTGTGGTGTGTGTTTCTGTTCTGTGTGTCTCGTCAAAATGTTGCGCAATCCAACCTATAATACGCTATACCAACACGCCCAGTCGTCAACCTTGGCTATACGGTAGGTTCTTAACTCACGGCTTGGCACTGTCTGGTTGAACGCTGTCGATACACCATGGTATGGGCGACTAGCATAGCATTTGTAGCTTTTTACTGGCTAGAGGCACAAACTGTTCGGAAATTCAACTTTTCTGCGGAACACAAGATCCGCAAATCATAGATGTTGACATTACTTGCTGCATAATCCCGGGGCCCGCAAGTGCCCACAAATAATAATGTGATGAAAAAGAGAGGTTCATCTCATGACAGCCATTGCCGGTACAGGGGAGAAGACGAGCGCTCACGCCCTTTATAATGGGCGCTTAATCACGTGACTTCCAACATTGAGTACGCGAGTAAACGGCGCGCATTACGCCACCATATCGACCCTTTTCGCGGCGATCTCATGGGCGCTGCCATGTTTGATCATGAGGTGACGCATCCATTCCTTGGCTCAACTGCCTCCGATTACAATGGCTATGCATGACACCGGTGCGGCTTAGCAAACCTCTCTTTCGGGAGATATCGTAGACGGTGACTGCATGGACGACATGAGGCTTTGGCCACAGCTTCAGAGAGCATGCAAAAGCGCTTTGGAAGCTGATTAAGCCAAACCCAATCTGTACGAGCAGCGTATATGGTGCTTGTTTAAAAAGCGAGGCTAAATATGTATTCCAAGCTATCCAAAATTTCCGCTCGTGAATTGAATCAGGATTAGTGTGTCTTGCGCTTCCGTATTTATTTGGCAAATATTTTGAAGCGGCGGCTTGCCACATTTCTGAATCAGTAAATTTCTTTGGTGTGGTCTTTATCTGATTATATCTGGCTAATCGCTCGGGGGTGTGCTCAGTTCAGACATATTTGTTCTTGCTGCGCGCAAAGCTTGAAACATAGCCGTTTTGTACACTGTAGTACCTTGTAGCAAAAATGTATTATCGCTAGTAACTCGGTTACTCTTGTGAACGTGAAGCAAACATTCAGCTTCGAACATTCGTGCGCTATCGGTGTAGTCCGTCATTTATTGTTCATGTATGGTGCGCATATATTCAAGTGTGCTTCCATTCACTTACTGACACGTTGGCGATAGAGTGGGCGTAAGATGCCGTGCCATTTGGGGTAGATGTATGTAGATACTGTGCGAGCTACGTTCTATGACGGGAAGCGGCGCTACTCCCTTTGTCGTTCTTTAACTAGCGGTACTCACTCTTGCTGATGTTTCGATGCTGACGCAGTTTCTTTGAAAGTTAGCGATACAACGCTGGCGGATGAGCAAATTTCTGTATCCTGGAAGAAAGCCGTACATCTCGAAGTGCCGGCAACGACACGTATACGGGCAGTTGTGGCAGCGGTCGGCGAAGTTGGCTACACAGATTCATTGCATTCCTCAATATGCCAGCGAATATTTTTGCAACCAACTACTGCACATGCCTTCAATCCACGTAATGTAAATCCGCCACGATTGGGCACAGTACGTCAGCGAAAACACAGTTGCATTTCCGACAGCTGATCGCACAGAAGCAAGATGGAAGCTGCAATGGTTTCGGATTCGTGCGCTGTCGCTGAGGCGATATGCGGTGCGCCGCCGAAAGCGCCATCTCGTTTCTCTAGAACAAACTGCTCCGCGAAAAGGGCCAATACTTCTCGGCTCACCCTCGCACGCTTTCCATCGCACTCACTGCATACGGTGCGCGTGGCGCGCTAGGACCTTATCGCACTCGAACTTCATGCGGAACATCACGGCGACGGCGCAAGTTTGTCTCGATTGTCTACACATAGAGTTTCTCACTACATTACCTAGAGGGAAATCTGGCGCTGCTGCGCTGTGGTATGCATGGGAATGCCGGTATATTGTGGATTCGGATTGGCATCGTTCTCGTAGAGACAGGACACCTTGAAGACGCGCTTGGCAAGTACCGTTCCCTCTGTCACAATGATTCATTTTCTACTAGAACAGCACGTGAAAAGCTGTTTTAACTTTATTATTACGCGAAAGCATGTTTTGTTTAAGTATGAGAACTTGTTATTGTGTGTACGACTACATGTTACGTAAAAAGTATCAGTGAGCCGCTAAAGTTGGAAGACAGACGATAAGGTTCGCGCTCGCGTTGAAACAGTTGGTCGTTTGTTCCTCCTTTTTGTTCCTCATCGTGGGTGAGTAAAGATGTAATATGCATGAAAGGAAACATTTTATGAAGATTTTACTTTGAGAACGCGTTATTTGCGTAGCCATATCCACGTTTTAGACGAAGCCTCTTACAACACCAGCCAACACGAGCCTCGCAGACACATATACCGTCACTCCCATGACGGCGCGGTGCCCCCTTAAGAAACTCCCATAGACGGTGGCGCCAGATTACCCTCTAGGTGTTATAGTGAGAAACTCTATGGTCCACATAATTGCTGTCGTAGTTAAGTATCCCGAATTTTGATTCCCATTGGCTACTGCACGTATGTCCGGTCACGCTGTCTTCGCCATTGGCATTCTTGCAGGAGTGGCGGTCATCATGGGTGTCGTGCTCATCGTGGTGCTGATCGGGATATTCCTCTACGCCTGGCGACTGCAGAAGCGTCACAAGCACCAGAAGTTGCGCGAGGACCTCACTTACATCCGGCAGGGACCCACCTACAATCCGGCACGGCCGACTCCCAGGCGCAAGGTCAACTCCCCCGCCAAAGGTTGGTGTCGACCTTAGGTAAAGAACAGAGAACGAGACACCACGGGCTCCTGTGGTGTGTGGTTCTCTGGTCTTTGTCCTAATAGCGCTACAATGGATTCATCAAATGCTAACCAACTTGGCGAAGAATAAATTATACTTGCGTAAAGCCTAGAAGCGGTCATTTAAGAATTGTGGAAGCAGGTGTGGGAGAGCGCGTGAGTGTCGACGTTTGCTTCTAAGTGACTGCACACATTTGTCGTTTTCTCACGTGATGTCGGAAATCCTTGTTTTGCCTGTTTGGGTAAAAAAAAAAAACATGTCTACATACATTGTATGCCTTCGGCTGTTATCTCCGTACTGTGTGCTATAACTGGTTATTTAAAAGGTGCCGCTGTTCACATTTCCTTCTTCAGTGAGCCGCACCGATAGGACTGTAGGCATCTTTCGCTATTTGGAATAGCTCTTCCATAAAGTTGCGAAGACGCGAAAAATACATATGGAAACAATGCACATTGGCAATGTTTGCAGCTTTAGAGGATATCATTCACTGAACAAGCTACTTTGTGTCGTAGGTACTACGTCTTGGTATTTAAAACAAAAGTAATGTTTAGTATGCATGCAGTATAGAGTCAGCAGCAGCCATGAAAACTCCTGGCACTTCTTTGAGTTACCCTTCTATTGTTTTCAGTGACTCTTTCAACCTGTAGCGCTTTCTTTCGTGTCAATGACTTCTTTTTTATCTCTCTCCTTTTCCTTGGTTCTAGCTGTCAGCTTCAGCCGGGTGAACAGCGATTATCAGCCGCTTCCTCAGACAAACAAAGAAGTGCTTTCGTCGACGCCTCGCAAGTCGCTGGACGTGATCATACCAAAATCTGTGCCACTGGCCAATTCGACGCCGCCAAAGCCCATCCTGAACCACCGAAACTCGACCCCAGCAGTGTCGCCCATAGCAAATGGCCTAGGTAACCATCTCGCCAGGATTTTCCAGTATTTAGGTCGGTCGGCGGGTAATCACAAAGCTTAGACTTGGGAGGGAGGGGGGGTGGGAGGGGCTTATTGGCACTGCGAACTAGTAGTACAGTCCAACCAAAATTTTTTTATGGACCACCGCATCTGAGAAATAGCTGAATACCTCCACAGCCTCACAGCGCAGCCTCGTATATACACTTGTAGCCTCTACAATATAGTTTATACGAAACGCATTGTGATGTATGGTTTCGCTGGCCGTACTGTTTCCAGGCTGCTCGGAACTTCAACCTTTTCTTAGAACCCGCGATCGCTGAACCTTTGTGGTAGATTGTACGTGCTACCAGGCTAGAATACACCACGCGCACGCTTGGAGTTAGTCAAGGTTTCTAAAATTTTTCGTGAGTGATGCACATCATCTGTAATTATCGGCAGCTGCCCAAGGTTGTAGAATACACATGGTGTAGCGTTGTGACACTGAAATTTCGAAATGTTTGCAAAATTTCACTAGTGCCTCATCGTGTGCAATTTTAGCGATGCCTAAGCTACCCACCATGCATGGCTTTGGGATTATACTTTAAGCGCGTAATGTCGTGGCTCTATTTCCGGGCTCGGTAGTCGCGTTCCGACAGAGGCAGACCGGAAACACGCTTGTGCGTTTAGATATAAGCGTGCGTTAAGGAACTGCTGGCCAAAACACATTGCGAAATAGCTTTTGCGCTAGAAGAGGCAGACAAAGAAAAGGAGTATAGGACACACGAAGCGCTCGTGTGACCTGTACCCCGTCCGTTTCTCTTAGCGCAAAATCTATTTCGCGATGCGTAGTCAACTCGCCCGAATTGCCACTTTGGCTGGTCGAAATTATCCAGAGACTACGTCGCTCAAAGGAATCAACGAATGGATCGGTCAAACAATGAATCAGTGAAATAAATAATCGATCCAGGTAGCAAAGTTTAAGTTGCTTATTTCAAGGTTCAGCGCGCCATCAAAATCACTGATGCCGGTACGGTAACAGAATATGTAGAGCCTATACTTGGCGTAAAGTTTTCGACAAACCGAGAGTGATTGGACAATTAATATAACGCGTCTCCAGTAATATCGATCTGGCAGCTTTTTCGAAGACTGAATAAGTTGGTTACTCAGTGTGCGAATGGCAGTTCTTCGAAAGAATCTGACCTGTCGAATTTAGGTAATTCCTTTTGTTTCCATTGACAAACTTCCTTTGCCTCTCTTCCTTTGGTGCTTCACGGTTAAAGCTGAAGCACTGAAACATTTAAAAGAGAACAACGATGCAAATGTTTTGTAAGAAACACCGCGAACAGCATTATAATTGACAAAAGCTGGGAACGCATCACGAGAAAGTAGTCTGCGACGTCTCTTTCGTTTCCTATCCTAACGATTAGCAGTAGCATTCCAATGGGGCTCTGACCTGTGTTCGGGTAACGGGGGCATCCTATTTAATTTTTCGTGCCCAGACCCGGCGCTTTACAGCTTCGCCTGCAATACCACTATTAATTACCGCATTTACTCGATTCTAACGCTCCATTGATTGTAACGTTCACCTGTTTTCCGTGACCAAAAAAAAAAGAGAGTACAATACCGCTCACCTCCGTGCTTTCATATAGAAATGCTATTTTCTCTCATTTGGCAAAAACAGATTTATTCCCAATACGCTAAGTTGCGATGAATAAAAACACGAATGGAAGTGGCGTACCTTGCCGCCAAGATTTTCACTGCGGCGGTACGAGTCGCGTGGGGCAATAGATATCACTCGTCGTCGCTATTCTACACCTTATCGCTATCAACAGACCAAAGCATTTCATCCTCGGTGCCGTCCATGGCATTCGAAATCCCGCACTTTATAAAAGCCTTGTTGACCATGGCAGACGGGATCGTGCACCATGCGTATTTCACCCATCCAGCAAAGTCCTGTAGCGAGGCACGCTTCATTTTATTGGCGGGCGTGAATTCGTGGCAGTCACTGACAAGCCATTCGGTGTAGAGCGCCGGATTCTATCGTTCACTGGCTTGTTCATACAAACATCGAGCGGCTGTAGCTGCGATGTCATACCGCCGGGTATCACGACAAGGTCGGTATTGCATGCAGCCAGCTCGTCCTTGAGGCGCTGGTCAAGGTGGCATTTGAACGCGTCGAACACAAGCATCCCACGAAGGCCCAAACTGCCGCCGGGTCTCTTCCGCCAAACGTTATCAATCCAGTCAGCGACCAAGTCCGTGGTCATTTTCATTTGTGCGCACAATCACTCCACTCGGAAACGCGATTCCTTTCGGGAGCGTCTTCCGTCTGAAGATAAGATACTGGGGCAGCTTGTGCCCATCCGCAGCGCAACAAAGCATTGTGGTGACTAGTTTTCTCGTGGCCGGAAGACAAAACGCGCACTTCCTTCGCCCCTTCTTTTCAACGGTTGTGGTGGCAGGCATGCCGAAGTAGCACGGCTGTCTGATCGGCATTTCCAATCTGTCTGAAGTGGTAGCCGTTTCTATGGCGCAACATCAAAATGTACCGCTGAGAACTGGGCAATTTCTGTTCATATTCTTCAGGCAATTTTTGGCATATCCCTGTCCGCCTTCGAAGAGAAAAGCCTTCTCATTTTCATCAAATTTGATAGCCAGCACCGGTTCGCCTTGAAGTCACTCCGCGTTGGCCCTTTCTGTAGGACTAACTGCATCGCCCGTGCTTTGAGCACATCGGTCGTCACAGGCCGCCGTGCCGCTCGCTGCTCTTGCACGTATTCTGCGAGCAGCTCTTCTACTTCGGCGAAGCGGCCCTGCTTCGGTCAAGTGAGACCCTCCCTTGTTGCTTTGCTGGCGAAAATATTCTCCTTATGTTTGCGCCAGTCCTGCACGCAAGTTCCGGGAACTCCGAACGCCCGTGGTGCGGCCCGATTTCCGTCCGTCTCTGCGCACACGATAACTTTCCTTTGAAATGCGGCATCATGGTGGACTCGGCGTGTTTTCGCAGTCGGCGCTTCCGTGCTGATTGAATAAACTCAGAAAACGGGAAGACAGGCGGTAGACTAGGTTACACCAGTGCCTGGTTACACGTACAACATGGAGTTATGCACATGGAGGAAGGTGCGGCAGTTGGGCTAGGAGCGCGTGTGAGGCGGCCATTTTTCGAATGCCGATGGCGATATGATAACTTGGATTTAGGGTCGTACTCGATTCTAACGCGTATTGCAATTTTTGGACCCGTTTTACCGGAAAAAAAAGGTGCGCGTTAGATTCGAGTAAATACGATATCGCTTGTTTAATCAGAACATATTATGAGCCGAGACCCAAGCAGCGAGGCATGACTCAAGCTATTAGACAACTTGGGTCGCTGTTTATGAGCCACTGCTTATTGTGCGAGATCGTCCAATCATCCAAAGTGGCCTGAGAGAGAGAGAGAGAGAGAGAGAGAGAGAGAGAGAGAAAGAAATAGAGAAAGCGTTGATGAGAAAAACGTGGAGAGATCAACCTGAGTTGTGTGGCTCTAGCGTGCTACTCCACGTTGAAGAAGGGAAGGGCAAAGAAAGCTATCGCTTTAAAACACACAAACACGACAGTGACAGAAATGCTGTGAAGGAAAAGTTATTTACAGTGTGTCATTGGATGCCTCTATCACGTGGGCATGCTAGGAGCGCTTTAGTAGGGCGCACTTGAAATTCCGCACACGGCCATGGCCCGATGAAACTACCACGAAGCTACAAAGCAAGCCCGCTACATCAGCAGTTAGAATTAGATTGTGGGGTTTAACATTCTGTAGCTTCAAAGTAGCCTATGAGTGGAGGACGTGGGATTAAATTTAAGCGCCTGTGGTGTTTACAGCGAAGCTGTTAGCCTCTCGGTGGTCGGAATTTCTTCCGTCCGTCCTTTAACAAAAATTATCACCACCAGCTTTGGCTCATGCCCCTCTAAGTAAACAAAAATGTAGTGGTTCAACCCCCTCGTAATGTAGATGCCACAACCACTTAGCAAAGTGAAGCGAATAGTGTATACATTCATTGGAATCATGCATACAACGTACAGAACAACCTCCGTTTCAATAAAGAACAAGGTCAAAACGAGCTTCTATCATCATTAGGAATGGCTCATACATCATTAAGCACGCAGAAATGCATCGGCTCATACCTCCGTAAGCAAGCAAATACTGAAATGGCTCATACCTTCGTAAGGATCTCTCCTGTGGCATGGCACATCATCAGAGTCAATGAAGTGAAATTCTCCAATGCAGAAAAGAACGGCAGGCAGTTGCTCTGATTCTTAGCGCATACGACTCCAGACATTCCCGCAGTCAACCTCAACGAGGTCTTACTCGCCGAGCGGAGCAAAGAGTGACTTCCATCGGTCAGGAGAACGCGGAGGAGGAAATCTGTAGAGAAAAAGATATATTGACAAAGTTTAGCGATATTACTAAATTCTATCAAAATTGGAGGCGAGCATTCCCACCGTCTCACACTAAACTGAACAGAGCTGAGTCCGTTACTTGGAGGCGACTACAAACAGAAACTTAAACGAGTCCCGTGCAACTAAACTTTCTACCCCGATATATACGAGACCGATATGTGCAAGCTATGCAAGTCTGTTGGAGCCACCCTTCAAAAGATGTTGTGGGGATGTGAAATATACCAAAATAAAATGGCAGTCTCCCCAGAAAATATACGGGTGCGGTGGTCGGCCGTGCTGCTCAGCTCAGAACTCCAAGATCAACTTTGCGCCGTCCAGCGAGCCAAGGAAGCCGCACGAGAACAACAGCTCCCAGTGGCCATCTAGGCGGCCCCAGGCCCGGGCCTCCCAATCGCCTGATTCCAAATAAAGTTATCACATGACATCGTGAGGCTGAGGCTACTAGCACTTTGCAAAGTGAAGAGAATCGTGCGTGAATTCATTGCAGTCACCCATACAACACCCAGAACAGTACGTTTCAATAAAGAACAAGTTCAATATAAGCTTCTGTCATGAGAAGCAATGGCTCATATTCTCGTAAGCAAGTAAAAAATGCACTGAATCATACCTGCGTATGCAATGGCTCATACCTACGTAAGACAGACCACAAGCGCCCAGCAAAGTGAAGCGAAACGTGCACACATTAATTGAAATCACCCATACAACACATATAGCAGCATACATTCCAATAAAGAACAAGCTCAAAACAAGCATCCGAACCATCAGTAAAGCCTTGCATACCCCCTCAGCAGTTGTAGCGCTGGTTTTGCAAAAGCTTGGCAGGACATCCACTTTCGCAGGGCCGGGATGGTGAGTCAATTTTTTGCAGCGAAGCTGTTTATGGCTAGGATACTATAGAATATTCGTGACCGCACACAGAAAACTATCATCATGAATGGCTCATACCCCTGTAAGAGCTCATACCCCCGTAAGCAAGCAAAAAAGCAGTGGCTCATGGCCTTGTGAGGCAGAGGCTACAAGCACTCAGCGGAGTGCACTGAGCAGTGCTTACATTCTTTCTAATCACGCATACAACATACAGAACAGCATGTCGAAAACTGTCATCGTCAATGTCTCGTGCCCCCGTAAACAAGGAGGAAACGTAATGGATCATTGTCCCATAATGATAATGGCTACTTAATTTGCGTCGGTTAATTGCGATGACACTACCCCTGAGGTGGTTGTCGGCGATTTAAACGTGGGTGTGTCGGGACCGAAACGGGAGTGGATTACACGTTTCGTGTTGCAGACATATCGCTTGCAATGCCACACCGATCCGACCCAAGCGACCACTCAACGGCGTACGTGCATCGATTTGACATTATCAGAGAATGTGTGTGCAGCTGCGGGTATGCTGAGCGGTGAATATCATAACGACCACAAAGCCATTCTCACCTTCGTTACTAAGTGACAGTGAGTGATGCGATGAAGTCTTTATCACAAGTTTTCCTACTACGATGTTTGCTGCTCCGCTGGTCATTCACCTTCGCAGGGCGCAATGACCTTGACTGTTTTAACGTGCACTCAAATCGGGGGGCCCAATCGTTTTTCATTTCACCGCCACTGAGATGTGGCCGCCACAGCGGAGAATCGAATCCGGTACCTCATGCTCACCAGCAGGATGCTATAATCACTGAGTCACTATAATCACCATTGGGGTTTATCTTGCAGGTTACTTGTTGCTGTAACATTGCACGAAAGTGTGCCGTTTTTTATTCATCTATAGTGAAGTGTTTCTTTGAAGTATCCAGGAACCTGCCAATTTGGGACCGGCAAAGATAAATTGGAAATGTACGAACAGCAAACGCTTACACAGTGGCGCAGCAATAAGGTTCTGTGCTGGATACATCGCGGTTTTTGCTCTAAAAGCGAGAAATATGTTATGGGGATGAGAAAGAATCACGGACAGAGGCACGACTTACAACTTATGAAAATTTCGCCCAACTTCTCTGCTGCCCTTTCTGGTACCTGTTTACAAGCTTCTAACTCCCAAATTTGTGCTATATTTGTACCGTGTGGTAGTATATGTACCATGTGGTTCATACAGTACATATTTAGAAGGGCCACAACTTTCACATATTTCACATTTTTTTCACATATTTTGTACATTTATGTATTATATGATACATGCAGTTCATATTTGAATTTTTTGAACTTCCAAATATGTACCACTTTACTAAATCGAAATTCACAATCTGATATGCTGAAATGGGCTCAAGATGCTAAAATGCCACCAGAATGACCAAATTTAATTTTGGTGTGTGCAAATGAGTGAGGAGTCCAGAACACTACGGGAGGTATAAATAGTTTCCGCATCTCTTCCTTTTTTTGCAGGTCAGCATAAGTCAAGGCGACCCATATCCACTGCTTCCCAAGAGCTCGAATGGGATCCTGCAGCCGATCACGACATTCTGGGATCTTCGGTAAGTCACGGCTTGGCAGATCCACAGAACGGATGTAGATTCAAAATCGAGTTAAATCAAGTGTTTAATAAGCATAAATAATCGTAAGGAAATGTTCTAAAGACAGTACCCTAAAACTTCTCTACGAGTTGTCTGAAGGGTCCAGATATTATTGAAACAAATAGTATGAAACGAATCTTCACTTACATGAGGGAAGCGCAAGACAGATGCATAGTTTCATAATGGAAAACAGATTATGCTAAGCAGTACGGGTCGTGACACACAGCAATGAAAGAATAACTGAAACTACAAGTCAGTACTTAGAACGTTTGAAAAGGAAGCAGATAAGGAAAGGTAAACGGGAATAGAAGGAAACTGGGTATACGGCATTGTGAGAATACTTTTTCAGAAGCCATTCGCTGTGCCAAAGCACTGATCAATCAATTTAACAAGATCACTTTGGTTAAAATGGCGCTCTTGCGATAATCTGGCTCACTGTAGAAATCACGTGGTGTGTGCTGGTAGGAGAAAGAAAAAAAAACGGGGGACGCTAGACTTCTCACAAAGCAGAATTTCGTTAACTGGTTGCTCAAGTTTGTTGTTGAGCTTTTGCGTTATCAGACCTGCTGCTTGGGGTGTAATGTTTAACACACAAAACGGGTTAAGCTCTCATCGTTGTTTCAGCATTTTATCATTTACTTTGACATACCCGTAGTTTATTTGCTTGCCAATAAACATAGTCTCAAAAAAGTTTTGCACCTCTTGGGGCATATCTTGCCCCACCACAATAATCATCACCTGCCTCGCTTGCGCCTCCTTTCTTGAAAAGTCAGCGCTCGCTGCTTTCCTCTCGAGAATGCTACGTCACGCTGATAACGCGCATGCCCTTCGTGACTTCGAAGTACCGGGTCTGCAGCGCAGCGTTAAGGAAAGGAACTGCAAGAAAGACGGCGATTATTGTTGTGGGCCAAGATAAGCCCGAAGGGGTGCGAACTCTTTTAAGGGTGTATGCGGAAATCTAAATCAGTTAAAGCATCAACGAAACAAAGTGATATGTAAATTCAGCACGGTGATGCGAGGGCCCCAAAATGAAACTCATTTTCTTAGTTAATGAATCAACATGTTTGCGGCCGCATGCGTCAGAGAATAGACAGCTGGTGGCACGTGCATTATTCACGACGTCTATATCTGTACGTAATTCATAAGCTCAGCACTCTTCGTACAGTCATTTGCACTTGTGGTGGTGGTTCTTCTATGTGGTTGTGGCCGCTTAATGTGATCAGATGTGCTGTCTTTTGTGATGTGTGCTCGTTTCCTACTGTCGCATATTTGTACATGCGTGCCAACCTCGTTATAACACGGAGATTGAAATTCTCCCGCCCAAATCTCGCGACGAGGCCGTTAGTTCCTCGCTTTTCCGTGAGGTGGCGCCACCGACTTGAAGCGCACGTGTTTCTTCTTTGAAGGAACTGAGTGCCATGGATCTTGGAGATGACGAAGACTTTCCCGAGACGCCCAGGAAAGCGAGCAACGCAGAGTCGATGGTAAAGAAGCGCCCTCTGTATTACGCGCCAATTGCGTCCACGAGTGAAGTCACCATCAACAGTTTTTAGGCGACTGTGCCTTTTTAATGTTAGCACTGACAGTTATTCCTCGCAAAGATATTTCTCCTTCATTTATTTTTTCGTCGAGACCAGGGCGCAGAAACAGTTCAGACGGTTGAGTATGTCTCCTTTAGGCGGAGTCAGTTCTTGGGCTTTTCTATGATGACTCCTCATAAATGGCCTTGTAGAAAAATTTTGAAATGAATAAGAGTACTTTTCAAGGTCCACAGTGGGTCAGGGAACACTGGCACAAGAAAGACAAGCTATTCCCTGACGCTTAGGAAAAGGAAAATTTAGTTTATTTTCTCATAGAGTTTAGTTCACCTTAAAAAGAATCATTTTAAGGGGACTTAAAGAACAAGTGTGGGCTCACAAAATTTGCACTGACCTAAAGTAACCTTAGATTGAAGAGCTTTGACGTGTCACGCAAATGTGTTACTTGCTCATTATAATGAACTACGACTGCATATTTTATTCATCATTTCATATCGTTCACGGAACGTCACAAGCAGGTCAGAAGTTAACTGCCAAGCACATTTAGATTCTGGCTGTTCAACGCGCATATGATCCCTGCGATGGCCAACAGGATGAGTTTACCTTTTTTCTTCTTTTTGTCTACTCAAGAATTTCTTTCTTAGTCTTCGATGAAAGTTTCTGCGCCCTGGATCTCAATATTTACGGGGAACAAACTTGTCATCCATGACCGATCTATCGCCGTAATCATTTATGAAGTGTAAATGCCGAGTCCTCTTCATCACGGGACAGATAAGAGTTGTGACGCTTTCAGAATCACAGTAGTGTCAGTCATGGTAAGCACTACACAACCATGTTTCGCAGGGCGAGATACACAATATAACCTATTTATCAAAAATTCCGCATCTATCAGAGACCATTCCATTAACAAACAACAATCGACAAGCTAGAAAAAAGACTGGAGACGTCGCGCTGTATAAAGGCGTCGTGGAAATCGGTAAGGGATAAAGTGAATTTGGCCCTAATGGGTCCTTGCGCAGAGCAAAGGGATTAAAACTCTCCTAGTGCGTTTACGGATAGAACAGTTAGCTCAGCAAAAGCTTTTGCTTGTTTAAGTGTTCAGTGACACGGCATGGCTAGAGCGCATACGAAAGACTGCCTAAAACGAAAGTATAGCAGCAAGAATGTTCCTTTTGTTTTGCAGACAAAAGTGATGTCTTTCAAGATGTGTTTATGGTGTGATCAGCTCCGTGCTTAATTTCCGTTATTCGTTGATTTCAGTAGAATATTAGTGCGAGCATTCGAATGCTATTTCCCCATCACCGACTAGTGGCTGTTCTGCAAACTGATTTTTTCCCACATCTTTCGCGGAGACGTTAAAGTAACAAATTTTTCATTGGAAATCGGCCTTTCATCAACATTTTGCGTTCTGTATAAAGGGTCCGAAATCATCACTTTGATCGTTGAGAATAGCTTGAATACTTTTTCAAAGATCCATGTTGGCACAGTGGCGAGTGTTTGAATGGCAGGTACGCTATTTTCGGAAAGTAAGCGTTCAATGAGTGTCACATATATTTTCCCCCCCATTCCAAGTTTCCTATCACCTGTGATACAGAGTGCGTTCTATCGACCAATGACAGGTTCACAGTCACCTTTGCGTTGTGGTGAAAACCAGTTCCTTCTAGGTTGTTCCGCGCGTATATCAGAAGGCTGCTTTAGGCCTCTTTATTTAATTTAAAGCAAGAGCATTATGAGAATTTTAAGCTGTATGTTATTACCCCCTGTTGATGTCTGCGTTGTCCTGTGTGTCTTCTCCCGTGGTTTCTTTTTTTTGTCTTTTTGTCACACTCTTGGTCTGTTCTTTCACTGTTGTGTTTGTGACTGTATGCCGCAGTGTGGTGCCATGTTCTGTTTGTATGTGAAGTCTCCTATTTATGACATCCTCACACAGTTCACAGAATGACGCGCCATTACATGCTTCACTGCACGAACCGAGAACAGAAAGTGTGTATATAGCCAAGTCACTATCTTTATGTAAACAGCACTGACAGCCCACGTCATGTATCACGATAGCACCGATTTTATAAATTAAAATTTGTCAAAGAACTTGTTGTCCGGTGTGACTGATTCTTTTGCAAAAATCAAATACAGACAGGTGTATAAACGTCGGGCAAACATAGAAAACCAACGGCGATTTTTCTATTCCATCTTACTGGTGCATGTGGCGAGCGGTGATCATTTCTTAGCTCTCTTTTGTCAGTATGACCTCTGCTAAATGTCCAGCGTTTGTTGCTTTTACTTCTGACATTTTCATCATAGTATTCCAACTGCATCTTCATCTGACATCTATTGGCTTAAAAAAATAATACTATTCTTGCCTGTTCTGCTAAGCATCCTTTATGTTTATTTGTTGCTGGGGCTTTCTGTGAACCTATCGCTTACTAATTATATTACATGCTTTATTTTGAGGCACTTAATCTGCAACATGCTGGGCGCACATCGGCAGGATTCGCGTCTTTATCATGCGCAAAAATACATAGGAAATCACATGTTTAAGGGCTTCGAAACGTGGGAGTGGCAGCTGATTTTAGCATCTACTGCGGAGGCGCGATTCTTTCCCCATGTCAGAAAAAATAGTTGTTGCGTGACTCCGATTTATCCATATGAAGATGGTATATGTGCAGGTGCGGAGAAAAATAATTTGAGCATGGGAGCTTGGGCCGAACTGCATCTCATTGGGACTGAATTTTTTTCACGGCCGGTCTGCGCGCATGTTTAATCTAATCTCTTGCTTCTTCTTAAAACTTCTAGAGGGCATTGCGATGCAGTTAAGCCATAGCTTCCGTGTTCCAGTGGATTTTCTTCCACACCTGCACGTATGTGTCATAGTTTGGCTAATCTTTGGAGCTAAAAAAAAGTTAAATTAAATTATGAGGTTTTACGTGCCAAAACCACTTTCTGATTATGAGGCACGCCGTAGTGGAGGACTCCGGAAATTTTGACCACCTGGGATTCTTTAACGTACACCTAAATCTAGTACATCTAGTAATCTAGTACCTAAAAGTACACGGGTGTTTTTCGCATTTCGCCCCCGTCGAAATGCGGCCGCCGTGGCCGGGATTCGATCCCGCGACGTCGTGCTCAGCAGCCCAACACCATAGCCACTGAATCTTTAGAGTTGCCTACTCGCAGAGGGAACAGAGAAAAGAACACGAGTATTTGACACACAACATAAATAGATTGCTGTGAATTGCTCAGCACGGGGAGTTTATAGCGTAGACGTATCGACGCATGCTAAGGCTGCTGGCTGGAATGCTTGCTCCAATGTGCTCGGCACAATTGCCAGAAGACTCAAGTTTATGGGCTGCGTCAGTATATGCGATAAAAAGAAACTGTGCTTGGTTTGTTCACTGCGAGGAATAGACACCAGAACCACACGTGTCTCTCTAAAGAAACTGTAGGCCGACATGACAGAAAACAGGTCAACAATAATTCTTTTTTATGAGAGCAAACGTAGAAAGCGAGCAGACAGCATGCACAAGGCTTATACACTTATCTTGCATAAGGTTAACGAGACAACAAGGATAAGGATACGACGCGTCGTTCCAGGCTCTTTCCAGCCAGCGGCAAAGGTGTCCAGATGCGAGACAATAACGTTCTTCATTCTACACTTTTTTTCATGAATTCGGCAGTTGTGCGAGCGAGCGATGAACTTGTTCTACTGTTCGTCGAATCTGCCGAACGAAAGGGGGCTTGAAGCGTCTCGCTCTTAAAGAGCCTGGAACTTCGCGTCTTAGTCTGCGTGTAAAACCTCCGCACCTTTCATGTGATTGGGCCTCTCTGGCGTCGCTTTCTCTTGCAGCCGTCAAATGCCTACACACTGGGAGCGTATAGCGGTAGCTTGATATTCACCAACGCCCCCTACGACTCTCCGTCCGACTGAGGGATGATGGGAACGCGCCGACCCGGAGCGCTCCGTGGGGGCACCTCGGCGAAACTGCGGTTGGTAACCCTGGTTAGGGTTAGGCCGGCTTCTTCGCCACAAGTTGTGCCCAGGACAGTTTCGTCCCTCCTGTACAACAGCGTGTGCCGTGTGAAAACATGCGTCTACTGCCCCTCACTTATGAGAACGAACTCGACCACCCATCCGCCCTGTGTGCGCTGAGAAGACGTGGTGGTTTCTTTTTTTCTTGTAGAGCTCGATAGTGCTTATTACCAGTGCCATCGCGAACTATTTCGCAATCGACCAAGGACACTTCGGTCCCATGGGTGCTTGCTCAACGTGGTTATGAGGACTCAGAATGGCATCTCATAACCGTGCCAACTTTCAGTGTCATTGCAACAATAGGAGCGAGTCTTTTGTTTTCTTCGAAAGAATGACATTGCAGCTTTAGTAGCTGGAGTTTTCTTCTAAGGTGGCGTCATTCTATCTCCTCTTTAAAGTGCTCAGATCCCGCTTAGCCACTTGGAGTGCAGCAGTAACAAACCCTTTCGTTCTTTCCTCGTGGCGGCGCAAGAGTGGGCAGTTTGGTCTCCAATGAAGAGTCGTTCCAGCGCCCGGCATCAAGGCAGCCTCCATTGCAGAACCAGCTCAAGTGGCTCTATTATGCGGAACCAAAGAATATAAGCTGCACCATTGCGGTGGTCGTATTCACTAGGCTGCTGCTAAGCACGGGATGCATGTTTAGCGCGCAATAGAATCGCGCAGACTTCTAGATGCCATCTGTGAGACAGCTGACCAGCTGAAATTGCGGCGTTATTTGTGCGCTTAAGTTTTGTGCTGAAGACAACTCCGCATGTTTCCCGGGGCAATCCATCAGCTCGATTACATTATGGGCGTGGCTGTCGATGAGGGAATAGAGTCTTGCGGGGATGGGGACACCGACAGCTGCAGTGATGTCCAGCAATGCTTTTATTGTTTATCGTGCGGCTAGTCTTAGCGGTTACTTGTGTTGTGAGCTCATTTTACGTATCATGCCATTCTTTGTTGTTCCAAGTTACTCTTTTTTAGTGTAGGCCTACAGACGCTTAGTTGCTTAGCAGGCTAAAACTGTCGTGCCATGGGAATGTTTTAGTTAGGCCTTAGAGCTCATTTTTGCTCATATATGCTTTACCGAGGAGTAGAGGTCTAGGAATTCATGAGAGGTTGAACCCACGTCCAGTATTTTGTACATTGTCCCTTAGGCTATATGTCGAACTTCACTGCAGTACACCATGGCAACTTACAGCGTTTATTCGTAACTTTCATGCTGCGTTATAGCAGTGCTTTGCTACTGACCAAAAAAAGCAACGCTAGAAAGCCACAAAGGCTTCACGACCAAGTGCCATAAATACGCATGTCAATGAAGGGTCATACCTTCTCGACTTTTCTATGATTGAAATTTGATGAAATTCAGGTGACCTTCCGAAATAGCATTTTTTTCTGTGTGTGCTGCCCATTGAGCTGCGCTGATGCAATGCGGGGAAGTTCGACAAACGGTATCATGAGCAGAGTCCGAAATTTCTCGGTATGGCTACAAGTACTGTATAGTAAGCCATCTTGATCAACAAATATTCTGGAGCCGATATTTTAATTACGTCCACAGCGTGAAGCAGGTTACGTTTTCGCAGTTTGCTCACTTACCGCGTGATACAGGGTATCACGCTTCATTGAATGCATTTTCAATCATGTTGAACATGAAAATATTTTAGTACAGTACCTCATACCCAAATAATGCACATTTTAGTATGATACCCACAACCGGTGTAATAACGTTGTTACACTATGCCACAAAGCAGTTGCAAAAGTTAACATATTTCGAGAGAGCAAAGACACATTTTCTGTAGGCTTACTCAGGCGGCATTTATCACAGCAGCTAAGCATTTTCACCAAAGTCACGGCACGTATTGAGATGACATAGTCAACAGTGAACATTCCAGTGGTCTTGATACTTATCACGATAGTGCCACATCTGCAGTTGCCTGAAAACGCACTTTGCGGTAAACATTTTTTTAATGTAAGGCCGTGTTTTAATTCATAATGACAAATTATTCCTTGCATGCAGGGTCCAAATGAAACAGTGCGTTGTTTATACTGCAGTGTGTGAAAAGGATGGGAGTGCTTTCATGATATGTTGTGACGGTGTGTCGCGTTTATTTGCGAATTAGCGGTGATAGGTCAGCCAAGGCAATTTATCGAGCCAACCCCAGGGCAGTCGATCCTCGTCCTCTTCGCATTTAACCCTCCTCTTGCGCGTATGTACACATAGGTACAATATATACATACATTCCACTATATATGTTTTTGCCGGTAATAAGAATTCAAGACCGCTTTTACACGGAGTACTGTTTTTTCGTTGAGCGATTTGGTCATAAGAAAGTTTATTCCTCCTGTATGTAAGGCATTCAGTAGAAAAGTCGTCTGACAAATTCGATGAGCCACAAAGCATTTCGCCATGTTGCCCTAGCGCTGCAACAAGATGGGATACTCGTCCGGCCTACTTAAAATGCTTGTAATTTTTTTGAGAACGGCAGAAACCCAAGTTAGTGAAAGCTGTTTGATTCCACAGCCTGATTGCGTGTATCGGACAGTGGCTTCCTGACCAAGGCGTTACCTGTGCTCCGCAGGTAAACCTGGGAGGTGTATCAAGCAGTTCGCAATAAATGGCTTTGACATCCACAATGACAACTGCTATTCCAAGTTGACGTCTTTTTCTATAATCGAGATGAGGCCTGAGTGAAGTATCTATGAATGTTTATTTTTTTCCGCATGTAGCTGCGCAATGAAGTTATTTAGCTTCACAGTGTTTTAGAACCATCGTGACGGTATTTTCTGGACGACTTGGTTGTGTTATTCAGATCTCACTCCTCATCAATGAAACACAAGATCATTCCTTTCTTACAAACGTGTCGCCCAATGTTTTATGTAGAGTTCATCGATTTCGCAAATATAGGTGTGCTTTTCTCCTTTTATAATTTTTGTTTGCTACTTTATGTTGTGTTTTGCATCATCTCGCAAACAACCGAATAGTCGCGAACGACTTCATTTCCTTGAATAATTCGTGTGTGACTGGTGGGAAGAGTGGCTTCTTTGGTGTTTTATAGGTTGAAAGCGCGTACAAAATTATGTACCAGCGTGGCACTTCGCAATAAAGCATAGGAGAATATACATTTTGTTGTGCGCATGTTGCGATTGTCCGCCAAGAAAACTTATTGTTCCAGTGTGTTTTTTCAATTTTGCTAACCATTGCGCAAGCTGCCGTCAGTTGGTTTAACAACATTCTTTTGGTCTGTTGTTCTTCTATAAAGCCACCCAACATACATAGTAAAATATTTGGCGCACGACTGACAAGGACACATGAAGGGGGACACACGAGCGCTTTTCATAATTTCTGCCTCATAGGTGCGTCTTTACTGCAGAGTTATTACTGACGCCAAAAGCTCTTAGGATTAGGCGTGTAAGTTGAAGCTTTTATGCCAACATGGGTAACAAATTTGTAATATTAATTAGATTAATCCACTGCGCAAAATTATAATTAGGGCACTGCTGTCAAATCAGCGTTGGTCAATGTTGTTCCACCAATGCATGCAATGTGTGATCTGTGCTGTGTTCTGCTTCATTCTTTAAATTTCTCCTCTTGCTCTTCCTTTCCTCTTTCCTCCCCTCCTTCCTATCTTCCATTTCTGTGTTGCTGTCACCTCCCTTCTGAAGAGTAGGCAGGCATTGTGCCCCTTCCGGTGGCAGTTGCCAGCCTGCTCCTCGCTTTCCCTTTCCTGTTAATTGTATATATGTGTTCAAAACAAATAATAATAATAATAATCGATGCCTACAATAAATCTCTTATGAAGCATTAAACAAATTAGTAAAAAAACTGCTTTTATCACACATTTCATCCCGTAATATCTTAGCCGTATTGTTCTAGAACATTTGCAAGTGACCGTAAATTGGCTGAAGTACTTAATGCCACATGTTTCAGAACTTTCTAATATTGAGGTCTCTCCATTTTAACTATCCGCCAAAGGAACTTAACCCTTTTAGTGAAAGGGTTTCCTTAAACTCTCTGGAAACAATCCTGCCCTGGATGTAGCATAATAGAATAAAATATTCCAAAGGTGAAATATATATATATGTATATAATCACCAGTGTCGTGTAGCACAATGCTAATTGTTGACCTCGATTACCCTCCGAGGCACACAATATTTGCATGAGAAACCATAATGAATGCTGTAATTAACAAAGTCTCGCTGATTAACTCAACTGATTACATCACAAATTGCAATCTCCAAATGGTAGCCAGTGACTTAAATCGAAAGTCATATTCCCTTGGAGATAATTCTGAGAATGGCGCTAATTTTGATTTATGCGTTCCCAAAGTTTGCGATGAAATGCATTGGTGTTCCAGTAACTTTTGAGATACAATGTATAAAAAGCGCCTTTTGCTGAATAAGTAAGTAGAACAACACTGCATTTTCACTGAAAGCTTGAAGTGTGCTTATCTCAAAATTGGTGCAAGCTTCAAAATTCTTTACAGGTGGCTGTGCCATTTAATATCACTGGCTTCAATTCATGCATTGCAACGTGTTCGCGGAAATAGTTAGTGGAAGTAATGCCAGCGTCTTCGGATTTTGAAAAATCTGCTAGTAATAAAATAATACACTCTATATCTGTTAAAAAATGACGAAAACAAGAGAGGTGTGCTATGCATGAATGGTTTTGTGTAACGCCAGCTATCGTCTGCATGAAGCGAACGTGCGTGTCTGAAGAAAGCAGCAGTACGCAGGCACAAACGATAGTATGAAGGCTATGGCATAACGACTTATCTTTCTTTTTTGTTGTTGTTGTTGTGGTACGACGGCGGAGAAAAGCTATAACCTGCTTCGTGAAGACCTAGCCCGATACCGAAGGCGGTTCCTTTCTGGCACGGCACCTCAAAGTGCTAGCATCATCTAGGGAAGAATGGGAAAGGTGGCACGCTCGTTCTTTTATGCGCAACTTGTTGCTACTAGACGTGACGCAGGCGAAAGCAATGGTAGGATTGACGACCACTCGTACGTTTTATTCGCTAGTCTGGGGCCGAATCTAAACTACAGCGCGTGCGCAAGTGCTTCCGGTCGTGCCACGCGACATGCTTCACCTATCTCTGTGTGCCAGACGTGTGAAAAAAAAAACGAGTTCATAGTTGCACGAGACAAGGATGCACTTAATTGTGGCCTAACAATAATTAGAAAAGAGAGAGAGTGTGTGGTCTGATGGTTAGATCACCGGGATGGACTGAAAGTGGAAGGCTCAAAGCCACCTGCGGACACTTGATTTTATTTTTATTGAAGAAGCCTGAGATGATGCGAGACAGGAAGCTACATATCTGGCTGGGATGAACCAAAGAGTTCTTTGCGTTATAAGAGCCCCCGACGATCGGGAACCTAAGCAACGCAACCTCACGGACGCATGAGTTAAATTGTAGAGAGCTGATAGAGTAGTCCCGTGGTCGGAACCTACCTGAGATGCAGTTAACGACAAGAAATTGTCAGCCGATAAAGTTCAACCGATTTATTTTGTTGGAAATTCAAGGAACATCTCCTGCAGGCAGAGGCAGTGACACGAAAGCAGAAGAAAGAAGAATTGGCGGTTCTCACGCATGTGTGTGAATCGGTCATTAGCGAAGCTTTTAATGACATTCAGTGAAATGCATTCACCTCGCTTCGCCTTCTTCACTTCTACGTAGCTCAACATTTATCGCTCAATGCACACTCAAGTTCCATTCTGTTCGCTCAACTGCTTTCTCCACATTCGTACGCTTCTGTTACCGACTTCTTCGCTTCTCTGCAGCCGATAGCTTCAGTTTTGTGGCCGACTTGTCCTTCACTTCTCTGTACCTCAACGCACCTCGCTGAATGCAGGCCCTAGTCCCATTCTTTCCATTCACTCTTTTTCTCCATACCATACCGCTTCTGTTGTCCACTTCTTCATTTCACTGCCACTGATTCCTACAATCTCCTGTTGTCGACTCCACTTCTTGGCTCTCCTGCATGCCTAATTTGGCTGCTAACCAATGGTGCATGCCCATTCCAGGGGATCGCTCGCGAATGTTCACATGCCCAGTTGCTCATACCAGACGTCCTAATTCAGACATACACCCCGGAGCGCATGACTAGTGGCCCGGCCCAAGTAGTTGTATGCTCTGCAGTACAGAAGCCATCACCCGCAAGGGGGGGAGGGGGGCAGTGGCAAAGAAAACGTAGTTTAGAAATGGCGATTTATTCCGAAGAATACATTTGCAGCGCGCACAACGTCGTCCTTGTTATACCGCATTACCTGCTGGGGCCTTCAAAGGTGCATTCACAAACCCACCATTCTAGGTGTCTTAACCGCCACAATATTCCGCACATATTTTACAACGAAGCTGTCTGAGGGAGGGAATGCGCTTCAGTTCCGCAACGCTGTTCACGTGGTGTTGGAGGCCGACGTGTGACGGCGTGGTCGATATAAAATGTTAATGCGACGCACTGCTTGCGGGAACCCCGAATTCGGGTGCGAAACGTAACGAATAATGATTATAAAACAAAAGTTACCTTGCGTATATATCCTCATTCCGAACAGACCGCAACATTTACGCACGTTTTCTATTTACTCACCAATCCGTAAGTTTTGTTTCTAACGTTACCTTATGCCGTCCCCATGTTGCTAGGAGTTGCAAGGTCTGCTAGGAGTTTGCGCGACTGTGGTGGTACAGGGCGGTCGCCGTGGTGAACGCAACGGAACCTCCCTGGTAGCCGCCGCTTAAAGACCACGCCCAGAGGGTGTGAGAACTCCGTTCAAACAGCTTCGCTGTCGTTGATGTATCAGTTACCAGAATGGCACACCTCTGCGAAGGTTGTTTTAGTCGCCTGTGGTGCACGATAATGGATCGGTAAGAGCGCCCAGCATCCAGGTACACGTAGCTGGTGGGGCATATATGAGCGTGATCACCAGCGTATTGGAGTGAGCACAGTTTTGTTTCTATCCGCCGCAGGGCGCTAGTGAATCTTTGGATAAGGAGGCAGCCAGACGACAGTTACTGGATAACGGCGACGGCGTTTTAATGATGGCGATGACATGACGAGGGCAATGAAATAGAAAAAGGCGGACGGACGCACTCAACGAAACAAGTTTGTAAATATCAGATGCTGTCACACTAATTGCTAGTGTGCTGCTAGACTACTGACAACATCCATTACTCAACAGCATAGCAGCATCTTCAGGTTCCTGGTAGTCTTGGCTGAGTAAGGCTAAGTTGGCAGTTGGTGCACGATATCTAAATGCTTCTGAGTATTGGACAAGTGACCAGCGCAAATCAACACAGAAATTGAGCACGCTTTGAGCACGTAAAGGAAATTTGGAGCATGTGTCAGCGCAATCTGTGTCACCATATCTGAGAAATAAGTTTTCCTCTGCTTGAAAGTTTGCAAAATTGGTCCTTGACTTAAGCATTCAAGTAACAATAAAAAGGAAAGTCTGTTTGTGCTTTGATAGATCGATTTCTTCTGTTTTTCTTCGGCTTCATACATTTGATTTTATCATATGCTCTCTTTTAAATGCGGTCTTTGTCTTTCTCGCGCCTTTAGTTTGTAGTCGGCGCTCACATGTTTCTCTCTCTGCCTCTTTTGCGTACCTTCTATTGTATTGTGGTGATTTTATCCAGTACAACGATACCTTTGTACATTTCTTTGAGGCTGGGACGTGATTTATGGGGATATGATTTGCACGCTGACAGCAAGCGGTTGACTTCAAGGCCATTGCAGTTTGAAAAATCAGTCGACAGCGGTTTAAATTTAAGAAACCTCGTACGGAATTAATAAACGAGACCACCACACATGCGCAACACAAGGTTATCCGCGTGTCTTCAGAAGTATTGTCTAGTAGCGTCTTTTCTGATGTGCCTCCAGCTTCCTCCTTGAGACTTCTATATGGGCTTTCGTTGTGGGTCCGTTTTTGTCGATGTTTCATGTAAAGTGCATTGTTTGCTGCTTCGCTCTGTTGATTCATGTCTCGTCTGGCCTGTCTAATATGCCAACTGATGTTGCCGAGCCACTTAGGCCACTTGGGCTGTCTGAAAGTGAGTGAGCTTAAGTGACCTATGTTGGATACATCTCTTTTGGAAATATATTATCATGCATCACTTCAACAACATCATACTGACGCGAAGTACGCAGCCCACTAGACCCGCAGGACTTCTGGGCGATAGCAATAATATGTGCTGTGGTGCGCATGGTAATAAAAATATGACCATATGGCAAGCTCTTGCTTATTAACTTCGTGACAGTGTTGCAACTGGGGAGAGTATTGCAACTATGTAAAACATTCGGTGCTTTGAAAAAGAAGTATATTGTTTTTGTCCAGCTGCACACAACAACGCTTCTTGAGTAATTAATGTGTGCGACAGTTTACGTGACGCCTTGTTACATTTATGCTCATTTCGGCTACAGCCAAATTTCATGGCCTCGTGAGGACAGTGGTGAACACGTTCCACTTGTTACAGGATGTTTCGCTGCAGAGGGCAGTAAAATAGATTATGTAGATGAATAGTGACGGCCAGTCCAAAGGCCTGAATTATGCATGCTGACTTATTCAGACAATTTCAGCTTTACGTGGCTGGTGATACCATGATTGTAACGTTCCTTACATGATACAACATGTTGTTTAATAAAGTCTGCTGCGGGCTTCAGAACTGCGCCGGTCCTAAATATTGTAAATTTAGATTTTCCCAACACCAGTGGTGGGCCTGTACTCTCAAGACATATTGTAAAACTTTGCTCGCTCCAAGGAGTGTACAATGGGGAAAGTCACATCTGAAATCATGTGCACCATATGAAAAGCAGAGAATGTTTTTGACCAGATGAACAGCACAGCGAGGTAGCGTGCGCGCTTTAAAATATTTCAAGTGAGCAATGTGTCTTTCCACGATGGAAACTGTTTTACAATGTGAGATGATAGCAGGAGCGAATTGTTTATTCAATGCAACTCTCGCATTAGCATAATGTAAATTATTGTTGAAGGTGAGTTGTATTATAGCTTAATGTACTCCCGTAGCTAAAAGTATATGGACCATGGACCAAGAAACCGAATGTCTTGGCAGCTGATAACGGCAGCCTGAAACTAACCACGACTACACTGCAGTGTTTCTATATGCTACGTTAGACCTTGAGTGTTCAGGTTGCATGGCAAGGCACCTTGAACATTCGCTTCTATCGCAGAAGCCTTGGTGCGTATGCTTTTATCACGGGTGTAAACGCGAACAAAAGAGGGAGGGGGACCGTCAGAATTCTAAACAGAATCAAGGCCAGTTGGGCCAGTTGGTTGGGATTCATACTGAGGGTTCGTTGTAGCGCAACACAAGACAAGGACAACAGAACGTATAAAACGACGACACGGTGCGTTTTACACCTTATTTTACACCTTCTTTTGTCCTTGTCTTAGTTTGCGCTGTAACGAACCCTCAGTATTAATCCTAACCAGTTGGCCCCAGCGCCATGTCGTCGTTTTATACCTTCTTTTGTCCTTGTCTTGTGTTGCGCTGTAACGAACCCTCAGTATGAATTCTTAACAGAACACTAGATTTCTCTAAAAGTGAATGGGTTACATTGAACTTGCTCTGAAAGTGAAATGGCGCCACAGAACATTAGGCACAGCGCGATGCTGAGTCGGAACGTAATAAGGAGTGTTGTTGACTGTATACGAACTATTTGCAGCAGTTTAATGTAGGACTATCGGTTAAGCGGTCTCTCTTGTTTCGCGCCCCATGTACTCCATGAAAGTATCAAATGTTTAGGAAATAGTTCAACCTGTCAAGGATTTTTTTACATTTGTGCGTGTTTGAATGTGCGCTAATGCACACCGTCATCGTGTAAAAGTGTCTGTACATCATGTCTCCGTTCTACTATATTCAAAATAATCTTCTATACACAGCGCTATACCCTTCCAATATTAAAAAATATTTAGTTACTGTGCACGAATGGTTCGTTTTATACAATTAAATCAGATTCAGTGGAAACAGTGGAAGGAGCAACATGCAAGCAAAATTTGCCTGCTATTAAAACACCACATGCGTCTTCGCTAACCGAGCCACTCACGTACAACTGCCATGATACGTCACGGACCCCCGTGTAATTTGGCGATATTGGCAGGTCGAACTGTGTGGTGGCGGTTGTGGTGGTGTTGCAGCATGCGGGGTCAGCCTGACATACATAGCCGGCAACTGTTCCGCCTGAGCCTACCGTGATTGCCACTATGTGTGTCACCAGGCTCGCCAATCGGGCCGATATTTCGCGAGCTGCCCGTAGAATGTGGTCTCGTGGCAGCGCTACCTCAAGATAGGAACCTCAGCATACTAAGTTGTTCCTCTGCGGCAACAACGGCTTGCGCTCTTCCCACCAAAACGACAGTCGGCGCGTAGATCCTTCTAGAACACGGGCAATGAGATGAAGCTCGGAAGGCGAGGCTAGCAAGCTCGTTACGCAAATGGCATATTTTTTTCTCGTTTTCTTCTTTCTTTTATGCTTCTAGCCTGCGGCTCCAGGCGACTTGAGTCGACAGCCTTCGATGCTCACGCTTCGAGGAGAATCCATATATGGAAACCTCTGCAATGTCATGTAGGCGACGACCGGCAGTTCGTTGAAACCGCTTACGCTGGCGTCAACTCGACGTCTGACTGTGACAAGTTGCTCGCGCTTCGAACGCTGCGCACGGCCCTCACGACGAGCTCGGGCAAAACTCATCGAATGTGTTCAAGGTGACGCGGTCGACATCGCGTCATCGGCATTTCCCTGCTCCACAGCGTGACGGCATACGTCGCAAGGAACGCAAGGCTTCACCAGGCATGCATTTTTCTCCACTGCGTACGTCCGGCGCAACGGAAGAGGGTAGCGATTGACTATAGTGTATGTTCCGAGTTTGCCGAACACACTACTGCCAAAAGCCCGCAGCGAAGCGATCATCACAGAAAGTGAAGCCCAGAAGCGTGGCGAGAAGAAAGACCTCTCTGTGTTTTGTGCCTTCACACTGTGTCCCGCTTCCTTTCTTTTTTGTGACTTTAGCTGGCAATTATTGCTGCGGCTTTGTGTCGGTTAATATAACGTAAGTTTGGACACTGATACAGCGTTCCTTGAACCACAGGGCATGGGGCACAATACCGCACCACACACACTCGTAAAGAGACGTGCACACCAAGGAGTAAAATACACACACACACACACACACACACACACACACACACACACACACACACACACACACACACACACACACACACACACACACACACACACACACACACACATACACACACACACACACATATATATATATATATATATATATATATATATATATATATATAATCAAGCCAAGGAATGCACCGATCGGGGTAAATAATTGTGCTTGAAACTGAAATGTACAGAAGGATAAAAAAGGAGAAACGAAAGTGGGCAAAAAAAAATGATTTGCCGCCCATGGAAGCCGAACCCACAACATCCGCATAACGCGTGCGTTCCACTATTGATTCGCAGTGAAAGTGACAAAAATGTTTGTTGATGAGAAAAAGAGAGAGAGGGCAGTAGAAATAACGGCACGCAAAAAAAATGTACAACTGCATTTTATAAATGTGGTAGTGTGGCGACAACGCGAGAACATTCCACATTACTCTGGCGAAGTTAAGACCTGTCTGCATCAAAATGTGGGTTTAAGGATTCAATAAAGCAAAATGCAAAAAATACCGAGAAAAGAAATATCAGATTAAAAGAATCACAAAAGGAAGAACGTATTATACAGTTCTAAGCACAATAGACTTTAATGGTAAATATGCAATTATAGGTAAGTTCCGAAATGCAGATACACTGTAACAAGGTTGCAAGTCAAGCTTGAAATAAATATCGTTCCGTAACCGAGAGAATGGACGCTGTTTTACGCCTTGAAACAACGGATATGCGCTGATTGGCTTGCTTTAAAAGTAAAAAAAAAGGTAAGCTTATAGCAGCTTAAAATTTTGGCCAGTCATATCAAATCTCATATCTCAAAAGCACTCATAAGGCGCATACATTAGTCCCCATGCATGTGCTAATGCCTACTTGCGCGATGAGTAAACTAATAGACGCAAATTGTCTTGCTCCCCCAAAAAGGAAACAAAGGCAAGTCCCATTATACCATTTCCGCAGCCAGGTCCAGTCACTTCTCTCAACATAAATAGTTCAACACGTACATCACTCCCAATCTTCATAAAACTGATTTATTTCATCATCATCGTCATCATCATAACTGGGGGTTGGGGCGTAGGCTTGTACCGTCTGTAATCTATGCGTCTTATCAAGTTTTATTACGACTACTGCTACCCTCTCATTAATGCTGTAGAATTCGTCGATGTTGCCCGCTATGTCCTTATGGATTAGGAATCCTACACCGTATTGCTCATCTGGGAGTCCTCTATATCAGAGGACATGGCCTTATTCAGAAATGTAGAAGCCTCACCAGTTCTAATCTCATTATGCCGATTATATCCCAAACAATGGCTGATAGTTCCTTAGATACCTGCTAAGGTAGCTTTACTCGAAATAGTTCGGGTGTTATACGTTGGGAGGGTCAGGTTCCATTGGCGGCCTTTCCGGGCACAGAGATTCTTAATACCCTCTGCTGCGTTAAAGGCTTGACCGCCACCGTGGTGAGGTGCACCGCAGCTGCTGAGGAGTGAGCGCCATTGGTTGATGGAATGAATGAGTTCCAATCACTTCTCTCAAAAGCACTAGTTCGACACATATATCACGGCCAAAGTATGTGGTGAGGCAGGTTTGCGCGGCAATTAAACGGAGGTGCACAGAGTGGCTTGCTCGAGAAATAACAAAAAATACACAGGCCTGCGCGGCTCGCAAGGCAAATTCGCAGCGTAAGCTGGAGGAGCGGCTCCACAGGAGCTCCATTTTCGGCCCCACGTACTACCATGTCTTCGCGGCAAAGTCTGTTCGAGTCGTTTTGACGAGAACGATCTGAACTGCACGCTCGACGTCGACTGCGAGCTGCGGCTTACGCTGCTTTGCTGCTGTCTGCACAGCTATTTGCTGAGCACACGTTGTTGCCTGGTTGCGGGAGCGTAGATATCTCTACTATTCGCTTCTTTAGCAGTGGTTCATAACATTCATAGGTGTGCCACAACGTGTACCTAAGGGAAAACGCAGGTACACAGATTACGTGGCGCAAATGTCACATCCCTTAACTCGTGGCAAGGTACGTTGATGTTGTTGATGACGATAATGATGGTTTATTGGCATCCCCGTCGAAACGGAGTGGTTACATTAGTCATCTGGCTTGCTTGAGTTAACCAGGTCGAGCTGCATGTCGGACCACCTGGTTGAATATAAGGAAACTGCATTGCAAATTTTGTGCGTGTCGAAGCTATACGGCGCGCATGTCACATCGAGCGTCAACTGGCACAATACCATAGTAATGATGACCTTGATTATTTAAGCGCATTCCCATTGAAACGGGACGGTGACATTCCTCTAGCCTGCTTGAATTCACCAGGGACGCCGCACATGTTTTTCATTACAGCAATATTTATGCATCACCACCATCTTCTTTCTCTTCCTCAAAACGTATTTGACTACCTTGTACCGCTATCTATGCAACTGCTACATGGCGAGCTGCCTGGTGTTGTCATATGCAAAGGGAGCACGTATAGACGTTACACGACGCGCATCGCAGATCCCAAGAAATGTGCCAGAATACGATGCTAATGATGCTGATGGTATATTGGCATTCCCTTTGAAACGCGGCACTTACGTAGTCACCGAACCAGGTTGATTCAACAAGGTACACAATATGTGTTTTTTAGCATCCAAGTATCCACCTGCATAAACTTGTTATCCCTCAAACCTTGTTTAACTACTTTGTACCACTACCTGTGGATCTCCTACATGGAGCCCTACCTGGTGTAATACTTTACAAGATGCAATGCAAAATGTGCATGCATCGGCGCCACGCAGAGCGTATGTCACATTACGTGTCTCGTCGCGCGCTAGGACGCGTTTATGGCGCACTTTGCCTCTGCATGCTAGCAACCGCTGACGTGGCTCAGTGGTAGAGTAGCTGACTTCCGCACCTAAGGCTCGGGTCCGATCAGGACGGGAATCGGTTTTTCCTTTCTCATACTCTCTCAATAAACACATATGGCCGATAGACTTGCCCGAAAAAAGAAAAGGCAAGCCTATAGCCTGTTATAAGTTTGAGCCAGGCAGGTCAAATCACTTCATGAAAAGCAGTGGTTCGAGATACCGATCATTCTTGAGGTATCTGCTGACGCCGATTTGCGCGGTAAACACATATAGCGCAGGTTTTCTTGAAAGAAAAAGAAAAGAAAAAGGTAAGTCTATAGCCCATTATAATTTTACCGGAGCCAGCTCCAATATTATTCCTCAAAAGCACTGCTTCCACACATACTCACTCCCGAGATACGGACAGACAATGATTTGCACGCTATTTAAACACATATTAGCCGATTAACTTGCACGAAAACTTGCCCGTTATAATTTTGTTCCAGCAAGGTCCAATCATTCCCATCAAAAGCACTCGTTCGACAAAAAGTTCAATGTACGAGTATGTGCTGACGCCGACTTGCGCGATTACACATACAGGCGCTGACAGACTTGCCGAAAAGCTGAAAGAAGGGAAGCCTATAGCCCACTATAATTTTTAACCAGTCGGTTCATTCACTTCTCCCAAAGCAATTGCTCCTGAAATAGATAGCATCCAAGCTACGTGCTGACGTAAGTTTACGCGGTAACTAAAACACATACACACAGAATGGCTTGCCCTAAAGAAAGAATAAATATAGTTTTGCCCCAGCCAAATTAAATTACGTCGTTTTACGTGATAAAACCGCTTTCTGATTTAGAGGCACGCCGTAGTAGAGGACTCCGCAAATTTTGACCAACTAGGGTTCTTTAACGTGAACCTAAAAAAATTTCACGGGTGTTTCCGCATTTCACCCCCATCGGAATGCGGCCGCCGTGGCCGGAATTCGGCCGCCGTGGCCGGAATTCGATCCCGCGACCTTGTGCTCAGCAGCCCAGCACCATAGCCACTGAGCAACCACGGCGGGTTTTGCTCCAGCCAGGTCCAACCACTTCCTTAAATAGCACCGACTCCGCACATAGATCACACCCTAGGTAAGTGCTTATTGAAATTTGTGCGGACACTAAACAGATGTGCGCAGATTGGCTTGTGCAAAAAAATGAAGCAAAAGTTAAGGCTGTAGCCCATTTTAATTTTGCTCCAGCCAGGTTGAATCACTTCTCTCAGACGGACTCGTTGGACGTATAGGCAGCTGCCCAGGCACTTGCAGACGACGATTTGTGTGCGGTAACTAAAAAAAAAAATGCTCAGATTGGCTCAGAAGGGCTCTCGGACCGGCTGACGAGAATGACCAACGTCAATCATGCCCTGTGCGCAGACGCTATTACGGTGTGGTACCCGGGAGGGTCCGACGCAGAAGTCGAGCGGGCTCTTCAAGAGGCGCTGGACACAACGGAAGAGTACCTGAAGGAAACGGGACTCCGTCTGTCACCCAGCAAATCGGAGCTGTTGCTCTACAGGCCCTCGTAACAAGGCATGAGGAATTTGACGCCGATCGGTCAAATACCAATCAAATTACACACGAGTGCCGGCTAGCCGATCCCCAGAGTGGACACTATAAGAATCCTGGGGCTGCTAATTGAGGCTAAAGGCGGTAACACGCAAACGGTAATGAGACTCACGTCCAAAACGGAGAACATGCTCCGGCTGATCCTCAGGGTGACCAACCGCAGGGGAGGGCGCAGCGAGAGCAATCTCATCAGACTTTACCACGCCTTCCTCATGAGTCACGTAAATTACGCTGCCTCGGCGCTAAAATGGACCAAGAGAGACGCAGCCAAGATAGACACACTGATGCGCAAGAGCATCAAGAGGGTGCTAGGTTTTCCGATCAGTACAAGCACGGAGCGGCGCGATCGGCTAGGGGTCCACAATTCGCTAGCAGAAATCATCGAAGCACAGACCAAGGTACAGGTCGTGGGGCTGTTGACCACCAGGGTCGGCAGACGCACCCTAGAAGAAGCTGGGATAAAAGCAGAGGCAGCGTGCAACGCACGCAGCGTCGCGCTCAGCGCGGCGGTCAGGGCACTTTCAAGGTAGAACCTCTTCCGAGAAACGTCCACCCGCAATTCAACGAGGGGCGCCCAAAGGCGAGGGCCCGAGCACTGCTGAAATCGACCGCCAACTGTCCGGGACTGGCGACTTTTGTAGACGCGGCCCAGTACGGGTGCAGCGACCGGTACGCGGCCGTCTCGATACGCTGGGATGGTAAGATCATTAACGCAGCATCGGTCAAGGGGGTAACGTCCGAGGTGGCCGAACAGGTGGCAATAGTCATGACAATGAGGGACCCCGAACGTTCTTACGTATACACAGATTCGCGATCGGCGGCCAGAGCATTCGCCTCGGGCTCGATATCGCGGAAAGCGGCGGCCGTCCTCGGCAGTGAGGGAGCCGCGGGTCACCACATCCTCAAATGGTTTCCAGCGCACACGGGGGCCGGCGTGCACCGCGACTTTCCCAACGCCAACGAGCTGGCACACGGACGCGCGCGAGGACTCACACACCGCGGCGATCGTGGCGAGCGAAGTGGCGGGGAGGGAGGGGAGCACCGAGACCCGCTAGTCACCTTCAACGAAATAACAATGCATCATCATCTCTCGATGAGAACCTTCCCTCTCCCCCACGCTAAACTCACTAGACCACAGTCATCTATATCTAGAATGCTGCCAACAAGGTCGTTCCCCTGGAGAGGCAGAATGAGCCTTTATTCACCGGACGTAGAGCCGCAATGTCCAGATTGCGGCGAATCGTATTGCTCGCTATCGCACATGCTTTGGCAATGCTCTGCGTTAAGCGGCAACGTGTTCAGCAAAGAAGAAGACTCGATGGACGCCCTGCGAAGCGACGACCACCAGACCCAGCTCCGGGCCGTCCAGAGGCCTCACGAAAGGGCGGTGCCTGACGGGCTTCCCGTCCCAACGTGGGTGCGGCCCGCGACCCCTGCCGACCACTAAACCAAGAGTGGGTGGGAAGGGGTTCCTCAGGACCCAATAAACTTATTTCCTCCTCCTCTTCCTCCTTCAGATTGGCTTGCGCGAGAAAAATGAAGTTAAAGGTAAGGCTATTGCCCATTACAATTTTGCTCCAACAAGGTCCATTCACTTCTCTCAGAAGCCCGGATACGACGTATAGGCAGCTGCCCAGGTGCACGCAGACGCCTATTTGTGGGGTAACTAAACAGATACGCGCCGATTCCTTCCGCAAAAAAAGAAGAAAGTTAACGCTATAGCCCATAATAATTTGGCACCAGTGAGGCCCAATCATTCTCTCAGAAGCACTGGATCGACGTATTGGCAGCTGCCAAGGTAAGTGCGGATGCCGATTTCTGCGGTAAGTAAACGGATATGCGATCATTGCCTTGCCAGAAAAAAATGAAGAAAATGTAAGGCTATATACAAGTATAAGTTTGTCCAGCCAGGCCCTATCACTTCCCTCAAAAGCACTGGTTCGACGTATAAGCAGCTGCCCAGGCAAGTGGAGACACCGATTTCTGCTCTGATTAAACAGATATGCCCAGATTGGCTTGCGCGAAAAGAAATAAAGAAAAATAAAATAAAGGCTATAGTACATCATAATTTTGGTCGAGCCAGGTCTAATCACTTCAGACAAAACCTTTGGTGCGACATTTAGGCAACTGGCCAGGTAAGTGAAGACGCCGATTTGTGCGGTAATTTTAGAAATATGCTGAGATTTTCTTGCGCGAAAAAAATGTAGACGTAACGCTAATGTCTGTTATAATTTTGCTCAAGCGAGGTCCAATCACTGCTCTCAAAAGCACTGGTACGGAATATAGCCAGCTGCCCAGACACATGCAGACGTCGATTTCTGCGGTAGATAAAGAGATATATGCTTCAGAAGAACTTCAGTTTGGCCTAGTTGGTATTTACTGCAAATCATATTGACCGCAAAAAAGACGGGGACATAGGAAGAAAACACATACACAGCACAGGCGGTAACTTTCAACTGTTAACGCGATAGCGTTAAGGAGCTCGTGTCGCAGAAAAGCCGGTGTCGTCGGCGTCGGGTGTCGGCGTCGGCGTTTGCGGCATTGACCGTGAGCGATAAATCACGGCAGGAGCTTCAGAAATAAAAAGCAACTTCCAAGAATGGCCCGGTGGGAATCGAACCAGGGTCTCCGGAGTGTGAGACGGAGACGCTACCACTCAGCCACGAGTTCGATGCTTCCAAGCGGTGCAAACGCGCCTCTAGTGAATGCGGTATTGCCTTCGAAACGAGCCGTGGAAAGTTATAATGCGGTGTATATCGGTAATTATGAACATGTAACGTACAGAAGTCGCAATTACACGAGTTGCGAAGTGAATTTCCGCTGCATTTCTTCTGCGCTTTCCGCACACGCAGAGCCATCTTGCGGCAAACACAGAAGACTCCCTCCTCTCAATGTACGGCGCTGCCCCGACAGGAGGCGCGCCGCGCCCGCATTGGGACCACTGCCAGGCGCGTCGCGGGACTCCCTCTCCCCTGACGACGCTTCGCCGTGCTCCCGGTTTAGATTACTATCTCTCTGCCCGTGCCGATCACGACGTTTGGCTGGCGTAGATCGTTTCCCCTCCGAGACACCGAGTTCTTTGGTTCGTTCCGTTCGCTCAGGCGCACGTTTCTTTGCCGCGCCGAACGCTGCGTTGCTCGACGCTCACCGCGTGATAGGTGGGCGCTAAGTCCGATGCGGGGCGCATCGTAAGTGATCGCTGTGCCGTAGCGCATTGTATTATACCCCTTGGCGGGTCGACGGGAACGCTGTCGCGTCCCACTCTTGAATGCGAAGCTTAAGCGTCCTCCAATTTTTTTATTCATAGCAGCCAGTGGGCATATATAGGCAAAAGGAACATGCGCAGATCGCGGCAAACAAGAATGCACATCAGCTTAGCGTGGCAACCAATTATCAAAAAGTCCCCCTTGTCTTTTCAGCCCCTTTTAAGCTGGCGCGGCTCTGCCCCCGCACCTCCCGTGATCCTAAAGGAAGGCTAGGTTGTGGTAAGAACCACACCAAGCCGTATGCCAAATGCAATGTAGGGGTTGTGTATGAGATCCCCCTGGCCTGTGGCAAGTCCTACATAGGGCAGACTGGACGGTGCCTAAATGATCGAGCCAGGGAGCATGAGCAAAAGTTAAAGAAAGATGAGTTGGCGCACTTACCTGCGCACTGCAATGCCTGTCGCTGTGCACCTCTTTTTGAGGAGATAAAGATTCTGGGCAGAAGCCATGACCAGACTGCACGTGAACTGATGGAGGCTTACCATATAAATAAGAAAGGCGAAGATTGTGTTAGCGATACCTCCATTAGGTTGTTTCAAGCGGAAATAGATTTTTTTGATAATTGGTTGCCACGCTAAGCTGATGTGCATTCTTGTTTGCCGCGATCTGCGCATGTTCCTTTTGCCTATATATGCCCACTGGCTGCTATGAATAAAACAGTTGAAAGTTACCGCCTGTGCTGTGTATGTGTTTTCTTCCTATGTCCCCGTCTTTTTTGCGGTCAATATGATTTGCAGATAAAGAGATATGCGTAGAATGGCTTGCGCCAAAAAAATTGAAGAAAATGCAAGGCTATACTTCAGTATTAATTATCTCCAGTGAGGACCAATAACTTCTCTGCTGCAGATAACCTATTCGGAGCCACGTGCGCCTCTCCGCGCATGCGTCTATGGTCCCTCTTTCTCTCTTTTCTCTTCTTTATATATTTCCGAGCTGGAAATAAAGCGCCGTCTTTTTGCTCTGCGAATCGGCCTGCATTTCATCGCGTAGCTGCCGGCCTTTGGCCGGTAGAACGTAACAGTGGCGACGAGGATTCTGCTGCAGCAAGAAAGCCAAGCAGAAGGAACCCACCACCGACCATGGCACACAGGCTACCGGAATTTGAAGACGAAAAAGATAAGTGGCAGGCGTATTTAGTCAAGGTTGAAGCCTATTTCGAAGCGAATGATGTAAAGGACGATGCTAAGCAAAGAGCCCTGCTGGTAGCTGCGCTTGGAACAAGGACAATATAAATTTTGAACGGAAAGGTAGCCCCGCGAAAGCCTAACGCCCTGACCTACAAAGAAGTTGTGCAGACGTTAAACAGCTACTACGACCCGGTACCGAATGAAATTTCTGAAAGTTTCAAGTTCTTCCATCGCTGCCAGCAAGAAGGGGAATCTGTACATGCATTCATAGTGGCAATACGACAGATGGCACACAACTGCAATTTTGGAACTATGCTGGACAGAATGATAAGGGACCGTATTGTGTGCGGCGTCAGATCCAAGAATGTGCAGAAGCAGCTGCTAGCGAAGAAAGATCTGAATCTTGAAGAAGCTGAGGCTCTTGCCCTTGCCGCAGAGAGCGCTGAACGCGATTCGCAAGGTATTGTTACAGACCAAGAACAAGCAAGATTGCTAAAGCTCTCTGGGCAATACGAATCGCGCGCGAAGTCGCAAGGCGTGCAAAATGCAAATGTTGCGGTAGACGTAGTCACAAGACCAATGCTTGTCGACTAATCAAGCGGAAATGTTACAAGTGTGCACGGCCAGGGCATTTAGCGAGAATGTGTGCCGCAAATGAAGCAAGCAAAATGCTAGCAGTAACTGCTCAGGCGACGGAAAGCGAAGAAAGTGATAGCAGCGCGTCACAAATCTGGTCCTTGACTACCACGCGCTCTCTCATACCGCCCACAGGAAATCGTTCGCGTGGAATGGCATTGAAATAATGATGGACATCGATACTGGTTCCCCTGTTTGTGTCATTCCCAAGAGCATTTACAAATTGCACTCTCACCGATGGCCGCAGCTACAAAAGGCGGAAGTGCAGCTTTCATGCTATCTCGAAAAGTTGCCGCTTCTGGGAGCACTGACAATGCCAGTTTATTACGACGGTACAACAGTGCAGTGCAGTCTGACAGTTTTAGACTGCAATGGCCCCAGTCTATGCGGTCGGGACCTGCTGAAAAAATTAACAGACGAACGCATTCAGGTGCTGAGCGTGTATTCGACGGCTCCTGTGCCAAAACAAGCCTTGGAGGACGTGCCGACGCTGCTCCAGCAACACTCCGACCTTTTTACGGAAGGCGCTGGTCTCATGAAAGGCCCGCCAGCCCGACTGCACATCAAAGCCGGAGCAAACCCCAAGTTCTTCAAGGCAAGGAAAATTCCTTTTGCACTTCGTGATAAAGTGTCTAAGGAGCTTGACAGATTAGTGTCAGCTGGCATAATATCTCCAGTCCCTCATTCCGAATGGGCAGCGCCCATCGTGCCAGTTTTGAAGAAGGACGGAACAGTGCGCATTTGCGGGGACTTCAAGGTTACACTAAACCCTGTGAGCGATGTTGAGCAGTACCCCTTGCCTGTCATAGACGATATTTTTGCAAACCTGTGTGGAGGAAAAAAATTCAGTATTTTAGACCTCCGCGATGCTTACAATCAGGTCGAGCTAGATGAAGATTCGCGGAAATTAGCAGTGATAAACACACAAAAGGGGCTCTTTTGCTACAACAGGTTACCATTTGGCATCGCATCAGCTCCAGCGATATTCCAACGGAAAATTGAATCTGTGCTGCAAGGACTAAAAGGGACCCAGGCTTATCTAGACGACGTCCTGATAGCCGAGAGCAGCGAGGCTGAAAACGTAAACCTGCAAGCTGTGCTACAGCGTTTCCGCGAGAACGGTATCAAGCTTCGTGCCGACAAGTGCAAGTTTGGTGAACAATCAGTGACATATCTTGGCCATCGTATCGATGCTGAAGGGCTACATCCACTCGAGAAGCACGTGGATGCAATCAGGCTAGCCCCTTCACCGCGAAATGTTGCTGAGTTGCGATCCTTTGTGGGAATGGTTACATTTTACAAGAAGTTTTTGCCAAATCTTTCCACTATACTTTCACCCTTGTACAGCCTTCTTGAAAAAGGTGCAAAATGGGTTTGGCACGAAAAAGAAGATGCGGCATTCCAGAAGGCCAAGGATGCTTTGTGTTCAGCCCCAGTGCTAACGTACTTTAATCCGCAGATTGAGCTGATGTTGGAATGCGACGCGTCACCTTACGGTGTCGGTGCTGCCCTTTTCCATCGAATAAATGGTGAAGACAGGCCAATTGGTTTCCGATCACGAACGCTCACCTCAGCAGAGAGAAAATACTCCCAAATTGAGCGCGAGGCCTTAGCCCTGGTATTTGGCGTGACACGGTTCCGCGATTACCTGTTGGGACGGGAGTTCACGCTTGTAACGGACCACCGCCCCTTGTTGGGCCTTCTCAGACAGGATCGTCAAACTTCTGTCATGGCTGCAGCCCGAATTCAGCGCTGGGCGCTTTTGCTCGGGGCATACCAGTACAAGCTGATCTGTAAACCTGGCAAACAGATGCTAATTTCTGATGCTCTAAGCCGTTTGCCTCAATCGCTGCAGGAGCCGCTAGCGGAAACCGAAGATCTGTCGGAAATGGTGCTTAGCATAGACGAATGGGACCAGTCAGCGGTTTCCCACCAGGAGATTCAAGCACTCGCAGCAGCTGACGGTTTTTTGCAGACGATATGCAGGTACGTGACTGAAGGGTGGCCCTCCGTCGTAGAAGATGACAGCAGAGAAATGGCGGAATTCTGGCAAAGACGACACGAATTGTCTGTAGAGAAGGGGCTGTTGTACTGGGGCCATCGTGTGGTGATACCAAGGGAGGCGCGTGGGAAACTGTTGAAGATGCTGCACGAGTCTCATCAGGGGGCGTCTACCATGAAGACAAGGGCGAGGGCTAGATTTTGGTGGCCAGGTTTAGATCGAGACATCTGTAGAATGGTCTCAGACTGTCGAAGCTGTGTGCAGGCTCTGCGCATGCCACCTACGCGGAACCCCGTTAGCTGGCCGATTTCGCGAGAGAGGTGGTCACGGCTGCATGCCGACTACGCAGGGCCCATTGCAAACAAGATGTTGTTGGTAACCGTCGACGCACACAGCCATTGGCTAGAAGCCATTCCAGTATCTCGAGCAACCGCTAATGCAACTGCCGATTGCATGCGAACCTTGTTTCGCAGGTTCGGTTTGCCCCGCACCATAGTTACGGATAACGGTACGCCCTTTACCGGTTCAGAGTTTGCTGTATTTGTGCAGAAAAATGGAATCGAGCATATTCGCACCCCGCCTTATCACCCTCAAAGCAATGGTCTCGCCGAACGGGCAGTGAGAACTATCAAGGAGGGCTTGAAGAGAATGCCTGGTGTGGAGTTGGAAACTGCCTTGGCTAGAATTCTTTGTAACTACCGAAATTCGCAACAGGCTTCAGGGTTTTCACCGTCTGAACTTCTTCTTGGGTACCGTTTGCGTACAAGACTAGATATGTGTCTTCCTCCCAGGAGCCACAAAAAGCCCAAGGATCCAGCGGCTGATCCCGCCAGTTTGTACTTCGCCCCTGGAGATGCCGTCTATGTGCGCAACTACGGCATAGGAGAAAAGTGGACACCAGGCAAAGTAAAATCGACGAGTGGTGCCCGTTTAGTCACTGTGGCTACCGAGGACGGTGTCGCTCGACGACATGTCGACCAGATCCGGAAGCGTTCATCAGACACAGACCGAAGCAGAGAAATATCAAGTCCTGAGGAATCGCCTCCGACGACCTTAGGGGCACCGATAAACGAGGCTCAAGACCCTCCCGAAAGGCCTGTTCCTGACCTTCGTCGTTCCACAAGAACCAGAAAGCCAGTGGAGCGCTACGGCTACTAGGGGAAAGGAATGCTGCAGATAACCTATTCGGAGCCACGTGCGCCTCTCCGCGCATGCGTCTATGGTCCCTCTTTCTCTCTGTTCTCTTCTATATACATTTCCGAGCTAGAAATAAAGCGCCGTCTTTTTGCTCTGCGAATCGGCCTGGATTTCATCGCGTAGCTGCCGGCCTTTGGCCGGTAGAACGTAACAGCACTGGTACGGAATATAGCCAGCTGCCCAGACACATGCAGACGTCGATTTCTGCGGTAGATAAAGAGATATGCGCAGAATGGCTTGCGCCAAAAAAATTGAAGAAAATGCAAGGCTATACTTCAGTATTAATTATCTCCAGTGAGGACCAATAACTTCTCTCAAAACCATGCTTCGACATAAAGGTTGCTGCCCAAGTACATACAAATCTGTCTGCGTCCCTATTTGCTGATTGGCTAGCGTGAAAAAACGAAATAAAGGGAAGGCTATGGCCCATTTTATTTTGCGCCAGTGAGGTCCTATCACTTCTCTCAAAAGCACTGCTTCGACGTATAGGCAACTGCGCAAGTGAGTCCATACGTTGGTTTGTGCGGAAATACATAAATATGCGCTAATTGCTTTGTGAGAAAAAAATGATAAAAAGGTAAGAATGTAGCCCATTATAATTTTGCTCAAGTAAGGTCCGATTATTTCTCTCAAAGCATTGGTTAGAAGTATAAGCAGATGCACAGGCACGTGCAGAGGCCTATTTGTGCGTAATGGAACAGATATGCGCACATTGGCTTGCTTGAAAAAAAAGAAGAAATGGTAAGGCAATAGCCCATGACATTTTTGCTTCTGCCAGGTCCAGTCACTTCTCTTAAAGGCATCTGTTCGACGTATAGGCAGATGCCGAGGCACGTGCAGAGGCCGATTTGTGCATAATGGAACAGATATGCGCACATTGGCTTGCTTGAAAAAAATGAAGAAATGGTAAGGCTATAGCCCATGATATTTTTGCTTCAGCCAGGTCCAGTCACTTCTCTTAAAAGCATTTGTTCGACGTATAGGCAGATGCCGAGGCACGTGCAGAGGCCGATTTGTGCGTAATGGAACAGATATGCGCACATTGGCTTGCTTGAAAAAAGTTAAAAAATGCTAAGGCTATAGCCCATGATATTTTTTGCTTCAGCCACGTACAGTCACTTCTCTTAAAAGCATTTGTTCGACGTATAGGCAGGTGCCGAGGCACGTGCAGAGGCCGATTTGTGCGTAATGGAAAAGATATGCGCCTATTGGCTTGGTTGAAAAAAGTTAAAAAAGTTAAAAGGCCCAAAAGCGCATTTTCTCGCTTAGACCTTTCCCCGCAATAATACGCGTACTTACAAGGAGTGTACGCGACGAATAAGCTGACATTTCAAAATCGGCTTTTTCGGGACAAAGGTAATGCTGTAGCCCAGGAAAATTTAGATACTGGGAAGATTTTTCACTTCTCCCAAAAGCGGTTTTTTCTCACCTAAATCGTTCGCAGCGATAATACGCGTGCTTACAAGGGGTGTACGCAAAGAATAGCCTGACATTTGAAAATCGGCTTTTTTTGGGGAAAAGGTAAGGCTATATATAGCCCAGGAAAATTTTGATTCTGGGAAAATTTTTCACTTCTCCCAAAAAGCGCTTTTTTGTCGCTTAAGTCGTTCCCTGCGATAATACGCGTGCTGTACAGGGGTATACGCGAAGAACAGACTGACATTTGAAAACCGGCTTTTTCGGGAAAAAGGTAAGGCCAGGAAAATTTCGATTCTGCGAAGATTTTTCACTTCTCCCAAAAAGCGCTTTTTGTCGCTTAAATCATGTGCCGCGATAACACGCGTGCTTCCAAGGGGTGCAAGTGAAGAATATGCTGACATTTCAAAATCGGCTTTTTCGGGAGAAAGGTAATGCTATAGCCCAGGGAAACGTAGATACTGGGAAGATTTTTCACTTCTCCCAAAAAGCGCTTTTTTTCTCGCTTAAATCGTTCCCCGCGATAACACGCATACTTAAAAGGGGCGTACGCGAAGAATAAGCTGAAATTTGAAACTCTGCTTTTTCGGCAAAAAAGGTAAGGCTGAAAGTATCGTTTTTCCGACGAAAAATAAAGTGTCTCTAATAGGCGCGTTCTCCGCATATATCAGTCCAAGGGCATGCGCAGAGGCCGTTTAACGCGATAAAAGAACGATTAGGCAAAGAATAATTTTCCCCCTAAAATTGAAAAAACGGTAAGCCTATAGCCCATGGAAATATAGTTTTTCTGACGAAAACTAAAGTGTCTATAATGGGCGCGTTCTCCACATAGACCAATCCCAGGGCATGCGCAGAGGCCGTTTAAGGTTATAAAAGAACGATTAGGCAAAGAATAATTTTCCCCCTAAAATTGAAAAAATAGTAAGCCTATAGCCCATGGAAATATAGTTTTTCTGACGAAAACGAGTGTCTATAATTGGCGCGTTCTCCACAAGGACCAGTCCCAGGGCATGTACAGCGGCTGTTTAACGCAATAAATGAACGATTAGGCAAAGAATAATTTTTCTCCTAAAATTGAAAAAACGGTAAGCCTATAGCCCATGGAAATATAGTTTTTCTGACGAAAACTAAAGTGTCTTTAATGGGTGCGTTCTCCACATAGACCAGTCCCAGGGCATGCGCAGAGGCCGTTTAAGGTTATCAAAGAACTATTAGGCAAAGAATAATTTTCCCCCTAAAATTGAAAAAAATGGTAAGCCTATAGCTCATGGAAATATAGTTTATCTGACGAAAACTAAAGTGTCTATAATTTGCGCGTTCTCCACATAGACGAGTCCCAGGGCATGCGCAGAGGCCGTTTAAGGTTATAAAAAAACGATTAGGCAAAGAATAATTTTCCCCCTAAAATTGAAAAAATAGTAAGCCTATAGCCCATGGAAATAGTTTTTCTGACGAAAACTAAAGTGTCTATAATGGGCGCGTTCTCCGCATAGATAAGTCCCAGGACATGCGCAGAGGCCGTTTAAGGTTATAAAAGAACGATAAGGCAAAGAATAATTTTCCCCCTAAAATTGAAAAAATGGTAAGCCTATGGCCCATGGAAATTTAGTTTTTCCGGCGAAAAATAAAGTGTCTCTAATGGGCGCGTTCTCCGCATATATCAGTCCCAGGGCATGCGCAGAGGCCGTTTAAGGTTATAAAAGAACGATTAGGCAAATAATAATTTTCCCCCTAAAATTAAAAAATGGTAAGATTATAGCCCATGGAAATATAGTTTTTCTGACGACAACTAAAGTGTCTATAATGGGCGCGTTCTCCACATAGACCAGTCCCAGGGCATGCGCAGAGGCCGTTTAAGGTTATGAAAAAACGATTAGGCAAAGAATAATTTTCCCCCTAAAATTGAAAAAATGGTAAGCCCATGGAAATATAGTTTTTCTGACGAAAACTAAAGTGTCTATAATTGGCGTGTTCTCCACATAGACCAGTCCCAGGGCATGCACAGAGGCTGTTTAATGCAATAAATGAACGATTAGGCAAAGAATAATTTTTCTCCTTAAAGTTAAAAAATGGTAAGCCTATAGCCCATGGAAATAAAGTTTTTCTGACGAAAACTAAAGTGTCTATAATGGGCGCGTTCTCCACATAGACCAGTCCCAGGGCATGCGCAGAGGCCGTTTAAGGTTATCAAAGAACGATTAGGCAAAGAATAATTTTCCCCCTAAAATTGAAAAAATGGTAAGCCTATAGCCCATGGAAATATAGTTTTTCTGACGAAAACTAAAGTGTCTATAATGGGCGCGTTCTCCACATAGACCAGTCCCAGGGCATGCGCAGCGGCCGTTTAAGGTTATGAAAGAACGATTAGGCAAAGAATAATTTTCCCCCTAAAATTGAAAAAAGGGTAAGCCTATAGCCCATGGAAATATAGTTTTTCTGACGAAAACTAAAGTGTCTATAATGGGCGCGTTCTCCACATAGACCAGTCCCAGGGCATGCGCAGAGGCCGTCTAAGGTTATAAAAGAACGATTAGGCAAAGAATAATTTTCCCCCTAAAATTGAAAAAATGGTAAGCCTATAGCCCATGGAAATATAGTTTTTCTGACGAAAACTAAAGTGTCTATAATTGGCGCGTTCTCCGCATAGATCAGTCCCAGGGCATGCGCAGAGGCCGTTTAAGGTTATAAAAGAACGATTAGGCAAAGAATAATTTTCCCCCTAAAATTGAAAAAGTGGTAAGCCTATAGCCCATGGAAATATAGTTTTTCTGACGAAAACTAAAGTGTCTATAGTGGGCGCGTTCTCCACATAGACCAGTCCCAGGGCATGCACAGAGGCTGTTTAACGCAATAAATGAACGATTAGGCAAAGAATAATTTTTCTCCTAAAATTGAAAAAATGGTAAGCCTATAGCCCATGGAAATATAGTTTTTCTGACGAAAACTAAAGTGTCTATAATTGGCGCGTTCTCCGCATAGATCAGTCCCAGGGCATGCGCAGAGGCCGTTTAAGGTTATAAAAGAACGATTAGGCAAAGAATAATTTTCCCCCTAAATTAAAAAATGGTAAGCCTATAGCCCATGGAAATATAGTTTTTCTGACGACAACTAAAGTGTCTATAATGGGCGCGTTCTCCGCATATATCAGTCCCAGGGCATGCGCAGAGGCCGTTTAAGGTTATAAAAGAACGATTAGGCAAATAATAATTTTCCCCCTAAAATTAAAAAATGGTAAGATTATAGCCCATGGAAATATAGTTTTTCTGACGACAACTAAAGTGTCTATAATGGGCGCGTTCTCCACATAGACCAGTCCCAGGGCATGCGCAGAGGCCGTTTAAGGTTATAAAAAAACGATTAGGCAAAGAATAATTTTCCCCCTAAAATTGAAAAATGGTAAGCCCGTGAAAATATAGTTTTTCTGACGAAAACTAAAGTGTCTATAATTGGCGCGTTCTCCACATAGACCAGTCCCAGGGCATGCACAGAGGCTGTTTAATGCAATAAATGAACGATTAGGCAAAGAATAATTTTTCTCCTTAAAGTTAAAAAATGGTAAGCCTATAGCCCATGGAAATAAAGTTTTTCTGACGAAAACTAAAGTGTCTATAATGGGCGCGTTCTCCACATAGACCAGTCCCAGGGCATGCGCAGAGGCCGTTTAAGGTTATCAAAGAACGATTAGGCAAAGAATAATTTTCCCCCTAAAATTGAAAAAATGGTAAGCCTATAGCCCATGGAAATATAGTTTTTCTGACGAAAACTAAAGTGTCTATAATGGGCGCGTTCTCCACATAGACCAGTCCCAGGGCATGCGCAGAGGCCGTTTAAGGTTATCAAAGAACGATTAGGCAAAGAATAATTTTCCCCCTAAAATTGAAAAAAGGGTAAGCCTATAGCCCATGGAAATATAGTTTTTCTGACGAAAACTAAAGTGTCTATAATTGGCGCGTTCTCCGCATAGATCAGTCCCAGGGCATGCGCAGAGGCCGTTTAAGGTTATAAAAGAACGATTAGGCAAAGAATAATTTTCCCCCTAAAATTGAAAAAGTGGTAAGCCTATAGCCCATGGAAATATAGTTTTTCTGACGAAAACTAAAGTGTCTATAATGGGCGCGTTCTCCACATAGACCAGTCCCAGGGCATGCGAAGAGGCCGTTTAAGGTTATAAAAGAACGATTAGGCAAAGAATAATTTTCCCCCTAAAATTGAAAAAATGGTAAGCCTATAGCCCATGGAAATATAGTTTTTCTGACGAAAACTAAAGTGTCTATAATTGGCGCGTTCTCCGCATAGATCAGTCCCAGGGCATGCGCAGAGGCCGTTTAAGGTTATAAAAGAACGATTAGGCAAAGAATAATTTTCCCCCTAAAATTGAAAAAGTGGTAAGCCTATAGCCCATGGAAATATAGTTTTTCTGACGAAAACTAAAGTGTCTATAGTGGGCGCGTTCTCCACATAGACCAGTCCCAGGGCATGCACAGAGGCTGTTTAACGCAATAAATGAACGATTAGGCAAAGAATAATTTTTCTCCTAAAATTGAAAAAATGGTAAGCCTATAGCCCATGGAAATATAGTTTTTCTGACGAAAACTAAAGTGTCTATAATTGGCGCGTTCTCCGCATAGATCAGTCCCAGGGCATGCGCAGTGGCCGTTTAAGGTTATAAAAGAACGATTAGGCAAAGAATAATTTTCCCCCTAAAATTGAAAAAGTGGTAAGCCTATAGCCCATGGAAATATAGTTTTTCTGACGAAAACTAAAGTGTCTATAGTGGGCGCGTTCTCCACATAGACCAGTCCCAGGGCATGCACAGAGGCTGTTTAACGCAATAAATGAACGATTAGGCAAAGAATAATTTTTCTCCTAAAATTGAAAAAATGGTAAGCCTATAGCCCATGGAAATATAGTTTTTCTGACGAAAACTAAAGTGTCTATAATTGGCGCGTTCTCCGCATAGATCAGTCCCAGGGCATACGCAGAGGCCGTTTAAGGTTATAAAAGAACGATTAGGCAAAGAATAATTTTCCCCCTAAATTAAAAAATGGTAAGCCTGTAGCCCATGGAAATATAGTTTTTCTGACGACAACTAAAGTGTCTATAATGGGCGCGTTCTCCGCATATATCAGTCCCAGGGCATGCGCAGAGGCCGTTTAAGGTTATAAAAGAACGATTAGGCAAATAATAATTTTCCCCCTAAAATTAAAAAATGGTAAGATTATAGCCCATGGAAATATAGTTTTTCTGACGACAACTAAAGTGTCTATAATGGGCGCGTTCTCCACATAGACCAGTCCCAGGGCATGCGCAGAGGCCGTTTAAGGTTATAAAAAAACGATTAGGCAAAGAATAATTTTCCCCCTAAAATTGAAAAATGGTAAGCCCATGGAAATATAGTTTTTCTGACGAAATCTAAAGTGTCTATAATTGGCGCGTTCTCCACATAGACCAGTCCCAGGGCATGCACAGAGGCTGTTTAATGCAATAAATGAACGATTAGGCAAAGAATAATTTTTCTCCTTAAAGTTAAAAAATGGTAAGCCTATAGCCCATGGAAATAAAGTTTTTCTGACGAAAACTAAAGTGTCTATAATGGGCGCGTTCTCCACATAGACCAGTCCCAGGGCATGCGCAGAGGCCGTTTAAGGTTATCAAAGAACGATTAGGCAAAGAATAATTTTCCCCCTAAAATTGAAAAAATGGTAAGCCTATAGCCCATGGAAATATAGTTTTTCTGACGAAAACTAAAGTGTCTATAATGGGCGCGTTCTCCACATAGACCAGTCCCAGGGCATGCGCAGAGGCCGTTTAAGGTTATCAAAGAACGATTAGGCAAAGAATAATTTTCCCCCTAAAATTGAAAAAAGGGTAAGCCTATAGCCCATGGAAATATAGTTTTTCTGACGAAAACTAAAGTGTCTATAATGGGCGCGTTCTCCACATAGACCAGTCCCAGGGCATGCGCAGAGGCCGTTTAAGGTTATAAAAGAACGATTAGGCAAAGAATAATTTTCCCCCTAAAATTGAAAAAATGGTAAGCCTATAGCCCATGGAAATATAGTTTTTCTGACGAAAACTAAAGTGTCTATAATTGGCGCGTTCTCCGCATAGATCAGTCCCAGGGCATGCGCAGAGGCCGTTTAAGGTTATAAAAGAACGATTAGGCAAAGAATAATTTTCCCCCTAAAATTGAAAAAGTGGTAAGCCTATAGCCCATGGAAATATAGTTTTTCTGACGAAAACTAAAGTGTCTATAATTGGCGCGTTCTCCGCATAGATCAGTCCCAGGGCATGCGCAGAGGCCGTTTAAGGTTATAAAAGAACGATTAGGCAAAGAATAATTTTCCCCCTAAATTAAAAAATGGTAAGCCTATAGCCCATGGAAATATAGTTTTTCTGACGACAACTAAAGTGTCTATAATGGGCGCGTTCTCCGCATATATCAGTCCCAGGGCATGCGCAGAGGCCGTTTAAGGTTATAAAAGAACGATTAGGCAAATAATAATTTTCCCCCTAAAATTAAAAAATGGTAAGATTATAGCCCATGGAAATATAGTTTTTCTGACGACAACTAAAGTGTCTATAATGGGCGCGTTCTCCACATAGACCAGTCCCAGGGCATGCGCAGAGGCCGTTTAAGGTTATAAAAAAACGATTAGGCAAAGAATAATTTTCCCCCTAAAATTGAAAAATGGTAAGCCCGTGAAAATATAGTTTTTCTGACGAAAACTAAAGTGTCTATAATTGGCGCGTTCTCCACATAGACCAGTCCCAGGGCATGCACAGAGGCTGTTTAATGCAATAAATGAACGATTAGGCAAAGAATAATTTTTCTCCTTAAAGTTAAAAAATGGTAAGCCTATAGCCCATGGAAATAAAGTTTTTCTGACGAAAACTAAAGTGTCTATAATGGGCGCGTTCTCCACATAGACCAGTCCCAGGGCATGCGCAGAGGCCGTTTAAGGTTATCAAAGAACGATTAGGCAAAGAATAATTTTCCCCCTAAAATTGAAAAAATGGTAAGCCTATAGCCCATGGAAATATAGTTTTTCTGACGAAAACTCAAGTGTCTATAATGGGCGCGTTCTCCACATAGACCAGTCCCAGGGCATGCGCAGAGGCCGTTTAAGGTTATCAAAGAACGATTAGGCAAAGAATAATTTTCCCCCTAAAATTGAAAAAAGGGTAAGCCTATTGCCCATGGAAATATAGTTTTTCTGACGAAAACTAAAGTGTCTATAATTGGCGCGTTCTCCGCATAGATCAGTCCCAGGGCATGCGCAGAGGCCGTTTAAGGTTATAAAAGAACGATTAGGCAAAGAATAATTTTCCCCCTAAAATTGAAAAAGTGGTAAGCCTATAGCCCATGGAAATATAGTTTTTCTGACGAAAACTAAAGTGTCTATAATGGGCGCGTTCTCCACATAGACCAGTCCCAGGGCATGCGAAGAGGCCGTTTAAGGTTATAAAAGAACGATTAGGCAAAGAATAATTTTCCCCCTAAAATTGAAAAAATGGTAAGCCTATAGCCCATGGAAATATAGTTTTTCTGACGAAAACTAAAGTGTCTATAATTGGCGCGTTCTCCGCATAGATCAGTCCCAGGGCATGCGCAGAGGCCGTTTAAGGTTATAAAAGAACGATTAGGCAAAGAATAATTTTCCCCCTAAAATTGAAAAAGTGGTAAGCCTATAGCCCATGGAAATATAGTTTTTCTGACGACAACTAAAGTGTCTATAATGGGCGCGTTCTCCGCATATATCAGTCCCAGGGCATGCGCAGAGGCCGTTTAAGGTTATAAAAGAACGATTAGGCAAATAATAATTTTCCCCCTAAAATTAAAAAATGGTAAGATTATAGCCCATGGAAATATAGTTTTTCTGACGACAACTAAAGTGTCTATAATGGGCGCGTTCTCCACATAGACCAGTCCCAGGGCATGCGCAGAGGCCGTTTAAGGTTATAAAAAAACGATTAGGCAAAGAATAATTTTCCCCCTAAAATTGAAAAATGGTAAGCCCATGGAAATATAGTTTTTCTGACGAAAACTAAAGTGTCTATAATTGGCGCGTTCTCCACATAGACCAGTCCCAGGGCATGCACAGAGGCTGTTTAATGCAATAAATGAACGATTAGGCAAAGAATAATTTTTCTCCTTAAAGTTAAAAAATGGTAAGCCTATAGCCCATGGAAATAAAGTTTTTCTGACGAAAACTAAAGTGTCTATAATGGGCGCGTTCTCCACATAGACCAGTCCCAGGGCATGCGCAGAGGCCGTTTAAGGTTATCAAAGAACGATTAGGCAAAGAATAATTTTCCCCCTAAAATTGAAAAAATGGTAAGCCTATAGCCCATGGAAATATAGTTTTTCTGACGAAAACTAAAGTGTCTATAATGGGCGCGTTCTCCACATAGACCAGTCCCAGGGCATGCGCAGAGGCCGTTTAAGGTTATAAAAGAACGATTAGGCAAAGAATAATTTTCCCCCTAAAATTGAAAAAATGGTAAGCCTATAGCCCATGGAAATATAGTTTTTCTGACGAAAACTAAAGTGTCTATAATTGGCGCGTTCTCCGCATAGATCAGTCCCAGGGCATGCGCAGAGGCCGTTTAAGGTTATAAAAGAACGATTAGGCAAAGAATAATTTTCCCCCTAAAATTGAAAAAGTGGTAAGCCTATAGCCCATGGAAATATAGTTTTTCTGACGAAAACTAAAGTGTCTATAGTGGGCGCGTTCTCCACATAGACCAGTCCCAGGGCATGCACAGAGGCTGTTTAACGCAATAAATGAACGATTAGGCAAAGAATAATTTTTCTCCTAAAATTGAAAAAATGGTAAGCCTATAGCCCATGGAAATATAGTTTTTCTGACGAAAACTAAAGTGTCTATAATTGGCGCGTTCTCCGCATAGATCAGTCCCAGGGCATGCGCAGAGGCCGTTTAAGGTTATAAAAGAACGATTAGGCAAAGAATAATTTTCCCCCTAAAATTGAAAAAGTGGTAAGCCTATAGCCCATGGAAATATAGTTTTTCTGACGACAACTAAAGTGTCTATAATGGGCGCGTTCTCCACATAGACCAGTCCCAGGGCATGCACAGAGGCTGTTTAACGCAATAAATGAACGATTAGGCAAAGAATAATTTTTCTCCTAAAATTGAAAAAATGGTAAGGCCCCATGGAAATATAGTTTTTCCGACGAAAAATAAAGTGTCTCTAATGGGCGCGTTCTCCGCATATATCAGTCCCAGGGCATGCGCAGAGGCCGTTTAAGGTTATAAAAGAACGATTAGGCAAATAATAATTTTCCCCCTAAAATTAAAAAATGGTAAGATTATAGCCCATGGAAATATAGTTTTTCTGACGACAACTAAAGTGTCTATAATGGGCGCGTTCTCCACATAGACCAGTCCCAGGGCATGCACAGAGGCTGTTTAACGCAATAAATGAACGATTAGGCAAAGAATAATTTTTCTCCTAAAATTGAAAAAATGGTAAGCCTATAGCCCATGGAAATATAGTTTTTCTGACGAAAACTAAAGTGTCTATAATTGGCGCGTTCTCCGCATAGATCAGTCCCAGGGCATGCGCAGAGGCCGTTTAAGGTTATAAAAGAACGATTAGGCAAAGAATAATTTTCCCCCTAAAATTGAAAAAGTGGTAAGCCTATAGCCCATGGAAATATAGTTTTTCTGACGAAAACTAAAGTGTCTATAGTGGGCGCGTTCTCCACATAGACCAGTCCCAGGGCATGCACAGAGGCTGTTTAACGCAATAAATGAACGATTAGGCAAAGAATAATTTTTCTCCTAAAATTGAAAAAATGGTAAGCCTATAGCCCATGGAAATATAGTTTTTCTGACGAAAACTAAAGTGTCTATAATTGGCGCGTTCTCCGCATAGATCAGTCCCAGGGCATGCGCAGAGGCCGTTTAAGGTTATAAAAGAACGATTAGGCAAAGAATAATTTTCCCCCTAAAATTGAAAAAGTGGTAAGCCTATAGCCCATGGAAATATAGTTTTTCTGACGAAAACTAAAGTGTCTATAGTGGGCGCGTTCTCCACATAGACCAGTCCCAGGGCATGCACAGAGGCTGTTTAACGCAATAAATGAACGATTAGGCAAAGAATAATTTTTCTCCTAAAATTGAAAAAATGGTAAGCCTATAGCCCATGGAAATATAGTTTTTCTGACGAAAACTAAAGTGTCTATAATTGGCGCGTTCTCCGCATAGATCAGTCCCAGGGCATACGCAGAGGCCGTTTAAGGTTATAAAAGAACGATTAGGCAAAGAATAATTTTCCCCCTAAATTAAAAAATGGTAAGCCTATAGCCCATGGAAATATAGTTTTTCTGACGACAACTAAAGTGTCTATAATGGGCGCGTTCTCCGCATATATCAGTCCCAGGGCATGCGCAGAGGCCGTTTAAGGTTATAAAAGAACGATTAGGCAAATAATAATTTTCCCCCTAAAATTAAAAAATGGTAAGATTATAGCCCATGGAAATATAGTTTTTCTGACGACAACTAAAGTGTCTATAATGGGCGCGTTCTCCACATAGACCAGTCCCAGGGCATGCGCAGAGGCCGTTTAAGGTTATAAAAAAACGATTAGGCAAAGAATAATTTTCCCCCTAAAATTGAAAAATGGTAAGCCCATGGAAATATAGTTTTTCTGACGACAACTAAAGTGTCTATAATGGGCGCGTTCTCCACATAGACCAGTCCCAGGGCATGCACAGAGGCTGTTTAACGCAATAAATGAACGATTAGGCAAAGAATAATTTTTCTCCTAAAATTGAAAAAATGGTAAGCCTATAGCCCATGGAAATATAGTTTTTCTGACGAAAACTAAAGTGTCTATAATTGGCGCGTTCTCCGCATAGATCAGTCCCAGGGCATGCGCAGAGGCCGTTTAAGGTTATAAAAGAACGATTAGGCAAAGAATAATTTTCCCCCTAAAATTGAAAAAGTGGTAAGCCTATAGCCCATGGAAATATAGTTTTTCTGACGAAAACTAAAGTGTCTATAGTGGGCGCGTTCTCCACATAGACCAGTCCCAGGGCATGCACAGAGGCTGTTTAACGCAATAAATGAACGATTAGGCAAAGAATAATTTTTCTCCTAAAATTGAAAAAATGGTAAGCCTATAGCCCATGGAAATATAGTTTTTCTGACGAAAACTAAAGTGTCTATAATTGGCGCGTTCTCCGCATAGATCAGTCCCAGGGCATGCGCAGAGGCCGTTTAAGGTTATAAAAGAACGATTAGGCAAAGAATAATTTTCCCCCTAAAATTGAAAAAGTGGTAAGCCTATAGCCCATGGAAATATAGTTTTTCTGACGAAAACTAAAGTGTCTATAGTGGGCGCGTTCTCCACATAGACCAGTCCCAGGGCATGCACAGAGGCTGTTTAACGCAATAAATGAACGATTAGGCAAAGAATAATTTTTCTCCTAAAATTGAAAAAATGGTAAGCCTATAGCCCATGGAAATATAGTTTTTCTGACGAAAACTAAAGTGTCTATAATTGGCGCGTTCTCCGCATAGATCAGTCCCAGGGCATACGCAGAGGCCGTTTAAGGTTATAAAAGAACGATTAGGCAAAGAATAATTTTCCCCCTAAATTAAAAAATGGTAAGCCTATAGCCCATGGAAATATAGTTTTTCTGACGACAACTAAAGTGTCTATAATGGGCGCGTTCTCCGCATATATCAGTCCCAGGGCATGCGCAGAGGCCGTTTAAGGTTATAAAAGAACGATTAGGCAAATAATAATTTTCCCCCTAAAATTAAAAAATGGTAAGATTATAGCCCATGGAAATATAGTTTTTCTGACGACAACTAAAGTGTCTATAATGGGCGCGTTCTCCACATAGACCAGTCCCAGGGCATGCGCAGAGGCCGTTTAAGGTTATAAAAAAACGATTAGGCAAAGAATAATTTTCCCCCTAAAATTGAAAAATGGTAAGCCCATGGAAATATAGTTTTTCTGACGAAAACTAAAGTGTCTATAATTGGCGCGTTCTCCACATAGACCAGTCCCAGGGCATGCACAGAGGCTGTTTAATGCAATAAATGAAAGATTAGGCAAAGAATAATTTTTCTCCTTAAAGTTAAAAAATGGTAAGCCTATAGCCCATGGAAATAAAGTTTTTCTGACGAAAACTAAAGTGTCTATAATGGGCGCGTTCTCCACATAGACCAGTCCCAGGGCATGCGCAGAGGCCGTTTAAGGTTATCAAAGAACGATTAGGCAAAGAATAATTTTCCCCCTAAAATTGAAAAAATGGTAAGCCTATAGCCCATGGAAATATAGTTTTTCTGACGAAAACTAAAGTGTCTATAATGGGCGCGTTCTCCACATAGACCAGTCCCAGGGCATGCGCAGAGGCCGTTTAAGGTTATCAAAGAACGATTAGGCAAAGAATAATTTTCCCCCTAAAATTGAAAAAAGGGTAAGCCTATAGCCCATGGAAATATAGTTTTTCTGACGAAAACTAAAGTGTCTATAATGGGCGCGTTCTCCACATAGACCAGTCCCAGGGCATGCGCAGAGGCCGTTTAAGGTTATAAAAGAACGATTAGGCAAAGAATAATTTTCCCCCTAAAATTGAAAAAATGGAAGCCTATAGCCCATGGAAATATAGTTTTTCTGACGAAAACTAAAGTGTCTATAATTGGCGCGTTCTCCGCATAGATCAGTCTCAGGGCATGCGCAGAGGCCGTTTAAGGTTATAAAAGAACGATTAGGCAAAGAATAATTTTCCCCCTAAAATTGAAAAAGTGGTAAGCCTATAGCCCATGGAAATATAGTTTTTCTGACGAAAACTAAAGTGTCTATAGTGGGCGCGTTCTCCACATAGACCAGTCCCAGGGCATGCACAGAGGCTGTTTAACGCAATAAATGAACGATTAGGCAAAGAATAATTTTTCTCCTAAAATTGAAAAAATGGTAAGCCTATAGCCCATGGAAATATAGTTTTTCTGACGAAAACTAAAGTGTCTATAATTGGCGCGTTCTCCGCATAGATCAGTCCCAGGGCATGCGCAGAGGCCGTTTAAGGTTATAAAAGAACGATTAGGCAAAGAATAATTTTCCCCCTAAAATTGAAAAAATGGTAAGCCTATAGCCCATGGAAATATAGTTTTTCTGACGACAACTAAAGTGTCTATAATGGGCGCGTTCTCCACATAGACCAGTCCCAGGGCATGCACAGAGGCTGTTTAACGCAATAAATGAACGATTAGGCAAAGAATAATTTTTCTCCTAAAATTGAAAAAATGGTAAGGCCCCATGGAAATATAGTTTTTCCGACGAAAAATAAAGTGTCTCTAATGGGCGCGTTCTCCGCATATATCAGTCCCAGGGCATGCGCAGAGGCCGTTTAAGGTTATAAAAGAACGATTAGGCAAATAATAATTTTCCCCCTAAAATTAAAAAATGGTAAGCCCATGGAAATATAGTTTTTCTGACGAAAACTAAAGTGTCTATAATTGGCGCGTTCTCCACATATATCAGTCCCAGGGCATGCGCAGAGGCCGTTTAAGGTTATAAAAGAACGATTAGGCAAATAATAATTTTCCCCCTAAAATTAAAAAATGGTAAGATTATAGCCCATGGAAATATAGTTTTTCTGTCGAAAACTAAAGTGTCTATAATTGGCGCGTTCTCCACATAGACCAGTCCCAGGGCATGCACAGAGGCTGTTTAACGCAATAAATGAACGATTAGGCAAAGAATAATTTTTCTCCTAAAATTGAAAAAATGGTAAGGCCCCATGGAAATATAGTTTTTCCGACGAAAAATAAAGTGTCTCTAATGGGCGCGTTCTCCGCATATATCAGTCCCAGGGCATGCGCAGAGGCCGTTTAAGGTTATAAAAGAACGATTAGGCAAATAATAATTTTCCCCCTAAAATTAAAAAATGGTAAGATTATAGCCCATGGAAATATAGTTTTTCTGACGACAACTAAAGTGTCTATAATGGGCGCGTTCTCCACATAGACCAGTCCCAGGGCATGCACAGAGGCTGTTTAACGCAATAAATGAACGATTAGGCAAAGAATAATTTTTCTCCTAAAATTGAAAAAATGGTAAGCCTATAGCCCATGGAAATATAGTTTTTCTGACGAAAACTAAAGTGTCTATAATTGGCGCGTTCTCCGCATAGATCAGTCCCAGGGCATGCGCAGAGGCCGTTTAAGGTTATAAAAGAACGATTAGGCAAAGAATAATTTTCCCCCTAAAATTGAAAAAGTGGTAAGCCTATAGCCCATGGAAATATAGTTTTTCTGACGAAAACTAAAGTGTCTATAGTGGGCGCGTTCTCCACATAGACCAGTCCCAGGGCATGCACAGAGGCTGTTTAACGCAATAAATGAACGATTAGGCAAAGAATAATTTTTCTCCTAAAATTGAAAAAATGGTAAGCCTATAGCCCATGGAAATATAGTTTTTCTGACGAAAACTAAAGTGTCTATAATTGGCGCGTTCTCCGCATAGATCAGTCCCAGGGCATGCGCAGAGGCCGTTTAAGGTTATAAAAGAACGATTAGGCAAAGAATAATTTTCCCCCTAAAATTGAAAAAGTGGTAAGCCTATAGCCCATGGAAATATAGTTTTTCTGACGAAAACTAAAGTGTCTATAGTGGGCGCGTTCTCCACATAGACCAGTCCCAGGGCATGCACAGAGGCTGTTTAACGCAATAAATGAACGATTAGGCAAAGAATAATTTTTCTCCTAAAATTGAAAAAATGGTAAGCCTATAGCCCATGGAAATATAGTTTTTCTGACGAAAACTAAAGTGTCTATAATTGGCGCGTTCTCCGCATAGATCAGTCCCAGGGCATACGCAGAGGCCGTTTAAGGTTATAAAAGAACGATTAGGCAAAGAATAATTTTCCCCCTAAATTAAAAAATGGTAAGCCTATAGCCCATGGAAATATAGTTTTTCTGACGACAACTAAAGTGTCTATAATGGGCGCGTTCTCCGCATATATCAGTCCCAGGGCATGCGCAGAGGCCGTTTAAGGTTATAAAAGAACGATTAGGCAAAGAATAATTTTCCCCCTAAAATTGAAAAAATGGTAAGCCTATAGCCCATGGAAATATAGTTTTTCTGACGACAACTAAAGTGTCTATAATGGGCGCGTTCTCCACATAGACCAGTCCCAGGGCATGCGCAGAGGCCGTTTAAGGTTATAAAAAAACGATTAGGCAAAGAATAATTTTCCCCCTAAAATTAAAAAAATGGTAAGCCCATGGAAATATAATTTTTCTGACGAAAACTAAAGTGTCTATAATTGGCGCGTACTCCACATAGACCAGTCCCAGGGCATGCGCAGAGGCCGTTTAAGGTTATAAAAGAACGATTAGGCAAAGAATAATTTTCCCCCTAAAATTGAAAAAATGGTAAGCCTATAGCCCATGGATATATAGTTTTTCTGACGAAAACTAAAGTGTCTATAATTGGCGCGTTCTCCACATAGACCAGTCCCAGGGCATGCACAGAGGCTGTTTAACGCAATAAATGAACGATTAGGCAAAGAATAATTTTTCTCCTAAAATTGAAAAAATGGTAAGGCCCCATGGAAATATAGTTTTTCCGACGAAAAATAAAGTGTCTCTAATGGGCGCGTTCTCCGCATATATCAGTCCCAGGGCATGCGCAGAGGCCGTTTAAGGTTATAAAAGAACGATTAGGCAAATAATAATTTTCCCCCTAAAATTAAAAAATGGTAAGATTATAGCCCATGGAAATATAGTTTTTCTGACGACAACTAAAGTGTCTATAATGGGCGCGTTCTCCACATAGACCAGTCCCAGGGGATGCGCAGAGGCCGTTTAAGGTTATAAAAAAACGATTAGGCAAAGAATAATTTTCCCCCTAAAATTGAAAAAATGGTAAGCCCATGGAAATATAGTTTTTCTGACGAAAACTAAAGTGTCTATAATTGGCGCGTTCTCCACATAGACCAGTCCCAGGGCATGCACAGAGGCTGTTTAATGCAATAAATGAACGATTAGGCAAAGAATAATTTTTCTCCTTAAAGTTAAAAAATGGTAAGCCTATAGCCCATGGAAATAAAGTTTTTCTGACGGAAACTAAAGTGTCTATAATGGGCGCGTTCTCCACATAGACCAGTCCCAGGGCATGCGCAGAGGCCGTTTAAGGTTATCAAAGAACGATTAGGCAAAGAATAATTTTCCCCCTAAAATTGAAAAAATGGTAAGCCTATAGCCCATGGAAATATAGTTTTTCTGACGAAAACTAAAGTGTCTATAATGGGCGCGTTCTCCACATAGACCAGTCCCAGGGCATGCGCAGAGGCCGTTTAAGGTTATCAAAGAACGATTAGGCAAAGAATAATTTTCCCCCTAAAATTGAAAAAAGGGTAAGCCTATAGCCCATGGAAATATAGTTTTTCTGACGAAAACTAAAGTGTCTTTAATGGGCGCGTTCTCCACATAGACCAGTCCCAGGGCATGCGCAGAGGCCGTTTAAGGTTATAAAAGAACGATTAGGCAAAGAATAATTTTCCCCCTAAAATTGAAAAAATGGTAAGCCTATAGCCCATGGAAATATAGTTTTTCTGACGAAAACTAAAGTGTCTATAATTGGCGCGTTCTCCGCATAGATCAGTCCCAGGGCATGCGCAGAGGCCGTTTAAGGTTATAAAAGAACGATTAGGCAAAGAATAATTTTCCCCCTAAAATTGAAAAGTGGTAAGCCTATAGCCCATGGAAATATAGTTTTTCTGACGAAAACTAAAGTGTCTATAGTGGGCGCGTTCTCCACATAGACCAGTCCCAGGGCATGCACAGAGGCTGTTTAACGCAATAAATGAACGATTAGGCAAAGAATAATTTTTCTCCTAAAATTGAAAAAATGGTAAGCCTATAGCCCATGGAAATATAGTTTTTCTGACGAAAACTAAAGTGTCTATAATTGGCGCGTTCTCCGCATAGGTCAGTCCCAGGGCATGCGCAGAGGCCGTTTAAGGTTATAAAAGAACGATTAGGCAAAGAATAATTTTCCCCCTAAATTAAAAAATGGTAAGCCTATAGCCCATGGAAATATAGTTTTTCTGACGACAACTAAAGTGTCTCTAATGGGCGCGTTCTCCACATAGACTGTCCCAGGGCATGCGCAGAGGCCGTTTAAGGTTATAAAAAAACGATTAGGCAAAGAATAATTTTCCCCCTAAAATTAAAAAAATGGTAAGCCCATGGAAATATAGTTTTTCTGACGAAAACTAAAGTGTCTATAATTGGCGCGTTCTCCACATAGACCAGTCCCAGGGCATGCGCAGAGGCCGTTTAAGGTTATAAAAGAACGATTAGGCAAAGAATAATTTTCCCCCTAAAATTGAAAAAATGGTAAGCCTATAGCCCATGGATATATAGTTTTTCTGACGAAAACTAAAGTGTCTATAATTGGCGCGTTCTCCACATAGACCAGTCCGAGGGCATGCACAGAGGCTGTTTAACGCAATAAATGAACGATTAGGCAAAGAATAATTTTTCTCCTAAAATTGAAAAAATGGTAAGCCTATACCCCATGGAAATATAGTTTTTCCGACGAAAAATAAAGTGTCTCTAATGGGCGCGTTCTCCGCATATATCAGTCCCAGGGCATGCGCAGAGGCCGTTTAACGCGATAAAAGAACGATTAGGCAAAGAATAACTTTCCCCCTAAAATTGAAAAAATGGTAAGCCTATAGCCCATGGAAATATAGTTTTTCTGACGAAAACTAAAGTGTCTATAATGGGCGCGTTCTCCACATAGACCAGTCCAAGGGCATGCGCAGAGGCCGTTTAAGGTTATCAAAGAACGATTAGGCAAAGAATAATTTTCCCCCTAGTAAGAATTCGATGCCAAAACGATGGATCGATTGGTTCGTTAAAATTCACCCCCCCGTCGGCGTCCGAGACGCACCGTCAGAGACGGTCTGCACAGGTGGCTCAATGGGTGACTTAGGTTCGAAAGGACAAAGCCGCTGCAGTAACGAACGAACAACAACTTGTATTTACAGATAAAATTACAAAGTTCGGTTACAAGATTGCATAGTTTCAACAGTACATCGGTTACAAATGGCTACACTGGTTTGGACCACATAGGGCGACCCTATTTCGGCAGAGCCGATGGTGCTTAGCACCGAAGCCAGGTCCAGAACTCCCCTTTGGAGCGCTGCGTCCGCATTTTGTAGACGTAACGCTCCGCCCACAATCATAGCTGGCGAATTGCCGCCGGGTTGCGTCTCAACTGGACAATCCATTCACCAATCACTGCGTTCAGCAGAACTTGCGTGCGGGATTGGCCAGTCGAACAACCAAAAGTCAAAGAACATCTTTTTTAGTACAGTTCACAGTGCAGAATCCTCACCCGAAATACACAATATACAACAACAAAGGGGTGAGGGTCATGCCAGCTGTACACATCGCAAGTTCCGAGCAACGGCTCTCGAGCACAGCCGGCGCAACAAGCACTGACTAACAAAATACATTCACAAATCCCTAAAGCCTGGGAACGTCGGGACCATGTTTTCCAGTGCTCGAACATGTGCGCGACGCGATCGGATTCCAAGAACCCGCAGGCCATGCGGCGCCTTAAACAAGCAATTGTTTGCAAGCCAAACTGTCACAGAGGAGCCCGGGATAATTGCCCACCCGCCGAGGTCGGCCTCGTGTCCGGGCCGTAAGCCGAAGAAGACGTTCCCACGGCGCCTCGGAACCGAGACAAAACGGCAGGGTCTTTTGTGGCTCAAAGAATCCCTACGCCGGTCAGCGCGCGGTGCAAAGCCGTCAAAGTCAATGAGGCTGGCGCGCCTGCTTGAGGCCGCGCTATCTCCGTTGCCCGCGGCTAGACCCGAACCAAGCACTCTTCAAGGGCGCCGATGAGAGCACCGCGGAAGTCAGACGGGCCCACCCGTTACGGCGTTTGACGCCCAGTCGGGGAGATCCCAGCTGGGAAGGAGTTTACCCCCGCCAGCCGGCCGCGCGCAAGGGAAACGCCTGTGGGGATCCCCAGGAAGCACAATGCGACGGGGGTCCGAAGCACCCTTTTTTTTTACTGTGAGGCGCGACCGCAAACGTGGCGTTGATGGCCTTCTGCGCTCCCCGAGCTGTGCGGCAGCCCTGGGTGCCGACGGCGTGGTTACTCTGCTTGCTTGCACGGCCCCGCTCCGGGTCAACCGTTAACAGCCATTACTCAAGTGTGGAAACAATCTCGTCGAGACGCATGTCCCCTGCCCAGATGGCCCGCGCCGTCCGTATGGGTTTGTTTTGCAGCCGCCCGTAGCGGGGCTTACACCCCCCACCCAAGACGAGACAACAACTCGCTTACAGTGTTGTCGAAGCAGAAACCAAAACAAACCAAAACAAAAGCATGCTGCGTGTAAACTTGTACATACGCCGCATCTGGACATGACAATTAAAAGTTACCAACCAATCTTAGGCAGCGCGTTTTAACGATGGTCTGAGTTCGCACACGTAGGAAATGCGTGAGCCTCGCCTTGCTCATGACAGTAAGCTGGCCCGCTGGTTCGCCCAAGTAAGCTGGCTCGCTTACTGAAACAACACAAATAAATGCCAGCGCCATATGATGAGCACTCTACGCGGCGCATTCCGTAGAAAGTGTGAACACATGAATAAGTTTCACCGTAAAATAGGTACAACCTAAACCCACACAAAGCAAACACACAAACGAAACAAATAGTAAGGCTTCCCTGATTCAACAGAGCTCGCGTCATGAAACCATAATATGCAGTATCGTCCAAATATGAGCCGGAAGGAAACTGTCAGCCTCTAGCTTGGGAGGAAAACATACAAACATACATCATTGAGCTTAGATGACGACACTCGCCAAAACACACACTAAAACAACAAGGTACACACAGAAATGCGGAAGCATGAGTTCATCGTCCAAGGTCGTCTGTGTGGTTAACGCAGTCATATCACATTACACCACACTTGTTCCCTTGTCTCCACTATTCGTCCCTGCGGGTTCCCTGTCTTTTACATCCCTTTCCCAGCAATGGTTTGTCAGACGCGAAAGTGCGTCGGCATTAGTATGTATGATTCCCCTTCTGTGTCGCACCACTATATCATAGCGCTGCATCGCTAAAGCCCAGCGTGTCAATTTTGCTTTCTGAGGCGTAGACTGAGTGATGTACGTCACCGGATTATGGTCGAATACCAATGTTTTCATGCCCAAGACCCACATGTCAAACTTTTTGATAGCCGAGATGACGCCAAGCGCCTCGCGTTCAAGCGTAGACCACAGCATCTGTGTGGGCGTGAAGCGGTGGCTGGCAAAAGCAGTGTGGCACTCTTTGCCATTGTCGGTCATCTGAGCTAGACATGCGCCCCCAGCAATTGGAGAGGAATCGGTGAATGGCCAAAACGGCTTGCTTGAGTCTGGAGTCGCTAGCTCGACGGCACTGCACAGAGCACTCTCGATACCTTCGGATGCCTCGCTGGCCTCACTAGACGATGGAATGCGATCGGGGTGGTAACGCTTTGGCGCGGCTCCTTCCATCAGTTCTATGCGGTGCCCGCTCACTCGCGCTATCCCCGTTTCGGTGGTAGACAAGGTGGCATGTGTCCCAAACACCTCGTTCACTAACGCTCGCTCCGGTGGTTCGAAATGTGACATACTCTCTGCGGGCAGGAGGGCCCTACTGCCGAGAACCCTGCTGACCGTCGCGTCACTTTTTTGTTCCTCCTCTAATATCCCGGCATCACCCCTTACTTTATCGGAGCTACCGGGGGATTCTTCCTCTGCCCTTTCCTCGTTCGGATGCAGCGCATCGCCCCTGCTCGCACCGGTAACCGGTTGTTCGGGATTAACCCGTTCCCCATCTAGTCCTACGGCTGTAAACATATCTGCGCTGCTGCTCGGCGGGAGTTTGTTGGGGGGCGGCTCGCAAGCCTCGTCCCGACCCTTCTGGAGCACGCTCCAATCTTCCGCTGAGAGCAGGCAGTCCGCGCTCACGCTCAGCCTATCAGTGAGTGCGCACAACACTGGTGTCGCATTCTTCACATTGGCAAACGCAGGTTGGCCCTGCTTTAGCGTCAGCGGTAGCGCTACGAGTTTGGCTTCGACCCGTTCACCAAATGCTGCACGGAGGTTTACGCTACCGTGCGACTGTGCCACTTCCTGTGGTACAGCACTTTCGCGAACTACCGTTATCTCTGCGCCCGTGTCCACTATTGCCTTGATTGTTCGGTCCCTACAATTGAGAGCTACAGACAACAAGCGGTCACCCGCGGATCGGTTCTCTAGCGAGACCCGAGCGGCGAGCCTCTCGGGCTGTTCTTGCTGGGCGGCCGTCTGGGCTAGCCTTTCACGGATGCGCGGACAATTTGGCCTAATGTGCCCGGCCGACCCGCACTCAAAGCAAATTGTTGGCCTCTGCTGACCTGCGGGCGGACACGGGGATTTTGGTTTTGTCCTCTGTCCTTGGTGCGAAACCAAACCACTGCTGCTGTGATTCTCAGTTGTAAATCCTGGGCCCTTACTGCTGGCGCCGTGGGGTTGCCCCTTAGGTATGTCCACGCGGCCGTGAGCGTCCTCAAACGTTTGCAAAAGTCTAGCAATTTCGGAGGCCTTGTACCACCCTGCACCTTCTCGCAGCCTGACGTACCTGAGCGCCTCTTCCGACAACACTGCTTTCAGCTGGTCAGCGACCAAGAGTTCTAGCAGCTCCGCGAAATTGGACACGTCCCTTGATGCCACATAAAAATTTAGGTAGCTGGCAAGACGAGTCGTGAAACTCTTCCACGTCTCGGTCTTCCGCTTCCGTACACCGAAAAACCTTTTTTGATATTCAAGGGGAGACAACTGCAGCTCATCAAGGACGACCTCCTTTAAAGCTTCATAATCCCGGTGCTGTGCGGGAGTCAGACGTGTTGACAGGTACTCAATGCGCTCCGCTAGGAGCGGAAAAACTATCTGACCCCAACAGCTTCGCGGCACCTCGTAGGCATCTAAGGTGTGCTCTACAGATTCGAACCAAATGGGGACCTCGGCGTCTGTGGGAAATTTGGGGAAAGCACCAACTAATAATTTTGAATATTTACGCCATTCCATGTTTCTATCATTCTCAAGTGCTCTGCCACTGCCGTCGCGACCACTCGATGGCGACGCTGTTCGTGCCCTGACGAGCTCCAGTTCAAGGGCTAGGCTCTGGCGACGTTCCTGAGCCATCTTTAGTCTAAACTCCATCTCCCGCTCAGACAGAAAGGGCTCGCTTTCACCATCGCTGCTACCCCTCTCCCTCTGACCATCCTCATCGTCCCTGTGATTCTGCATCATGATTAGCTTCGAAGCCCCGCAGTGACTGAACAGTAAGAGGAAAGGAAACTCACGTTTCAGACGCGGATCTCAGGTGGACGAAGGTCGAGGTTTTTCTGCGTGGCTCTCGCTCGGGCTGCTTCCCTGCTGGGGTTGAGTCGGCGCCTCGACGTCTTACTCGCTGAGGTACGTCGCCTAGCGATGATTTGCTGTTGGGCTTCCTCCTCCAAGGCTTGAGCCAATTGCCGACACCGGAGATGCTGCTGGCTCTTGGGATGCCACTCTGGCAGATGTACCGCTGTCTTCTTGACGTTTAGCTTGCCTTCCGAACTTATCCTGTCGACTGCGCCAGTAAGAATTTGATGCCAAACGATCGATCGATTGGTTCGTTGAAATTCACCCCCACCGTCGGCGTCCGAGACGCACCGTCAGAGACGGTCTGCACAGGTGGCTCAATGGGTGACTTAGGTTCGAAAGGACAAAGCCGCTGCAGTAACGAACGAACAACAACTTGTATTTACAGATAAAATTACAAAGTTCGGTTACAAGATTGCATAGTTTCAACAGTACATCGGTTACAAATGGCTACACTGGTTTGGACCACATAGGGCGACCCTATTTCGGCAGAGCCGATGGTGCTTAGCACCGAAGCCAGGTCCAGAACTCCCCTTTGGAGCGCTGCGTCCGCATTTTGTAGACGTAACGCTCCGCCCACAATCATAGCTGGCGAATTGCCGCCGGGTTGCGTCTCAACTGGACAATCCATTCACCAATCACTGCGTTCAGCAGAACTTGCGTGCGGGATTGGCCAGTCGAACAACCAAAAGTCAAAGAACATCTTTTTTAGTACAGTTCACAGTGCAGAATCCTCACCCGAAATACACAATATACAACAACAAAGGGGTGAGGGTCATGCCAGCTGTACACATCGCAAGTTCCGAGCAACGGCTCTCGAGCACAGCCGGCGCAACAAGCACTGACTAACAAAATACATTCACAAATCCCTAAAGCCTGGGAACGTCGGGACCATGTTTTCCAGTGCTCGAACATGTGCGCGACGCGATCGGATTCCAAGAACCCGCAGGCCATGCGGCGCCTTAAACAAGCAATTGTTTGCAAGCCAAACTGTCACAGAGGAGCCCGGGATAATTGCCCACCCGCCGAGGTCGGCCTCGTGTCCGGGCCGTAAGCCGAAGAAGACGTTCCCACGGCGCCTCGGAACCGAGACAAAACGGCAGGGTCTTTTGTGGCTCAAAGAATCCCTACGCCGGTCAGCGCGCGGTGCAAAGCCGTCAAAGTCAATGAGGCTGGCGCGCCTGCTTGAGGCCGCGCTATCTCCGTTGCCCGCGGCTAGACCCGAACCAAGCACTCTTCAAGGGCGCCGATGAGAGCACCGCGGAAGTCAGACGGGCCCACCCGTTACGGCGTTTGACGCCCAGTCGGGGAGATCCCAGCTGGGAAGGAGTTTACCCCCGCCAGCCGGCCGCGCGCAAGGGAAACGCCTGTGGGGATCCCCAGGAAGCACAATGCGACGGGGGTCCGAAGCACCCTTTATTTACTGTGAGGCGCGACCGCAAACGTGGCGTTGATGGCCTTCTGCGCTCCCCGAGCTGTGCGGCAGCCCTGGGTGCCGACGGCGTGGTTACTCTGCTTGCTTGCACGGCCCCGCTCCGGGTCAACCGTTAACAGCCATTACTCAAGTGTGGAAACAATCTCGTCGAGACGCATGTCCCCTGCCCAGATGGCCCGCGCCGTCCGTATGGGTTTGTTTTGCAGCCGCCCGTAGCGGGGCTTACACCCCTAAAATTGAAAAAAGGGTAAGCCTATAGCCCATGGAAATATAGTTTTTCTGACGAAAACTAAAGTGTCTATAATGGGCGCGTTCTCCACATAGACCAGTCCCAGGGCATGCGCAGAGGCCGTTTAAGGTTATAAAAGAACGATTAGGCAAAGAATAACTTTCCCCCTAAAATTGAAAAAATGGTAAGCCTATAGCCCATGGAAATATAGTTTTTCTGACGAAAACTAAAGTGTCTATAATTGGCGCGTTCTCCACATAGACCAGTCCCAGGGCATGCACAGAGGCTGTTTAAGGTTATAAAAGAACGATTCGGCAAATAATTTTCCCCCTAAAATTGAAAAAATGGGAACCCTATAGCCCATGGAAATTTAGTTTTTCCGGCGAAAAATAAAGTGTCTCTAATGGGCGCGTTCTCCACATACACCAGTCCCAGGGCATGCACAGAGGCTGTTTAACGCAATAAATGAAGGATTAGGCAAAGAATAATTTTTCTCCTAAAATTGAAAAAATGGTAAGCCTATAGCCCATGGAAATATAGTTTTTCTGACGAAAACTAAAGTGTCTATAATTGGCGCGTTCTCCACATAGACCAGTCCCAGGGCATGCGCAGAGGCCGTTTAAGGTTATAAAAGAACGATTAGGCAAAGAATAATTTTCCCCCTAAAATTGAAAAAGTGGTAAACCTATAGCCCATGGAAATATAGTTTTTCCGACGAAAAATAAAGTGTCTCTAATGGGCGCGTTCTCCGCATATATCAGTCCCAGGGCATGCGCAGAGGCCGTTTAACGCGATAAAAGAACGATTAGGCAACGAATAATGTTCCCTCTAAAATTGAAAAAATGGTAAGCCTATAGCCCATGGAAATATAGTTTTTCTGACGAAAACTAAAGTGTCTATAATGGGCGCGTTCTCCACATAGACCAGTCCCAGGGCATGCGCAGAGGCCGTTTAAGGTTATAAAAGAACGATTAGGCAAAGAATAATTTTCCCCCTAAAATTGAAAAAATGGTAAGCCTATAGCCCATGGAAATATAGTTTTTCTGACGAAAACTAAAGTGTCTATAATTGGCGCGTTCTCCGCATAGATAAGTCCCAGGGCATGCGCAGAGGCCGTTTAAGGTTATAAAAGAACGATTAGGCAAAGAATAATTTTCCCCCTAAAATTGAAAAAGTGGTAAGCCTATAGCCCATGGAAATATAGTTTTTCTGACGAAAACTAAAGTGTCTATAGTGGGCGCGTTCTCCACATAGACCAGTCCCAGGGCATGCACAGAGGCTGTTTAACGCAATAAATGAACGATTAGGCAAAGAATAATTTTTCTCCTAAAATTGAAAAAATTGTAAGTCCCAGGGCATGCGCAGAGGCCGTTTAAGGTTATAAAAGAACGATTAGGCAAAGAATAATTTTCCCCCTAAAATTGAAAAAATGGTAAGCCTATAGCCCATGGAAATATAGTTTTTCTGACGAAAACTAAAGTGTCTATAATTGGCGCGTTCTCCGCATAGATCAGTCCCAGGGCATGCGCAGAGGCCCATGGAAATATAGTTTTTCTGACGAAAACTAAAGTGTCTATAATTGGCGCGTTCTCCACATAGACCAGTCCCAGGGCATGCACAGAGGCTGTTTAAGGTTATAAAAGAACGATTCGGCAAATAATTTTCCCCCTAAAATTGAAAAAATGGGAACCCCATAGCCCATGGAAATTTAGTTTTTCCGGCGAAAAATAAAGTGTCTCTAATGGGCGCGTTCTCCACATACACCAGTCCCAGGGCATGCACAGAGGCTGTTTAACGCAATAAATGAAGGATTAGGCAAAGAATAATTTTTCTCCTAAAATTGAAAAAATGGTAAGCCTATAGCCCATGGAAATATAGTTTTTCTGACGAAAACTAAAGTGTCTATAATTGGCGCGTTCTCCACATAGACCAGTCCCAGGGCATGCGCAGAGGCCGTTTAAGGTTATAAAAGAACGATTAGGCAAAGAATAATTTTCCCCCTAAAATTGAAAAAGTGGTAAACCTATAGCCCATGGAAATATAGTTTTTCTGACGAAAACTAAAGTGTCTATAATTGGCGCGTTCTCCACATAGACCAGTCCCAGGGCATGCACAGAGGCTGTTTAACGCAATAAATGAACGATTAGGCAAAGAATAATTTTTCTCCTAAAATTGAAAAAATGGTAAGGCTATATACCCCATGGAAATATAGTTTTTCCGACGAAAAATAAAGTGTCTCTAATGGGCGCGTTCTCCGCATATATCAGTCCCAGGGCATGCGCAGAGGCCGTTTAAGGTTATAAAAGAACGATTAGGCAAATAATAATTTTCCCCCTAAAATTAAAAAATGGTAAGATTATAGCCCATGGAAATATAGTTTTTCTGACGACAACTAAAGTGTCTATAATGGGCGCGTTCTCCACATAGACCAGTCCCAGGGCATGCGCAGAGGCCGTTTAAGGTTATAAAAAAACGATTAGGCAAAGAATAATTTTCCCCCTTAAATTGAAAAAATGGTAAGCCCATGGAAATATAGTTTTTCTGACGAAAACTAAAGTGTCTATAATTGGCGCGTTCTCCACATAGACCAGTCCCAGGGCATGCACAGAGGCTGTTTAATGCAATAAATGAACGATTAGGCAAAGAATAATTTTTCTCCTTAAAGTTAAAAAATGGTAAGCCTATAGCCCATGGAAATAAAGTTTTTCTGACGAAAACTAAAGTGTCTATAATGGGCGCGTTCTCCACATAGACCAGTCCCAGGGCATGCGCAGAGGCACTTTAAGGTTATCAAAGAACGATTAGGCAAAGAATAATTTTCCCCCTAAAATTGAAAAAATGGTAAGCCCATGGAAATATAGTTTTTCTGACGAAAACTAAAGTGTCTATAATTGGCGAGTTCTCCACATAGACCAGTCCCAGGGCATGCACAGAGGCTGTTTAATGCAATAAATGAACGATTAGGCAAAGAATAAATTTTCTCCTAAAATTGAAAAAATGGTAAGCCTATAGCCCATGGAAATATAGTTTTTCTGACAAAAACTAAAGTGTCTATAATTGGCGCGTTCTCCGCATAGATCAGTCCCAGGGCATGCGCAGAGGCTGTTTAAGGTTATAAAAGAACGATTAGGCAAAGAATAATTTTCCCCCTAAAATTGAAAAAATGGTAAGCCTATAGCCCATGGAAAAATAGTTTTTCTGACGAAAACTAAAGTGTCTATAATTGGCGCGTTCTCCACATAGACCAGTCCCAGGGCATGCGCAGAGGCCGTTTAAGGTTATAAAATAACGATTAGGCAAAGAATAATTTTCCCCCTAAAATTGAAAAAATGGTAAGCCTATGGAAATAGTTTTTCTGACGAAAACTAAAGTGTCTATAATTGGCGCGTTCTCTGCATAGATCAGTCCCAGGGCATGTGCAGAGGCCGTTTAAGGTTATAAAAGAACGATTAGGCAAAGAATAATTTTCCCCCTAAAATTGAAAAAATAGTAAGCCTATAGCCCATGGAAATATAGTTTTTCCGGCGAAAAATAAAGTGTCTCTAATGGGCGCGTTCTCCACATAGACCAGTCGCAGGGCATGCGCAGAGGCCGTTTAAGGTTATAAAAGAACGATTAGGCAAAGAATAATTTTCCCCCTAAAATTGAAAAAGTGGTAAGCCTATAGCCCATGGAAATATAGTTTTTCTGACGAAAACTAAAGTGTCTATAATGGGCGCGTTCTCCACATAGACCAGTCCCAGGGCATGCGCAGAGGCCGTTTAAGGTTATAAAAGGACGATTAGGCAAAGAATAATTTTCCCCTTAAAATTGAAAAAAATGGTAAGCCTATAGCCCATGGAAATATAGTTTTTCTGACGAAAATTAAAGTGTCTATAATTGGCGCGTTCTCCACATAGACCAGTCCCAGGGCATGCACAGAGGCTGTTTAACGCAATAAATGAACGATTAGGCAAAGAATAATTTTTCTCTAAAATTGAAAATATGGTAAGCCTATAGCCCATGGAAATATAGTTTTTCTGACGAAAACTAAAGTGTCTTTAATTGGCGCGTTCTCCACATAGACCAGTCCCAGGGCATGCGCAGAGGCCGTTTAAGGTTATAAAAGAGCGATTAGGCAAAGAATAATTTTTCTCCTAAAATTGAAAAAATGGTAAGCCTATAGCCAATGGAAATATAGTTTTTCTGACGAAAACTAAAGTGTCTATAATTGGCGCATTCTCCGCATAGATCAGTCCCAGGGCATGCGCAGAAGCCGTTTAAGGTTATAAAACAACGATTAGGCAAAGAATTATTTTGCCCCTAAAATTGAAAAAATGATAAGCCTATAGCCCATGGAAATATAGTTTTTCCGGCGAAAAATAAAGTGTCTCTAATGGGCGTGTTCTCCGCATAGACCAGTCCCAGGGCATGCGCAGAGGCCGTTTAAGGTTATAAAAGAACGATTAGGCAAAGAATAACTTTCCCCCTAAAATTGAAAAAATGGTAAGCCTATAGCCCATGGAAATATAGTTTTTCTGACGAAAACTAAAGTGTCTATAATTGGCGCGTTCTCCACATAGACCAGTCCCAGGGCATGCACAGAGGCTGTTTAAGGTTATAAAAGAACGATTCGGCAAAGAATAATTTTCCCCCTAAAATTGAAAAAATGGGAACCCTATAGCCCATGGAAATTTAGTTTTTCCGGCGAAAAATAAAGTGTCTCTAATGGGCGCGTTCTCCACATACACCAGTCCCAGGGCATGCACAGAGGCTGTTTAACGCAATAAATGAAGGATTAGGCAAAGAATAATTTTTCTCCTAAAATTGAAAAAATGGTAAGCCTATAGCCCATGGAAATATAGTTTTTCTGACGAAAACTAAAGTGTCTATAATTGGCGCGTTCTCCACATAGACCAGTCCCAGGGCATGCGCAGAGGCCGTTTAAGGTTATAAAAGAACGATTAGGCAAAGAATACTTTTCCCCCTAAAATTGAAAAAGTGGTAAGCCTATAGCCCATGGAAATATAGTTTTTCCGACGAAAAATAAAGTGTCTCTAATGGGCGCGTTCTCCGCATATATCAGTCCCAGGGCATGCGCAGAGGCCGTTTAACGCGATAAAAGAACGATTAGGCAACGAATAATGTTCCCTCTAAAATTGAAAAAATGGTAAGCCTATAGCCCATGGAAAATTCGTTTTTCCGACGAAAAATAAAGTGTCTCTAATGGGCGCGTTCTCCACATAGACCAGTCCCAGGGCATGCGCAGAGGCCGTTTAAGGTTATAAAAGAACGATTAGGCAAAGAATAATTTTCGCCCTAAAATTGAAAAAATGGTAAGCCAATAGCCCATGGAAAGATAGTTTTTCTGACGAAAAATAAAGTGTCTAATGGGCGCGTTCTCCGCATAGACCAGTCCCAGGGCATGCGCAGAGGCCGTTTAAGGTTATAAAAGAACGATTAGGCAAAGAATAATTTTCCCCCTAAAATTGAAAAAATGGTAAGCCTATAGCCCATGGAAATATAGTTTTTCTGACGAAAACTAAAGTGTCTATAATGGGCGCGTTCTCCACATAGACCAGTCCCAGGGCATGCGCAGAGGCCGTTTACGGTTATAAAAGGACGATTAGGCAAAGAATAATTTTCCCCTTAAAATTGAAAAAAATGGTAAGCCTATAGCCCATGGAAATATAGTTTTTCTGACGAAAATTAAAGTGTCTATAATTGGCGCGTTCTCCACATAGACCAGTCCCAGGGCATGCACAGAGGCTGTTTAACGCAATAAATGAACGATTAGGCAAAGAATAATTTTTCTCCTAAAATTGAAAAAATGGTAAGCCTATAGCCCATGGAAATATAGTTTTTCTGACGAAAACTAAAGTGTCTTTAATTGGCGCGTTCTCCACATAGACCAGTCCCAGGGCATGCGCAGAGGCCGTTTAAGGTTATAAAAGAATGATTAGGCAAAGAATAATTTTTCTCCTAAAATTGAAAAAATGGTAAGCCTATAGCCAATGGAAATATAGTTTTTCTGACGAAAACTAAAGTGTCTATAATTGGCGCATTCTCCGCATAGATCAGTCCCAGGGCATGCGCAGAAGCCGTTTAAAGTTATAAAACAACGATTAGGCAAAGAATTATTTTGCCCCTAAAATTGAAAAAATGGTAAGCCTATAGCCCATGGAAATATAGTTTTTCTGACGAAAACTAAAGTGTCTATAATTGGCGCGTTCTCCACATAGATCAGTCCCAGGGCATTTACAGAGGCCGCTTAAGGTTATAAAAGAACGATTAGGCAAAGAATAATTTTCCCCCTAAAATTGAAAAAATGGTAAGCCTATAGCCCATGGAAATATAGTTTTTCTGACGAAAACTAAAGTGTCTATAATTGGCGCGTTCTCCGCATACATCAGTCCCAGGGCATGCGCAGAGGCCGCTTAAGGTTATAAAAAAACGATTAGGCAAAGAATAATTTTCTCCCTAAAATTGAAAAAATGGTAAGCATATAGCCCATGGAAATATAGTTTTTCTGACGAAAACTAAAGTGTCTATAATGGGCGCGTTCTTCGCATAGATCAGTCCCAGGGCATGCGCAGAGGCCGTTTAAGGTTAAAAAAGAACGATTAGGCAAAGAATAATTTTCCCCCTAAAATTGAAAAAATGGTAAGCCTATAGCCCATGGAAATATCGTTTTTCCGACGAAAAATAAAGTGTCTCTAATGGGCGCGTTCTCCGCATAGACCAGTCCCAGGGCATGCGCAGAGGCCGTTTAAGGTTATAAAAGAACGATTAGGCAAAGAATAATTTTTCCCCTAAAATTAAAGAATGGTAAGCCTATAGCCCATGGAAATATCGTTTTTCCGACGAAAAATAAAGTGTCTCTAATGGGCGCGTTCTCCGCATAGACCAGTCCCAGGGCATGCGCAGAAACCGTTTAAGGTTATAAAAGAACGATTAGGCAAAGAATAATTTTTCCCCTAAAATTGAAAAAATGGTAAGCATATAGCCCATGGAAATATAGTTTTTCTGACGAAAACTAAAGTGTCTATAATGGGCGCGTTCTTCGCATAGATCAGTCCCAGGGCATGCGCAGAGGCCGTTTAAGGTTAAAAAAGAACGATTAGGCAAAGAATAATTTTCCCCCTAAAATTAAAGAATGGTAAGCCTTATACCCATGGAAATATAGTTTTTCTGACGACAACTAAAGTGTCTATAATGGGCGCGTTCTCCACATAGACCAGTCCCAGGGCATGCGCAGAGGCCGCTTAAGGTTATAAAAAAACGATTAGGCAAAGAATAATTTTCCCCCTAGAATTGAAAAAATGATAAGCCTATAGCCCATGGAAATATAGTTTTTCTGACGAAAACTAAAGTGTCTATAATTGGCGCGTTCTCCACATAGACCAGTCCCAGGGCATGCACAGAGGCTGTTTAATGCAATAAATGAACGATTAGGCAAAGAATAATTTTTCTCCTAAAATTTAAAAAATGTAAGCCTATCGCCCATGGAAATATAGTTTATCTGACGAAAACTAAAGTGTCTATAATGGGCGCGTTCTCCAAATAAACCAGTCCCAGGGCATGCGCAGAGGCCGTTTAAGGTTATCAAATAACGATTAGGCAAAGAATAATTTTCCCCCTAAAATTGAAAAAATGGTAAGCCTATAGCCCATGGAAATATAGTTTTTCTGACGAAAACTAAAGTGTCTATAATTGGCGCATTCTCCGCATAGATCAGTCCCAGGGCATGCGGAGAAGCCGTTTAAGGTTATAAAAGAACGATTAGGCAAAGAATAATTTTGCCCCTAAAATTGAAAAAATGGTAAGCCTATAGCCCATGGAAATATAGTTTTTCTGACGAAAACTAAAGTCTCTATAATGGGCGCGTTCTCCACATAGACCAGTCCAAGGGCATGCGCAGAGGCCGTTTAAGGTTATAAAATAACGATTAGGCAAAGAATAATTTTCCCCCTAAAATTGAAAAAATGGTAAGCCTATACCCATGGAAATATAGTTTTTCTGAGGAAAACTAAAGTGTCTATAATTGGCGCGTTCTCCGCATAGATCAGTCCCAGGGCATGCGCAGAGGCCGCTTAAGGTTATAAAAAAACGATTAGGCAAAGAATAATTTTCTCCCTAGAATTGAAAAAATGATAAGCCTAGAGCCCATGGAAATATAGTTTTTCTGACGAAAACTAAAGTGTCTATAATTGGCGCGTTCTCCGCATAGATCAGTCCCAGGACATGCACAGAGGCCGCTTAAGGTTATAAAAGAACGATTAGGCAAAGAATAATTTTCCCCCTAAAATTGAAAAAATGGTAAGCCTATATATAGCCCATGGAAATATCGTTTTTCCGACGAAAAATAAAGTGTCTCTAATGGGCGCGTTCTCCGCATAGACCAGTCCCAGGGCATGCGCAGAGGCCGTTTAAGGTTATAAAAGAACGATTAGGCAAAGAATAATTTTTCCCCTAAAATTGAAAAAATGGTAAGCCTATAGCCCATGGAAATATAGTTTTTCTGACGAAAACTAAAGTGTCTATAATGGGCGCGTTCTCCGCATAGATCAGTCCCAGGGCATGCGCAGAGGCCGTTTAAGGTTATAAAAGAACGATTAGGCAAAGAATTATTTTGCCCCTAAAATTGAAAAAATGATAAGCCTATAGCCCATGGAAATATAGTTTTTCCGGCGAAAAATAAAGTGTCTCCAATGGGCGTGTTCTCCGCATAGACCAGTCCCAGGGCATGCGCAGAGGCCGTTTAAGGTTATAAAAGAACGATTAGCAAAGAATAATTTTCCCCCTAAAATTGAAAAAATGGTAAGCCTATAGCCCATGGAAATATAGTTTTTCTGACGAAAACTAAAGTGTCTATAATTGGCGCGTTCTCCACATAGACCAGTCCCAGGGCATGCACAGAGGCTGTTTAACGCAATAAATGAACGATTAGGCAAAGAATAATTTTTCTCCTAAAATTGAAAAAATGGTAAGGCTATATACCCCATGGAAATATAGTTTTTCCGACGAAAAATAAAGTGTCTCTAATGGGCGCGTTCTCCGCATATATCAGTCCCAGGGCATACGCAGAGGCCGTTTAAGGTTATAAAAGAACGATTAGGCAAAGAATAATTTTCCCCCTAAATTAAAAAATGGTAAGCCTATAGCCCATGGAAATATAGTTTTTCTGACGACAACTAAAGTGTCTATAATGGGCGCGTTCTCCGCATAGACCAGTCCCAGGGCATGCGCAGAGGCCGTTTAAGGTTATAAAAGAACGATTAGGCAAAGAATAATTTTTTCCCTAAAATTGAAAAAATGGTAAGCATATAGCCCATGGAAATATAGTTTTTCTGACGAAAACTAAAGTGTCTATAATGGGCGCGTTCTCCGCATAGATCAGTCCCAGGGCATGCGCAGAGGCCGTTTAAGGTTATAAAAGAACGATTAGGCAAAGAATAATTTTCCCCCTAAAATTAAAGAATGGTAAGCCTTATACCCATGGAAATATAGTTTTTCTGACGAAAACTAAAGTGTCTATAATTGGCGCGTTCTCCACATAGACCAGTCCCAGGGCATGCACAGAGGCTGTTTAATGCAATAAATGAACGATTAGGCAAAGAATAATTTTTCTCCTAAAATTTAAAAAATGTAAGCCTATCGCCCATGGAAATATAGTTTATCTGACGAAAACTTAAGTGTCTATAATAGGCGCGTTCTCCAAATAAACCAGTCCCAGGGCATGCGCAGAGGCCGTTTAAGGTTATCAAAGAACGATTAGGCAAAGAATAATTTTCCCCCTAAAATTGAAAAAATGGTAAGCCTATAGCCCATGGAAATATAGTTTTTCTGACGAAAACTAAAGTGTCTTTAATTGGCGCATTCTCCGCATAGATCAGTCCCAGGGCATGCGGAGAAGCCGTTTAAGGTTATAAAAGAACGATTAGGCAAAGAATAATTTTGCCCCTAAAATTGAAAAAATGGTAAGCCTATAGCCCATGGAAATATAGTTTTTCTGACGAAAACTAAAGTCTCTATAATGGGCGCGTTCTCCACATAGACCAGTCCAAGGGCATGCGCAGAGGCCGTTCAAGGATATAAAATAACGATTAGGCAAAGAATAATTTTCCCCCTAAAATTGAAAAAATGGTAAGCCTATAGCCCATGGAAATATAGTTTTTCTGAGGAAAACTAAAGTGTCTATAATTGGCGCGTTCTCCGCATAGATCAGTCCCAGGGCAGCGCAGAGGCCGCTTAAGGTTATAAAAAACGATTAGGCAAAGAATAATTTTCCCCCTAAAATTGAAAAAATGATAAGCCTAGAGCCCATGGAAATATCGTTTTTCCGACGAAAAATAAAGTGTCTCTAATGGGCGCGTTCTCCGCATAGACCAGTCCCAGGGCATGCGCAGAGGCCGTTTAAGGTTATAAAAGAACGATTAGGCAAAGAATAATTTTTCTCCTAAAATTGAAAAAATGGTAAGCCTATATATAGCCCATGGAAATATCGTTTTTCCGACGAAAACTAAAGTGTCTATAATGGGTGTGTTCTCCACATAGACCAGTCCCAGGGCATGCGCAGAGGCCGTTTAAGGTTATAAAAGGACGATTAGGCAAAGAATAATTTTCCCCTTAAAATTGAAAAAAATGGTAAGCCTATAGCCCATGGAAATATAGTTTTTCTGACGAAAATTAAAGTGTCTATAATTGGCGCGTTCTCCACATAGACCAGTCCCAGGGCATGCACAGAGGCTGTTTAACGCAATAAATGAACGATTAGGCAAAGAATAATTTTTCTCCTAAAATTGAAAAAATGGTAAGCCTATAGCCCATGGAAATATAGTTTTTCTGACGAAAACTAAAGTGTCTTTAATTGGCGCGTTCTCCACATAGACCAGTCCCAGGACATGCGCAGAGGCCGTTTAAGGTTATAAAAGAACGATTAGGCAAAGAATAATTTTTCTCCTAAAATTGAAAAAATGGTAAGCCTATAGCCAATGGAAATATAGTTTTTCTGACGAAAACTAAAGTGTCTATAATTGGCGCATTCTCCGCATAGATCAGTCCCAGGGCATGCGCAGAAGCCGTTTAAGGTTATAAAACAACGATTAGGCAAAGAATTATTTTGCCCCTAAAATTGAAAAAATGATAAGCCTATAGCCCATGGAAATATAGTTTTTCTGACGAAAACTAAAGTCTCTATATTGGGCGCGTTCTCCACATAGACCAGTCCAAGGGCATGCACAGAGGCCGTTTAAGGTTATAAAATAACGATTAGCAAAGAATAATTTTCCCCCTAAAATTGAAAAAATGGTAAGCCTATAGCCCATGGAAATATAGTTTTTCTGACGAAAACTAAAGTGTCTATAATTGGCGCGTTCTCCGCATACATCAGTCCCAGGGCATGCGCAGAGGCCGCTTAAGGTTATAAAAAAACGATTAGGCAAAGAATAATTTTCTCCCTAGAATTGAAAAAATGATAAGCCTAGAGCCCATGGAAATATAGTTTTTCTGACGAAAACTAAAGTGTCTATAATTGGCGCGTTCTCCACATAGATCAGTCCCAGGGCATGCACAGAGGCCGCTTAAGGTTATAAAAGAACGATTAGGCAAAGAATAATTTTCCCCCTAAAATTGAAAAAATGGTAAGCCTATAGCCCATGGAAATATCGTTTTTCCGACGAAAAATAAAGTGTCTCTAATGGGCGCGTTCTCCGCATAGACCAGTCCCAGGGCATGCGCAGAGGCCGTTTAAGGTTATAAAAGAACGATTAGGCAAAGAATAATTTTTCCCCTAAAATTGAAAAAATGGTAAGCATATAGCCCATGGAAATATAGTTTTTCTGACGAAAACTAAAGTGTCTATAATGGGCGCGTTCTTCGCATAGATCAGTCCCAGGGCATGCGCAGAGGCCGTTTAAGGTTAAAAAAGAACGATTAGGCAAAGAATAATTTTCCCCCTAAAATTAAAGAATGGTAAGCCTTATACCCATGGAAATATAGTTTTTCTGACGACAACTAAAGTGTCTATAATGGGCGCGTTCTCCACATAGACCAGTCCCAGGGCATGCGCAGAGGCCGCTTAAGGTTATAAAAAAACGATTAGGCAAAGAATAATTTTCCCCCTAGAATTGAAAAAATGATAAGCCTATAGCCCATGGAAATATAGTTTTTCTGACGAAAACTAAAGTGTCTATAATTGGCGCGTTCTCCACATAGACCAGTCCCAGGGCATGCACAGAGGCTGTTTAATGCAATAAATGAACGATTAGGCAAAGAATAATTTTTCTCCTAAAATTTAAAAAATGTAAGCCTATCGCCCATGGAAATATAGTTTATCTGACGAAAACTAAAGTGTCTATAATGGGCGCGTTCTCCAAATAAACCAGTCCCAGGGCATGCGCAGAGGCCGTTTAAGGTTATCAAAGAACGATTAGGCAAAGAATAATTTTCCCCCTAAAATTGAAAAAATGGTAAGCATATAGCCCATGGAAATATAGTTTTTCTGACGAAAACTAAAGTGTCTATAATGGGCGCGTTCTCCGCATAGATCAGTCCCAGGGCATGCGCAGAGGCCGTTTAAGGTTATAAAAGAACGATTAGGCAAAGAATAATTTTCCCCCTAAAATTAAAGAATGGTAAGCCTTATACCCATGGAAATATAGTTTTTCTGACGACAACTAAAGTGTCTATAATGGGCGCGTTCTCCACATAGACCAGTCCCAGGGCATGCGCAGAGGCCGCTTAAGGTTATAAAAAAACGATTAGGCAAAGAATAATTTTCCCCCTAGAATTGAAAAAATGATAAGCCTATAGCCCATGGAAATATAGTTTTTCTGACGAAAACTAAAGTGTCTATAATTGGCGCGTTCTCCACATAGACCAGTCCCAGGGCATGCACAGAGGCTGTTTAATGCAATAAATGAACGATTAGGCAAAGAATAATTTTTCTCCTAAAATTTAAAAAAATGTAAGCCTATCGCCCATGGAAATATAGTTTATCTGACGAAAACTTAAGTGTCTATAATGGGCGCGTTCTCCAAATAAACCAGTCCCAGGGCATGCGCAGAGGCCGTTTAAGGTTATCAAAGAACGATTAGGCAAAGAATAATTTTCCCCCTAAAATTGAAAAAATGGTAAGCCTATAGCCCATGGAAATATCGTTTTTCTGACGAAAACTAAAGTGTCTTTAATTGGCGCATTCTCCGCATAGATCAGTCCCAGGGCATGCGGAGAAGCCGTTTAAGGTTATAAAAGAACGATTAGGCAAAGAATAATTTTGCCCCTAAAATTGAAAAAATGGTAAGCCTATAGCCCATGGAAATATAGTTTTTCTGACGAAAACTAAAGTCTCTATAATGGGCGCGTTCTCCACATAGACCAGTCCAAGGGCATGCGCAGAGGCCGTTCAAGGTTATAAAATAACGATTAGGCAAAGAATAATTTTCCCCCTAAAATTGAAAAAATGGTAAGCCTATAGCCCATGGAAATATAGTTTTTCTGAGGAAAACTAAAGTGTCTATAATTGGCGCGTTCTCCGCATAGATCAGTCCCAGGGCAGCGCAGAGGCCGCTTAAGGTTATAAAAAAACGATTAGGCAAAGAATAATTTTCTCCCTAGAATTGAAAAAATGATAAGCCTAGAGCCCATGGAAATATAGTTTTTCTGACGAAAACTAAAGTGTCTATAATTGGCGCGTTCTCCGCATAGATCAGTCCCAGGGCATGCACAGAGGCCGCTTAAGGTTATAAAAGAACGATTAGGCAAAGAATAATTTTCCCCCTAAAATTGAAAAAATGGTAAGCCTATATATAGCCCATGGAAATATAGTTTTTCCGACGAAAAATAAAGTGTCTCTAATGGGCGAGTTCTCCGCATAGACCAGTCCCAGGGCATGCGCAGAGGCCGTTTAAGGTTATAAAAGAACGATTAGGCAAAGAATAATTTTTCTCCTAAAATTGAAAAAATGGTAAGCCTATATATAGCCCATGGAAATATCGTTTTTCCGACGAAAACTAAAGTGTCTATAATGGGTGTGTTCTCCACATAGACCAGTCCCAGGGCATGCGCAGAGGCCGTTTAAGGTTATAAAAGGACGATTAGGCAAAGAATAATTTTCCCCTTAAAATTGAAAAAAATGGTAAGCCTATAGCCCATGGAAATATAGTTTTTCTGACGAAAATTAAAGTGTCTATAATTGGCGCGTTCTCCACATAGACCAGTCCCAGGGCATGCACAGAGGCTGTTTAACGCAATAAATGAACGATTAGGCAAAGAATAATTTTTCTCCTAAAATTGAAAAAATGGTAAGCCTATAGCCCATGGAAATATAGTTTTTCTGACGAAAACTAAAGTGTCTTTAATTGGCGCGTTCTCCACATAGACCAGTCCCAGGGCATGCGCAGAGGCCGTTTAAGGTTATAAAAGAACGATTAGGCAAAGAATAATTTTTCTCCTAAAATTGAAAAAATGGTAAGCCTATAGCCAATGGAAATATAGTTTTTCTGACGAAAACTAAAGTGTCTATAATTGGCGCATTCTCCGCATAGATCAGTCCCAGGGCATGCGCAGAAGCCGTTTAAGGTTATAAAACAACGATTAGGCAAAGAATTATTTTGCCCCTAAAATTGAAAAAATGATAAACCTATAGCCCATGGAAATATAGTTTTTCCGGCGAAAAATAAAGTGTCTCTAATGGGCGTGTTCTCCGCATAGACCAGTCCCAGGGCATGCGCAGAGGCCGTTTAAGGTTATAAAAGAACGATTAGGCAAAGAATAATTTTTCCCCTAAAATTGAAAAAATGGTAAGCCTATAGCCCATGGAAATATAGTTTTTCTGACGAAAACTAAAGTCTCTATATTGGGCGCGTTCTCCACATAGACCAGTCCAAGGGCATGCACAGAGGCCGTTTAAGGTTATAAAATAACGATTAGCAAAGAATAATTTTCCCCCTAAAATTGAAAAAATGGTAAGCCTATAGCCCATGGAAATATAGTTTTTCTGACGAAAACTAAAGTGTCTATAATTGGCGCGTTCTCCGCATACATCAGTCCCAGGGCATGCGCAGAGGCCGCTTAAGGTTATAAAAAAACGATTAGGCAAAGAATAATTTTCTCCCTAGAATTGAAAAAATGATAAGCCTAGAGCCCATGGAAATATAGTTTTTCTGACGAAAACTAAAGTGTCTATAATTGGCGCGTTCTCCACATAGATCAGTCCCAGGGCATGCACAGAGGCCGCTTAAGGTTATAAAAGAACGATTAGGCAAAGAATAATTTTCCCCCTAAAATTGAAAAAATGGTAAGCCTATAGCCCATGGAAATATCGTTTTTCCGACGAAAAATAAAGTGTCTCTAATGGGCGCGTTCTCCGCATAGACCAGTCCCAGGGCATGCGCAGAGGCCGTTTAAGGTTATAAAAGAACGATTAGGCAAAGAATAATTTTTCCCCTAAAATTGAAAAAATGGTAAGCATATAGCCCATGGAAATATAGTTTTTCTGACGAAAACTAAAGTGTCTATAATGGGCGCGTTCTCCGCATAGATCAGTCCCAGGGCATGCGCAGAGGCCGCTTAAGGTTATAAAAAAACGATTAGGCAAAGAATAATTTTCCCCCTAGAATTGAAAAAATGTAAGCCTATCGCCCATGGAAATATAGTTTATCTGACGAAAACTAAAGTGTCTATAATGGGCGCGTTCTCCAAATAAACCAGTCCCAGGGCATGCGCAGAGGCCGTTTAAGGTTATCAAAGAACGATTAGGCAAAGAATAATTTTCCCCCTAAAATTGAAAAAATGGTAAGCCTATAGCCCATGGAAATATAGTTTTTCTGACGAAAACTAAAGTGTCTATAATTGGCGCATTCTCCGCATAGATCAGTCCCAGGGCATGCGGAGAAGCCGTTTAAGGTTATAAAAGAACGATTAGGCAAAGAATAATTTTGCCCCTAAAATTGAAAAAATGGTAAGCCTATAGCCCATGGAAATATAGTTTTTCTGACGAAAACTAAAGTCTCTATAATGGGCGCGTTCTCCACATAGACCAGTCCAAGGGCATGCGCAGAGGCCGTTTAAGGTTATAAAATAACGATTAGGCAAAGAATAATTTTCCCCCTAAAATTGAAAAAATGGTAAGCCTATAGCCCATGGAAATATAGTTTTTCTGAGGAAAACTAAAGTGTCTATAATTGGCGCGTTCTCCGCATAGATCAGTCCCAGGGCATGCGCAGAGGCCGCTTAAGGTTATAAAAAAACGATTAGGCAAAGAATAATTTTCTCCCTAGAATTGAAAAAATGATAAGCCTAGAGCCCATGGAAATATAGTTTTTCTGACGAAAACTAAAGTGTCTATAATTGGCGCGTTCTCCGCATAGATCAGTCCCAGGGCATGCACAGAGGCCGCTTAAGGTTATAAAAGAACGATTAGGCAAAGAATAATTTTCCCCCTAAAATTGAAAAAATGGTAAGCCTATATATAGCCCATGGAAATATCGTTTTTCCGACGAAAAATAAAGTGTCTCTAATGGGCGCGTTCTCCGCATAGACCAGTCCCAGGGCATGCGCAGAGGCCGTTTAAGGTTATAAAAGAACGATTAGGCAAAGAATAATTTTTCCCCTAAAATTGAAAAAATGGTAAGCCTATAGCCCATGGAAATATAGTTTTTCTGACGAAAACTAAAGTGTCTATAATGGGCGCGTTCTCCGCATAGATCAGTCCCAGGGCATGCGCAGAGGCCGTTTAAGGTTATAAAAGAACGATTAGGCAAAGAATTATTTTGCCCCTAAAATTGAAAAAATGATAAGCCTATAGCCCATGGAAATATAGTTTTTCCGGCGAAAAATAAAGTGTCTCCAATGGGCGTGTTCTCCGCATAGACCAGTCCCAGGGCATGCGCAGAGGCCGTTTAAGGTTATAAAAGAACGATTAGGCAAAGAATAATTTTTCCCCTAAAATTGAAAAAATGGTAAGCCTATAGCCCATGGAAATATAGTTTTTCCGACGAAAAATAAAGTGTCTCTAATGGGCGCGTTCTCCGCATAGACCAGTCCCAGGGCATGCGCAGAGGCCGTTTAAGGTTATAAAAGAACGATTAGGCAAAGAATAATTTTTCCCCTAAAATTGAAAAAATGGTAAGCATATAGCCCATGGAAATATAGTTTTTCTGACGAAAACTAAAGTGTCTATAATGGGCGCGTTCTCCGCATAGATCAGTCCCAGGGCATGCGCAGAGGCCGTTTAAGGTTATAAAAGAACGATTAGGCAAAGAATAATTTTCCCCCTAAAATTAAAGAATGGTAAGCCTTATACCCATGGAAATATAGTTTTTCTGACGACAACTAAAGTGTCTATAATGGGCGCGCTCTCCACATAGACCAGTCCCAGGGCATGCGCAGAGGCCGCTTAAGGTTATAAAAAAACGATTAGGCAAAGAATAATTTTCCCCCTAGAATTGAAAAAATGATAAGCCTATAGCCCATGGAAATATAGTTTTTCTGACGAAAACTAAAGTGTCTATAATTGGCGCGTTCTCCACATAGACCAGTCCCAGGGCATGCACAGAGGCTGTTTAATGCAATAAATGAACGATTAGGCAAAGAATAATTTTTCTCCTAAAATTTAAAAAATGTAAGCCTATCGCCCATGGAAATATAGTTTATCTGACGAAAACTAAAGTGTCTATAATGGGCGCGTTCTCCAAATAAACCAGTCCCAGGGCATGCGCAGAGGCCGTTTAAGGTTATCAAAGAACGATTAGGCAAAGAATAATTTCCCCCTAAAATTGAAAAAATGGTAAGCCTATAGCCCATGGAAATATAGTTTTTCTGACGAAAACTAAAGTGTCTATAATTGGCGCATTCTCCGCATAGATCAGTCCCAGGGCATGCAGAGAAGCCGTTTAAGGTTATAAAAGAACGATTAGGCAAAGAATAATTTTGCCCCTAAAATTGAAAAAATGGTAAGCCTATAGCCCATGGAAATATAGTTTTTCTGACGAAAACTAAAGTCTCTATAATGGGCGCGTTCTCCACATAGACCAGTCCAAGGGCATGTGCAGAGGCCGTTTAAGGTTATAAAATAACGATTAGGCAAAGAATAATTTTCCCCCTAAAATTGAAAAAATGGTAAGCCTATAGCCCATGGAAATATAGTTTTTCTGAGGAAAACTAAAGTGTCTATAATTGGCGCGTTCTCCGCATAGATCAGTCCCAGGGCAGCGCAGAGGCCGCTTAAGGTTATAAAAAAACGATTAGGCAAAGAATAATTTTCTCCCTAGAATTGAAAAAATGATAAGCCTAGAGCCCATGGAAATATAGTTTTTCTGACGAAAACTAAAGTGTCTATAATTGGCGCGTTCTCCGCATAGATCAGTCCCAGGGCATGCACAGAGGCCGCCTAAGGTTATAAAAGAACGATTAGGCAAAGAATAATTTTCCCCCTAAAATTGAAAAAATGGTAAGCCTATATATAGCCCATGCAAATATCGTTTTTCCGACGAAAAATAAAGTGTCTCTAATGGGCGCGTTCTCCGCATAGACCAGTCCCAGGGCATGCGCAGAGGCCGTTTAAGGTTATAAAAGAACGATTAGGCAAAGAATAATTTTTCCCCTAAAATTGAAAAAATGGTAAGCCTATAGCCCATGGAAATATAGTTTTTCTGACGAAAACTAAAGTGTCTATAATGGGCGCGTTCTCCGCATAGATCAGTCCCAGGGCATGCGCAGAGGCCGTTTAAGGTTATAAAAGAACGATTAGGCAAAGAATAATTTTCCCCCTAAAATTAAAAAATGGTAAGCCTTATACCCATGGAAATATAGTTTTTCTGACGACAACTAAAGTGTCTATAATGGGCGCGTTCTCCACATAGACCAGTCCCAGGGCATGCGCAGAGGCCGCTTAAGGTTATAAAAAAACGATTAGGCAAAGAATAATTTTCCCCCTAGAATTGAAAAAATGATAAGCCAGTAGCCCATGGAAATATAGTTTTTCTGACGAAAACTAAAGTGTCTATAATTGGCGCGTTCTCCACATAGACCAGTCCCAGGGCATGCACAGAGGCTGTTTAATGCAATAAATGAACGATTAGGCAAAGAATAATTTTTCTCCTAAAATTTAAAAAATGTAAGCCTATCGCCCATGGAAATATAGTTTATCTGACGAAAACTAAAGTGTCTATAATGGGCGCGTTCTCCAAATAAACCAGTCCCAGGGCATGCGCAGAGGCCGTTTAAGGTTAACAAAGAACGATTAGGCAAAGAATAATTTTCCCCCTAAAATTGAAAAAATGGTAAGCCTATAGCCCATGGAAATATAGTTTTTCTGACGAAAACTAAAGTGTCTATAATTGGCGCATTCTCCGCATAGATCAGTCCCAGGGCATGCGGAGAAGCCGTTTAAGGTTATAAAAGAACGATTAGGCAAAGAATAATTTTGCCCCTAAAATTGAAAAAATGGTAAGCCTATAGCCCATGGAAATATAGTTTTTCTGACGAAAACTAAAGTCTCTATAATGGGCGCGTTCTCCACATAGACCAGTCCAAGGGCATGCGCAGAGGCCGTTTAAGGTTATAAAATAACGATTAGGCAAAGAATCATTTTCCCCCTAAAATTGAAAAAATGGTAAGCCTAAAGCCCATGGAAATATAGTTTTTCTGAGGAAAACTAAAGTGTCTATAATTGGCGCGTTCTCCGCATAGGTCAGTCCCAGGGCATGCGCAGAGGCCGCTTAAGGTTATAAAAAAACGATTAGGCAAAGAATAATTTTCTCCCTAGAATTGAAAAAATGATAAGCCTAGAGCCCATGGAAATATAGTTTTTCTGACGAAAACTAAAGTGTCTATAATTGGCGCGTTCTCCGCATAGATCAGTCCCAGGGCATGCACAGAGGCCGCTTAAGGTTATAAAAGAACGATTAGGCAAAGAATAATTTTCCCCCTAAAATTGAAAAAATGGTAAGCCTATATATAGCCCATGGAAATATCGTTTTTCCGACGAAAAATAAAGTGTCTCTAATGGGCGCGTTCTCCGCATAGACCAGTCCCAGGGCATGCGCAGAGGCCGTTTAAGGTTATAAAAGAACGATTAGGCAAAGAATAATTTTTCCCCTAAAATTGAAAAAATGGTAAGCCTATAGCCCATGGAAATACAGTTTTTCTGACGAAAACTAAAGTGTCTATAATGGGCGCGTTCTCCGCATAGATCAGTCCCAGGGCATGCGCAGAGGCCGTTTAAGGTTATAAAAGAACGATTAGGCAAAGAATAATTTTCCCCCTAAAATTAAAAAATGGTAAGCCTTATACCCATGGAAATATAGTTTTTCTGACGACAACTAAAGTGTCTATAATGGGCGCGTTCTCCACATAGACCAGTCCCAGGGCATGCGCAGAGGCCGCTTAAGGTTATAAAAAAACGATTAGGCAAAGAATAATTTTCCCCCTAGAATTGAAAAAATGATAAGCCAATAGCCCATGGAAATATAGTTTTTCTGACGAAAACTAAAGTGTCTATAATTGGCGCGTTCTCCACATAGACCAGTCCCAGGGCATGCACAGAGGCTGTTTAATGCAATAAATGAACGATTAGGCAAATAATAATTTCTCTCCTAAAATTTAAAAAAATGTAAGCCTATAGCCCATGGAAATATAGTTTATCTGACGAAAACTAAAGTGTCTATAATGGGCGCGTTCTCCACATAAACCAGTCCCAGGGCATGCGCAGAGGCCGTTTAAGGTTATCAAAGAACGATTAGACAAAGAATAATTTTCCCCCTAAAATTGAAAAAATGGTAAGCCTATAGCCCATGGAAATATAGTTTTTCTGACGAAAACTAAAGTGTCTATAATTGGCGCGTTCTCCACATAGACCAGTCCCAGGGCATGAACAGAGGCTGTTTAACGCAATAAATGAACGATTAGGCAAAGAATAATTTTTCTCCTAAAATTGAAAAAATGGTAAGCCTATAGCCCATGTAAATATAGTTTTTCTGACGAAAAATAAAGTGTCTAATGGGCGCGTTCTCCGCATAGACCAGTCCCAGGGCATGCGCAGAGGCCGCTTAAGGTTATAAAAGAACGATTAGGCAAAGAATAATTTTTCCCTAAAATTGAAGAAATGGTAAGCCTATAGCCCATGGAAATATAGTTTTTCTGACGAAAACTAAAGTGTCTATAATTGGCGCGTTCTCCGCATAGATCAGTCCCAGGGCATGCGCAGAGGCCGTTTAAGGTTATAAAAGAACGATTAGGCAAAGAATAATTTCCCCCTAAAATTGAAAAAGTGGTAAGCCTATAGCCCATGGAAATATAGTTTTTCTGACGAAAACTAAATTGTCTATAATGGGCGCGTTCTCCACATAGACCAGTCCCAGGGCATGCGCAGAGGCCATTTAAGGTTATAAAAGAACGATTAGGCAAAGAATAATTTTTCTCCTAAAATTGAAAAAATGGTAAGCCTATAGCCCATGGAAATATAGTTTTTCTGACGAAAACTAAAGTGTCTATATTTAGCGCGTTCTCCACATAGACCAGTCCCAGGGCATGCACAGAGGCTGTTTAACGCAATAAATGAACGATTAGGCAAAGAATGATTTTTCTCCTAAAATTGAAAAAATGGTAGCCTATAGCCCATGGAAATATAGTTTTTCTGACGAAAACTAAAGTGTCTATAATTGGCGCATTCTCCGCATAGATCAGTCCCAGGGCACGCGCAGAGGCCGTTTAACGCGATAAAAGAACGAACAGGCAAAGAATAATTTTCTCCCTAAAATTGAAAAAATAGTAAGTCCATAGCCATGGAAATATCGTTTTTCCGACGAAAAATAAAGTGTCTCTAATGGGCGCGTTCTCCGCATAGACCAGTCCCAGGGCATGCGCAGAGGCCGTTTAAGGTTATAAAAGAACGATTAGGCAAAGAATAATTTTCCCCCTAAAATTGAAAAAATGGTAAGCCTATAGCCCATGGAAATATAGTTTTTCTGACGAAAATTAAAGTGTCTATAATGGTCGCGTTCTCCACATAGACCAGTCCCAGGGCATGTACAGCGGCTGTTTAACGCAATAAATGAACGATTAGGCAAAGAATAATTTTTTTCCTAAAATTGAAAAAATGGTAAGCCTATAGCCCATGGAAATATAGTTTTTCTGACGAAAACTAAAGTGTCTATAATGGGTGCGTTCTCCACATAGACCAGTCCCAGGGCATGCGCAGAGGCCGTTTAAGGTTATCAAAGAACTATTAGGCAAAGAATAATTTTCCCCCTAAAATTGAAAAAATGGTGAGCCTATAGCCCATGGAAATATAGTTTATCTGACGAAAACTAAAGTGTCTATAATTGGCGCGTTCTCCACATAGACCAGTCCCAGGGCATGCACAGAGGCTGTTTAACGCAATAAATGAACGATTAGGCAAAGAATAATTTTTCTCCTAAAATTGAAAAAATGGTAAGCCTATAGCCCATGGAAATATAGTTTTTCTGACGAAAAATAAAGTGTCTAATGGGCGCGTTCTCCGCATAGACCAGTACCAGGGCATGCGCAGAGGCCGTTTAAGGTTATAAAAGAACCATTAGGCAAAGAATAATTTTTCCCTAAAATTGAAGAAATGGTAAGCCTATAGCCCATGGAAATATAGTTTTTCTGACGAAAACTAAAGTGTCTATAATTGGCGCGTTCTCCGCATAGATCAGTCCCAGGGCATGCGCAGAGGCCGTTTAAGGTTATAAAATAACGATTAGCAAAGAATAATTTTCCCCCTAAAATTGAAAAAATGGTAAGCCTATAGCCCATGGAAATATGGTTTTTCTGACGAAAACTAAAGTGTCTATAATTGGCGCGTTCTCCGCATACATCAGTCCCAGGGCATGCGCAGAGGCCGCTTAAGGTTATAAAAAAACGATTAAGCAAAGAATAATTTTCTCCCTAGAATTGAAAAAATGATAAGCCTAGAGCCCATGGAAATATAGTTTTTCTGACGAAAACTAAAGTGTCTATAACTCGCGCGTTCTCCACATAGACCAGTCCCAGGGCATGCGCAGAGGCCGCTTAAGGTTATAAAAAAACGATTAGGCAAAGAATAATTTTCCCCCTAGAATTGAAAAAATGATAAGCCGATAGCCCATGGAAATATAGTTTTTCTGACGAAAACTAAAGTGTCTATAAGTGGCGCGTTCTCCACATAGACCAGTCCCAGGGCATGCACAGAGGCTGTTTAATGCAATAAATGAACGATTAGGCAAAGAATAATTTTTCTCCTAAAATTTAAAAAATGTAAGCCTATCGCCCATGGAAATATAGTTTATCTGACGAAAACTAAAGTGTCTATAATGGGCGCGTTCTCCAAATAAACCAGTCCCAGGGCATGCGCAGAGGCCGTTTAAGGTTATCAAATAACGATTAGGCAAAGAATAATTTTCCCCCTAAAATTGAAAAAATGGTAAGCCTATAGCCCATGGAAATATAGTTTTTCTGACGAAAACTAAAGTGTCTATAATTGGCGCATTCTCCGCATAGATCAGTCCCAGGGCATGCGGAGAAGCCGTTTAAGGTTATAAAAGAACGATTAGGCAAAGAATAATTTTGCCCCTAAAATTGAAAAAATGGTAAGCCTATAGCCCATGGAAATATAGTTTTTCTGACGAAAACTAAAGTCTCTATAATGGGCGCGTTCTCCACATAGACAAGTCCAAGGGCATGCACAGAGGCCGTTTAAGGTTATAAAATAACGATTAGGCAAAGAATAATTTTCCCCCTAAAATTGAAAAAATGGTAAGCCTATAGCCCATGGAAATATAGTTTTTCTGAGGAAAAATAAAGTGTCTCTAATGGGCGTGTTCTCCGCATAGACCAGTCCCAGGGCATGCGCAGAGGCCGTCTAAGGTTATAAAAGAACGATTAGGCAAAGAATAATTTTTCCCCTAAAATTGAAAAAATGGTAAGCCTATAGCCCATGGAAATATAGTTTTTCTGACGAAAACTAAAGTCTCTATATTGGGCGCGTTCTCCACATAGACCAGTCCAAGGGCATGCACAGAGGCCGTTTAAGGTTATAAAATAACGATTAGCAAAGAATAATTTTCCCCCTAAAATTGAAAAAATGGTAAGCCTATAGCCCATGGAAATATAGTTTTTCTGACGAAAACTAAAGTGTCTATATTTGGCGCGTTCTCCGCATACATCAGTCCCAGGGCATGCGCAGAGGCCGCTTAAGGTTATAAAAAAACGATTAGGCAAAGAATAATTTTCTCCCTAGAATTGAAAAAATGATAAGCCTAGAGCCCATGGAAATATAGTTTTTCTGACGAAAACTAAAGTGTCTATAATTGGCGCGTTCTCCACATAGATCAGTCCCAGGGCATGCACAGAGGCCGCTTAAGGTTATAAAAGAACGATTAGGCAAAGAATAATTTTCCCCCTAAAATTGAAAAAATGGTAAGCCTATAGCCCATGGAAATATCGTTTTTCCGACGAAAAATAAAGTGTCTCTAATGGGCGCGTTCTCCGCATAGACCAGTCCCAGGGCATGCGCAGAGGCCGTTTAAGGTTATAAAAGAACGATTAGGCAAAGAATAATTTTTCCCCTAAAATTGAAAAAATGGTAAGCATATAGCCCATGGAAATATAGTTTTTCTGACGAAAACTAAAGTGTCTATAATGGGCGCGTTCTCCGCATAGATCAGTCCCAGGGCATGCGCAGAGGCCGTTTAAGGTTATAAAAGAACGATTAGGCAAAGAATAATTTTCCCCCTAAAATTAAAGAATGGTAAGCCTTATACCCATGGAAATATAGTTTTTCTGACGACAACTAAAGTGTCTATAATGGGCGCGTTCTCCACATAGACCAGTCCCAGGGCATGCGCAGAGGCCGCTTAAGGTTATAAAAAAACGATTAGGCAAAGAATAATTTTCCCCCAAGAATTGAAAAAATGATAAGCCTATAGCCCATGGAAATATAGTTTTTCTGACGAAAACTAAAGTGTCTATAATTGGCGCGTTCTCCACATAGACCAGTCCCAGGGCATGCACAGAGGCTGTTTAATGCAATAAATGAACGATTAGGCAAAGAATAATTTTTCTCCTAAAATTTAAAAAATGTAAGCCTATCGCCCATGGAAATATAGTTTATCTGACGAAAACTAAAGTGTCTATAATGGGCGCGTTCTCCAAATAAACCAGTCCCAGGGCATGCGCAGAGGCCGTTTAAGGTTATCAAAGAACGATTAGGCAAAGAATAATTTTCCCCCTAAAATTGAAAAAATGGTAAGCCTATAGCCCATGGAAATATAGTTTTTCTGACGAAAACTAAAGTGTCTATAATTGGCGCATTCTCTGCATAGATCAGTCCCAGGGCATGCGGAGAAGCCGTTTAAGGTTATAAAAGAACGATTAGGCAAAGAATAATTTTGCCCCTAAAATTGAAAAAATGGTAAGCCTATAGCCCATGGAAATATAGTTTTTCTGACGAAAACTAAAGTCTCTATAATGGGCGCGTTCTCCACATAGACCAGTCCAAGGGCATGCGCAGAGGCCGTTTAAGGTTATAAAATAACGATTAGGCAAAGAATAATTTTCCCCCTAAAATTGAAAAAATGGTAAGCCTATAGCCCATGGAAATATAGTTTTTCTGAGGAAAACTAAAGTGTCTATGATCGGCGCGTTCTCCGCATAGATCAGTCCCAGGGAATGCGCAGAGGCCGTTTAAGGTTATAAAAAAACGATTAGGCAAAGAATAATTTTCTCCCTACAATTGAAAAAATGATAAGCCTAGAGCCCATGGAAATATAGTTTTTCTGACGAAAACTAAAGTGTCTATAATTGGCGCGTTCTCCGCATAGATCAGTCCCAGGGCATGCACAGAGGCCGCTTAAGGTTATAAAAGAACGATTAGGCAAAGAATAATTTTCCCCCTAAAATTGAAAAAATGGTAAGCCTATATATAGCCCATGGAAATATCGTTTTTCCGAAGAAAAATAAAGTGTCTCTAATGGGCGCGTTCTCCGCATAGACCAGTCCCAGGGCATGCGCAGAGGCCGTTTAAGGTTATAAAAGAACGATTAGGCAAAGAATAATTTTTCCCCTAAAATTGAAAAAATGGTAAGCCTATAGCCCATGGAAATATAGTTTTTCTGACGAAAACTAAAGTGTCTATAATGGGCGCGTTCTCCGCATAGATCAGTCCCAGGGCATGCGCAGAGGCCGTTTAAGGTTATAAAAGAACGATTAGGCAAAGAATAATTTTCCCCCTAAAATTAAAAAATGGTAAGCCTTATACCCATGGAAATATAGTTTTTCTGACGACAACTAAAGTGTCTATAATGGGCGCGTTCTCCACATCGACCAGTCCCAGGGCATGCGCAGAGGCCGCTTAAGGTTATAAAAAAACGATTAGGCAAAGAATAATTTTCCCCCTAGAATTGAAAAAATGATAAGCCTATAGCCCATGGAAATATAGTTTTTCTGACGAAAACTAAAGTGTCTATAATTGGCGCGTTCTCCACATAGACCAGTCCCAGGGCATGAACAGAGGCTGTTTAACGCAATAAATGAACGATTAGGCAAAGAATAATTTTTCTCCTAAAATTGAAAAAATGGTAAGCCTATAGCCCATGGAAATATAGTTTTTCTGACGAAAAATAAAGTGTCTAATGGGCGCGTTCTCCACATAGACCAGTCCCAGGGCATGCGCAGAGGCCGCTTAAGGTTATAAAAAAACGATTAGGCAAAGAATAATTTTCCCCCTAGAATTGAAAAAATGATAAGCCAATAGCCCATGGAAATATAGTTTTTCTGATGAAAACTAAAGTGTCTATAATTGGCGCGTTCTCCACATAGACCAGTCCCAGGGCATGCACAGAGGCTGTGTAATGCAATAAATGAACGATTAGGCAAATAATAATTTTTCTCCTAAAATTTAAAAAAATGTAAGCCTATAGCCCATGGAAATATAGTTTATCTGACGAAAACTAAAGTGTCTATAATGGGCGCGTTCTCCACATAAACCAGTCCCAGGGCATGCGCAGAGGCCGTTTAAGGTTATCAAAGAACGATTAGACAAAGAATAATTTTCCCCCTAAAATTGAAAAAATGGTAAGCCTATAGCCCATGGAAATATAGTTTTTCTGACGAAAACTAAAGTGTCTATAATTGGCGCGTTCTCCACATAGACCAGTCCCAGGGCATGCACAGAGGCTGTGTAATGCAATAAATGAACGATTAGGCAAATAATAATTTTTCTCCTAAAATTTAAAAAAATGTAAGCCTATAGCCCATGGAAATATAGTTTATCTGACGAAAACTAAAGTGTCTATAATGGGCGCGTTCTCCACATAAACCAGTCCCAGGGCATGCGCAGAGGCCGTTTAAGGTTATCAAAGAACGATTAGACAAAGAATAATTTTCCCCCTAAAATTGAAAAAATGGTAAGCCTATAGCCCATGGAAATATCGTTTTTCCGACGAAAAATAAAGTGTCTCTAATGGGCGCGTTCTCCGCATAGACCAGTCCCAGGGCATGCGCAGAGGCCGTTTAAGGTTATAAAAGAACGATTAGGCAAAGAATAATTTTCCCCCTAAAATTGAAAAAATGGTAAGCCTATATATAGCCCATGGAAATATCGTTTTTCCGACGAAAAATAAAGTGTCTCTAATGGGCGCGTTCTCCGCATAGACCAGTCCCAGGGCATGCGCAGAGGCCGTTTAAGGTTATAAAAGAACGATTAGGCAAAGAATAATTTTTCCCCTAAAATTGAAAAAATGGTAAGCCTATAGCCCATGGAAATATAGTTTTTCTGACGAAAACTAAAGTGTCTATAATGGGCGCGTTCTCCGCATAGATCAGTCCCAGGGCATGCGCAGAGGCCGTTTAAGGTTATAAAAGAACGATTAGGCAAAGAATAATTTTCCCCCTAAAATTAAAAAATGGTAAGCCTTATACCCATGGAAATATAGTTTTTCCGGCGAAAAATAAAGTGTCTCTAATGGGCGTGTTCTCCGCATAGACCAGTCCCAGGGCATGCGCAGAGGCCGTTTAAGGTTATAAAAGAACGATTAGGCAAAGAATAATTTTTCCCCTAAAATTGAAAAAAATGGTAAGCCTATAGCCCATGGAAATATAGTTTTTCTGACGAAAACTAAAGTCTCTATATTGGGCGCGTTCTCCACATAGACCAGTCCAAGGGCATGCACAGAGGCCGTTTAAGGTTATAAAATAACGATTAGCAAAGAATAATTTTCCCCCTAAAATTGAAAAAATGGTAAGCCTATAGCCCATGGAAATATAGTTTTTCTGACGAAAACTAAAGTGTCTATAATTGGCGCGTTCTCCGCATACATCAGTCCCAGGGCATGCGCAGAGGCCGCTTAAGGTTATAAAAAAACGATTAAGCAAAGAATAATTTTCTCCCTAGAATTGAAAAAATGATAAGCCTAGAGCCCATGGAAATATAGTTTTTCTGACGAAAACTAAAGTGTCTATAACTCGCGCGTTCTCCACATAGACCAGTCCCAGGGCATGCGCAGAGGCCGCTTAAGGTTATAAAAAAACGATTAGGCAAAGAATAATTTTCCCCCTAGAATTGAAAAAATGATAAGCCGATAGCCCATGGAAATATAGTTTTTCTGACGAAAACTAAAGTGTCTATAATTGGCGCGTTCTCCACATAGACCAGTCCCAGGGCATGCACAGAGGCTGTTTAATGCAATAAATGAACGATTAGGCAAAGAATAATTTTTCTCCTAAAATTTAAAAAATGTAAGCCTATCGCCCATGGAAATATAGTTTATCTGACGAAAACTAAAGTGTCTATAATGGGCGCGTTCTCCAAATAAACCAGTCCCAGGGCATGCGCAGAGGCCGTTTAAGGTTATCAAATAACGATTAGGCAAAGAATAATTTTCCCCCTAAAATTGAAAAAATGGTAAGCCTATAGCCCATGGAAATATAGTTTTTCTGACGAAAACTAAAGTGTCTATAATTGGCGCATTCTCCGCATAGATCAGTCCCAGGGCATGCGGAGAAGCCGTTTAAGGTTATAAAAGAACGATTAGGCAAAGAATAATTTTGCCCCTAAAATTGAAAAAATGGTAAGCCTATAGCCCATGGAAATATAGTTTTTCTGACGAAAACTAAAGTCTCTATAATGGGCGCATTCTCCACATAGACAAGTCCAAGGGCATGCGCAGAGGCCGTTTAAAGTTATAAAATAACGATTAGGCAAAGAATAATTTTCCCCCTAAAATTGAAAAAATGGTAAGCCTATAGCCCATGGAAATATAGTTTTTCTGAGGAAAACTAAAGTGTCTATAATTGGCGCGTTCTCCGCATAGATCAGTCCCAGGGCATGCGCAGAGGCCGCTTAAGGTTATAAAAAAACGATTAGGCAAAGAATAATTTTCTCCCTAGAATTGAAAAAATGATAAGCCTAGAGCCCATGGAAATATAGTTTTTCTGACGAAAATTAAAGTGTCTATAATTGGCGCGTTCTCCGCATAGATCAGTCCCAGGGCATGCGCAGAGGCCGCTTAAGGTTATAAAAGAACGATTAGGCAATGAATAATTTTCCCCCTAAAATTGAAAAAATGGTAAGCCTATATATAGCCCATGGAAATATCGTTTTTCCGACGAAAAATAAAGTGTCTCTAATGGGCGCGTTCTCCGCATAGACCAGTCCCAGGGCATGCGCAGAGGCCGTTTAAGGTTATAAAAGAACGATTAGGCAAAGAATAATTTTTCCCCTAAAATTCAAAAAATGGTAAGCCAATAGCCCATGGAAATATAGTTTTTCTGACGAAAACTAAAGTGTCTATAATTGGCGCGTTCTCCACATAGACCAGTCCCAGGGCATGCACAGAGGCTGTTTAATGCAATAAATGAACGATTAGGCAAATAATAATTTTTCTCCTAAAATTTAAAAAAAATGTAAGCCTATAGCCCATGGAAATATAGTTTATCTGACGAAAACTAAAGTGTCTATAATGGGCGCGTTCTCCACATAAACCAGTCCCAGGGCATGCGCAGAGGCCGTTTAAGGTTATCAAAGAACGATTAGACAAATAATTTTCCCCCTAAAATTGAAAAAATGGTAAGCCTATAGCCCATGGAAATATAGTTTTTCTGACGAAAACTAAAGTGTCTATAATTGGCGTGTTCTCCACATAGACCAGTCCCAGGGCATGAACAGAGGCTGTTTAACGCAATAAATGAACGATTAGGCAAAGAATAATTTTTCTCCTAAAATTGAAAAAATGGTAAGCCTATAGCCCATGGAAATATAGTTTTTCCGGCGAAAAATAAAGTGTCTCTAATGGGCGTGTTCTCCGCATAGACCAGTCCCAGGGCATGCGCAGAGGCCGTTTAAGGTTATAAAAGAACGATTAGGCAAAGAATTATTTTGCCCCTAAAATTGAAAAAATGATAAGCCTATAGCCCATGGAAATATAGTTTTTCCGGCGAAAAATAAAGTGTCTCTAATGGGCGTGTTCTCCGCATAGACCAGTCCCAGGGCATGCGCAGAGGCCGTTTAAGGTTATAAAAGAACGATTAGGCAAAGAATAATTTTTCCCCTAAAATTGAAAAAATGGTAAGCCTATAGCCCATGGAAATATAGTTTTTCTGACGAAAACTAAAGTCTCTATATTGGGCGCGTTCTCCACATAGACCAGTCCAAGGGCATGCACAGAGGCCGTTTAAGGTTATAAAATAACGATTAGCAAAGAATAATTTTCCCCCTAAAATTGAAAAAATGGTAAGCCTATAGCCCATGGAAATATAGTTTTTCTGACGAAAACTAAAGTGTCTATAATTGGCGCGTTCTCCGCATACATCAGTCCCAGGGCATGCGCAGAGGCCGCTTAAGGTTATAAAAAAACGATTAGGCAAAGAATAATTTTCTCCCTAGAATTGAAAAAATGATAAGCCTAGAGCCCATGGAAATATAGTTTTTCTGACGAAAACTAAAGTGTCTATAATTGGCGCGTTCTCCACATAGATCAGTCCCAGGGCATGCACAGAGGCCGCTTAAGGTTATAAAAGAACGATTAGGCAAAGAATAATTTTCCCCCTAAAATTGAAAAAATGGTAAGCCTATAACCCATGGAAATATCGTTTTTCCGACGAAAAATAAAGTGTCTCTAATGGGCGCGTTCTCCGCATAGACCAGTCCCAGGGCATGCGCAGAGGCCGTTTAAGGTTATAAAAGAACGATTAGGCAAAGAATAATTTTTCCCCTAAAATTGAAAAAATGGTAAGCATATAGCCCATGGAAATATAGTTTTTCTGACGAAAACTAAAGTGTCTATAATGGGCGCGTTCTCCGCATAGATCAGTCCCAGGGCATGCGCAGAGGCCGTTTAAGGTTATAAAAGAACGATTAGGCAAAGAATAATTTTCCCCCTAAAATTAAAGAATGGTAAGCCTTATACCCATGGAAATATAGTTTTTCTGACGACAACTAAAGTGTCTATAATGGGCGCGTTCTCCACATAGACCAGTCCCAGGGCATGCGCAGAGGCCGCTTAAGGTTATAAAAAAACGATTAGGCAAAGAATAATTTTCCCCCTAGAATTGAAAAAATGATAAGCCTATAGCCCATGGAAATATAGTTTTTCTGACGAAAACTAAAGTGTCTATATTTGGCGCGTTCTCCACATAGACCAGTCCCAGGGCATGCACAGAGGCTGTTTAATGCAATAAATGAACGATTAGGCAAAGAATAATTTTTCTCCTAAAATTTAAAAAATGTAAGCCTATCGCCCATGGAAATATAGTTTATCTGACGAAAACTAAAGTGTCTATAATGGGCGCGTTCTCCAAATAAACCAGTCCCAGGGCATGCGCAGAGGCCGTTTAAGGTTATCAAAGAACGATTAGGCAAAGAATAATTTTCCCCCTAAAATTGAAAAAATGGTAAGCCTATAGCCCATGGAAATATAGTTTTTCTGACGAAAACTAAAGTGTCTATAATTGGCGCATTCTCCGCATAGATCAGTCCCAGGGCATGCGGAGAAGCCGTTTAAGGTTATAAAAGAACGATTAGGCAAAGAATAATTTTGCCCCTAAAATTGAAAAAATGGTAAGCCTATAGCCCATGGAAATATAGTTTTTCTGACGAAAACTAAAGTCTCTATAATGGGCGCGTTCTCCACATAGACCAGTCCAAGGGCATGCGCAGAGGCCGTTTAAGGTTATAAAATAACGATTAGGCAAAGAATAATTTTCCCCCTAAAATTGAAAAAATGGTAAGCCTATAGCCCATGGAAATATAGTTTTTCTGAGGAAAACTAAAGTGTCTATGATTGGCGCGTTCTCCGCATAGATCAGTCCCAGGGAATGCGCAGAGGCCGTTTAAGGTTATAAAAAAACGATTAGGCAAAGAATAATTTTCTCCCTACAATTGAAAAAATGATAAGCCTAGAGCCCATGGAAATATAGTTTTTCTGACGAAAACTAAAGTGTCTATAATTGGCGCGTTCTCCGCATAGATCAGTCCCAGGGCATGCACAGAGGCCGCTTAAGGTTATAAAAGAACGATTAGGCAAAGAATAATTTTCCCCCTAAAATTGAAAAAATGGTAAGCCTATATATAGCCCATGGAAATATCGTTTTTCCGAAGAAAAATAAAGTGTCTCTAATGGGCGCGTTCTCCGCATAGACCAGTCCCAGGGCATGCGCAGAGGCCGTTTAAGGTTATAAAAGAACGATTAGGCAAAGAATAATTTTTCCCCTAAAATTGAAAAAATGGTAAGCCTATATATAGCCCATGGAAATATAATTTTTCTGACGAAAACTAAAGTGTCTATAATGGGCGCGTTCTCCGCATAGATCAGTCCCAGGGCATGCGCAGAGGCCGTTTAAGGTTATAAAAGAACGATTAGGCAAAGAATAATTTTCCCCCTAAAATTAAAAAATGGTAAGCCTTATACCCATGGAAATATAGTTTTTCTGACGACAACTAAAGTGTCTATAATGGGCGCGTTCTCCACATCGACCAGTCCCAGGGCATGCGCAGAGGCCGCTTAAGGTTATAAAAAAACGATTAGGCAAAGAATAATTTTCCCCCTAGAATTGAAAAAATGATAAGCCTATAGCCCATGGAAATATAGTTTTTCTGACGAAAACTAAAGTGTCTATAATTGGCGCGTTCTCCACATAGACCAGTCCCAGGGCATGCACAGAGGCTGTTTAATGCAATAAATGAACGATTAGGCAAAGAATAATTTTTCTCCTAAAATTAAAAAAATGTAAGCCTATCGCCCATGGAAATATAGTTTATCTGACGAAAACTAAAGTGTCTATAATGGGCGCGTTCTCCACATAAACCAGTCCCAGGGCATGCGCAGAGGCCGTTTAAGGTTATCAAAGAACGATTAGACAAAGAATAATTTTCCCCCTAAAATTGAAAAAATGGTAAGCCTATAGCCCATGGAAATATAGTTTTTCTGACGAAAACTAAAGTGTCTATAATTGGCGCGTTCTCCACATAGACCAGTCCCAGGGCATGAACAGAGGCTGTTTAACGCAATAAATGAACGATTAGGCAAAGAATAATTTTTCTCCTAAAATTGAAAAAATGGTAAGCCTATAGCCCATGGAAATATAGTTTTTCTGACGAAAAATAAAGTGTCTAATGGGCGCGTTCTCCACATAGACCAGTCCCAGGGCATGCGCAGAGGCCGCTTAAGGTTATAAAAAAACGATTAGGCAAAGAATAATTTTCCCCCTAGAATTGAAAAAATGATAAGCCAATAGCCCATGGAAATATAGTTTTTCTGACGAAAACTAAAGTGTCTATAATTGGCGCGTTCTCCGCATAGATCAGTCCCAGGGCATGCGCAGAGGCCGTTTAAGGTTATAAAAGAACGATTAGGCAAAGAATAATTTTCCCCCTAAAATTGAAAAAGTGGTAAGCCTATAGCCCATGGAAATATAGTTTTTCTGACGAAAACTAAATTGTCTATAATGGGCGCGTTCTCCACATAGACCAGTCCCAGGGCATGCGCAGAGGCCATTTAAGGTTATAAAAGAACGATTAGGCAAAGAATTATTTTGCCCCTAAAATTGAAAAAATGATAAGCCTATAGCCCATGGAAATATAGTTTTTCCGGCGAAAAATAAAGTGTCTCTAATGGGCGTGTTCTCCGCATAGACCAGTCCCAGGGCATGCGCAGAGGCCGTTTAAGGTTATAAAAGAACGATTAGGCAAAGAATAATTTTTCCCCTAAAATTGAAAAAATGGTAAGCCTATAGCCCATGGAAATATAGTTTTTCTGACGAAAACTAAAGTCTCTATATTGGGCGCGTTCTCCACATAGACCAGTCCAAGGGCATGCACAGAGGCCGTTTAAGGTTATAAAATAACGATTAGCAAAGAATAATTTTCCCCCTAAAATTGAAAAAATGGTAAGCCTATAGCCCATGGAAATATAGTTTTTCTGACGAAAACTAAAGTGTCTATAATTGGCGCGTTCTCCGCATACATCAGTCCCAGGGCATGCGCAGAGGCCGCTTAAGGTTATAAAAAACGATTAAGCAAAGAATAATTTTCTCCCTAGAATTGAAAAAATGATAAGCCTAGAGCCCATGGAAATATAGTTTTTCTGACGAAAACTAAAGTGTCTATAACTCGCGCGTTCTCCACATAGACCAGTCCCAGGGCATGCGCAGAGGCCGCTTAAGGTTATAAAAAAACGATTAGGCAAAGAATAATTTTCCCCCTAGAATTGAAAAAATGATAAGCCGATAGCCCATGGAAATATAGTTTTTCTGACGAAAACTAAAGTGTCTATAATTGGCGCGTTCTCCACATAGACCAGTCCCAGGGCATGCACAGAGGCTGTTTAATGCAATAAATGAACGATTAGGCAAAGAATAATTTTTCTCCTAAAATTTAAAAAATGTAAGCCTATCGCCCATGGAAATATAGTTTATCTGACGAAAACTAAAGTGTCTATAATGGGCGCGTTCTCCAAATAAACCAGTCCCAGGGCATGCGCAGAGGCCGTTTAAGGTTATCAAATAACGATTAGGCAAAGAATAATTTTCCCCCTAAAATTGAAAAAATGGTAAGCCTATAGCCCATGGAAATATAGTTTTTCTGACGAAAACTAAAGTGTCTATAATTGGCGCATTCTCCGCATAGATCAGTCCCAGGGCATGCGGAGAAGCCGTTAGTAAGAATTCGATGCCAAAAACGATGGATCGATTGGTTCGTTAGAATTCACCCCCACCGTCGGCGTCCGAGACGCACCGTCAGAGACGGTCTGCACAGGTGGCTCAATGGGTGACTTAGGTTCGAAAAGACAAAGCCGCTGCGGTAACGAACGAACAAAAACTTGTATTTACAGATAAAATTACAAAGTTGGGTTACAAGATTGCATATCAACAGTACATCGGTTACAAATAGCTACACTGGTTTGGACCACATAGGGCGACCCTATTTCGGCAGAGCCGATGGTGCTTAGCACCGAAGCCAGGTCCAGAACTCCCTTCGGAGCTCTGCGGCCGCATTTTGTAGACGCAACGCTCCGCCCACAATCTTTACTGGCGAATTGCCGCCGGGTTGTTTCTCAACTGGACAATCCATTCACCAATCACTGCGTTCAGCAGAACTTGCGTGCGGGATTGGCCAGTCGAACAACGAAAAGTCAAAGAACATCTTTTTTTAGTACAGTTCACAGTGCAGAATCCTCACCCGAAATACACAATATACAACAACAAAGGGGTGAGGGTTATGCCAGCTGTACACATCGCGAGTTCCGAGCAACGGCCTCGAGCACAGCCGGCGCAACCAGCACTGAGCAACAAAATACATTCACAAAACCCTAAAGCCTGGGAACGTCGGGACCATGTTTTCCAGTGGTCGAACATGTGCGCGACGCGATCGGATTCCAAGAACCCGCAGGCCATGCGGCGCCTTAAACAAGCAATTGTTTGCAAGCCAAACTGTCACAGAGGAGCCCGGGATAATTGCCCACCCGCCGAGGTCGGCCTCGTGTCCGGGCCGTAAGCCGAAGAAGACGTTCCCACGGCGCCTCGGAACCGAGACAAAACGGCAGGGTCTTTTGTGGCTCAAAGAATCCCTACGCCGGTCAGCGCGCGGTGCAAAGCCGTCAAAGTCAATGAGGCTGGCGCGCCTGCTTGAGGCCGCGCTATCTCCGTTGCCCGCGGCTAGACCCGAACCAAGCCCTCTTCAAAGGCGCCGATGAGAGCACCGCGGAAGTCAGACGGGCCCACCCGTTACGGCGTTTGACGCCCAGTCGGGGAGATCCCAGCTGGGAAGGGGTTTACCCCCGCCAGCCGGCCGCGCGCAAGGGAAACGCCTGTGGGGATCCCCAGGAAGCACAATGCGACGGGGGTCCGAAGCACCCTTTTTTTTACTGTGAGGCGCGACCGCAAACGTGGCGTTGATGGCCTTCTGCGCTCCCCGAGCTGTGCGGCAGCCCTGGGTGCCGACGGCGTGGTTACTCTGCTTGCTTGCACGGCCCCGCTCCGGGTCAACCGTTAACAGCCATTACTCAAGTGCGGAAACAATCTCGTCGAGACGCATGTCCCCTGCCCAGATGGCCCGCGCCGTCCGTATGGGTTTGTTTTGCAGCCGCCCGTAGCGGGGCTTACACCCCCCACCCAAGACGAGACAACAACTCGCTTACAGTGTTGTCGAAGCAGAAACCAAAACAAACCAAAACAAAAGCATGCTGCGTGTAAACTTGTACATACGCCGCATCTGGACATGACAATTAAACGTTACCAACCAATCTTAGGCAGCGCGTTTTAACGATGGTCTGAGTTCGCACACGTAGGAAATGCGTGAGCCGCGCCTTGCTCATGACCGTAAGCTGGCCCGCTGGTTCGCCCAAGTAAGCTGGCTCGCTTACTGAAACAACACAAATAAATGCCAGCGCCATATGATGAGCACTCTACGCGGCACATTCCGTAGAAAGTGTGAACACATGAATAAGTTTCACCGTGAAATAGGTACAACCTAAACACACACAAAGCAAATACACAAACGAAACAAATAGTAAGGCTTCCCTGATGCAACAGGGCTCGCGTCCTGAAACTATAATATGCAGTATCGTACAAATATGAGCCGGAAGGACACTGTCAGCCTCTAGTTTGGGAGGAAAACATACAAACATACATCATTGAGCTTAGATGACGACACTCGCCAAAACAAAAAAACACTAAAACAACAAGGTACACACAGAAATGCGGAAGCATGAGTTCATCGTCCAAGGTCGTCTGTGTGGTTAACGCAGTCATATCACATTACACCACACTTGTTCCCTTGTCTCCACTATTCGTCACTGCGGGTTCCCTGTCTTTTACATCCCTTTCCCAGCAATGGTTTGTCAGACGCGAAAGTGCGTCGGCATTAGTATGTATGATTCCCCTTCTGTGTCGCACCACTATATCATAGCGCTGCATCGCTAAAGCCCAGCGTGTCAATTTTGCTTTCTGAGGCGTAGACTGAGTGATGTACGTCACCGGATTATGGTCGAATACCAATGTTTTCATGCCCAAGACCCACATGTCAAACTTTTTGATAGCCGAGATGACGCCAAGCGCCTCGCGTTCAAGCGTAGACCACAGCATCTGTGTGGGCGTGAAGCGGTGGCTGGCAAAAGCAGTGTGGCACTCTTTGCCATTGTCGGTCATCTGAGCTAGACATGCGCCCCCAGCAATTGGAGAGGAATCGGTGAATGGCCAAAACGGCTTGCTTGAGTCTGGAGTCGCTAGCTCGACGGCACTGCACAGAGCACTCTCGAGACCTTCGAATGCCTCGCTGGCCTCAGGAGACGACGGAATGCGATCGGGGTGGCAACGCTTTGGCGCGGCTCCTTCCATAAGTTCTATGCGGTGCTCGCTCACACGCGTTATCCCCGTTTCGGTGGTAAACAAGGTGGCATGTGTCCCGAACACCTCGTTCACTAACGGTCGCTCCGGAGGTTCGAAATGTGATATACTCTCTGTGGGCAGGAGGGCCCTACTGCCGAGAACCCTGCTGACCGTCGCGTCACTTTTTTGTTCCTCCCCTAACATCCCGGCATCACCCCTTACTTTATCGGCGCTACTGCGGGATCCTTCCTCTGCCCTTTCCTCGTTCGGATGCAGCGCATCGCTCCTGCTCGCACCGGCAACCGGCTGTTCGGGGCCAACCCGTTCCCCATCTAGCCCTGTAAAGATATCTGCGCTGCTGCTCGGCGGGAGTTTGCTTGGGGGCGGCTCGCAAGCCTCGTCCCGACCCTTCTGGAGCACGCTCCAATCTTCCGCTGAGAGCAGGCAGTCCGCGCTCACACTCAGCCTATCAGTGAGTGCGCACAACACTGGTGTCGCCTTCTTCACATTGGAAAACGCGGGTTGGCCCTGTTTTAGCGTCAGCGGTAGCGCTACGAGTTTGGCTTCGACCCGTTCACCAAATGCTGCACGGAGGTTTACGCTACCGTGCGACTGTGCCAATTCCTGTGGTACAGCACTTTCACGAACTACAGTTATCTCTGCGCCCGTGTCCACTATTGCCTTGATTGTTCGGTCCCTACAATTGAGTGACACAGACAACAAGTGGTCACCTGCGGATCGGTTCTCTAGCGAGACCCGAGCGGCAAGCCTCTCTGGCTGTTCCTGCTGGGCGGCCGGGTGCACCAGCCTTTCGCGGATGCGGGGACAACTTGGCCTAATGTGCCCGGCCGACCCGCACTCAAAGCAAACTGTTGGCCTCACCTGGCCTGCGGGTGGATACGGTGATTTCGGTTTTGTCCTCTGCCCTTGGTGCGAAGCCAAACCACTGCTGCTGCGGTTCCCAGTTGTAGTTTCCGGGCCCTTAATGCTGGTGTCCCGAGGTTGCCCCTTAGGTATGTCTATGCGGCCGTGAGCGTCCTCAAAAGTTTGCAAAAGTCTAGCAATTTCCGAGGCCTTGTACCACCCTGCACCCTCTCGCAGCCTGACGTACCTGAGCGCCTCTTCCGACAACACTGTCTTCAGCTGATCAGCTACCAAGAGTTCTAGCAGCTCCGCAAAATTCGACACGTCCCTTGACGCCACATAAAAATTTAGGTAGCTGGCAAGACGAGTCGTGAAACTCTTCCACGTCTCGGTCTTCCGCTTCCGTACCCCGAAAAACCTTTTATGATATTCAAGGGGAGACAACTGCAGCTCATCCAGGACGACTTCCTTTAAGGCTTCATAATCACGGTGCTGTGCGGGAGTCAGACGTGTTGACAGGTATTGAATGCGCTCCGCTAGGAGCGGAAAAACTATCTGACCCCAACAGCTTCGCGGCACCTCGTAGGCATCCAAGGTGTGCTCTACAGATTCGAACCAAATGGGGACCTCGGCGTCTGTGGGAAATTTGGGGAAAGCACCAACTAATAATTTTGAATATTTACGCCAATCCGTGTTTCTATCATTCTCAAGTGCTCTGCCACTGCCGTCGCGACCACTCGATGGCGACGCTGTCCGTGCCCTGACGAGCTCCAGTTCAAGGGCTAGGCTCTGGCGACGTTCCTGAGCCATCTTTAGTCTAAACTCCATCTCCCGCTCAGACAGAACGGGCTTGCTTTCACCATCGCTGCTACCCCTTTCCCTCTGACCATCCTCATTGTCCCTGTGATTCTGCATCGTGATTAGCTTCGAAGCCCCGCAGTGACTGAACAGTAAGAGGAAAGGAAACTCACGTTTCAGACGAGGATCACAGGTGGACGAAGGTCGAGGTTTTTCTGCGTCGCTCTCGCTCGGGCTGCTTCCCTGCTGGGGTTCAGTCGGCACCTCGACGTGTTACTCGCTGAGGTACGTCGCCTAGCGATGTCTTGTTGTTGGGCTTCCTCCTCCAAGGCTTGAGCCAATTGCCGACACCGGAGATGCTGCTGGCTCTTGGGATGCCACTCTGGCAGATGTACCGCTGTCTTCTTGACGTTTAGCTTGCCTTCCGAACCTATCCTGTCGACTGCGCCAGTAAGAATTCGATGCCAAAAACGATGGATCGATTGGTTCGTTAGAATTCACCCCCACCGTCGGCGTCCGAGACGCACCGTCAGAGACGGTCTGCACAGGTGGCTCAATGGGTGACTTAGGTTCGAAAAGACAAAGCCGCTGCGGTAACGAACGAACAAAAACTTGTATTTACAGATAAAATTACAAAGTTGGGTTACAAGATTGCATATCAACAGTACATCGGTTACAAATAGCTACACTGGTTTGGACCACATAGGGCGACCCTATTTCGGCAGAGCCGATGGTGCTTAGCACCGAAGCCAGGTCCAGAACTCCCTTCGGAGCTCTGCGGCCGCATTTTGTAGACGCAACGCTCCGCCCACAATCTTTACTGGCGAATTGCCGCCGGGTTGTGTCTCAACTGGACAATCCATTCACCAATCACTGCGTTCAGCAGAACTTGCGTGCGGGATTGGCCAGTCGAACAACGAAAAGTCAAAGAACATCTTTTTTTAGTACAGTTCACAGTGCAGAATCCTCACCCGAAATACACAATATACAACAACAAAGGGGTGAGGGTTATGCCAGCTGTACACATCGCGAGTTCCGAGCAACGGCCTCGAGCACAGCCGGCGCAACCAGCACTGAGCAACAAAATACATTCACAAAACCCTAAAGCCTGGGAACGTCGGGACCATGTTTTCCAGTGGTCGAACATGTGCGCGACGCGATCGGATTCCAAGAACCCGCAGGCCATGCGGCGCCTTAAACAAGCAATTGTTTGCAAGCCAAACTGTCACAGAGGAGCCCGGGATAATTGCCCACCCGCCGAGGTCGGCCTCGTGTCCGGGCCGTAAGCCGAAGAAGACGTTCCCACGGCGCCTCGGAACCGAGACAAAACGGCAGGGTCTTTTGTGGCTCAAAGAATCCCTACGCCGGTCAGCGCGCGGTGCAAAGCCGTCAAAGTCAATGAGGCTGGCGCGCCTGCTTGAGGCCGCGCTATCTCCGTTGCCCGCGGCTAGACCCGAACCAAGCCCTCTTCAAAGGCGCCGATGAGAGCACCGCGGAAGTCAGACGGGCCCACCCGTTACGGCGTTTGACGCCCAGTCGGGGAGATCCCAGCTGGGAAGGGGTTTACCCCCGCCAGCCGGCCGCGCGCAAGGGAAACGCCTGTGGGGATCCCCAGGAAGCACAATGCGACGGGGGTCCGAAGCACCCTTTTTTTTACTGTGAGGCGCGACCGCAAACGTGGCGTTGATGGCCTTCTGCGCTCCCCGAGCTGTGCGGCAGCCCTGGGTGCCGACGGCGTGGTTACTCTGCTTGCTTGCACGGCCCCGCTCCGGGTCAACCGTTAACAGCCATTACTCAAGTGCGGAAACAATCTCGTCGAGACGCATGTCCCCTGCCCAGATGGCCCGCGCCGTCCGTATGGGTTTGTTTTGCAGCCGCCCGTAGCGGGGCTTACACCGTTTAAGGTTATAAAAGAACGATTAGGCAAAGAATAATTTTGCCCCTAAAATGGAAAAAATGGTAAGCCTATAGCCCATGGAAATATAGTTTTTCTGACGAAAACTAAAGTCTCTATAATGGGCGCGTTCTCCGCATAGATCAGTCCCAGGGCATGCGCAGAGGCCGCTTAAGGTTATAAAAAAACGATTAGGCAAAGAATAATTTTCTCCCTAGAATTGAAAAAATGATAAGCCTAGAGCCCATGGAAATATAGTTTTTCTGACGAAAATTAAAGTGTCTATAATTGGCGCGTTCTCCGCATAGATCAGTCCCAGGGCATGCGCAGAGGCCGCTTAAGGTTATAAAAGAACGATTAGGCAATGAATAATTTTCCCCCTAAAATTGAAAAAATGGTAAGCCTATATATAGCCCATGGAAATATCGTTTTTCCGACGAAAAATAAAGTGTCTCTAATGGGCGCGTTCTCCGCATAGACCAGTCCCAGGGCATGCGCAGAGGCCGTTTAAGGTTATAAAAGAACGATTAGGCAAAGAATAATTTTTCCCCTAAAATTAAAAAAATGGTAAGCCAATAGCCCATGGAAATATAGTTTTTCTGACGAAAACTAAAGTGTCTATAATTGGCGCGTTCTCCACATAGACCAGTCCCAGGGCATGCACAGAGGCTGTTTAATGCAATAAATGAACGATTAGGCAAATAATAATTTTTCTCCTAAAATTTAAAAAAAATGTAAGCCTATAGCCCATGGAAATATAGTTTATCTGACGAAAACTAAAGTGTCTATAATGGGCGCGTTCTCCACATAAACCAGTCCCAGGGCATGCGCAGAGGCCGTTTAAGGTTATCAAAGAACGATTAGACAAATAATTTTCCCCCTAAAATTGAAAAAATGGTAAGCCTATAGCCCATGGAAATATAGTTTTTCCGGCGAAAAATAAAGTGTCTCTAATTGGCGTGTTCTCCGCATAGACCAGTCCCAGGGCATGCGCAGAGGCCGTTTAAGGTTATAAAAGAACGATTAGGCAAAGAATTATTTTGCCCCTAAAATTGAAAAAATGATAAGCCTATAGCCCATGGAAATATAGTTTTTCCGGCGAAAAATAAAGTGTCTCTAATGGGCGTGTTCTCCGCATAGACCAGTCCCAGGGCATGCGCAGAGGCCGTTTAAGGTTATAAAATAACGATTAGCAAAGAATAATTTTCCCCCTAAAACTGAAAAAATGGTAAGCCTATAGCCCATGGAAATATAGTTTTTCTGACGAAAACTAAAGTGTCTATAATTGGCGCGTTCTCCGCATACATCAGTCCCAAGGCATGCGCAGAGGCCGCTTAAGGTTATAAAAAAACGATTAGGCAAAGAATAATTTTCTCCCTAGAATTGAAAAAATGATAAGCCTAGAGCCCATGGAAATATAGTTTTTCTGACGAAAACTAAAGTGTCTATAATTGGCGCGTTCTCCACATAGATCAGTCCCAGGGCATGCACAGAGGCCGCTTAAGGTTATAAAAGAACGATTAGGCAAAGAATAATTTTCCCCCTAAAATTGAAAAAATGGTAAGCCTATAGCCCATGGAAATATCGTTTTTCCGACGAAAAATAAAGTGTCTCTAATGGGCGCGTTCTCCGCATAGACCAGTCCCAGGGCATGCGCAGAGGCCGTTTAAGGTTATAAAAGAACGATTAGGCAAAGAATAATTTTTCCCCTAAAATTGAAAAAATGGTAAGCATATAGCCCATGGAAATATAGTTTTTCTGACGAAAACTAAAGTGTCTATAATGGGCGCGTTCTCCGCATAGATCAGTCCCAGGGCATGCGCAGAGGCCGTTTAAGGTTATAAAAGAACGATTAGGCAAAGAATAATTTTCCCCCTAAAATTAAAGAATGGTAAGCCTTATACCCATGGAAATATAGTTTTTCTGACGACAACTAAAGTGTCTATAATGGGCGCGTTCTCCACATAGACCAGTCCCAGGGCATGCGCAGAGGCCGCTTAAGGTTATAAAAAAACGATTAGGCAAAGAATAATTTTCCCCCTAGAATTGAAAAAATGATAAGCCTATAGCCCATGGAAATATAGTTTTTCTGACGAAAACTAAAGTGTCTATAATTGGCGCGTTCTCCACATAGACCAGTCCCAGGGCATGCACAGAGGCTGTTTAATGCAATAAATGAACGATTAGGCAAAGAATAATTTTTCTCCTAAAATTTAAAAAATGTAAGCCTATCGCCCATGGAAATATAGTTTATCTGACGAAAACTAAAGTGTCTATAATGGGCGCGTTCTCCAAATAAACCAGTCCCAGGGCATGCGCAGAGGCCGTTTAAGGTTATCAAAGAACGATTAGGCAAAGAATAATTTTCCCCCTAAAATTGAAAAAATGGTAAGCCTATAGCCCATGGAAATATAGTTTTTCTGACGAAAACTAAAGTGTCTATAATTGGCGCATTCTCCGCATAGATCAGTCCCAGGGCATGCGGAGAAGCCGTTTAAGTTTATAAAAGAACGATTAGGCAAAGAATAATTTTGCCCCTAAAATTGAAAAAATGGTAAGCCTATAGCCCATGGAAATATAGTTTTTCTGACGAAAACTAAAGTCTCTATAATGGGCGCGTTCTCCACATAGACCAGTCCAAGGGCATGCGCAGAGGCCGTTTAAGGTTATAAAATAACGATTAGGCAAAGAATAATTTTCCCCCTAAAATTGAAAAAATGGTAAGCCTATAGCCCATGGAAATATAGTTTTTCTGAGGAAAACTAAAGTGTCTATGATTGGCGCGTTCTCCGCATAGATCAGTCCCAGGGAATGCGCAGAGGCCGTTTAAGGTTATAAAAAACGATTAGGCAAAGAATAATTTTCTCCCTACAATTGAAAAAATGATAAGCCTAGAGCCCATGGAAATATAGTTTTTCTGACGAAAACTAAAGTGTCTATAATTGGCGCGTTCTCCGCATAGATCAGTCCCAGGGCATGCACAGAGGCCGCTTAAGGTTATAAAAGAACGATTAGGCAAAGAATAATTTTCCCCCTAAAATTGAAAAAATGGTAAGCCTATATATAGCCCATGGAAATATCGTTTTTCCGAAGAAAAATAAAGTGTCTCTAATGGGCGCGTTCTCCGCATAGACCAGTCCCAGGGCATGCGCAGAGGCCGTTTAAGGTTATAAAAGAACGATTAGGCAAAGAATAATTTTTCCCCTAAAATTGAAAAAATGGTAAGCCTATAGCCCATGGAAATATAGTTTTTCTGACGAAAACTAAAGTGTCTATAATGGGCGCGTTCTCCGCATAGATCAGTCCCAGGGCATGCGCAGAGGCCGTTTAAGGTTATAAAAGAACGATTAGGCAAAGAATAATTTTCCCCCTAAAATTAAAAAATGGTAAGCCTATAGCCCATGGAAATATAGTTTTTCTGACGAAAAATAAAGTGTCTAATGGGCGCGTTCTCCACATAGACCAGTCCCAGGGCATGCGCAGAGGCCGCTTAAGGTTATAAAAAAACGATTAGGCAAAGAATAATTTTCCCCCTAGAATTGAAAAAATGATAAGCCAATAGCCCATGGAAATATAGTTTTTCTGATGAAAACTAAAGTGTCTATAATTGGCGCGTTCTCCACATAGACCAGTCCCAGGGCATGCACAGAGGCTGTGTAATGCAATAAATGAACGATTAGGCAAATAATAATTTTTCTCCTAAAATTTAAAAAAATGTAAGCCTATAGCCCATGGAAATATAGTTTATCTAACGAAAACTAAAGTGTCTATAATGGGCGCGTTCTCCACATAAACCAGTCCCAGGGCATGCGCAGAGGCCGTTTAAGGTTATCAAAGAACGATTAGACAAAGAATAATTTTCCCCCTAAAATTGAAAAAATGGTAAGCCTATAGCCCATGGAAATATAGTTTTTCTGACGAAAACTAAAGTGTCTATAATTGGCGCGTTCTCCACATAGACCAGTCCCAGGGCATGCACAGAGGCTGTGTAATGCAATAAATGAACGATTAGGCAAATAATAATTTTTCTCCTAAAATTTAAAAAAATGTAAGCCTATAGCCCATGGAAATATAGTTTATCTGACGAAAACTAAAGTGTCTATAATGGGCGCGTTCTCCACATAAACCAGTCCCAGGGCATGCACAGAGGCCGTTTAAGGTTATCAAAGAACGATTAGACAAAGAATAATTTTCCCCCTAAAATTGAAAAAATGGTAAGCCTATAGCCCATGGAAATATCGTTTTTCCGACGAAAAATAAAGTGTCTCTAATGGGCGCGTTCTCCGCATAGACCAGTCCCAGGGCATGCGCAGAGGCCGTTTAAGGTTATAAAAGAACGATTAGGCAAAGAATAATTTTCCCCCTAAAATTGAAAAAATGGTAAGCCTATATATAGCCCATGGAAATATCGTTTTTCCGACGAAAAATAAAGTGTCTCTAATGGGCGCGTTCTCCGCATAGACCAGTCCCAGGGCATGCGCAGAGGCCGTTTAAGGTTATAAAAGAACGATTAGGCAAAGAATAATTTTTCCCCTAAAATTGAAAAAATGGTAAGTCTATAGCCCACGGAAATATAGTTTTTCTGACGAAAACTAAAGTGTCTATAATGGGCGCGTTCTCCACATAAACCAGTCCCAGGGCATGCGCAGAGGCCGTTTAAGGTTATCAAAGAACGATTAGACAAAGAATAATTTTTCCCCTAAAATTGAAAAAATGGTAAGCATATAGCCCATGGAAATATAGTTTTTCTGACGAAAACTAAAGTGTCTATAATGGGCGCGTTCTCCGCATAGATCAGTCCCAGGGCATGCGCAGAGGCCGTTTAATGTTATAAAAGAACGATTAGGCAAAGAATAATTTTCCCCCTAAAATTAAAAAATGGTAAGCCTTATACCCATGGAAATATAGTTTTTCTGACGACAACTAAAGTGTCTATAATGGGCGCGTTCTCCACATCGACCAGTCCCAGGGCATGCGCAGAGGCCGCTTAAGGTTATAAAAAAACGATTAGGCAAAGAATAATTTTCCCCCTAGAATTGAAAAAATGATAAGCCTATAGCCCATGGAAATATAGTTTTTCTGACGAAAACTAAAGTGTCTATAATTGGCGCGTTCTCCACATAGACCAGTCCCAGGGCATGCACAGAGGCTGTTTAATGCAATAAATGAACGATTAGGCAAAGAATAATTTTTCTCCTAAAATTAAAAAAATGTAAGCCTATCGCCCATGGAAATATAGTTTATCTGACGAAAACTAAAGTGTCTATAATGGGCGCGTTCTCCACATGAACCAGTCCCAGGGCATGCGCAGAGGCCGTTTAAGGTTATCAAAGAACGATTAGACAAAGAATAATTTTCCCCCTAAAATTGAAAAAATGGTAAGCCTATAGCCCATGGAAATATAGTTTTTCTGACGAAAACTAAAGTGTCTATAATTGGCGCGTTCTCCACATAGACCAGTCCCAGGGCATGAACAGAGGCTGTTTAACGCAATAAATGAACGATTAGGCAAAGAATAATTTTTCTCCTAAAATTGAAAAAATGGTAAGCCTATAGCCCATGGAAATATAGTTTTTCTGACGAAAAATAAAGTGTCTAATGGGCGCGTTCTCCACATAGACCAGTCCCAGGGCATGCGCAGAGGCCGCTTAAGGTTATAAAAAAACGATTAGGCAAAGAATAATTTTCCCCCTAGAATTGAAAAAATGATAAGCCAATAGCCCATGGAAATATAGTTTTTCTGATGAAAACTAAAGTGTCTATAATTGGCGCGTTCTCCACATAGACCAGTCCCAGGGCATGCACAGAGGCTGTGTAATGCAATAAATGAACGATTAGGCAAATAATAATTTTTCTCCTAAAATTTAAAAAAATGTAAGCCTATAGCCCATGGAAATATAGTTTATCTGACGAAAACTAAAGTGTCTATAATGGGCGCGTTCTCCACATAAACCAGTCCCAGGGCATGCGCAGAGGCCGTTTAAGGTTATCAAAGAACGATTAGACAAAGAATAATTTTCCCCCTAAAATTGAAAAAATGGTAAGCCTATAGCCCATGGAAATATAGTTTTTCTGACGAAAACTAAAGTGTCTATAATTGGCGCGTTCTCCACATAGACCAGTCCCAGGGCATGCACAGAGGCTGTGTAATGCAATAAATGAACGATTAGGCAAATAATAATTTTTCTCCTAAAATTTAAAAAAATGTAAGCCTATAGCCCATGGAAATATAGTTTATCTGACGAAAACTAAAGTGTCTATAATGGGCGCGTTCTCCACATAAACCAGTCCCAGGGCATGCGCAGAGGCCGTTTAAGGTTATCAAAGAACGATTAGACAAAGAATAATTTTCCCCCTAAAATTGAAAAAAATGGTAAGCCTATAGCCCATGGAAATATCGTTTTTCCGACGAAAAATAAAGTGTCTCTAATGGGCGCGTTCTCCGCATAGACCAGTCCCAGGGCATGCGCAGAGGCCGTTTAAGGTTATAAAAGAACGATTAGGCAAAGAATAATTTTCCCCCTAAAATTGAAAAAATGGTAAGCCTATATATAGCCCATGGAAATATCGTTTTTCCGACGAAAAATAAAGTGTCTCTAATGGGCGCGTTCTCCGCATAGACCAGTCCCAGGGCATGCGCAGAGGCCGTTTAAGGTTATAAAAGAAAGATTAGGCAAAGAATAATTTTTCCCCTAAAATTGAAAAAATGGTAAGCCTATAGCCCATGGAAATATAGTTTTTCTGACGAAAACTAAAGTGTCTATAATGGGCGCGTTCTCCGCATAGATCAGTCCCAGGGCATGCGCAGAGGCCGTTTAAGGTTATAAAACAACGATTAGGCAAAGAATAATTTTCCCCCTAAAATTAAAAAATGGTAAGCCTTATACCCATGGAAATATAGTTTTTCTGACGACAACTAAAGTGTCTATAATGGGCGCGTTCTCCACATAGACCAGTCCCAGGGCATGCGCAGAGGCCGCTTAAGGTTATAAAAAAACGATTAGGCAAAGAATAATTTTCCCCCTAGAATTGAAAAAATGATAAGCCAATAGCCCATGGAAATATAGTTTTTCTGACGAAAACTAAAGTGTCTATAATTGGCGCGTTCTCCACATAGACCAGTCCCAGGGCATGCACAGAGGCTGTTTAATGCAATAAATGAACGATTAGGCAAATAATAATTTCTCTCCTAAAATTTAAAAAAATGTAAGCCTATAGCCCATGGAAATATAGTTTATCTGACGAAAACTAAAGTGTCTATAATGGGCGCGTTCTCCACATAAACCAGTCCCAGGGCATGCGCAGAGGCCGTTTAAGGTTATCAAAGAACGATTAGACAAAGAATAATTTTTCCCCTAAAATTGAAAAAATGGTAAGCATATAGCCCATGGAAATATAGTTTTTCTGACGAAAACTAAAGTGTCTATAATGGGCGCGTTCTCCGCATAGATCAGTCCCAGGGCATGCGCAGAGGCCGTTTAAGGTTATAAAAGAACGATTAGGCAAAGAATAATTTTCCCCCTAAAATTAAAGAATGGTAAGCCTTATACCCATGGAAATATAGTTTTTCTGACGACAACTAAAGTGTCTATAATGGGCGCGTTCTCCACATAGACCAGTCCCAGGGCATGCGCAGAGGCCGCTTAAGGTTATAAAAAAACGATTAGGCAAAGAATAATTTTCCCCCTAGAATTGAAAAAATGATAAGCCTATAGCCCATGGAAATATAGTTTTTCTGACGAAAACTAAAGTGTCTATAATTGGCGCGTTCTCCACATAGACCAGTCCCAGGGCATGCACAGAGGCTGTTTAATGCAATAAATGAACGATTAGGCAAAGAATAATTTTTCTCCTAAAATTAAAAAAATGTAAGCCTATCGCCCATGGAAATATAGTTTATCTGACGAAAACTAAAGTGTCTATAATGGGCGCGTTCTCCAAATAAACCAGTCCCAGGGCATGCGCAGAGGCCGTTTAAGGTTAACAAAGAACGATTAGGAAAAGAATAATTTTCCCCCTAAAATTGAAAAAATGGTAAGCCTATAGCCCATGGAAATATAGTTTTTCTGACGAAAACTAAAGTGTCTATAATTGGCGCATTCTCCGCATTGATCAGTCCCAGGGCATGCGGAGAAGCCGTTTAAGGTTATAAAAGAACGATTAGGCAAAGAATAATTTTGCCCCTAAAATTGAAAAAATGGTAAGCCTATAGCCCATGGAAATATAGTTTTTCTGACGAAAACTAAAGTCTCTATAATGGGCGCGTTCTCCACATAGACCAGTCCAAGGGCATGCGCAGAGGCCGTTTAAGGTTATAAAATAACGATTAGGCAAAGAATCATTTTCCCCCTAAAATTGAAAAAATGGTAAGCCTATAGCCCATGGAAATATAGTTTTTCTGAGGAAAACTAAAGTGTCTATAATTGGCGCGTTCTCCGCATAGGTCAGTCCCAGGGCATGCGCAGAGGCCGCTTAAGGTTATAAAAAAACGATTAGGCAAAGAATAATTTTCTCCCTAGAATTGAAAAAATGATAAGCCTAGAGCCCATGGAAATATAGTTTTTCTGACGAAAACTAAAGTGTCTATAATTGGCGCGTTCTCCGCATAGATCAGTCCCAGGGCATGCACAGAGGCCGCTTAAGGTTATAAAAGAACGATTAGGCAAAGAATAATTTTCCCCCTAAAATTGAAAAAATGGTAAGCCTATATATAGCCCATGGAAATATCGTTTTTCCGACGAAAAATAAAGTGTCTCTAATGGGCGCGTTCTCCGCATAGACCAGTCCCAGGGCATGCGCAGAGGCCGTTTAAGGTTATAAAAGAACGATTAGGCAAAGAATAATTTTTCCCCTAAAATTGAAAAAATGGTAAGCCTATAGCCCATGGAAATATAGTTTTTCTGACGAAAACTAAAGTGTCTATAATGGGCGCGTTCTCCGCATAGATCAGTCCCAGGGCATGCGCAGAGGCCGTTTAAGGTTATAAAAGAACGATTAGGCAAAGAATAATTTTCCCCCTAAAATTAAAAAATGGTGAGCCTTATACCCATGGAAATATAGTTTTTCTGACGACAACTAAAGTGTCTATAATGGGCGCGTTCTCCGCATAGACCAGTCCCAGGGCATGCGCAGAGGCCGTTTAAGGTTATAAAAGAACGATTAGGCAAAGAATAATTTTCCCCCTAAAATTGAAAAAATGGTAAGCCTATATATAGCCCATGGAAATATCGTTTTTCCGACGAAAAATAAAGTGTCTCTAATGGGCGCGTTCTCCGCATAGACCAGTCCCAGGGCATGCGCAGAGGCCGTTTAAGGTTATAAAAGAACGATTAGGCAAAGAATAATTTTTCCCCTAAAATTGAAAAAATGGTAAGTCTATAGCCCACGGAAATATAGTTTTTCTGACGAAAACTAAAGTGTCTATAATGGGCGCGTTCTCCGCATAGATCAGTCCCAGGGCATGCGCAGAGGCCGTTTAAGGTTATAAAACAACGATTAGGCAAAGAATAATTTTCCCCCTAAAATTAAAAAATGGTAAGCCTTATACCCATGGAAATATAGTTTTTCTGACGACAACTAAAGTGTCTATAATGGGCGCGTTCTCCACATAGACCAGTCCCAGGGCATGCGCAGAGGCCGCTTAAGGTTATAAAAAAACGATTAGGCAAAGAATAATTTTCCCCCTAGAATTGAAAAAATGATAAGCCAATAGCCCATGGAAATATAGTTTTTCTGACGAAAACTAAAGTGTCTATAATTGGCGCGTTCTCCACATAGACCAGTCCCAGGGCATGCACAGAGGCTGTTTAATGCAATAAATGAACGATTAGGCAAATAATAATTTCTCTCCTAAAATTTAAAAAAATGTAAGCCTATAGCCCATGGAAATATAGTTTATCTGACGAAAACTAAAGTGTCTATAATGGGCGCGTTCTCCACATAAACCAGTCCCAGGGCATGCGCAGAGGCCGTTTAAGGTTATCAAAGAACGATTAGACAAAGAATAATTTTTCCCCTAAAATTGAAAAAATGGTAAGCATATAGCCCATGGAAATATAGTTTTTCTGACGAAAACTAAAGTGTCTATAATGGGCGCGTTCTCCGCATAGATCAGTCCCAGGGCATGCGCAGAGGCCGTTTAAGGTTATAAAAGAACGATTAGGCAAAGAATAATTTTCCCCCTAAAATTAAAAAATGGTAAGCCTTATACCCATGGAAATATAGTTTTTCTGACGACAACTAAAGTGTCTATAATGGGCGCGTTCTCCACATCGACCAGTCCCAGGGCATGCGCAGAGGCCGCTTAAGGTTATAAAAAAACGATTAGGCAAAGAATAATTTTCCCCCTAGAATTGAAAAAATGATAAGCCTATAGCCCATGGAAATATAGTTTTTCTGACGAAAACTAAAGTGTCTATAATTGGCGCGTTCTCCACATAGACCAGTCCCAGGGCATGCACAGAGGCTGTTTAATGCAATAAATGAACGATTAGGCAAAGAATAATTTTTCTCCTAAAATTAAAAAAAATGTAAGCCTATCGCCCATGGAAATATAGTTTATCTGACGAAAACTAAAGTGTCTATAATGGGCGCGTTCTCCACATAAACCAGTCCCAGGGCATGCGCAGAGGCCGTTTAAGGTTATCAAAGAACGATTAGACAAAGAATAATTTTCCCCCTAAAATTGAAAAAATGGTAAGCCTATAGCCCATGGAAATATAGTTTTTCTGACGAAAACTAAAGTGTCTATAATTGGCGCGTTCTCCACATAGACCAGTCCCAGGGCATGAACAGAGGCTGTTTAACGCAATAAATGAACGATTAGGCAAAGAATAATTTTTCTCCTAAAATTGAAAAAATGGTAAGCCTATAGCCCATGGAAATATAGTTTTTCTGACGAAAAATAAAGTGTCTAATGGGCGCGTTCTCCACATAGACCAGTCCCAGGGCATGCGCAGAGGCCGCTTAAGGTTATAAAAAAACGATTAGGCAAAGAATAATTTTCCCCCTAGAATTGAAAAAATGATAAGCCAATAGCCCATGGAAATATAGTTTTTCTGATGAAAACTAAAGTGTCTATAATTGGCGCGTTCTCCACATAGACCAGTCCCAGGGCATGCACAGAGGCTGTGTAATGCAATAAATGAACGATTAGGCAAATAATAATTTTTCTCCTAAAATTTAAAAAAATGTAAGCCTATAGCCCATGGAAATATAGTTTATCTGACGAAAACTAAAGTGTCTATAATGGGCGCGTTCTCCACATAAACCAGTCCCAGGGCATGCGCAGAGGCCGTTTAAGGTTATCAAAGAACGATTAGACAAAGAATAATTTTCCCCCTAAAATTGAAAAAATGGTAAGCCTATAGCCCATGGAAATATAGTTTTTCTGACGAAAACTAAAGTGTCTATAATTGGCGCGTTCTCCACATAGACCAGTCCCAGGGCATGCGCAGAGGCCGCTTAAGGTTATAAAAAAACGATTAGGCAAAGAATAATTTTCCCCCTAGAATTGAAAAAATGATAAGCCTATAGCCCATGGAAATATAGTTTTTCTGACGAAAACTAAAGTGTCTATAATTGGCGCGTTCTCCACATAGACCAGTCCCAGGGCATGCACAGAGGCTGTTTAATGCAATAAATGAACGATTAGGCAAAGAATAATTTTTCTCCTAAAATTAAAAAAATGTAAGCCTATCGCCCATGGAAATATAGTTTATCTGACGAAAACTAAAGTGTCTATAATGGGCGCGTTCTCCAAATAAACCAGTCCCAGGGCATGCGCAGAGGCCGTTTAAGGTTAACAAAGAACGATTAGGCAAAGAATAATTTTCCCCCTAAAATTGAAAAAATGGTAAGCCTATAGCCCATGGAAATATAGTTTTTCTGACGAAAACTAAAGTGTCTATAATTGGCGCATTCTCCGCATTGATCAGTCCCAGGGCATGCGGAGAAGCCGTTTAAGGTTATAAAAGAACGATTAGGCAAAGAATAATTTTGCCCCTAAAATTGAAAAAATGGTAAGCCTATAGCCCATGGAAATATAGTTTTTCTGACGAAAACTAAAGTCTCTATAATGGGCGCGTTCTCCACATAGACCAGTCCAAGGGCATGCGCAGAGGCCGTTTAAGGTTATAAAATAACGATTAGGCAAAGAATCATTTTCCCCCTAAAATTGAAAAAATGGTAAGCCTATAGCCCATGGAAATATAGTTTTTCTGAGGAAAACTAAAGTGTCTATAATTGGCGCGTTCTCCGCATAGGTCAGTCCCAGGGCATGCGCAGAGGCCGCTTAAGGTTATAAAAAAACGATTAGGCAAAGAATAATTTTCTCCCTAGAATTGAAAAAATGATAAGCCTAGAGCCCATGGAAATATAGTTTTTCTGACGAAAACTAAAGTGTCTATAATTGGCGCGTTCTCCGCATAGATCAGTCCCAGGGCATGCACAGAGGCCGCTTAAGGTTATAAAAGAACGATTAGGCAAAGAATAATTTTCCCCCTAAAATTGAAAAAATGGTAAGCCTATATATAGCCCATGGAAATATCGTTTTTCCGACGAAAAATAAAGTGTCTCTAATGCGCGCGTTCTCCGCATAGACCAGTCCCAGGGCATGCGCAGAGGCCGTTTAAGGTTATAAAAGAACGATTAGGCAAAGAATAATTTTTCCCCTAAAATTGAAAAAATGGTAAGCCTATAGCCCATGGAAATATAGTTTTTCTGACGAAAACTAAAGTGTCTATAATGGGCGCGTTCTCCGCATAGATCAGTCCCAGGGCATGCGCAGAGGCCGTTTAAGGTTATAAAAGAACGATTAGGCAAAGAATAATTTTCCCCCTAAAATTAAAAAATGGTGAGCCTTATACCCATGGAAATATAGTTTTTCTGACGACAACTAAAGTGTCTATAATGGGCGCGTTCTCCACATAGACCAGTCCCAGGGCATGCGCAGAGGCCGCTTAAGGTTATAAAAAAACGATTAGGCAAAGAATAATTTTCCCCCTAGAATTGAAAAAATGATAAGCCAATAGCCCATGGAAATATAGTTTTTCTGACGAAAACTAAAGTGTCTATAATTGGCGCGTTCTCCACATAGACCAGTCCCAGGGCATGCACAGAGGCTGTTTAATGCAATAAATGATCGATTTGGCAAATAATAATTTCTCTCCTAAAATTTAAAAAAATGTAAGCCTATAGCCCATGGAAATATAGTTTATCTGACGAAAACTAAAGTGTCTATAATGGGCGCGTTCTCCACATAAACCAGTCCCAGGGCATGCGCAGAGGCCGTTTAAGGTTATCAAAGAACGATTAGACAAAGAATAATTTTCCCCCTAAAATTGAAAAAATGGTAAGCCTATAGCCCATAGAAATATAGTTTTTCTGACGAAAACTAAAGTGTCTATAATTGGCGCATTCTCCGCATAGATCAGTCCCAGGGCATGCGGAGAAGCCGTTTAAGGTTATAAAAGAACGATTAGGCAAAGAATAATTTTGCCCCTAAAATTGAAAAAATGGTAAGCCTATAGCCCATGGAAATATAGTTTTTCTGACGAAAACTAAAGTCTCTATAATGGGCGCGTTCTCCACATAGACCAGTCCAAGGGCATGCGCAGAGGCCGTTTAAGGTTATAAAATAACGATTAGGCAAAGAATCATTTTCCCCCTAAAATTGAAAAAATGGTAAGCCTATAGCCCATGGAAATATAGTTTTTCTGAGGAAAACTAAAGTGTCTATAATTGGCGCGTTCTCCGCATAGGTCAGTCCCAGGGCATGCGCAGAGGCCGCTTAAGGTTATAAAAAAACGATTAGGCAAAGAATAATTTTCTCCCTAGAATTGAAAAAATGATAAGCCTAGAGCCCATGGAAATATAGTTTTTCTGACGAAAACTAAAGTGTCTATAATTGGCGCGTTCTCCGCATAGATCAGTCCCAGGGCATGCACAGAGGCCGCTTAAGGTTATAAAAGAACGATTAGGCAAAGAATAATTTTCCCCCTAAAATTGAAAAAATGGTAAGCCTATATATAGCCCATGGAAATATCGTTTTTCCGACGAAAAATAAAGTGTCTCTAATGGGCGCGTTCTCCGCATAGACCAGTCCCAGGGCATGCGCAGAGGCCGTTTAAGGTTATAAAAGAACCATTAGGCAAAGAATAATTTTTCCCCTAAAATTGAAAAAATGGTAAGCCTATAGCCCATGGAAATATAGTTTTTCTGACGAAAACTAAAGTGTCTATAATGGGCGCGTTCTCCGCATAGATCAGTCCCAGGGCATGCGCAGAGGCCGTTTAAGGTTATAAAAGAACGATTAGGCAAAGAATAATTTTCCCCCTAAAATTAAAAAATGGTAAGCCTTATACCCATGGAAATATAGTTTTTCTGACGACAACTAAAGTGTCTATAATGGGCGCGTTCTCCACATAGACCAGTCCCAGGGCATGCGCAGAGGCCGCTTAAGGTTATAAAAAAACGATTAGGCAAAGAATAATTTTCCCCCTAGAATTGAAAAAATGATAAGCCAATAGCCCATGGAAATATAGTTTTTCTGACGAAAACTAAAGTGTCTATAATTGGCGCGTTCTCCACATAGACCAGTCCCAGGGCATGCACAGAGGCTGTTTAATGCAATAAATGAACGATTAGGCAAATAATAATTTCTCTCCTAAAATTTAAAAAAATGTAAGCCTATAGCCCATGGAAATATAGTTTATCTGACGAAAACTAAAGTGTCTATAATGGGCGCGTTCTCCACATAAACCAGTCCCAGGGCATGCGCAGAGGCCGTTTAAGGTTATCAAAGAACGATTAGACAAAGAATAATTTTCCCCCTAAAATTGAAAAAATGGTAAGCCTATAGCCCATGGAAATATAGTTTTTCTGACGAAAACTAAAGTGTCTATAATTGGCGCGTTCTCCACATAGACCAGTCCCAGGGCATGAACAGAGGCTGTTTAACGCAATAAATGAACGATTAGGCAAAGAATAATTTTTCTCCTAAAATTGAAAAAATGGTAAGCCTATAGCCCATTTAAATATAGTTTTTCTGACGAAAAATAAAGTGTCTAATGGGCGCGTTCTCCGCATAGACCAGTCCCAGGGCATGCGCAGAGGCCGCTTAAGGTTATAAAAGAACGATTAGGCAAAGAATAATTTTTCCCTAAAATTGAAGAAATGGTAAGCCTATAGCCCATGGAAATATAGTTTTTCTGACGAAAACTAAAGTGTCTATATTTAGCGCGTTCTCCACATAGACCAGTCCCAGGGCATGCACAGAGGCTGTTTAACGCAATAAATGAACGATTAGGCAAAGAATGATTTTTCTCCTAAAATTGAAAAAATCGTAGCCTATAGCCCATGGAAATATAGTTTTTCTGACGAAAACTAAATTGTCTATAACGGGCGCGTTCTCCACATAGACCAGTCCCAGGGCATGCGCAGAGGCCATTTAAGGTTATAAAAGAACGATTAGGCAAAGAATAATTTTTCTCCTAAAATTGAAAAAATGGTAAGCCTATAGCCCATGGAAATATAGTTTTTCTGACGAAAACTAAAGTGTCTATAATTGGCGCGTTCTCCACATAGACCAGTCCCAGGGCATGCACAGAGGCTGTTTAACGCAATAAATGAACGATTAGGCAAAGAATAATTTTTCTCCTAAAATTGAAAAAATGGTAAGCCTATAGCCCATGGATATATAGTTTTTCTGACGAAAAATAGAGTGTCTAATGGGCGCGTTCTCCGCATAGACCAGTCCCAGGGCATGCGCAGAGGCCGTTTAAGGTTATAAAAGAACGATTAGGCAAAGAATAATCTTTCCCTAAAATTGAAGAAATGGTAAGCCTATAGCCCATGGAAATATAGTTTTTCTGACGAAAACTAAAGTGTCTATAATTGGCGCGTTCTCCGCATAGATCAGTCCCAGGGCATGCGCAGAGGCCGTTTAAGGTTATAAAAGAACGATTAGGCAAAGAATAATTTCCCCCTAAAATTGAAAAAGTGGTAAGCCTATAGCCCATGGAAATATAGTTTTTCTGACGAAAACTAAAGTGTCTATAATGGGCGCGTTCTCCGCATAGATCAGTCCCAGGGCATGCGCAGAGGCCGTTTAAGGTTATAAAAGAACGATTAGGCAAAGAATAATTTTCCCCCTAAAATTAAAAAATGGTGAGCCTTATACCCATGGAAATATAGTTTTTCTGACGACAACTAAAGTGTCTATAATGGGCGCGTTCTCCACATAGACCAGTCCCAGGGCATGCGCAGAGGCCGCTTAAGGTTATAAAAAAACGATTAGGCAAAGAATAATTTTCCCCCTAGAATTGAAAAAATGATAAGCCAATAGCCCATGGAAATATAGTTTTTCTGACGAAAACTAAAGTCTCTATAATGGGCGCGTTCTCCACATAGACCAGTCCAAGGGCATGCGCAGAGGCCGTTTAAGGTTATAAAATAACGATTAGGCAAAGAATCATTTTCCCCCTAAAATTGAAAAAATGGTAAGCCTATAGCCCATGGAAATATAGTTTTTCTGAGGAAAACTAAAGTGTCTATAATTGGCGCGTTCTCCGCATAGGTCAGTCCCAGGGCATGCGCAGAGGCCGCTTAAGGTTATAAAAAAACGATTAGGCAAAGAATAATTTTCTCCCTAGAATTGAAAAAATGATAAGCCTAGAGCCCATGGAAATATAGTTTTTCTGACGAAAACTAAAGTGTCTATAATTGGCGCGTTCTCCGCATAGATCAGTCCCAGGGCATGCACAGAGGCCGCTTAAGGTTATAAAAGAACGATTAGGCAAAGAATAATTTTCCCCCTAAAATTGAAAAAATGGTAAGCCTATATATAGCCCATGGAAATATCGTTTTTCCGACGAAAAATAAAGTGTCTCTAATGGGCGCGTTCTCCGCATAGACCAGTCCCAGGGCATGCGCAGAGGCCGTTTAAGGTTATAAAAGAACCATTAGGCAAAGAATAATTTTTCCCCTAAAATTGAAAAAATGGTAAGCCTATAGCCCATGGAAATATAGTTTTTCTGACGAAAACTAAAGTGTCTATAATGGGCGCGTTCTCCGCATAGATCAGTCCCAGGGCATGCGCAGAGGCCGTTTAAGGTTATAAAAGAACGATTAGGCAAAGAATAATTTTCCCCCTAAAATTAAAAAATGGTAAGCCTTATACCCATGGAAATATAGTTTTTCTGACGACAACTAAAGTGTCTATAATGGGCGCGTTCTCCACATAGACCAGTCCCAGGGCATGCGCAGAGGCCGCTTAAGGTTATAAAAAAACGATTAGGCAAAGAATAATTTTCCCCCTAGAATTGAAAAAATGATAAGCCAATAGCCCATGGAAATATAGTTTTTCTGACGAAAACTAAAGTGTCTATAATTGGCGCGTTCTCCACATAGACCAGTCCCAGGGCATGCACAGAGGCTGTTTAATGCAATAAATGAACGATTAGGCAAATAATAATTTCTCTCCTAAAATTTAAAAAAATGTAAGCCTATAGCCCATGGAAATATAGTTTATCTGACGAAAACTAAAGTGTCTATAATGGGCGCGTTCTCCACATAAACCAGTCCCAGGGCATGCGCAGAGGCCGTTTAAGGTTATCAAAGAACGATTAGACAAAGAATAATTTTCCCCCTAAAATTGAAAAAATGGTAAGCCTATAGCCCATGGAAATATAGTTTTTCTGACGAAAACTAAAGTGTCTATAATTGGCGCGTTCTCCACATAGACCAGTCCCAGGGCATGAACAGAGGCTGTTTAACGCAATAAATGAACGATTAGGCAAAGAATAATTTTTCTCCTAAAATTGAAAAAATGGTAAGCCTATAGCCCATTTAAATTTAGTTTTTCTGACGAAAAATAAAGTGTCTAATGGGCGCGTTCTCCGCATAGACCAGTCCCAGGGCATGCGCAGAGGCCGCTTAAGGTTATAAAAGAACGATTAGGCAAAGAATAATTTTTCCCTAAAATTGAAGAAATGGTAAGCCTATAGCCCATGGAAATATAGTTTTTCTGACGAAAACTAAAGTGTCTATAATTGGCGCGTTCTCCGCATAGATCAGTCCCAGGGCATGCGCAGAGGCCGTTTAAGGTTATAAAAGAACGATTAGGCAAAGAATAATTTTCCCCCTAAAATTGAAAATGTGGTAAGCCTATAGCCCATGGAAATATAGTTTTTCTGACGAAAACTAAATTGTCTATAATGGGCGCGTTCTCCACATAGACCAGTCCCAGGGCATGCGCAGAGGCCATTTAAGGTTATAAAAGAACGATTAGGCAAAGAATAATTTTTCTCCTAAAATTGAAAAAATGGTAAGCCTATAGCCCATGGAAATATAGTTTTTCTGACGAAAACTAAAGTGTCTATAATTGGCGCGTTCTCCACATAGACCAGTCCCAGGGCATGCACAGAGGCTGTTTAACGCAATAAATGAACGATTAGGCAAAGAATAATTTTTCTCCTAAAATTGAAAAAATGGTAAGCCTATAGCCCATGGATATATAGTTTTTCTGACGAAAAATAGAGTGTCTAATGGGCGCGTTCTCCGCATAGACCAGTCCCAGGGCATGCGCAGAGGCCGTTTAAGGTTATAAAAGAACGATTAGGCAAAGAATAATCTTTCCCTAAAATTGAAGAAATGGTAAGCCTATAGCCCATGGAAATATAGTTTTTCTGACGAAAACTAAAGTGTCTATAATTGGCGCGTTCTCCGCATAGATCAGTCCCAGGGCATGCGCAGAGGCCGTTTAAGGTTATAAAAGAACGATTAGGCAAAGAATAATTTCCCCCTAAAATTGAAAAAGTGGTAAGCCTATAGCCCATGGAAATATAGTTTTTCTGACGAAAACTAAATTGTCTATAATGGGCGCGTTCTCCACATAGACCAGTCCCAGGGCATGCGCAGAGGCCATTTAAGGTTATAAAAGAACGATTAGGCAAAGAATAATTTTTCTCCTAAAATTGAAAAAATGGTAAACCTATAGCCCATGGAAATATAGTTTTTCTGACGAAAACTAAAGTGTCTATATTTAGCGCGTTCTCCACATAGACCAGTCCCAGGGCATGCACAGAGGCTGTTTAACGCAATAAATGAACGATTAGGCAAAGAATGATTTTTCTCCTAAAATTGAAAAAATGGTAGCCTATAGCCCATGGAAATATAGTTTTTCTGACGAAAACTAAATTGTCTATAACGGGCGCGTTCTCCACATAGACCAGTCCCAGGGCATGCGCAGAGGCCATTTAAGGTTATAAAAGAACGATTAGGCAAAGAATAATTTTTCTCCTAAAATTGAAAAAATGGTAAGCCTATAGCCCATGGAAATATAGTTTTTCTGACGAAAACTAAAGTGTCTATAATTGGCGCGTTCTCCACATAGACCAGTCCCAGGGCATGCACAGAGGCTGTTTAACGCAATAAATGAACGATTAGGCAAAGAATAATTTTTCTCCTAAAATTGAAAAAATGGTAAGCCTATAGCCCATGGATATATAGTTTTTCTGACGAAAAATAGAGTGTCTAATGGGCGCGTTCTCCGCATAGACCAGTCCCAGGGCATGCGCAGAGGCCGTTTAAGGTTATAAAAGAACGATTAGGCAAAGAATAATCTTTCCCTAAAATTGAAGAAATGGTAAGCCTATAGCCCATGGAAATATAGTTTTTCTGACGAAAACTAAAGTGTCTATAATTGGCGCGTTCTCCGCATAGATCAGTCCCAGGGCATGCGCAGAGGCCGTTTAAGGTTATAAAAGAACGATTAGGCAAAGAATAATTTCCCCCTAAAATTGAAAAAGTGGTAAGCCTATAGCCCATGGAAATATAGTTTTTCTGACGAAAACTAAATTGTCTATAATGGGCGCGTTCTCCACATAGACCAGTCCCAGGGCATGCGCAGAGGCCATTTAAGGTTATAAAAGAACGATTAGGCAAAGAATAATTTTTCTCCTAAAATTGAAAAAATGGTAAGCCTATAGCCCATGGAAATATAGTTTTTCTGACGAAAACTAAAGTGTCTATATTTAGCGCGTTCTCCACATAGACCAGTCCCAGGGCATGCACAGAGGCTGTTTAACGCAATAAATGAACGATTAGGCAAAGAATGATTTTTCTCCTAAAATTGAAAAAATGGTAGCCTATAGCCCATGGAAATATAGTTTTTCTGACGAAAACTAAAGTGTCTATAATTGGCGCATTCTCCGCATAGATCAGTCCCAGGGCACGCGCAGAGGCCGTTTAACGCGATAAAAGAACGAACAGGCAAAGAATAATTTTCTCCCTAAAATTGAAAAAATGGTAAGTCCATAGCCATGGAAATATCGTTTTTCCGACGAAAAATAAAGTGTCTCTAATGGGCGCGTTCTCCGCATAGACCAGTCCCAGGGCATGCGCAGAGGCCGTTTAAGGTTATAAAAGAACGATTAGGCAAAGAATAATTTTCCCCCTAAAATTGAAAAAATGGTAAGCCTATAGCCCATGGAAATATAGTTTTTCTGACGAAAATTAAAGTGTCTATAATGGTCGCGTTCTCCACATAGACCAGTCCCAGGGCATGTACAGCGGCTGTTTAACGCAATAAATGAACGATTAGGCAAAGAATAATTTTTTTCCTAAAATTGAAAAAATGGTAAGCCTATAGCCCATGGAAATATAGTTTTTCTGACGAAAACTAAAGTGTCTATAATGGGTGCGTTCTCCACATAGACCAGTCCCAGGGCATGCGCAGAGGCCGTTTAAGGTTATCAAAGAACTATTAGGCAAAGAATAATTTTCCCCCTAAAATTGAAAAAATGGTAAGCCTATAGCCCATGGAAATATAGTTTATCTGACGAAAGCTAAAGTGTCTATAATTGGCGCGTTCTCCACATAGACCAGTCCCAGGGCATGCACAGAGGCTGTTTAACGCAATAAATGAACGATTAGGCAAAGAATAATTTTTCTCCTAAAATTGAAAAAATGGTAAGCCTATAGCCCATGGAAATATAGTTTTTCTGACGAAAAATAAAGTGTCTAATGGGCGCGTTCTCCGCATAGACCAGTACCAGGGCATGCGCAGAGGCCGTTTAAGGTTATAAAAGAACCATTAGGCAAAGAATAATTTTTCCCTAAAATTGAAGAAATGGTAAGCCTATAGCCCATGGAAATATAGTTTTTCTGACGAAAACTAAAGTGTCTATAATTGGCGCGTTCTCCGCATAGATCAGTCCCAGGGCATGCGCAGAGGCCGTTTAAGGTTATAAAAGAACGATTAGGCAAAGAATAATTTTCCCCCTAAAATTGAAAAAGTGGTAAGCCTATAGCCCATGGAAATATAGTTTTTCTGACGAAAACTAAATTGTCTATAATGGGCGCGTTCTCCACATAGACCAGTCCCAGGGCATGCGCAGAGGCCATTTAAGGTTATAAAAGAACGATTAGGCAAAGAATTATTTTGCCCCTAAAATTGAAAAAATGATAAGCCTATAGCCCATGGAAATATAGTTTTTCCGGCGAAAAATAAAGTGTCTCTAATGGGCGTGTTCTCCGCATAGACCAGTCCCAGGGCATGCGCAGAGGCCGTTTAAGGTTATAAAAGAACGATTAGGCAAAGAATAATTTTTCCCCTAAAATTGAAAAAATGGTAAGCCTATAGCCCATGGAAATATAGTTTTTCTGACGAAAACTAAAGTCTCTATATTGGGCGCGTTCTCCACATAGACCAGTCCAAGGGCATGCACAGAGGCCGTTTAAGGTTATAAAATAACGATTAGCAAAGAATAATTTTCCCCCTAAAATTGAAAAAATGGTAAGCCTATAGCCCATGGAAATATAGTTTTTCTGACGAAAACTAAAGTGTCTATAATTGGCGCGTTCTCCGCATGCATCAGTCCCAGGGCATGCGCAGAGGCCGCTTAAGGTTATAAAAAACGATTAAGCAAAGAATAATTTTCTCCCTAGAATTGAAAAAATGATAAGCCTAGAGCCCATGGAAATATAGTTTTTCTGACGAAAACTAAAGTGTCTATAACTCGCGCGTTCTCCACATAGACCAGTCCCAGGGCATGCGCAGAGGCTGTTTAATGCAATAAATGAACGATTAGGCAAAGAATAATTTTTCTCCTAAAATTTAAAAAATGTAAGCCTATCGCCCATGGAAATATAGTTTATCTGACGAAAACTAAAGTGTCTATAATGGGCGCGTTCTCCAAATAAACCAGTCCCAGGGCATGCGCAGAGGCCGTTTAAGGTTATCAAAGAACGATTAGGCAAAGAATAATTTTCCCCCTAAAATTGAAAAAATGGTAAGCCTATAGCCCATGGAAATATAGTTTTTCTGACGAAAACTAAAGTGTCTATAATTGGCGCATTCTCCGCATAGATCAGTCCCAGGGCATGCGGAGAAGCCGTTTAAGGTTATAAAAGAACGATTAGGCAAAGAATAATTTTGCCCCTAAAATTGAAAAAATGGTAAGCCTATAGCCCATGGAAATATAGTTTTTCTGACGAAAACTAAAGTCTCTATAATGGGCGCGTTCTCCACATAGACCAGTCCAAGGGCATGCGCAGAGGCCGTTTAAGGTTATAAAATAACGATTAGGCAAAGAATAATTTTCCCCCTAAAATTGAAAAAATGGTAAGCCTATAGCCCATGGAAATATAGTTTTTCTGAGGAAAACTAAAGTGTCTATGATTGGCGCGTTCTCCGCATAGATCAGTCCCAGGGAATGTGCAGAGGCCGTTTAAGGTTATAAAAAAACGATTAGGCAAAGAATAATTTTCTCCCTAGAATTGAAAAAATGATAAGCCTAGAGCCCATGGAAATATAGTTTTTCTGACGAAAACTAAAGTGTCTATAATTGGCGCGTTCTCCGCATAGATCAGTCCCAGGGCATGCACAGAGGCCGCTTAAGGTTATAAAAGAACGATTAGGCAAAGAATAATTTTCCCCCTAAAATTGAAAAAATGGTAAGCCTATATATAGCCCATGGAAATATCGTTTTTCCGAAGAAAAATAAAGTGTCTCTAATGGGCGCGTTCTCCGCATAGACCAGTCCCAGGGCATGCGCAGAGGCCGTTTAAGGTTATAAAAGAACAATTAGGCAAAGAATAATTTTTCCCCTAAAATTGAAAAAATGGTAAGCCTATAGCCCATGGAAATATAGTTTTTCTGACGAAAACTAAAGTGTCTATAATGGGCGCGTTCTCCGCATAGATCAGTCCCAGGGCATGCGCAGAGGCCGTTTAAGGTTATAAAAGAACGATTAGGCAAAGAATAATTTTCCCCCTAAAATTAAAAAATGGTAAGCCTTATACCCATGGAAATATAGTTTTTCTGACGACAACTAAAGTGTCTATAATGGGCGCGTTCTCCACATAGACCAGTCCCAGGGCATGCGCAGAGGCCGCTTAAGGTTATAAAAAAACGATTAGGCAAAGAATAATTTTCCCCCTAGAATTGAAAAAATGATAAGCCAATAGCCCATGGAAATATAGTTTTTCTGATGAAAACTAAAGTGTCTATAATTGGCGCGTTCTCCACATAGACCAGTCCCAGGGCATGCACAGAGGCTGTGTAATGCAATAAATGAACGATTAGGCAAATAATAATTTTTCTCCTAAAATTTAAAAAAATGTAAGCCTATAGCCCATGGAAATATAGTTTATCTGACGAAAACTAAAGTGTCTATAATGGGCGCGTTCTCCACATAAACCAGTCCCAGGGCATGCGCAGAGGCCGTTTAAGGTTATCAAAGAACGATTAGACAAAGAATAATTTTCCCCCAAAAATTGAAAAAATGGTAAGCCTATAGCCCATGGAAATATAGTTTTTCTGACGAAAACTAAAGTGTCTATAATTGGCGCGTTCTCCACATAGACCAGTCCCAGGGCATGCACAGAGGCTGTGTAATGCAATAAATGAACGATTAGGCAAATAATAATTTTTCTCCTAAAATTTAAAAAAATGTAAGCCTATAGCCCATGGAAATATAGTTTATCTGACGAAAACTAAAGTGTCTATAATGGGCGCGTTCTCCACATAAACCAGTCCCAGGGCATGCGCAGAGGCCGTTTAAGGTTATCAAAGAACGATTAGACAAAGAATAATTTTCCCCCTAAAATTGAAAAAATGGTAAGCCTATAGCCCATGGAAATATAGTTTTTCTGACGAAAACTAAACTGTCTATAATTGGCGCGTTCTCCGCATAGATCAGTCCCAGGGCATGCGCAGAGGCCGTTTAAGGTTATAAAAGAACGATTAGGCAAAGAATAATTTTCCCCCTAAAATTGAAAAAGTGGTCAGCCTATAGCCCATGGAAATATAGTTTTTCTGACGAAAACTAAATTGTCTATAATGGGCGCGTTCTCCACATAGACCAGTCCCAGGGCATGCGCAGAGGCCATTTAAGGTTATAAAAGAACGATTAGGCAAAGAATAATTTTTCTCCTAAAATTGAAAAAATGGTAAGCCTATAGCCCATGGAAATATAGTTTTTCTGACGAAAACTAAAGTGTCTATAATTGGCGCGTTCTCCACATAGACCAGTCCCAGGGCATGCACAGAGGCTGTTTAACGCAATAAATGAACGATTAGGCAAAGAATAATTTTTCTCCTAAAATTGAAAAAATGGTAAGCCTATAGCCCATGGAAATATAGTTTTCTGACGAAAAATAAAGTGTCTAATGGGCGCGTTCTCCGCATAGACCAGTCCCAGGGCATGCGCAGAGGCCGTTTAAGGTTATAAAAGAACCATTAGGCAAAGAATAATTTTTCCCTAAAATTGAAGAAATGGTAAGCGTATAGCCCATGGAAATATAGTTTTTCTGACGAAAACTAAAGTGTCTATAATTGGCGCGTTCTCCGCATAGATCAGTCCCAGGGCATGCGCAGAGGCCGTTTAAGGTTATAAAAGAACGATTAGGCAAAGAATAATTTTCCCCCTAAAATTGAAAAAGTGGTAAGCCTATAGCCCATGGAAATATAGTTTTTCTGACGAAAACTAAATTGTCTATAATGGGCGCGTTCTCCACATAGACCAGTCCCAGGGCATGCGCAGAGGCCATTTAAGGTTATAAAAGAACGATTAGGCAAAGAATAATTTTTCTCCTAAAATTGAAAAAATGGTAAGCCTATAGCCCATGGAAATATAGTTTTTCTGACGAAAACTAAAGTGTCTATATTTAGCGCGTTCTCCACATAGACCAGTCCCAGGGCATGCACAGAGGCTGTTTAACGCAATAAATGAACGATTAGGCAAAGAATGATTTTTCTCCTAAAATTGAAAAAATGGTAGCCTATAGCCCATGGAAATATAGTTTTTCTGACGAAAACTAAAGTGTCTATAATTGGCGCATTCTCCGCATAGATCAGTCCCAGGGCATGCGCAGAGGCCGTTTAACGCGATAAAAGAACGAACAGGCAAAGAATAATTTTCTCCCTAAAATTGAAAAAATGGTAAGTCCATAGCCCATGGAAATATCGTTTTTCCGACGAAAAATAAAGTGTCTCTAATGGGCGCGTTCTCCGCATAGACCAGTCCCAGGGCATGCGCAGAGGCCGTTTAAGGTTATAAAAGAACGATTAGGCAAAGAATAATTTTCCCCCTAAAATTGAAAAAATGGTAAGCCTATAGCCCATGGAAATATAGTTTTTCTGACGAAAATTAAAGTGTCTATAATGGTCGCGTTCTCCACATAGACCAGTCCCAGGGCATGTACAGCGGCTGTTTAACGCAATAAATGAACGATTAGGCAAAGAATAATTTTTCTCCTAAAATTGAAAAAATGGTAAGCCTATAGCCCATGGAAATATAGTTTTTCTGACGAAAACTAAAGTGTCTATAATGGGTGCGTTCTCCACATAGACCAGTCCCAGGGCATGCGCAGAGGCCGTTTAAGGTTATCAAAGAACTATTAGGCAAAGAATAATTTTCCCCCTAAAATTGAAAAAATGGTAAGCCTATAGCCCATGGAAATATAGTTTATCTCACGAAAACTAAAGTGTCTATAATTGGCGCGTTCTCCACATAGACCAGTCCCAGGGCATGCACAGAGGCTGTTTAATGCAATAAATGTACGATTAGGCAAATAATAATTTTTCTCCTAAAATTGAAAAAATGGTAGCCTATAGCCCATGGAAATATAGTTTTTCTGACGAAAACTAAAGTGTCTATAATTGGCGCATTCTCCGCATAGATCAGTCCCAGGGCATGCGCAGAGGCCGTTTAACGCGATAAAAGAACGAACAGGCAAAGAATAATTTTCTCCCTAAAATTGAAAAAATGGTAAGTCCATAGCCCATGGAAATATCGTTTTTCCGACGAAAAATAAAGTGTCTCTAATGGGCGCGTTCTCCGCATAGACCAGTCCCAGGGCATGCGCAGAGGCCGTTTAAGGTTATAAAAGAACGATTAGGCAAAGAATAATTTTCCCCCTAAAATTGAAAAAATGGTAAGCCTATAGCCCATGGAAATATCGTTTTTCCGACGAAAAATAAAGTGTCTCTAATGGGCGCGTTCTCCGCATAGACCAGTCCCAGGGCATGCGCAGAGGCCGTTTAAGGTTATAAAAGAACGATTAGGCAAAGAATAATTTTTCCCCTAAAATTGAAAAAATGGTAAGCATATAGCCCATGGAAATATAGTTTTTCTAACGAAAACTAAAGTGTCTATAATGGGCGCGTTCTCCGCATAGATCAGTCCCAGGGCATGCGCAGAGGCCGTTTAAGGTTATAAAAGAACGATTAGGCAAAGAATAATTTTCCCCCTAAAATTAAAGAATGGTAAGCCTTATACCCATGGAAATATAGTTTTTCTGACGACAACTAAAGTGTCTACAATGGGCGCGTTCTCCACATAGACCAGTCCCAGGGCATGCGCAGAGGCCGCTTAAGGTTATAAAAAAACGATTAGGCAAAGAATAATTTTCCCCCTAGAATTGAAAAAATGATAAGCCTATAGCCCATGGAAATATAGTTTTTCTGACGAAAACTAAAGTGTCTATAATTGGCGCGTTCTCCACATAGACCAGTCCCAGGGCATGCACAGAGGCTGTTTAATGCAATAAATGAACGATTAGGCAAAGAATAATTTTTCTCCTAAAATTTAAAAAATGTAAGCCTATCGCCCATGGAAATATAGTTTATCTGACGAAAACTAAAGTGTCTATAATGGGCGCGTTCTCCAAATAAACCAGTCCCAGGGCATGCGCAGAGGCCGTTTAAGGTTATCAAAGAACGATTAGGCAAAGAATAATTTTCCCCCTAAAATTGAAAAAATGGTAAGCCTATAGCCCATGGAAATATAGTTTTTCTGACGAAAACTAAAGTGTCTATAATTGGCGCATTCTCCGCATAGATCAGTCCCAGGGCATGCGGAGAAGCCGTTTAAGGTTATAAAAGAACGATTAGGCAAAGAATAATTTTGCCCCTAAAATTGAAAAAATGGTAAGCCTATAGCCCATGGAAATATAGTTTTTCTGACGAAAACTAAAGTCTCTATAATGGGCGCGTTCTCCACATAGACCAGTCCAAGGGCATGCGCAGAGGCCGTTTAAGGTTATAAAATAACGATTAGGCAAAGAATAATTTTCCCCCTAAAATTGAAAAAATGGTAAGCCTATAGCCCATGGAAATATAGTTTTTCTGAGGAAAACTAAAGTGTCTATGATTGGCGCGTTCTCCGCATAGATCAGTCCCAGGGAATGCGCAGAGGCCGTTTAAGGTTATATAAAAACGATTAGGCAAAGAATAATTTTCTCCCTAGAATTGAAAAAATGATAAGCCTAGAGCCCATGGAAATATAGTTTTTCTGACGAAAACTAAAGTGTCTATAATTGGCGCGTTCTCCGCATAGATCAGTCCCAGGGCATGCACAGAGGCCGCTTAAGGTTATAAAAGAACGATTAGGCAAAGAATAATTTTCCCCCTAAAATTGAAAAAATGGTAAGCCTATATATAGCCCATGGAAATATCGTTTTTCCGAAGAAAAATAAAGTGTCTCTAATGGGCGCGTTCTCCGCATAGACCAGTCCCAGGGCATGCGCAGAGGCCGTTTAAGGTTATAAAAGAACGATTAGGCAAAGAATAATTTTTCCCCTAAAATTGAAAAAATGGTAAGCCTATAGCCCATGGAAATATAGTTTTTCTGACGAAAACTAAAGTGTCTATAATGGGCGCGTTCTCCGCATAGATCAGTCCCAGGGCATGCGCAGAGGCCGTTTAAGGTTATAAAAGAACGATTAGGCAAAGAATAATTTTCCCCCTAAAATTAAAAATGGTAAGCCTTATACCCATGGAAATATAGTTTTTCTGACGACAACTAAAGTGTCTATAATGGGCGCGTTCTCCACATAGACCAGTCCCAGGGCATGCGCAGAGGCCGCTTAAGGTTATAAAAAAACGATTAGGCAAAGAATAATTTTCCCCCTAGAATTGAAAAAATGATAAGCCAATAGCCCATGGAAATATAGTTTTTCTTATGAAAACTAAAGTGTCTATAATTGGCGCGTTCTCCACATAGACCAGTCCCAGGGCATGCACAGAGGCTGTGTAATGCAATAAATGAACGATTAGGCAAATAATAATTTTTCTCCTAAAATTTAAAAAAATGTAAGCCTATAGCCCATGGAAATATAGTTTATCTGACGAAAACTAAAGTGTCTATAATGGGCGCGTTCTCCACATAAACCAGTCCCAGGGCATGCGCAGAGGCCGTTTAAGGTTATCAAAGAACGATTAGACAAAGAATAATTTTCCCCCTAAAATTGAAAAAATGGTAAGCCTATAGCCCATGGAAATATAGTTTTTCTGACGAAAACTAAAGTGTCTATAATTGGCGCGTTCTCCACATAGACCAGTCCCAGGGCATGAACAGAGGCTGTTTAACGCAATAAATGAACGATTAGGCAAAGAATAATTTTTCTCCTAAAATTGAAAAAATGGTAAGCCTATAGCCCATGGAAATATAGTTTTTCTGACGAAAAATAAAGTGTCTAATGGGCGCGTTCTCCGCATAGACCAGTCCCAGGGCATGCGCAGAGGCCGTTTAAGGTTATAAAAGAACGATTAGGCAAAGAATAATTTTTCCCTAAAATTGAAGAAATGGTAAGCCTATAGCCCATGGAAATATAGTTTTTCTGACGAAAACTAAAGTGTCTATAATTGGCGCGTTCTCCGCATAGATCAGTCCCAGGGCATGCGCAGAGGCCGTTTAAGGTTATAAAAGAACGATTAGGCAAAGAATAATTTTCCCCCTAAAATTGAAAAAGTGGTAAGCCTATAGCCCATGGAAATATAGTTTTTCTGACGAAAACTAAATTGTCTATAATGGGCGCGTTCTCCACATAGACCAGTCCCAGGGCATGCGCAGAGGCCATTTAAGGTTATAAAAGAACGATTAGGCAAAGAATAATTTTTCTCCTAAAATTGAAAAAATGGTAAGCCATGGAAATATAGTTTTTCTGACGAAAACTAAAGTGTCTATAATTGGCGCGTTCTCCACATAGACCAGTCCCAGGGCATGCACAGAGGCTGTTTAACGCAATAAATGAACGATTAGGCAAAGAATAATTTTTCTCCTAAAATTGAAAAAATGGTAAGCCTATAGCCCATGGAAATATAGTTTTCTGACGAAAAATAAAGTGTCTAATGGGCGCGTTCTCCGCATAGACCAGTCCCAGGGCATGCGCAGAGGCCGTTTAAGGTTATAAAAGAACCATTAGGCAAAGAATAATTTTTCCCTAAAATTGAAGAAATGGTAAGCCTATAGCCCATGGAAATATAGTTTTTCTGACGAAAACTAAATTGTCTATAATGGGCGCGTTCTCCACATAGACCAGTCCCAGGGCATGCGCAGAGGCCATTTAAGGTTATAAAAGAACGATTAGGCAAAGAATAATTTTTCTCCTAAAATTGAAAAAATGGTAAGCCTATAGCCCATGGAAATATAGTTTTTCTGACGAAAACTAAAGTGTCTATATTTAGCGCGTTCTCCACATAGTCCAGTCCCAGGGCATGCACAGAGGCTGTTTAACGCAATAAATGAACGATTAGGCAAAGAATGATTTTTCTCCTAAAATTGAAAAAATGGTAGCCTATAGCCCATGGAAATATAGTTTTTCTGACGAAAACTAAAGTGTCTATAATTGGCGCAATCTACGCATAGATCAGTCCCAGGGCATGCGCAGAGGCCGTTTAACGCGATAAAAGAACGAACAGGCAAAGAATAATTTTCTCCCAAAAATTGAAAAAATGGTAAGTCCATAGCCCATGGAAATATCGTTTTTCCGACGAAAAATAAAGTGTCTCTAATGGGCGCGTTCTCCGCATAGACCAGTCCCAGGGCATGCGCAGAGGCCGTTTAAGGTTATAAAAGAACGATTAGGCAAAGAATAATTTTCCCCCTAAAATTGAAAAAATGGTAAGCCTATAGCCCATGGAAATATAGTTTTTCTGACGAAAATTAAAGTGTCTATAATGGTCGCGTTCTCCACATAGACCAGTCCCAGGGCATGTACAGCGGCTGTTTAACGCAATAAATGAACGATTAGGCAAAGAATAATTTTTCTCCTAAAATTGAAAAAATGGTAAGCCTATAGCCCATGGAAATATAGTTTTTCTGACGAAAACTAAAGTGTCTATAATGGGTGCGTTCTCCACATAGACCAGTCCCAGGGCATGCGCAGAGGCCGTTTAAGGTTATCAAAGAACTATTAGGCAAAGAATAATTTTCCCCCTAAAATTGAAAAAATGGTAAGCCTATAGCCCATGGAAATAGAGTTTATCTGACGAAAACTAAAGTGTCTATAATTGGCGCGTTCTCCACATAGACCAGTCCCAGGGCATGCACAGAGGCTGTTTAATGCAATAAATGTACGATTAGGCAAATAATAATTTTTCTCCTAAAATTTACAAAATGTAAGCCTATAGCCCATGGAAATATAGTTTATCTGACGAAAACTAAAGTGTCTATAATGGGCGCGTTCTCCACATAAACCAGTCCCAGGGCATGCGCAGAGGCCGTTTAAGGTTATCAAAGAACGATTAGGCAAAGAATAATTTTCCCCCTAAAATTGAAAAAATGGTAAGCCTATAGCCCATGGAAATATAGTTTTTCTGACGAAAACTAAAGTGTCTATAATTGGCGTGTTCTCCACATAGACCAGTCCCAGGGCATGCACAGAGGCTGTTTAACGCAATAAATGAACGATTAGGCAAAGAATAATTTTTCTCCTAAAATTGAAAAAATGGTAAGCCTATAGCCCATGGAAATATAGTTTTTCTGACGAAAAATAAAGTGTCTAATGGGCGCGTTCTCCGCATAGACCAGTCCCAGGGCATGCGCAGAGGCCGTTTAAGGTTATAAAAGAACGATTAGGCAAAGAATAATTTTTCCCTAAAATTGAAGAAATGGTAAGCCTATAGCCCATGGAAATATAGTTTTTCTGACGAAAACTAAAGTGTCTATAATTGGCGCGTTCTCCGCATAGATCAGTCCCAGGGCATGCGCAGAGGCCGTTTAAGGTTATAAAAGAACGATTAGGCAAAGAATAATTTTCCCCCTAAAATTGAAAAAGTGGTAAGCCTATAGCCCATGGAAATATAGTTTTTCTGACAAAAACTAATGTGTCTATAATTGGCGCGTTCCCCACATAGACCAGTCCCAGGGCATGCACAGAGGCTGTTTAACGCAATAAATGAACGATTAGGCAAAGAATAATTTTTCTCCTAAAATTGAAAAAATGGTAAGCTTATAGCCCATGGAAATATAGTTTTTCTGACGAAAACTAAAGTGTCTATATTTAGCGCGTTCTCCACATAGACCAGTCCCAGGGCATGCGCAGAGGCCGTTTAAGGTTATAAAATAACGATTAGGCAAAGAATAATTTTCCCCCTAAAATTGAAAAAATGGTAAGCCTATAGCCCATGGAAATATAGTTTTTCTGAGGAAAACTAAAGTGTCTATGATTGGCGCGTTCTCCGCATAGATCAGTCCCAGGGAATGCGCAGAGGCCGTTTAAGGTTATATAAAAACGATTAGGCAAAGAATAATTTTCTCCCTAGAATTGAAAAAATGATAAGCCTAGAGCCCATGGAAATATAGTTTTTCTGACGAAAACTAAAGTGTCTATAATTGGCGCGTTCTCCGCATAGATCAGTCCCAGGGCATGCACAGAGGCCGCTTAAGGTTATAAAAGAACGATTAGGCAAAGAATAATTTTCCCCCTAAAATTGAAAAAATGGTAAGCCTATATATAGCCCATGGAAATATCGTTTTTCCGAAGAAAAATAAAGTGTCTCTAATGGGCGCGTTCTCCGCATAGACCAGTCCCAGGGCATGCGCAGAGGCCGTTTAAGGTTATAAAAGAACGATTAGGCAAAGAATAATTTTTCCCCTAAAATTGAAAAAATGGTAAGCCTATAGCCCATGGAAATATAGTTTTTCTGACGAAAACTAAAGTGTCTATAATGGGCGCGTTCTCCGCATAGATCAGTCCCAGGGCATGCGCAGAGGCCGTTTAAGGTTATAAAAGAACGATTAGGCAAAGAATAATTTTCCCCCTAAAATTAAAAAATGGTAAGCCTTATACCCATGGAAATATAGTTTTTCTGACGACAACTAAAGTGTCTATAATGGGCGCGTTCTCCACATAGACCAGTCCCAGGGCATGCGCAGAGGCCGCTTAAGGTTATAAAAAAACGATTAGGCAAAGAATAATTTTCCCCCTAGAATTGAAAAAATGATAAGCCAATAGCCCATGGAAATATAGTTTTTCTTATGAAAACTAAAGTGTCTATAATTGGCGCGTTCTCCACATAGACCAGTCCCAGGGCATGCACAGAGGCTGTGTAATGCAATAAATGAACGATTAGGCAAATAATAATTTTTCTCCTAAAATTTAAAAAAATGTAAGCCTATAGCCCATGGAAATATAGTTTATCTGACGAAAACTAAAGTGTCTATAATGGGCGCGTTCTCCACATAAACCAGTCCCAGGGCATGCGCAGAGGCCGTTTAAGGTTATCAAAGAACGATTAGACAAAGAATAATTTTCCCCCTAAAATTGAAAAAATGGTAAGCCTATAGCCCATGGAAATATAGTTTTTCTGACGAAAACTAAAGTGTCTATAATTGGCGCGTTCTCCACATAGACCAGTCCCAGGGCATGAACAGAGGCTGTTTAACGCAATAAATGAACGATTAGGCAAAGAATAATTTTTCTCCTAAAATTGAAAAAATGGTAAGCCTATAGCCCATGGAAATATAGTTTTTCTGACGAAAAATAAAGTGTCTAATGGGCGCGTTCTCCGCATAGACCAGTCCCAGGGCATGCGCAGAGGCCGTTTAAGGTTATAAAAGAACGATTAGGCAAAGAATAATTTTTCCCTAAAATTGAAGAAATGGTAAGCCTATAGCCCATGGAAATATAGTTTTTCTGACGAAAACTAAAGTGTCTATAATTGGCGCGTTCTCCGCATAGATCAGTCCCAGGGCATGCGCAGAGGCCGTTTAAGGTTATAAAAGAACGATTAGGCAAAGAATAATTTTCCCCCTAAAATTGAAAAAGTGGTAAGCCTATAGCCCATGGAAATATAGTTTTTCTGACGAAAACTAAATTGTCTATAATGGGCGCGTTCTCCACATAGACCAGTCCCAGGGCATGCGCAGAGGCCATTTAAGGTTATAAAAGAACGATTAGGCAAAGAATAATTTTTCTCCTAAAATTGAAAAAATGGTAAGCCTATAGCCCATGGAAATATAGTTTTTCTGACGAAAACTAAAGTGTCTATAATTGGCGCGTTCTCCACATAGACCAGTCCCAGGGCATGCACAGAGGCTGTTTAACGCAATAAATGAACGATTAGGCAAAGAATAATTTTTCTCCTAAAATTGAAAAAATGGTAAGCCTATAGCCCATGGAAATATAGTTTTCTGACGAAAAATAAAGTGTCTAATGGGCGCGTTCTCCGCATAGACCAGTCCCAGGGCATGCGCAGAGGCCGTTTAAGGTTATAAAAGAACCATTAGGCAAAGAATAATTTTTCCCTAAAATTGAAGAAATGGTAAGCCTATAGCCCATGGAAATATAGTTTTTCTGACGAAAACTAAATTGTCTATAATGGGCGCGTTCTCCACATAGACCAGTCCCAGGGCATGCGCAGAGGCCATTTAAGGTTATAAAAGAACGATTAGGCAAAGAATAATTTTTCTCCTAAAATTGAAAAAATGGTAAGCCTATAGCCCATGGAAATATAGTTTTTCTGACGAAAACTAAAGTGTCTATATTTAGCGCGTTCTCCACATAGTCCAGTCCCAGGGCATGCACAGAGGCTGTTTAACGCAATAAATGAACGATTAGGCAAAGAATGATTTTTCTCCTAAAATTGAAAAAATGGTAGCCTATAGCCCATGGAAATATAGTTTTTCTGACGAAAACTAAAGTGTCTATAATTGGCGCAATCTACGCATAGATCAGTCCCAGGGCATGCGCAGAGGCCGTTTAACGCGATAAAAGAACGAACAGGCAAAGAATAATTTTCTCCCAAAAATTGAAAAAATGGTAAGTCCATAGCCCATGGAAATATCGTTTTTCCGACGAAAAATAAAGTGTCTCTAATGGGCGCGTTCTCCGCATAGACCAGTCCCAGGGCATGCGCAGAGGCCGTTTAAGGTTATAAAAGAACGATTAGGCAAAGAATAATTTTCCCCCTAAAATTGAAAAAATGGTAAGCCTATAGCCCATGGAAATATAGTTTTTCTGACGAAAATTAAAGTGTCTATAATGGTCGCGTTCTCCACATAGACCAGTCCCAGGGCATGTACAGCGGCTGTTTAACGCAATAAATGAACGATTAGGCAAAGAATAATTTTTCTCCTAAAATTGAAAAAATGGTAAGCCTATAGCCCATGGAAATATAGTTTTTCTGACGAAAACTAAAGTGTCTATAATGGGTGCGTTCTCCACATAGACCAGTCCCAGGGCATGCGCAGAGGCCGTTTAAGGTTATCAAAGAACTATTAGGCAAAGAATAATTTTCCCCCTAAAATTGAAAAAATGGTAAGCCTATAGCCCATGGAAATAGAGTTTATCTGACGAAAACTAAAGTGTCTATAATTGGCGCGTTCTCCACATAGACCAGTCCCAGGGCATGCACAGAGGCTGTTTAATGCAATAAATGTACGATTAGGCAAATAATAATTTTTCTCCTAAAATTTACAAAATGTAAGCCTATAGCCCATGGAAATATAGTTTATCTGACGAAAACTAAAGTGTCTATAATGGGCGCGTTCTCCACATAAACCAGTCCCAGGGCATGCGCAGAGGCCGTTTAAGGTTATCAAAGAACGATTAGGCAAAGAATAATTTTCCCCCTAAAATTGAAAAAATGGTAAGCCTATAGCCCATGGAAATATAGTTTTTCTGACGAAAACTAAAGTGTCTATAATTGGCGTGTTCTCCACATAGACCAGTCCCAGGGCATGCACAGAGGCTGTTTAACGCAATAAATGAACGATTAGGCAAAGAATAATTTTTCTCCTAAAATTGAAAAAATGGTAAGCCTATAGCCCATGGAAATATAGTTTTTCTGACGAAAAATAAAGTGTCTAATGGGCGCGTTCTCCGCATAGACCAGTCCCAGGGCATGCGCAGAGGCCGTTTAAGGTTATAAAAGAACGATTAGGCAAAGAATAATTTTTCCCTAAAATTGAAGAAATGGTAAGCCTATAGCCCATGGAAATATAGTTTTTCTGACGAAAACTAAAGTGTCTATAATTGGCGCGTTCTCCGCATAGATCAGTCCCAGGGCATGCGCAGAGGCCGTTTAAGGTTATAAAAGAACGATTAGGCAAAGAATAATTTTCCCCCTAAAATTGAAAAAGTGGTAAGCCTATAGCCCATGGAAATATAGTTTTTCTGACAAAAACTAATGTGTCTATAATTGGCGCGTTCCCCACATAGACCAGTCCCAGGGCATGCACAGAGGCTGTTTAACGCAATAAATGAACGATTAGGCAAAGAATAATTTTTCTCCTAAAATTGAAAAAATGGTAAGCTTATAGCCCATGGAAATATAGTTTTTCTGACGAAAACTAAAGTGTCTATATTTAGCGCGTTCTCCACATAGACCAGTCCCAGGGCATGCACAGAGGCTGTTTAACGCAATAAATGAACGATTAGGCAAAGAATGATTTTTCTCCTAAAATTGAAAAAATGGTAGCCTATAGCCCATGGAAATATAGTTTTTCTGACGAAAACTAAAGTGTCTATAATTGGCGCATTCTCCGCATAGATCAGTCCCAGGGCATGCGCAGAGGCCGTTTAACGCGATAAAAGAACGAACAGGCAAAGAATAATTTTCTCCCTAAAATTGAAAAAATGGTGAGTCGATAGCCCATGGAAATATCGTTTTTCCGACGAAAAATAAAGTGTCTCTAATGGGCGCGTTCTCCGCATAGACCAGTCCCAGGGCATGCGCAGAGGCCGTTTAAGGTTATAAAAGAACGATTAGGCAAAGAATAATTTTCCCCCTAAAATTGAAAAAATGGTAAGCCTATAGCCCATGGAAATATAGTTTTTCTGACGAAAAATAAAGTTTCTAATTGGCGCGTTCTCCACATAGACCAGTCCCAGGGCATGCGCAGAGGCTGTTTAACGCAATAAATGAACGATTAGGCAAAGAATAATTTTTCTCCTAAAATTGAAAAAATGGTAAGCCTATAAACCATGGAAATATAGTTTTTCTGACGAAAAATAAAGTGTCTATTGGGCGCGTTCTCCTCATAGACCAGTCCCAGGGCATGCGCAGAGGCCGTTTAAGGTTATAAAAGAACGATTAGGCAAAGAATAATTTTTCCCCTAAAATTGAAGAAATGGTAAGCCTATAGCCCATGGAAATATAATTTTTCTGACGAAAACTAAAGTGTCTATAATTGGCGCGTTCTCCGCATAGATCAGTCCCAGGGCATGCGCAGAGGCCGTTTAAGGTTATAAAAGAACGATTAGGCAAAGAATAATTTTCCCCCTAAAATTGAAAAAGTGGTAAGCCTATAGCCCATGGAAATATAGTTTTTCTGACGAAAACTAAAGTGTCTATAATGGGCGCGTTCTCCACATAGACCAGTCCCAGGGCATGCGCAGAGGCCGTTTAAGGTTATAAAAGAACGATTAGGCAAAGAATAATTTTCCTCCTAAAATTGAAAAAATGGTCAGCCTATAGCCCATGGAAAATAGTTTTTCTGACAAAAACTAATGTGTCTATAATTGGCACGTTCTCCACATAGACCAGTCCCAATGCATGCACAAAGGCTATTTAACGCAATAAATGAACGATTAGGCAAAGAATAATTTTCCCCCTAAAATTGAAAAAATGGTAAGCCTATAGCCCATGGTAATATCGTTTTTCCGACGAAAAATAAAGTGTCTCTAATGGGCGCGTTCTCCGCATATATCAGTCCCAGGGCATGCGCAGAGGCCGTTTAACGCGATAAAAGAACGATTAGGCAAAGAATAATTTGCCCCCTAAAATTAAAAAAATGGTAAGCCTATAGCCCATGGAAATATAGTTTTTCTGACGACAACTAAAATGTCTATAATGGGCGCGTTCTCCATATAGACCAGTCCCAGGGCATGCGCAGAGGCCGCTTAAGGTTATAAAAAAACGATTAGGCAAAGAATAATTTTCCTCCTAAAATTGAAAGAATGGTAAGCCTATAGCCCATGGAAATATAGTTTTTCTGACGAAAACTAAAGTGTCTATAATGGGTGCGTTCTCCACATAGACCAGTCCCAGGGCATGTGCAGAGGCTGTTTAAGGTTATCAAAGAACGATTAGGCAAAGAATAATTTTCCCCCTAAAATTGAAAAAATGGTAAGCCTATAGCCCATGGAAATATAGTTTTTCTGACGAAAACTAAAGTGTCTATAATGGGCGCGTTCTCCACATATACCAGTCCCAGGGCATGCGCAGAGGCCGTTTAAGGTTATAAAAGAACGATTAGGCAAAGAATAATTTTCCCCCTAAAATTGAAAAAATGGTAAGCCTATAGCCCATTGAAATATAGTTTTTCTGACGAAAACTAAAGTGTCTATAATTGGCGCGTTCTCCGCATACATGAGTCCCAGGGCATGCGCAGAGGCCGTTTAAGGTTATAAAAGAACGATTAGGCAAAGAATAATTTTCCCCCTAAAATTGAAAAAATGGTAAGCCTATACCCCATGGAAATATAGTTTTTCTGACGAAAACTAAAGTGTCTATAATGGGCGCGTTCTCCACATAGACCAGTCCCAGGGCATGCGCAGAGGCCGTTTAAGTTTATAAAAGAACGACTAGGCAAAGAATAATTTTCCCCCTAAAATTGAAAAAATGGTAAGCCTATAGCCCATGGAAATATAGTTTTTCTGACGAAAACTAGTGTCTATAATTGGCGCGTTCTCCACATAGACCAGTCACAGGGCATGCACAGAGGCTGTTTAACGCAATAAATGAACGATTAGGCAAAGAATAATTTTTCTCCTAAAATTGAAAAAATGGTAAGCCTATAGCCCATGGAAATATAGTTTTTCTGACGAAAACTAAAGTGTCTATAATGGGCGCGTTCTCCGCATAGATCAGTCCCAGGGCATGCGCAGAGGCCGCTTAAGGTTATAAAAAAACGATTAGGCAAAGAATAATTTTCCCCCGAAAATTGAAAAAATGGTAAGCCTATAGCCCATGGAAATATAGTTTTTCTGACGAAAACTAAAGTGTCTATAATGGGCGCGTTCTCCACATAGACCAGTCCCAGGGCATGCACAGAGGCTGTTTAACGCAATAAATGAACGATTAGGCAAAGTATAATTTTTCTCCTAAAATTGAAAAAATGGTAAGCCTATAGCCCATGGAAATATAGTTTTTCCGGCGAAAAATAAAGTGTCTATAATGGGCGCGTTCTCCACATAGACCAGTCCCAGGGCATGCGCAGAGGCCGTTGAAGGTTATAAAAGAACGATTAGGCAAAGAATAATTTTCCCCCTAAAATTGAAAAAATGGTAAGCCTATAGCCCATGGAAATATAGTTATTCTGACGAAAACTAAAGTTTCTATAATGGGCGCGTTCTCCACATAGACCAGTCCCAGGGCATGCGCAGAGGCCGTTTAAGGTTATAAAAGAACGATTAGGCAAAGAATAATTTGCCCCCTAAAATTGAAAAAATGGTAAGCCTATCGCCCATGGAAATATCGTTTTTCCGACGAAAAATAAAGTGTCTCTTATGGGCGCGTTCTCCGCATATATAAGTCCCAGGGCATGCGCAGAGGCCGTTTAACGCGATAAAAGAACGATTAGGCAAAGAATAATTTGCCCCCTAAAATTGAAAAAATGGTAAGCCTATAGCCCATGGAAATATCGTTTTTCCGACGAAAAATAAAGTGTCTGTAATTTGCGCGTTCTCCGCATAGACCAGTCCCAGGGCATGCGCAGAGGCCGTTTAAGGTTATAAAAGAACGATTAGGCAAAGAATAATTTTCCCCCTAAAATTGAAAAAATGGTAAACCTATAGCCCATGGAAATAGAGTTTTTCTGACGAAAAATAAAGTGTCTAATGGGCGCGTTCTCCGCATAGACCAGTCCCAGGGCATGCGCAGAGGCCGTTTAAGGTTATAAAAGAACGATTAGGCAAATAATAATTTTTCCCCTAAAATTGAAAAAATGATAAGCCTATAGCCCATGGAAATATAGTTTTTCTGACGAAAACTAAAGTGTCTATAATGGGCGCGTTCTCCGCATAGATCAGTCCCAGGGCATGCGCAGAGGCCGTTTAAGGTTATAAAAGAACGATTAGGCAAAGAAAAATGTTCCCCCTAAAATTAAAAAAATGGTAAGCCTATAGCCCATGGAAATATAGTTTTCTGACGACAACTAAAATGTCTATAATGGGCGCGTTCTCCATATAGACCAGTCCCAGGGCATGCGCAGAGGCCGCTTAAGGTTATAAAAAAACGATTAGGCAAAGAATAATTTTCCCCCTAAAATTGAAAAAATGGTAAGCCTATAGCCCATGGAAATATAGTTTTTCTGACGAAAACTAAAGTGTCTATAATGGGCGCGTTCTCCGCATAGATCAGTCCCAGGGCATGCGCAGAGGCCGTTTAAGGTTATAAAAGAACGATTAGGCAAAGAAAATATTCCCCCTAAAATTAAAAAAATGGTAAGCCTATAGCCCATGGAAATATAGTTTTTCCGGCGAAAAATAAAGTGTCTATAATGGGCGCGTTCTCCACATAGACCAGTCCCAGGGCATGCGCAGAGGCCGTTTAAGGTTATAAAAGAACGATTAGGCAAAGAATAATTTTCCCCCTAGAATTGAAAAAATGGTAAGCCTATAGCCCATGGAAATATAGTTTTTCTGACGAAAACTAGTGTCTATAATTGGCGCGTTCTCCACATAGACCAGTCCCAGGGCATGCACAGAGGCTGTTTAACGCAATAAATGAACGATTAGGCAAAGAATAATTTTTCTCCTAAAATTGAAAAAATGGTATAGCCCATGGAAATATAGCTTTTCTGACGAAAACTAAAGTGTCTATAATTGGCGCGTTCTCCACATAGACCAGTCCCAGGGCATGTACAGAGGCTGTTTAATGCAATAAATGAACGATTAGGCAAAGAATAATTTTTCTCCTAAAATTGAAAAAATGGTATAGCCCATGGAAATATAGTTTTTCTGACGAAAACTAAAGTGTCTTTAATGGGCGCGTTCTCCACATAGACCAGTCCCAGGGCATGCGCAGAGGCCGTTTAAGGTTATCAAAGAACGATTAGGCAAAGAATAATTTTCCCCCTAAAATTTTAAAAATGGTAAGCCTATAGCCCATGGAAATATAGTTTTTCTGACGAAAACTAAAGTGTCTATAATGGGCGCGTTCTCCACATAGACCAGTCCCAGGGAGAGGCCGTTTAAGGTTATCAAAGAACGATTAGGCAAAGAATAATTTTCCCCCTAAAATTGAAAAAATGGTAAGCCTATAGCCCATGGAAATATAGTTTTTCTGACGAAAACTAAAGTGTCTATAATGGGCGCGTTCTCCACATAGACAGGTCCCAGGGCATGCGCAGAGGCCGTTCAAGGTTATCAAAGAACGATTAGGCAAAGAATAATTTTCCTCCTAAAATTGAAAAAATGGTAAGCCTATAGCCCATGGAAATAGTTTTTCTGACGAAAACTAAAGTGTCTCTAATGGGCGCGTTCTCCACATAGACCAGTCCCAGGGCATGCGCAGAGGCCGTTTAAGGTTATAAAAGAACGATTAGGCAAAGAATAATTTTCCCCCTAAAATTGAAAAAATGGTAAGCCTATACCATGGAAATATAGTTTGTCTGAAGAAAACTAAAGTGTCTATAATGGGCGCGTTCTCCACATAGACCAGTCCCAGGGCATGCGCAGAGGCCGTTTCAGGTTATCAAAGAATGATTAGGCAAAGAATAATTTTCCCCCTAAAATTGAAAAAATGGTAAGCCTATAGCCCATGGAAATATAGTTTTTCTGCGAAAACTAAAGTGTCTATAATTGGCGCGTTCTCCACATAGACCAGTCCCAGGGCATGCGCAGAGGCCGTTTAAGGTTATAAAAGAACGATTAGGCAAAGAATAATTTTCCCCCTAAAATTGAAAAAATGGTAAGCCTATATAGTTTTTCTGACGAAAACAAAAGTGTCTATAATTGGCGCGTTCTCCGCATACATGAGTCCCAGGGCATGCGCAGAGGCCGTTTAAGGTTATAAAAGAACGATTAGGCAAAGAATAATTTTCCCCCTAAAATTGAAAAAATGGTAAGCCTATACCCCATGGAAATATAGTTTTTCTGACGAAAACTAAAGTGTCTATAATGGGCGCGTTCTCCACATAGACCAGTCCCAGGGCATGCGCAGAGGCCGTTTAAGGTTATAAAAGAACGACTAGGCAAAGAATAATTTTCCCCCTAAAATTGAAAAAATGGTAAGCCTATAGCCCATGGAAATATAGTTTTTCTGACGAAAACTAGTGTCTATAATTGCCGCGTTCTCCACATAGACCAGTCCCAGGGCATGCACAGAGGCTGTTTAACGCAATAAATGAACGATTAGGCAAAGAATAATTTTTCTCCTAAAATTGAAAAAATGGTAAGCCCATGGAAATATAATTTTTCTGACGAAAACTAAAGTGTCTATAATGGGTGCGTTCTCCGCATAGATCAGTCCCAGGGCATGCGCAGAGGCCGCTTAAGGTTATAAAAAACGATTAGGCAAAGAATAATTTTTCCCCTAAAATAGAAAAAATGGTAAGCCTATAGCCCATGGAAGTATATATATCAAAACGTTTATTTAAAAGAGAAAAAAATGCAGAAAGCGAGTGGGTGGAGTCCCTAGTCCAGGGCCCCACTGGCTTGAGCGGTCCGCCGTGCTTGGTCGAGAAGCGCTAGTTGCATCTCCCGATCCTCGCTGGCGAGCCAAGTCTCCCACTGCTCCCTTCCGGAAAGTTTGCCGGCTATTTTTGGAGTATTAATTTTGGGTGGCCTGTTCTGGCAGTCCCACGTAATGTGGGCGAGAGTTGGCCGGCCTCCGCACCAAGGACAGCGAGCGCTGTACAGCGTTGGGTGAATGGCATTCTTCAAATAAAGGTTTGGAAATGTGTGCGTCTGTATTCGGCGCCAGTCATAAGAGTCCTGCCTGGATAGGTCAGGGTGTGGTGGACTGTACTTTCTTCGCTCGCGCCGCTGGTGCTCAAGGATGTCTCGTGGTAAAAAGGGGTTTTCGTCAGAGTGGTCGGCCGCTCGGTTGACAAAAGCACGAGCTGCGCCATCCGCTCTCTCATTGCCCTCGAGTCCTGCGTGACCCGGGCACCAGATGATCATGTGTTTCTGCGTTAGGTTGGATCCTAATAGGTGAGTGGTGCTGTGTGGTAGCCTCCCGGTGAGGAATAGTCTACATGCGACTTGGGAATCTGTAAGAGTTATCGACGATTGTCCCAGAGCGTCCTTAGTTTTAATAGCTAGCGCGATGGCTGAAGCTTCTGCGGTATTCGCAGATGCAACTCTAGCCGTGGCACAAGTCACAAGCCCTTGATTTGCGGCCGCTCCTACCACTGCGAGGGCATATTTGTCAGCACCACATCGAGCGACATCTGTGTAGACTGTATCCGGGTTTCCATCGAATTGCTGCATTAACTTTCGAGCTCGAGCATTTCTACGTCCCTGGTGGTATTTTGGACTCATGTTCTTAGGGATTGGGGCTACTATGATCCTTTCATGAAGGACTCTGGTCAGAGATTCGAGTTCTTCTCCCGCATACTGTGGATGAGTAGGGTAACCCACGCGGCAAAGTAATTTTCTGCCAGAGGTGGTTAAGCTAAGCCGCTCCCGTTGAGATATGAGCGTCGCTGCCCGTAGCTCCTCGTAGTTATTGTGAATCCCGAGGGCCAGCAGGCGTTCAGTAGAGGTTCCCTGTGGTAGGCCGAGAGCCGCTTTGTACGACGTTCTAATCAACGCATCTAGGGCCTTTAGTTCTGTTTTCGTGGGGTCCTGGAAAGGGAGGCTATATGTGAGACGACTTAGCACAAAAGCCTGAACGAGCCGGATCGTCTCTGTTTCCTTGAAACCTTTTCGGTGATAAGTTACTCTACGGATCATACGAGAGATCTGTTTCGCCGTAGTCCTAAGGGTTTTAATGGTGTGGTCTACTCGTTTGTTGCTTTGCAGCCACAGTCCGAGGATTCGCATTTTTTGGACTTCCTTTATCTGGCTGTCTCCTAGAAAGAGGTTCACCGGCTCGTGAGTTTGACGGCCTCGCCCTCGTATCCTGATAAATTCTAATTTATCGGGAGCGCAGCTCATTCCACTGCTGCGAGCGAAGGTTTCAACAATGGTCGCTGCTTCTTGCAGGATTTCTTCTTTTTGTCCTAACGAGCCGCTGGTTGCCCATAGAGTAATATCGTCTGCATATATTGCATACCCTAGCCCAGGTATGACATCGAGTGATTTGGCTAAGCGTCTCATACCGATATTGAAAAGAAGGGGGGAGAGTATCGCCCCTTGCGGTGTACCTCTATTGGGCATGGGAAAAGGGTCTGAGCGCGTAGTGCCAATGCCTATTGTCGCGATGCGAGAGGTCAGGAAAGAGCGGGCGTAATCATAGATTCTTTGTCCACAACCGATGTCACTTAGCTCAGATAAGATAAGTTCATGTGAAATAGTGTCAAATGCGCTTTTTAAATCAAGAGCCAGGACGAGATGTTCCGCACCAACCGTGGTGTTGCATAGAACTTCTTCGCGAAGTAGTAGGAAAACATCTTGTGTCGACAGATGCTGGCGAAAGCCGAATATGTTAGTGGGAAATAGGTTGCGGTCTTCAATGTAAGACGTGAGACGTGTGTGGATCACCTTCTCAAATAATTTGCCAAGACAGGAGGTTAGTGATATCGGCCTGAGATTTTGTAGACCATGAGGTTTTCCTGCTTTCGGAATAAGCACGATTTTGGCCTCCTTCCACTGTTGTGGAACTATGCCCATCTCCCATATTTGTTCATTAAAATACCGGGTAAGCTGTTCTAGGTGGTCGTCGCTCAGGTTCCGGATCATAGCATTTGTGAGCTGATCTGGTCCTGGAGCAGTATTTCTCTTCGCAGCTTGCGCTGCCGCGAAGAGTTCTGCCTTAGTTATCGGAGCGTCTAGCACCGCGTTTTCTTGCCCTTGGTATGGCAAGGTGCATGGGGGAGTGATTACTGCTCCTACGTACTTCTCTTTAAGCTTAGTGAGGAGGGCCTGATCTGTTCCTGAAAATTATCCTGCAAGTTTTTGAAGAGTGCGGTTATTGGCCGTTTTTGTTTTTCCTGGTTCCATTATGCTGCGAAGTATCGCCCATGTCTTGGAGGTGTGTAACGTTTCGCGAAGTGAGTCGCAAAAGCTCGCCCAACTCGCTCTCTCTAACTGCTGTGCGTAAGCGTTTGCCCGCTCTGATATTTCAGCAATTCTGTGGCGCAGTTTGCGATTAAGTCGCTGTTTTTTCCATCGTTTAGTTAGCCCCCTTCTGGCTTCCCACATATGTAGCAGATGGTTGTCAACTACCGGCGTTTCCGCTGTGAGCGCTAGCCGCTTAGATGTTGCTTTATGAGCGTCTCGAATGTGTTTTGCCCACTCTTCAGCGTTCTCAGGTGATATCTCCGGCATAGGGATTTTGCGATAATTTACCCAGTTCGTGATTACCACCTGGCCACAGGGTCGCCGAATTTTCGGGGAGCCTACCGACACCCTGATAATGAAATGGTCACTGCCTAGATTCTCTCCTAGATTGGTCCAGAATACCTCGTTGACATTATTTGTGAATGTAAGATCTGGAAAGGTGTCTGCACTGACGCTGGTACCTAATCTTGTCGGGTTTTGAGGGAGAATTATGAGTTGGAGATCATATGCTTCGGTCGCTCGCTCGAGCTCTCGGCCTTTGGGGGTGTCTGTTCGGTAACCCCAGCTGGTGTGAGGAGCATTGAAGTCCCCAAGAAGCAGTAGTCTATCCTGGCTGCCGGAGTGACACATGACGTACCGAATGATGGCCTCGAAATCGGCCCTCCTTTCTTTAGGGGGGCTATACACGTTCGTGATTATTGTTTTTGCCTTGCTACGCTTCTGCGGTAGTATTGTTACAATTTGATGATTGATGCTGCTAGTCGCCAGATAATCTATACTGAGTGCTATGTCCTTAAGCACCATCGTCGCGACCTTAGGGTAGTCTGGGTGGGTTATCGTGTAGTAGCCAGTCAATCTGACTGGCTTGTTACCGATCTCTTGCAAACAAATAACATCAGGTTTGACTGGCACCGTGTTAATGTATTGTTGTAGAGCTGCCGCCCGTTTGTGGAAGGTGCGGCAGTTCCATTGCCAAATTTCGAGATATTCGTGATGTACTCGCGTTCTACTCGCCATGAATAGTGATTTCGCTGTCCGAGGTCGATATGGGTCGCGGACGGCGGTTAGATTGAGCGCTGGGGCTAATGCTGGCTCGCTTACGAGCCGCGCTCTTTGCACTGGCCACAGATTCATCGACGTAAGTTTTTAGGCTTTGAAATTCTGCGTACATCTGCTGCTGAAAATTTTGCATAGTTTGTAATTGATGCACAACTTGTTGGAGTGTAACTTCCACAGAATTCGGCGTCGTTATAACCTCGAGAGGCATGCCTGCTGCTTTAGTATGTGTTGTTTTGTTGGTTTCGGTACAGCGACTAGCTTTGAGGGAGGCCAACTCTCGCTTAATTTCTGCCAAGCTCTCGCGGAGGAGCTTGTTCTCGTTAACGATCTTCCGATATTCGGGATTTTCTGTTATAGGAGCAGTAGGAGAAACGACTCGTGCCCAGCTTACCGTGTTATCTTGTGGCACTTGCTTGGTCACAGTGCCAAAAGCCCCCGATTTAGGTGGTTTTGGTGATTGGTAATGAGGTGGGTTTTTGGGATTGGAGTTCTTTCGGGTCCACGATCTTGACCTGGATCGACGGCGAGTCTCTGATACCTCCGGCGAGGAATCGGATGCGGATTCTCCATCATTGGAACTGAACCAACGTAGGCGTTGAGGTGGCTTCGTTGAGCTGTCCTTCCGGGTAGTCCGTTCAACGCCAGTCCTCGGCGTTCTTTTGCTTTGGGGTTTGAGACGCTTTTTACAACTTCGGTCTCCTGTCATGTGTCTATAATGGGCGCGTTCTCCGCATAGATCAGTCCCAGGGCATGCGCAGAGGCCGTTTAAGGTTATAAAAGAACGATTAGGCAAAGAATAATTTTCCCCCTAAAATTGAAAAAATGGTAAGCCTATAGCCCATGGAAATATAGTTTTTGTGACGAAAACTAAAGTGTCTATAATTGGCGCGTTCTCCACATAGACCAGTCCCAGGGCATGCACAGAGGCTGTTTAATGCAATAAATAAACGATTAGGCAAAGAATAATTTTTCTCCTAAAATTTAAGAAATGGTAAGCCTATAGCCCATGGAAATATAGTTTTTCTGACGAAAACTAAAGTGTCTATAATGGGCGCGTTCTCCACATAGACCAGTCCCAGGGAGAGGCCGTTTAAGATTATCAAAGAACGATTAGGCAAAGAATAATTTTCGCCCTAAAATTGAAAAAATGGTAAGCCTATAGCCCATGGACAGACAGACAGACAGACAATGAACTTTAATGCATAGCCCATGGAAATATAGTTTTTCTGACGAAAACTAAAGTGTCTATAATGGGCGCGTTCTCCACATAGACAGGTCCCAGGGCATGCGCAGAGGCCGTTTAAGGTTATCAAAGAACGATTAGGCAAAGAATAATTTTCCCCCTAAAATTGAAAAAATGGTAAGCCTATAGCCCATGGAAATATAGTTTTTCTGACGAAAACTAAAGTGTCTATAATGGGCGCGTTCTCCACATAGACCAGTCCCAAGGCATGCGCAGAGGCCGTTTAAGGTTATAAAAGAACGATTAGGCAAAGAATAATTTTCCCCCTAAAATTGAAAAAATGGTAAGCCTATAGCCCATGGAAATATAGTTTTTCTGACGAAAACTAAAGTGTCTATAATTGGCGCGTTCTCCGCATACATCAGTCCCAGGGCATGCGCAGAGGCCGTTTAAGGTTATAAAAGAACGATTAGGCAAAGAATAATTTTCCCCCTAAAATTGAAAAAATGGTAAGCCTATAGCCCATGAAAATATAGTTTTTCTGACGAAAACTAAAGTGCCTATAATGGGCGCGTTGTCCACAGAGACCAGTCCCAGGGCATGCGCAGAGGCCGTTTAAGGTTATCAAAGAATGATTAGGCAAAGAATAATTTTCCCCCTAAAATTGAAAAAATGGTAAGCCTATAGCCCATGGAAATATAGTTTTTCTGACGAAAACTAAAGTGTCTATAATGGGCGCGTTCTCCACATAGACCAGTCCCAGGGCATGCGCAGAGGCCGTTTAAGGTTATCAAAGAATGATTAGGCAAAGAATAATTTTCCCCCTAAAATTGAAAAAATGGTAAGCCTATAGCCCATGGCAATATAGTTTTTCTGACGAAAACTAAAGTGTCTATAATGGGCGCGTTGTCCACAGAGACCAGTCCCAGGGCATGCACAGAGGCTGTTTAATGCAATAAATGAACGATTAGGCAAAGAATAATTTTTCTCCTAAAAGTTAAAAAATTGTAAGCCTATAGCCCATGGAAATATAGTTTTTCTGACGAAAACTAAAGTGTCTATAGTGGGCGCGTTCTCCACATAGACCAGTCCCAGGGCATGCGCAGAGGCCGTTTAACGCGATAAAAGAACGATTAGGCAAAGAATAATTTTCCCCCTAAAATTGAAAAAATGGTAAGCCTATAGCCCATGGAAATATTGTTTTTCTGACGAAAACTAAAGTGTCTATAATGGGCGAGTTCTCCACATAGACCAGTCCCAGGGCATGCGCAGAGGCCGTTTAAGGTTATAAAAAAATGATTAGGCAAAGAATAATTTTCCCCCTAAAATTGAAAAAATGGTAAGCCTATAGCCCATGGAAATATAGTTTTTCTGACGAAAACTAAAGTGTCTATAATTGGCGCGTTCTCCACATAGACCAGTCCCAGGGCATGCACAGAGGCTGTTTAATGCAATAAATGAACGATTAGGCAAAGAATAATTTTTCTCCTAAAAGTTAAAAAATTGTAAGCCTATAGCCCATGGAAATATAGTTTTTCTGACGAAAACTAAAGTGTCTATAGTGGGCGCGTTCTCCACATAGACCAGTCCCAGGGCATGCGCAGAGGCCGTTTAACGCGATAAAAGAACGATTAGGCAAAGAATAATTTTCCCCCTAAAATTGAAAAAATGGTAAGCCTATAGCCCATGGAAATATTGTTTTTCTGACGAAAACTAAAGTGTCTATAATGGGCGCGTTGTCCACAGAGACCAGTCCCAGGGCATACGCAGAGGCCGTTTAAGGTTATAAAATAACGATTAGGCAAAGAATAATTTTCCCCCTAAAATTGAAAAAATAGTAAGCCTACAGCCCATGGAAATATAGTTTTTCCAGCGAAAAATAAAGTGTCTCTAATGGGCGCGTTCTCCGCATAGATCAGTCCCAGGGCATGCGCAGAGGCCGTTTAAGGTTATAAAAGAACGATTAGACAAAGAATAATTTTCCCCCTAAAATTGAAAAAGTGGTAAGCCTAGGTAAGCCTATAGCCAATGGAAATATAGTTTTTCTGAAGAAAACTAAAGTGTCTATAATGGGCGCGTTCTCCACATAGACCAGTCCCAGGGCATGCGCAGAGGCCGTTTAAGGTTATAAAAGAACGATTAGGCAAAGAATAATTTTCCCCCTAAAATTGAAAAAATGGTAAGCCTATAGCCCATGGAAATATAGTTTTTCTGACGAAAACTAAAGTGTCTATATTTGGCGCGTTCTTCACATAGACCAGTCCCAGGGCATGCACAGAGGCTGTTTAAAGCAATAAATGAACGATTAGGCAAAGAATAATTTTTCTCCTAAAATTGAAAAAATGGTAAGCCTATAGCTCATGGAAATATAGTTTTTCTGACAAAAACTAAAGTGTCTATAATGGGCGCGTACTCCAGATAGACCAGTCCCAGGGCATGCGCAGAGGCCGTTTAAGGTTATAAAAGAACGATTAGGCAAAAAATAATTTTCCCCCTAAAATTGAAAAAATGGTAAGCCTATAGCCCATGGAAATATAGTTTTTCTGACGAAAACTAAAGTGTCTATAATTGGCGCGTTCTCCACATAGACCAGTCCCAGGGCATGCACAGAGGCTGTTTAACGCAATAAATGAACGATAAGGCAAAGAATAATTTTCCCCCTAAATTTGAAAAAATGGTAAGCCTATAGCCCATGGAAATATAGTTTTTCTGACGAAAACTAAAGTGTCTATAATTGGCGCGTTCTCCACATAGACCAGTCCCAGGGCATGCACAGAGGCTGTTTAACGCAATAAATGAACGATTAGGCAAAGAATAATTTTTCTCCTAAAATTGAAAAAATGGTAAGCGTATAGCCCATGGAAATATAGGGCCAGACAATGAAATCTTCCTTACCTCAGTAAGGAAGCCTTCATTGCAGTGAGGCCACCTTATGTCACTCTGAAAGGTTCCTTACTGAGGCGCCCTCGGTGAAGGCTTCCTTGGTGCTTCCTTGGTACTTCCTCAGCATAAGAAGCCAAACAATGAAATCTTCCTTACCTCACTAAGGAAGCCTTCATTGGGGTGAGGCTACCTTATTTCACTCTGAAAGCTTCCTTACTGAGGGGCCCTCGGTGAAGGCTTCCTTGGTGCTTCCTCAGCATAAGGTAGCTCCAAAGCTACCTTCATACGTCCTTACGCCACTCCTGGCCCTGAACGAGCGCTTCACCTCACTGCTTAACCACGTGGCATTCGCTTGCGCATGCGCACTGTCGCCCACCTGCGGAGAAGCGCGAGCACGGTACGTCTTGCCAGGCATGTTCGTTTCAGTCACGCGTGCGGCATGCAAGCATTGCTAGGCGTTGCTAGGCGTTGCAAGACGCCGGCGTGCCAGCGTTGCTGGAGCACATCAAGTTTTGCACTGTAATGCGCAACTTTTTTTTAACTTTAGTAAACGAAACTAGAAGAAAGCGTCCACGCTTCTCTATATTAGCTAATCATTTTAAAGATTGTGCGACGATACAACATTTTTTAATAGAATAATGGTGTTCGCGGAAAGATTTGAAGAGATAATCTCGAACCCAGGCACGCGGCAACCGCTCCTTAGGTGAGGACGGGTGAAGGGAGCTTTCAGAGTACGCTTGCTTCCTCCATCGGTCCTTCGCTGTAAGGAGGCCTCACGTAAGGTTAGGAAGCGCTCGAAGGAAAGGAACTAGGGGTGTGCGAATATTCGGAGTTTCGAATACGAATCGAATATTTTCCATATTCGAAGCGTATTCGATTCGAGAAATGCATGTTCGGAAATTCACGAATATCCGAGGACGGCCGAATAACGGTGGAAACGGCGAATATTCGGATAGACTGCGAATAATTGAGCAATTAACCAATTGTATGCTTGCTCCGCATTCTCCTAAGAACATGTTTATTAACTGTGAACTTCGCATGATCCGCTCATTATCTGTATGCTCTGTTTCAGTCTATCTGCTTCAGGCATTTGAGACATGATCAGTTTCGGTTTCTTTTTCACCAAGTTTTATAATTCCAATTATTTTGGAATGCCCCATTGCCTTGAAGGTTGCAAAGGCAACTCAGGGTTGCCTTTGCAACCCTGAGTTGCCATTATCTGTATGCTCTGTTTCAGTCTATCTGCTTCAGGCATTTGAGACATGATCAGTTTCGGTTTCTTTTTCACCAAGCTTTATAATTCCAATTATTTTTGGAATGCCCCATTACCTTGAAGGTTGCCAAGGCAACTCAGGGTTTGCTAACATTGATTCAAAATGTATCAAGGCTCTTTGTGCGGAGTGGAAATTTGATGAAGTGGCCAGCCTAGGCATGTTTCTTGATCCGCGCTTTATGGTCACAGTTCATCAGGCATCTGGTCAGATGATCTGGCTGAAAAACCTTGTGACAAGGGAGCTCCAGGAAGCCGTCGTGGAACACCGTGGGGACACCGCCGTGCCAGCGTCGACTTCGTGTCCACTGGTGGCATCGAGTGTATGGAATGCTTTTGACGATCTAGTGATGAACAAAGAGAAGACACATTTGGCATCTGCCCCTGAGAGGGAAGTTACAGACTACGCGCAAAAGCCTCTTCTGGAAAGGGGCATGAATCCTTGTGAGTGGTGGCAGTCCATTGGCCGCTTCAGGTACCCGCTTTTAAGTGCACTCACCCGGAAGTACTTGGCGATCCCTGCCACTTCAGTTCCTAGTGAAAGTCTTTTCTACCGGTAGAAATGTGACAGTGCATAGAGAACGTTTACTTTCTGGCCATATTGAGCAGTTAGTTTTCCTTCACGACAATCTGTAACAAGCGTTTTACCTGACTGAGGGCATTACCTGAGTCCATTATCTATAATTGAGTACCTCTTTAATTTGAAGCAACCTTGAAAATGCAATGTTATTTTTAAAAGGGTAATAAAGCTATTGTTACCTCTCTTGCAATTTTTTAATACTACACATGTATTCGATATTCGATTCGATATTCGAAGAGAGTTCTTCGCCTTATTCGTATTCGATTCGTAATCGAAAATTTCAATATTCGCACACCCCTAAAAGGAACGTTTTATTGTTTGGGCCAAGCTACCTTCATGCGTCCTTACGCCGCTCCTGGCCCTGAACGAGCACTTCGCCTCACTGCTTAACCACGTGACGTTTGCTTGCGCGTGCGTGCTGTCGCCCACCTTCGGAGAAGCGCGAGCACGGTACGTTTTGTCAGGCACGTTCGTTTCAGTCACGCGTGCGGCATGGAAGCGTTGCTAGGCGTTGCACGACGCCGGCGTGCCAGCGTTGCTGGAGCACATCAAGTTTCGCACTGTAATGCACTGCTTCTTTAGATTTAGTAAACAAAACTAAAAAATAGCGTCCACGCTTCTCTATATTAGCTCATCAACTATGAGACTGTGCGACGATACAACCTTTTTTATTGAATAGGGGTGTTCTGGTGTTCGCCTAAAGCTTTTAAGAGATAATCTCGAACCCAGGCATGGCGGCAACCGCTCCTTACGTGAGGACGGGTGAAGGGAGCTTTCAGAGTATGCTTGCTTCCTCCATCGGTCCTTCGCTGTAAGGAGGCCTCACGTAAGGTTAGGAAGCGCTCGAAGGAAAGGAACGTTTCATTGTTTGGGCCATAGTTTTTCTGACAAAAACTAAAGTGTCTATAATGGGCGCGTTCTCCACATAGACCAGTCCCAGGGCATGCGCAGAGGCCGTTTAAGGTTATCAAAGAACGATTAGGCAAAGAATAATTTTCCCCCTAAAATTGAAAAAATTCACTTCTCTCAAAAGCATTTGTTCGACGTATAGGCAGGTGCCCAGGCACGTGCAGAGGCCGATTTGTGCGTAACGGAACAGATATGCGCACATTGGCTTGCTTGAAAAAAATGAAGAAATGGTAAGGCTATAGCCCAGCATATTTTTGCTTCAGCAAGGTCCACTCACTTCTCTCAAAAGCATTTGTTCGACGTATAGGCAGATGCCGAGGCACGTGCAGAGGCCGATTTGTGCGTAATGGAACAGATATGCGCCTATTGGCTTGGTTGAAAAACATGAAGAAATGGTAAGGCTATAGCCCGTGATATTTTTGCTTCAGCCAGGTCCAGTCACTTCTCTTAAAAGCATTTGTTCGACGTATAGGCAGATGCCGAGGCACGTGCAGAGGCCGATTTGTGCGTAATGGAACAGATATGCGCACATTGGCTTGCTTGAAAAACATGAAGAAATGGTAAGGCAATAGCCCATGACATTTTTGCTTCTGCCAGGTCCGGTCACTTCTCTTAAAGGCATCTGTTCGACGTATAGGCAGATGCCGAGGCACGTGCAGAGGCCGATTTGTGCGCAATGCAACAGATATGCGCACATTGGCTTGCTTGAAAAAAATGAAGAAATGGTAAGGCTATAGCCCGTGATATTTTTGCTTCAGCCAGGTCGAGTCACTTCTCTTAAAAGCATTTGTTCGACGTATAGGCAGGTGCCGAGGCACGTGCAGAGGCCGATTTGTGCGTAATGGAACAGATATGCGCCTATTGGCTTGGTTGAAAAAAGTTAAAAATATGGTAAGGCTATAGCCCAGCATATTTTTGCTTCAGCCAGGTCCAGTCACTTCTCTCAAAAGCATTTGTTCGACGTATAGGTAGGTGCCCAGGCACGTGCAGAGGCCGATTTGTGCGTAATGGAACAGATGTGCGCCTATTGGCTTGGTTGAAAAAAGTTAAAAATATGGTAAGGCTATTGCCCAGCATAGTTTTGCTTCAGCCAGGTCCAGTCACTTCTCTCAAAAGCATTTGTTCGACGTATAGGTAGGTGCCCAGGCACGTGCAGAGGCCGATTTGTGCGTAATGGAACAGATGTGCGCACATTGGCTTGCTTGAAAAAAATGAAGAAATGGTAAGGCTATAGCCCGTGATATTTTTGCTTCAGCCAGGTCGAGTCACTTCTCTTAAAAGCATTTGTTCGACGTATAGGCAGGTGCCGAGGCACGTGGAGAGGCCGATTTGTGCGTAATGGAACAGATATGCGCCTATTGGCTTGGTTGAAAAAAGTTAAAAATATGGTAAGGCTATAGCCCAGCATATTTTTGCTTCAGCCAGGTCCAGTCACTTCTCTCAAAAGCATTTGTTCGACGTATAGGTAGGTGCCCAGGCACGTGCAGAGGCCGATTTGTGCGTAATGGAACAGATATGCGCACATTGGCTTGCTTGAAAAACATGAAGAAATGGTAAGGCAATAGCCCGTGATATTTTTGCTTCAGCCAGGTCCAGGCACTTCTCTCAAAAGCATTTGTTCGACGTATAGGCAGATGCCGAGGCACGTGCAGAGGCCGATTTGTGCGTAATGGAACAGATATGCGCACATTGGCTTGCTTGAAAAAAGTTAAAAAATGGTAAGGCTATAGCCCAGCATATTTTTGCTTCAGCCAGGTCCAGTCACTTCTCTTAAAGGCATCTGTTCGCCGTATAGGCAGATGCCGAGGCACGTGCAGAGGCCGATTTGTGCGTAATGGAACAGATATGCGCACATTGGCTTGCTTGAAAAAAGTTAAAAAATGCTAAGGCTATAGCCCATGATATTTTTTGCTTCAGCCAGGTCCAGTCACTTCTCTTAAAAGCATTTGTTCGACGTATAGGCAGATGCCGAGGCACGTGCAGAGGCCGATTTGTGCGTAATGGAAAAGATATGCGCCTATTGGCTTGGTTGAAAAAAGTTAAAAAATGGTAAGGCTATAGCCCAGCATATATTTGCTTCAGCAAGGTCCAGTCACTTCTCTCAAAAGCATTTGTTCGACGTATAGGCAGGTGCCCAGGCACGTACAGAGGAAGATTTGTGCGTAATGGAACAGATATGCGCACATTGGCTTGCTTGAAAAAAATGAAGAAATGGTAAGGCTATAGCCCAGCATATTTTTGCTTCAGCAAGGTCCAGTCACTTCTCTCAAAAGCATTTGATCGACGTATAGGCAGATGTCGAGGCACGTGCAGAGGCCGATTTGTGCGTAATGGAACAGATATGCGCACATTGGCTTGCTTGAAAAAAATGAAGAAATGGTAAGGCTATAGCCCGTGATATTTTTGCTTCAGCCAGGTCCAGTCACTTCTAATAAAGGCATCTGTTCGACGTATAGGCAGATGCCGAGGCACGTGCAGAGGCCGATTTGTGCGTAATGGAACAGATATGCGCCTATTGGCTTGGTTGAAAAAAGTTAAAATATGGTAAGGCTATAGCCCAGCATATATTTGCTTCAGCAAGGTCCAGTCACTTCTCTCAAAAGCATTTCTTCGACGTATAGGCAGGTGCCCAGGCACGTACAGAGGAAGATTTGTGCGTAATGGAACAGATATGCGCACATTGGCTTGCTTGAAAAAAATGAAGAAATGGTAAGGCTATAGCCCAGCATATTTTTGCTTCAGCAAGGTCCAGTCACTTCCCTTAAAAGCAATTGATCGACGTACAGGCAGATGCCGAGGCACGTGCAGAGGCCGATTTGTGCGTAATGGAACAGATATGCGCACATTGGCTTGCTTGAAAAAATGAAGAAATGGTAAGGCTACAGCCTATGATATTTTTTGCTTCAGCCAGGTCCAGTCACTTCTCTTAAAAGCATTTGTTCGACGTATAGGCAGGTGCCCAGGCACGTGCAGAGGCCGATTTGTGCGTAATGGAACAGATATGCGCCTATTTGCTTGGTTGAAAAAAGTTAAAAAAATGGTAAGGCTATAGCCCAGCATATTTTTGCTTCAGCCAGGTCCAGTCACTTCTCTCAAAAGCATTTGTTCGACGTATAGGCAGGTGCCCAGGCACGTGCAGAGGCCGACTTGTGCGTAATGGAACAGATATGCGCACATTGGCTTGCTTGAAAAAAATGAAGAAATGGTAAGGCTATAGCCCGTGATATTTTTGCTTCAGCCAGGTCCAGTCACTTCCCTTAAAAGCAATTGATCGACGTACAGGCAGATGCCGAGGCACGTGCAGAGGCCGATTTGTGCGTAATGGAACAGATATGCGCACATTGGCTTGCTTGAAAAAATTAAAAAATGGTAAGGCTATAGCCCATGATATTTTTTGCTTCAGCCAAGTCCAGTCACTTCTCCTAAAAGCATTTGTTCGACGTATAGGCAGGTGCCGAGGCTCGTGCAGAGGCCGATTTGTGCGTAATGGAACAGATATGCGCCTATTGGCTTGCTTGAAAAACGTTAAAAAATGTTAAGGCTAGAGCCCAGCATATTGTCACGAGAGGAAAAGCCAGTCAGACAGTTCTAAGCGAACGGCCGTTTACAGTTCGTTTTCGCAGCAGCTACCACGCATACTTCTTCTTCCTCGACAGCTCGCGTAACTAGCGCGTGCCATTACCCCTCCCTCCAAAAAAAAGAAAAAAAAAACAAATAAATAAATAAATAAAGTTGGGGAGATGTTAAATGCCACAAGGAAAAAATAAAAGAAATGAGAAAGACAACGGACGAGACGACAGGGGCCGAATCACAAAGTTTGTGGATGAGAGTCAGCGCGAATGGTAGGGCTTCATCCTGGTAACGTGAACAATGTCAGAGGAACGTGGTCTACGGGAGTGGTGCGAACTGTCGGCTGGAATAACTTCGTAGTTGACAGGACTTAGACGACGCAAAACAATGTAGGGTCCAAAGTATCGGCGCAATAATTTTTCTGACCAGCCTCTTTGACATATAGGGGTCCAAACCCATACCAGATCTCCCGGGTTGTATGTGACGTCTCGATGACATAGGTTGTATCGACGAGCATCTTGACGTTGTCGGGATAGAATTCGTTGCCGCGCAAGGTGCCGCGCTGCTTCGGCACGCTGAACAAAGGCGTCTGTATCTGGTGCGGTATGTTGCGACGAAGTTGGTAGGAGCATCACGTCGACCATAGTGGTGACGTCGCGTCCGTAGACCAGACGAAAAGGAGGAAACCCGGTGGTTTCTTGTAGGGCAGTGTTGTACGCGAATGTCACATACGGGAGCAGTTCGTCCCAATTTTTATGGTCCGTGGCAACATACATGGAAAGCATATCCGCGATCGTTTTGTTGAGACGCTCGGTTAAACCGTTAGTCTGCGGGTGATACGCAGTTGCCGTACGGTGCGTTGTCCCGCTCAGCTGCAGGATATTTCGGACCAACTGGGCAGTGAAGGCCGTACCACGGTCTGTGATGACGACAGCGGGAGCACCATGTCGAAGGACGATATTTTTGATGAAGAAGTTAGCAACATCTGAAGCAGTAGCTCGCTTAACGGCTTCTGTTTCACAGTATCGAGTGAGGTAATCGGTGGCGACGACGATCCAGCGGTTATCAGCCGAAGACTTGGGAAATGGGCCGAGTAAATCCATCCCAACTTGTTCAAAAGGTGAGCAGGGAGGTCGGACAGGCTGAAGCAGACCGGCTGGTTTCAGAGGTGGAACTTTGCGACGCTGGCAATCGCGACAACTTCTGACGTACTGCTTCACGGTTTTTGTGAGTTTTTGCCAATAGTACTTCTGCTTGATCCTCGCGAGAGTACGCGTGAAACCAAGATGCCCAGACGTTGGTTCGTCGTGGCATGCACGTATAACGTCGTCGCGGAGAGTAGCGGGAACAACGAGCAGGAAAGCGGTTGCCGTAGGGTGAAAGTTCTGCTTGTATAGGATGTCGCCACGTAGGCAGAAAGATGACAATATTTTTGCTTCAGCAAGGTCCAGTCACTTCTCTCAAAAGCATTTGTTCGACGTATAGGCAGGTGCCGAGGCACATGCAGAGGCCGATTTGTGCGTAATGGAAAAGATATGCGCCTATTGGCGTGCTTGAAAAAAATGAAAAAATGGTAAGGCCATAGCCCATGATATCTTTGCTTCAGCCAGGTCCAGTCACTTCTCTTAAAGGCATCTGTTCGACGTATAGGCAGATGCCGAGGCACGTGCAGAGGCCGATTTGTGTGTAATGGAACAGATATGCGCACATTGGCTTGCTTGAAAAAAGTTAAAAAATGGTAAGGCTATAGCCCATGATATTTTTTGCTTCAGCCAAGTCCAGTCACTTCTCTTAAAAGCATTTGTTCGACGTATAGGCAGATGCCGAGGCACGTGCAGAGGCCGATTTGTGCGTAATGGAAAAGATATGCGCCTATTGGCTTGTTTGAAAAAAGTTGAAAAATGGTAAGGCTATAGCCCATGATATTTTTTGCTTCGGCCAAGTCCAGTCACTTCTCTTAAAAGCATTTGTTCGACGTATAGACAGATGCCGAGGCACGTGCAGAGGCTGACTTGTGTGTAATGGAACAGATATGCGCACATTGGCTTGCTTGAAAAACATGAAGAAATGGTAAGGCAATAGCCCATGATATCTTTGCTTCAGCCAGGTCCAGTCACTTCTCTTAAAGGCATCTGTTCGACGTATAGGCAGATGCCGAGGCACGTGCAGAGGCCGATTTGTGCGTAAAGGAACAGATATGCGCACATTGGCTTGCTTGATAAAAATGAAAAACTGGTAAGGCTATAGCCCATCATATTTTTGCTTCAGCCAGGTCCAGTCACTTCTCTCAAAAGCATTCGTTCGACGTATAGGCAGATGCCAAGGCACGTGCAGAGGCTGACTTGTGCGTAATGGAAAAGATATGCGCCTATTGGCTTGTTTGAAAAAAGTTGAAAAATGGTAAGGCTATAGCCCATGATATTTTTTGCTTCGGCCAAGTCCAGTCACTTCTCTTAAAAGCATTTGTTCGACGTATAGGCAGATGCCGAGGCACGTGCAGAGGCTGACTTGTGTGTAATGGAACAGATATGCGCACATTGGCTTGCTTGAAAAACATGAAGAAATGGTAAGGCAATAGCCCATGACATTTTTGCTTCTGCCAGGTCCAGTCACTTCTCTTAAAGGCATCTGTTCGACGTATAGGCAGATGCCGAGGCACGTGCAGAGGCCGATTTGTGCGTAATGGAACAGATATGCGCACATTGGCTTGCTTGAAAAACATGAAGAAATGTTAAGGCAATAGCCCATGATATTTTTTGCTTCAGCCAAGTCCAGTCACTTCTCTTAAAAGCATTTGTTCGACGTATAGGCAGATTCCGAGGCACGTGCAGAGGCCGATTTGTGCGTAATGGAAAAGATATGCGCCTATTGGCTTGTTTGAAAAAAGTTGAAAAATGGTAAGGCTATAGCCCAGCATATTTTTGCTTCAGCCAGGTCCAGTCACTTCTCTCAAAAGCATTTGTTCGACGTATAGGCAGGTGCCCAGGCACGTGCAGAGGCCGACTTGTGCGTAATGGAACAGATATGCGCACATTGGCTTGCTTGAAAAAAATGAAGAAATGGTAAGGCTATAGCCCGTGATATTTTTGCTTCAGCCAGGTCCAGTCACTTCCCTTAAAAGCAATTGATCGACGTACAGGCAGATGCCGAGGCACGTGCAGAGGCCGATTTGTGCGTAATGGAACAGATATGCGCACATTGGCTTGCTTGAAAAAATTAAAAAATGGTAAGGCTATAGCCCATGATATTTTTTGCTTCAGCCAAGTCCAGTCACTTCTCCTAAAAGCATTTGTTCGACGTATAGGCAGGTGCCGAGGCTCGTGCAGAGGCCGATTTGTGCGTAATGGAACAGATATGCGCCTATTGGCTTGCTTGAAAAACGTTAAAAAATGTTAAGGCTAGAGCCCAGCATATTGTCACGAGAGGAAAAGCCAGTCAGACAGTTCTAAGCGAACGGCCGTTTACAGTTCGTTTTCGCAGCAGCTACCACGCATACTTCTTCTTCCTCGACAGCTCGCGTAACTAGCGCGTGCCATTACCCCTCCCTCCAAAAAAAAGAAAAAAAAAACAAATAAATAAATAAATAAAGTTGGGGAGATGTTAAATGCCACAAGGAAAAAATAAAAGAAATGAGAAAGACAACGGACGAGACGACAGGGGCCGAATCACAAAGTTTGTGGATGAGAGTCAGCGCGAATGGTAGGGCTTCATCCTGGTAACGTGAACAATGTCAGAGGAACGTGGTCTACGGGAGTGGTGCGAACTGTCGGCTGGAATAACTTCGTAGTTGACAGGACTTAGACGACGCAAAACAATGTAGGGTCCAAAGTATCGGCGCAATAATTTTTCTGACCAGCCTCTTTGACATATAGGGGTCCAAACCCATACCAGATCTCCCGGGTTGTATGTGACGTCTCGATGACATAGGTTGTATCGACGAGCATCTTGACGTTGTCGGGATAGAATTCGTTGCCGCGCAAGGTGCCGCGCTGCTTCGGCACGCTGAACAAAGGCGTCTGTATCTGGTGCGGTATGTTGCGACGAAGTTGGTAGGAGCATCACGTCGACCATAGTGGTGACGTCGCGTCCGTAGACCAGACGAAAAGGAGGAAACCCGGTGGTTTCTTGTAGGGCAGTGTTGTACGCGAATGTCACATACGGGAGCAGTTCGTCCCAATTTTTATGGTCCGTGGCAACATACATGGAAAGCATATCCGCGATCGTTTTGTTGAGACGCTCGGTTAAACCGTTAGTCTGCGGGTGATACGCAGTTGCCGTACGGTGCGTTGTCCCGCTCAGCTGCAGGATATTTCGGACCAACTGGGCAGTGAAGGCCGTACCACGGTCTGTGATGACGACAGCGGGAGCACCATGTCGAAGGACGATATTTTTGATGAAGAAGTTAGCAACATCTGAAGCAGTAGCTCGCTTAACGGCTTCTGTTTCACAGTATCGAGTGAGGTAATCGGTGGCGACGACGATCCAGCGGTTATCAGCCGAAGACTTGGGAAATGGGCCGAGTAAATCCATCCCAACTTGTTCAAAAGGTGAGCAGGGAGGTCGGACAGGCTGAAGCAGACCGGCTGGTTTCAGAGGTGGAACTTTGCGACGCTGGCAATCGCGACAACTTCTGACGTACTGCTTCACGGTTTTTGTGAGTTTTTGCCAATAGTACTTCTGCTTGATCCTCGCGAGAGTACGCGTGAAACCAAGATGCCCAGACGTTGGTTCGTCGTGGCATGCACGTATAACGTCGTCGCGGAGAGTAGCGGGAACAACGAGCAGGAAAGCGGTTGCCGTAGGGTGAAAGTTCTGCTTGTATAGGATGTCGCCACGTAGGCAGAAAGATGACAATATTTTTGCTTCAGCAAGGTCCAGTCACTTCTCTCAAAAGCATTTGTTCGACGTATAGGCAGGTGCCGAGGCACATGCAGAGGCCGATTTGTGCGTAATGGAAAAGATATGCGCCTATTGGCGTGCTTGAAAAAAATGAAAAAATGGTAAGGCCATAGCCCATGATATCTTTGCTTCAGCCAGGTCCAGTCACTTCTCTTAAAGGCATCTGTTCGACGTATAGGCAGATGCCGAGGCACGTGCAGAGGCCGATTTGTGTGTAATGGAACAGATATGCGCACATTGGCTTGCTTGAAAAAAGTTAAAAAATGGTAAGGCTATAGCCCATGATATTTTTTGCTTCAGCCAAGTCCAGTCACTTCTCTTAAAAGCATTTGTTCGACGTATAGGCAGATGCCGAGGCACGTGCAGAGGCCGATTTGTGCGTAATGGAAAAGATATGCGCCTATTGGCTTGTTTGAAAAAAGTTGAAAAATGGTAAGGCTATAGCCCATGATATTTTTTGCTTCGGCCAAGTCCAGTCACTTCTCTTAAAAGCATTTGTTCGACGTATAGACAGATGCCGAGGCACGTGCAGAGGCTGACTTGTGTGTAATGGAACAGATATGCGCACATTGGCTTGCTTGAAAAACATGAAGAAATGGTAAGGCAATAGCCCATGATATCTTTGCTTCAGCCAGGTCCAGTCACTTCTCTTAAAGGCATCTGTTCGACGTATAGGCAGATGCCGAGGCACGTGCAGAGGCCGATTTGTGCGTAAAGGAACAGATATGCGCACATTGGCTTGCTTGATAAAAATGAAAAACTGGTAAGGCTATAGCCCATCATATTTTTGCTTCAGCCAGGTCCAGTCACTTCTCTCAAAAGCATTCGTTCGACGTATAGGCAGATGCCAAGGCACGTGCAGAGGCTGACTTGTGCGTAATGGAAAAGATATGCGCCTATTGGCTTGTTTGAAAAAAGTTGAAAAATGGTAAGGCTATAGCCCATGATATTTTTTGCTTCGGCCAAGTCCAGTCACTTCTCTTAAAAGCATTTGTTCGACGTATAGGCAGATGCCGAGGCACGTGCAGAGGCTGACTTGTGTGTAATGGAACAGATATGCGCACATTGGCTTGCTTGAAAAACATGAAGAAATGGTAAGGCAATAGCCCATGACATTTTTGCTTCTGCCAGGTCCAGTCACTTCTCTTAAAGGCATCTGTTCGACGTATAGGCAGATGCCGAGGCACGTGCAGAGGCCGATTTGTGCGTAATGGAACAGATATGCGCACATTGGCTTGCTTGAAAAACATGAAGAAATGTTAAGGCAATAGCCCATGATATTTTTTGCTTCAGCCAAGTCCAGTCACTTCTCTTAAAAGCATTTGTTCGACGTATAGGCAGATTCCGAGGCACGTGCAGAGGCCGATTTGTGCGTAATGGAAAAGATATGCGCCTATTGGCTTGTTTGAAAAAAGTTGAAAAATGGTAAGGCTATAGCCCATGATATTTTTTGCTTCGGCCAAGTCCAGTCACTTCTCTTAAAAGCATTTGTTCGACGTATAGGCAGATGCCGAGGCACGTGCAGAGGCTGACTTGTGTGTAATGGAACAGATATGCGCACATTGGCTTGCTTGAAAAACATGAAGAAATGGTAAGGCAATAGCCCATGATATTTTTTGCTTCTGCCAGGTCCAGTCACTTCTCTTAAAGGCATCTGTTCGACGTATAGGCAGATGCCGAGGCACGTGCAGAGGCCGATTTGTGCGTAATGGAACAGATATGCGCACATTGGCTTGCTTGAAAAACATGAAGAAATGTTAAGGCAATAGCCCATGATATTTTTTGCTTCAGCCAAGTCCAGTCACTTCTCTTAAAAGCATTTGTTCGACGTATAGGCAGATGCCGAGGCACATGCAGAGGCTGACTTGTGCGAAATGGAACAGATATGCGCACATTGGCTTGCTTGAAAAAAATGAAAAAATGGTAAGGATATAGCCCATCATATTTTTGCGTGAGCCAGGTCCAGTCACTTCTCTCAAAAGCATTCTTTCGATGTATAGGCAGATGCCGAGGCATGTGCAGAGGCCGATTTATGCGAAATGGAACAGATATGCGCACATTGGCTTGCTTGAAAAAAATGTAAAAATGGTAAGGCTATAGCCCATCATATTTTTGCTTCATCCAGGTCCAGTCACTTCTCTCAAAAGCATTCGTTCCACGTATAGACAGATGCCGAGGAACATGCAGAGGCCGATTTATGCGTAATGGAACAGATATGCGCACATTGGCTGCTTCAAATAATTGAAAACATGGTAAGGCTACAGCCCTTCATATTTTTGCTTCAGCCAGGCCCAGTCACTTCTCTCAAAAGCATTCTTTCGACCTATAGGCAGATGCCGAGGCACGCGCAGAGGCAGATTTATGCGTAATGGAACAGATATGGGCACATTGGCTTGCTTGAAAAAAATGTAAAAATGGTAAGGCTATAGCCCATCATATTTTTGCTTCATCCAGGTCCAGTCACTTCTCTCAAAAGCATTCGTTCGACGTATAGACAGATGCCGAGGCACATGCAGAGGCCGATTTATGCGTAATGGAACAGATATGCGCACATTGGCTTGCTTGAAAAAAGGTAAGAAATGGCAAGGCTATAGCCCATCATATTTTTGCTTCAGCCAGGTCCAGTCACTTCTCTCAAAAGCATTCGTTCGACGTATAGACAGATGCCGAAGCACATGCAGAGGCTGACTTGTGCGAAATGGAACAGATATGCGCGCATTGGCTTGCTTGAAAAAAATGAAAAAATGGTAAGGATATAGCCCATCATATTTTTGCGTGAGCTAGGTCCAGTCACTTCTCTCAAAAGCATTCTTTCGATGTATAGGCAGATGCCGAGGCATGTGCAGAGGCCTATTTGTGCGTAATAGAATAGATATGCGCACATTGGCTTGCTTGAAAAAAATGAAAAAATGGTAAGGCTATAGCCCATCATATTTTCGCTTCAGCCAGGTCCAGTCATTTCTCTCAAAAGCATTCGTTCGACGTATAGGCAGATGCCGAGGCATGTGCAGAGGCCTATTTGTGCGTAATAGAATAGATATGCGCACATTGGCTTGCTTGAAAAAAATGAAAAAAATGGTAAGGCTATAGCCCATCATATATTTGCTTCAGCCAGACCCAGTCACTTCTCTCAAAAGCATTCGTTCGACGTATAGTCAGATGCCGAGGCACGTGCAGAGCCCGATTTGTGCGTAATGGAACAGATATGCGCACATTGGCTTGCTTGAAAAAAATGAAAAAAATGGTAAGGCTATAGCCCATCATATATTTGCTTCAGCCAGACCCAGTCACTTCTCTCAAAAGCATTTGTTGGACGTATAGGCAGATGCCGAGGCACGTACAGAGATCGATTTGTGCGTAATAGAATAGATATGCGAACATTGGCTTGCTTGAAAAAAATGAAAAAAAATTGTAAGGCTATAGTCCATCATATTTTTGCGTGAGCCAGGTCCAGTCAATTCCCTCAAAAGCATTCTTTGGACGTATAGGCAGATGCCGAGGCATGTGCAGAGGCCTATTTGTGCGTAATAGAATAGATATGCGCACATTGGCTTGCTTGAAAAAAATTAAAAATGGCAAGGCTATAGCCCATCATATATTTGCTTCAGCCAGACCCAGTCACTTCTCTCAAAAGCATTCGTTCGACGTATAGTCAGATGCGGAGGCACGTGCAGAGCCCGATTTGTGCGTAATGGAACAGATATGCGCACATTGGCTTGCTTGAAAAAAAAGAAAAAAAATGGTAAGGCTATAGCCCGTCATATATTTGCTTCAGCCAGACCCAGTCACTTCTTTCAAAAGCATTTGTTCGACGTATAGGCAGAGGCCGAGGCACGTGCAGAGGCCGATTTATGCGTAATGGAACAGATATGCGCACATTGGCTTGCTTGAAATAATTGAAAACATGGTAAGGCTACAGCCCTTCATATTTTTGCTTCAGCCAGGCCCAGTCACTTCTCTCAAAAGCATTCTTTCGACCTATAGGCAGATGCCGAGGCACGCGCAGAGGCCGATTTATGCGTAATGGAACAGATATGGGCACAATGGCTTGCTTGAAAAAAATGGAAAAATGGTAAGGCTGTAGCCCATTATATTTTTTGCTTCGGCCAAGTCCAGTCACTTCTCTTAAAAGCATTTGTTCGACGTATAGGCAGGTGCCGAGGCACGTGCAGAGGCCTATTTGTGCGTAATAGAATAGATATGCGCACATTGGCTTGCTTGAAAAAAATGAAAAAATGGTAAGGCTATAGCCCATCATATTTTTGTTTCAGCCAGGTCCAGTCACTTCTCTCAAAAGCATTCGTTCGACGTATAGGCAGATGCCGAGGCACGTGCAGAGGCCGATTTATGCGAAATGGAACAGATATTTGCACATTGGCTTGCTTGAAAAAAATGAAAAAATGGTAAGGCTATAGCCCATCATATTTTTGCTTCAGCCAGGTCCAGTCACTTCTCTCAAAAGCATTCTTTCAATGTATAGGCAGATGCCGAGGCATGTGCAGAGGCCTATTTGTGCGTAATAGAATAGATATGCGCACATTGGCTTGCTTGAAAAAAATGAAAAAATGGTAAGGCTATAGCCCATCATATTTTTGTTTCAGCCAGGTCCAGTCACTTCTCTCAAAAGCATTCGTTCGACGTATAGGCAGATGCCGAGGCACGTGCAGAGGCCGATTTGTGCGTAATGGAACAGATATGCGCACATTGGCTTGCTTGAAAAAAATGAAAAAATGGTAAGGCTATAGCCCATCATATTTTTGCTTCAGCCAGGTCCAGTCACTTCTCTCAAAAGCATTCTTTCAACGTATAGGCAGATGCCGAGGCATGTGCAGAGGCCTATTTGTGCGTAATAGAATAGATATGCGCACATTGGCTTGCTTGAAAAAAATGAAAAAATGGTAAGGCTATAGCCCATCATATTTTTGTTTCAGCCAGGTCCAGTCACTTCTCTCAAAAGCATTCGTTCGACGTATAGGCAGATGCCGAGGCACGTGCAGAGGCCGATTTATGCGAAATGGAACAGATATTTGCACATTGGCTTGCTTGAAAAAAATGAAAAAATGGTAAGGCTATAGCCCATCATATTTTTGTTTCAGCCAGGTCCAGTCACTTCTCTCAAAAGCATTCGTTCGACGTATAGACAGATGTCGAGGCACGTGAAGAGGCTGACTTGTGCGTAATGGAACGGATATGCGCACATTGGCTTGCTTGAAAAAAATGAAAAAAATGGTTAGGCTATAGCCCATCATATATTTGCTTCAGCCAGACCCAGTCACTTCTCTCAAAAGCATTTGTTCGACGTATAGGCAGATGCCGAGGCACGTACAGAGATCGATTTGTGCGTTATAGAATAGATATGCGCACATTGGCTTGCTTGAAAAAAATGAAAAAAAATGGTAAGGCTATAGCCCATCATATTTTTGCTTCAGCCAGGTCCAGTCACTTCTCTGAAAAGCCTTTGTTCGACGTATAGGCAGATGCCGAGGCACGTGCAGAGATCGATTTGTGCCTAATAGAATAGATATGCGCACATTGGCTTGCTTGAAAAAAAATAAAAAAATGGTAAGGCGATAGCCCATCATATTTTTACTTCAGCCAGGTCAAGTCACTTCTCTCAAAAGCATTCTTTCGACCTATAGGCAGATGCCGGGGCACACGCAGAGGCCGATTTATGCGTAATGGAACAGATATGGGCACATTGGCTTGCTTGAAAAAAATGGAAAAATGGTAAGGCTGTAGCCCATTATATTTTTGCTTCAGCCAGGTCCAGTCACTTCTCTCAAAAGCATTTGTTCCACGTATAATCAGATGCCGAGGCACGTGCAGAGGGCGATTAATGCGTAATGGAACAGATATGCGCACATTCCCTTGCTTGAAAAAAATGAAAAAATTGGTAAGGCTATAGCCCGTGATATTTTTGCTTCAGCCAGGTCCAGTCACTTCTCACAAAAGCATTTGTTCGAATTAATAGCAGATGCCGAGGCACGTGCAGAGGCCGATTTGTGCGTAATTGAATAGATATGCGCACATTGGCTTCCTTGAAAAAAATGAAAAAAAATGGTAAGGCGATAGCCCATCATATTTTTGCTTCAGCCAGGTCCAGTCACTTCTCTCAAAAGCATTCTTTCGACCTATAGGCAGATGCCGAGGCACGTACAGAGGCCGATTTGTGCGTAATTGAATAGATATGCGCACATTGGCTTGCTTGAAAAAATTGAAAAAATGGTAAGGCTATAGCCCATCATATTTTTGCTTCAGCCAGGTCCAGTCACTTCTCTCAAAAGCATTCGTTCGACGTATAGGCAGATGCCGAGGCACGTGCAGAGGCCGATTTGTGCGTATTAGAATAGATATGCGCACATTGGCTTGCTTGAAAAAAATTAAAAAAATGGTAAGGTGATAGCCCATCATATTTTTGCTTCAGCCAGGTCCAGTCACTTCTCTCAAAAGCATTTGTTCGAATTAATAGCAGATGCCGAGGCACGTGCAGAGGCCGATTTGTGCGTAATTGAATAGATATGCGCACATTGGCTTGCTTGAAAAAAATGAAAAAAATGGTAATGCTATAGCCTATCATATTTTTGCTTCAGCCTGGTGCAGTCAATTCTCTCAAAAGCATTTGTTCGACGTATAGGCAGATGCCGAGGCACGTACAGAGATCGATTTGTGCTTAATAGAATAGATATGCGCACATTGGCTTGCTTGAAAAAATTGAAAAAATGGTAAGGCTATAGCCCATCATATTTTTGCTTCAGCCAGGTCCAGTCACTTCTCTCAAAAGCATTCGTTCGACGTATAGGCAGATGCCGAGGCACGTGCAGAGGCCGATTTGTTCGTAATAGAATAGATGTGCGCACATTGGCTTGCTTGAAAAAAATGAAAAAAATGGTAAGGCTATAGCCCATCATATATTTGCTACAGACAGAACCAGTCACTTCTCTCAAAAGCATTCGTTCGACGTATAGTCAGATGCCGAGGCACGTGCAGAGCCCGAGTTGTGCGTAATGGAACAGATATGCGCACATTGGCTTGCTTGAAAAAAATGAAAAAAATCGTAAGGCTATAGCCCATCATATATTTGCTTCAGCCAGACCCAGTCACTTCTCTCAAAAGCATTTGTTCGACGTATAGGCAGATGCCGAGGCACGTACAGAGATCGATTTGTGCGTAATAGAATAGATATGCGAACATTGGCTTGCTTGAAAAAAATGAAAAAAAATTGTAAGGCTATAGTCCATCATATTTTTGCGTGAGCCAGGTCCAGTCAATTCCCTCAAAAGCATTCTTTGGACGTATAGGCAGATGCCGAGGCATGTGCAGAGGCCTATTTGTGCGTAATAGAATAGATATGCGCACATTGGCTTGCTTGAAAAAAATTAAAAATGGCAAGGCTATAGCCCATCATATATTTGCTTCAGCCAGACCCAGTCACTTCTCTCAAAAGCATTCGTTCGACGTATAGTCAGATGCGGAGGCACGTGCAGAGCCCGATTTGTGCGTAATGGAACAGATATGCGCACATTGGCTTGCTTGAAAAAAAAGAAAAAAAATGGTAAGGCTATAGCCCGTCATATATTTGCTTCAGCCAGACCCAGTCACTTCTTTCAAAAGCATTTGTTCGACGTATAGGCAGAGGCCGAGGCACGTGCAGAGGCCGATTTATGCGTAATGGAACAGATATGCGCACATTGGCTTGCTTGAAATAATTGAAAACATGGTAAGGCTACAGCCCTTCATATTTTTGCTTCAGCCAGGCCCAGTCACTTCTCTCAAAAGCATTCTTTCGACCTATAGGCAGATGCCGAGGCACGCGCAGAGGCCGATTTATGCGTAATGGAACAGATATGGGCACAATGGCTTGCTTGAAAAAAATGGAAAAATGGTAAGGCTGTAGCCCATTATATTTTTTGCTTCGGCCAAGTCCAGTCACTTCTCTTAAAAGCATTTGTTCGACGTATAGGCAGGTGCCGAGGCACGTGCAGAGACCTATTTGTGCGTAATAGAATAGATATGCGCACATTGGCTTGCTTGAAAAAAATGAAAAAATGGTAAGGCTATAGCCCATCATATTTTTGTTTCAGCCAGGTCCAGTCACTTCTCTCAAAAGCATTCGTTCGACGTATAGGCAGATGCCGAGGCACGTGCAGAGGCCGATTTATGCGAAATGGAACAGATATTTGCACATTGGCTTGCTTGAAAAAAATGAAAAAATGGTAAGGCTATAGCCCATCATATTTTTGCTTCAGCCAGGTCCAGTCACTTCTCTCAAAAGCATTCTTTCAACGTATAGGCAGATGCCGAGGCATGTGCAGAGGCCTATTTGTGCGTAATAGAATAGATATGCGCACATTGGCTTGCTTGAAAAAAATGAAAAAATGGTAAGGCTATAGCCCATCATATTTTTGTTTCAGCCAGGTCCAGTCACTTCTCTCAAAAGCATTCGTTCGACGTATAGGCAGATGCCGAGGCACGTGCAGAGGCCGATTTGTGCGTAATGGAACAGATATGCGCACATTGGCTTGCTTGAAAAAAATGAAAAAATGGTAAGGCTATAGCCCATCATATTTTTGCTTCAGCCAGGTCCAGTCACTTCTCTCAAAAGCATTCTTTCAACGTATAGGCAGATGCCGAGGCATGTGCAGAGGCCTATTTGTGCGTAATAGAATAGATATGCGCACATTGGCTTGCTTGAAAAAAATGAAAAAATGGTAAGGCTGTAGCCCATTATATTTTTTGCTTCGGCCAAGTCCAGTCACTTCTCTTAAAAGCATTTGTTCGACGTATAGGCAGGTGCCGAGGCACGTCTATACGTGCCTCGGCACGTATAGACGTGCCGAGGCACGTCTATACGTGCACGTGAAGAGGCCCAAAATATCTGCACGTGAAGAGGCCCATCATATTTTTGTTTCAGCCAGGTCCAGTCACTTCTCTCAAAAGCATTCGTTCGACGTATAGGCAGATGCCGAGGCACGTGCAGAGGCCGATTTATGCGAAATGGAACAGATATTTGCACATTGGCTTGCTTGAAAAAAATGAAAAAATGGTAAGGCTATAGCCCATCATATTTTTGTTTCAGCCAGGTCCAGTCACTTCTCTCAAAAGCATTCGTTCGACGTATAGACAGATGTCGAGGCACGTGAAGAGGCTGACTTGTGCGTAATGGAACGGATATGCGCACATTGGCTTGCTTGAAAAAAATGAAAAAAATGGTTAGGCTATAGCCCATCATATATTTGCTTCAGCCAGACCCAGTCACTTCTCTCAAAAGCATTTGTTCGACGTATAGGCAGATGCCGAGGCACGTACAGAGATCGATTTGTGCGTTATAGAATAGATATGCGCACATTGGCTTGCTTGAAAAAAATGAAAAAAAATGGTAAGGCTATAGCCCATCATATTTTTGCTTCAGCCAGGTCCAGTCACTTCTCTGAAAAGCCTTTGTTCGACGTATAGGCAGATGCCGAGGCACGTGCAGAGATCGATTTGTGCGTAATGGAACAGATATGCGCACATTGGCTTGCTTGAAAAAAATGAAAAAAATGGTTAGGCTATAGCCCATCATATTTTTGTTTCAGCCAGATCCAGTCACTTCTCTCAAAAGCATTCTTTCAACGTATAGGCAGATGCCGAGGCATGTGCAGAGGCCTATTTGTGCGTAATAGAATAGATATGCGCACATTGGCTTGCTTGAAAAAAATGAAAAAATGGTAAGGCTATAGCCCATCATATATTTGCTTCAGACAGACCCAGTCACTTCTCTCAAAAGCATTCGTTCGACGTATAGTCAGATGCCGAGGCACGTGCAGAGCCCGATTTGTGCGTAATGGAACAGATATGCGCACATTGGCTTGCTTGAAAAAAATGAAAAAAATGGTTAGGCTATAGCCCATCATATATTTGCTTCAGCCAGACCCAGTCACTTCTCTCAAAAGCATTTGTTCGACGTATAGGCAGATGCCGAGGCACGTACAGAGATCGATTTGTGCGTTATAGAATAGATATGCGCACATTGGCTTGCTTGAAAAAAATGAAAAAAAAATGGTAAGGCTATAGCCCATCATATTTTTGCTTCAGCCAGGTCCAGTCACTTCTCTCAAAAGCATTCTTTCAACGTATAGGCAGATGCCGAGGCATGTGCAGAGGCCTATTTGTGCGTAATAGAATAGATATGCGCACATTGGCTTGCTTGAAAAAAATGAAAAAATGGTAAGGCTATAGCCCATCATATTTTTGTTGCAGCCAGGTCCAGTCACTTCTCTCAAAAGCATTCTTTCAACGTATAGGCAGATGCCGAGGCATGTGCAGAGGCCTATTTGTGCGTAATAGAATAGATATGCGCACATTGGCTTGCTTGAAAAAAATGAAAAAATGGTAAGGCTATAGCCCATCATATATTTGCTTCAGACAGACCCAGTCACTTCTCTCAAAAGCATTCGTTCGACGTATAGTCAGATGCCGAGGCACGTGCAGAGCCCGATTTGTGCGTAATGGAAAAGACATGCGCACATTGGCTTGCTTGAAAAAAATGAAAAAAATGGTTAGGCTATAGCCCATCATATATTTGCTTCAGCCAGACCCAGTCACTTCTCTCAAAAGCATTTGTTCGACGTATAGGCAGATGCCGAGGCACGTACAGAGATCGATTTGTGCGTTATAGAATAGATATGCGCACATTGGCTTGCTTGAAAAAAATGAAAAAAAATGGTAAGGCTATAGCCCATCATATTTTTGCTTCAGCCAGGTCCAGTCACTTCTCTGAAAAGCCTTTGTTCGACGTATAGGCAGATGCCGAGGCACGTGCAGAGATCGATTTGTGCCTAATAGAATAGATATGCGCACATTGGCTTGCTTGAAAAAAAATAAAAAAATGGTAAGGCGATAGCCCATCATATTTTTACTTCAGCCAAGTCAAGTCACTTCTCTCAAAAGCATTCTTTCGACCTATAGGCAGATGCCGGGGCACACGCAGAGGCCGATTTATGCGTAATGGAACAGATATGGGCACATTGGCTTGCTTGAAAAAAATGGAAAAATGGTAAGGCTGTAGCCCATTATATTTTTGCTTCAGCCAGGTCCAGTCACTTCTCTCAAAAGCATTTGTTCCACGTATAATCAGATGCCGAGGCACGTGCAGAGGGCGATTAATGCGTAATGGAACAGATATGCGCACATTCCCTTGCTTGAAAAAAATGAAAAAAATTGGTAAGGCTATAGCCCATGATATTTTTGCTTCAGCCAGGTCCAGTCACTTCTCACAAAAGCATTTGTTCGAAGTAATAGCAGATGCCGAGGCACGTGCAGAGGCCGATTTGTGCGTAATTGAATAGATATGCGCACATTGGCTTCCTTGAAAAAAATGAAAAAAAATGGTAAGGCGATAGCCCATCATATTTTTGCTTCAGCCAGGTCCAGTCACTTCTCTCAAAAGCATTCTTTCGACCTATAGGCAGATGCCGAGGCACGTACAGAGGCCGATTTGTGCGTAATTGAATAGATATGCGCACATTGGCTTGCTTGAAAAAATTGAAAAAATGGTAAGGCTATAGCCCATCATATTTTTGCTTCAGCCAGGTCCAGTCACTTCTCTCAAAAGCATTCGTTCGACGTATAGGCAGATGCCGAGGCACGTGCAGAGGCCGATTTGTGCGTATTAGAATAGATATGCGCACATTGGCTTGCTTGAAAAAAATTAAAAAAATGGTAAGGTGATAGCCCATCATATTTTTGCTTCAGCCAGGTCCAGTCACTTCTCTCAAAAGCATTTGTTCGAATTAATAGCAGATGCCGAGGCACGTGCAGAGGCCGATTTGTGCGTAATTGAATAGATATGCGCACATTGGCTTGCTTGAAAAAAATGAAAAAAATGGTAATGCTATAGCCTATCATATTTTTGCTTCAGCCTGGTGCAGTCAATTCTCTCAAAAGCATTTGTTCGACGTATAGGCAGATGCCGAGGCACGTACAGAGATCGATTTGTGCTTAATAGAATAGATATGCGCACATTGGCTTGCTTGAAAAAATTGAAAAAATGGTAAGGCTATAGCCCATCATATTTTTGCTTCAGCCAGGTCCAGTCACTCCTCTCAAAAGCATTCGTTCGACGTATAGGCAGATGCCGAGGCACGTGCAGAGGCCGATTTGTTCGTAATAGAATAGATGTGCGCACATTGGCTTGCTTGAAAAAAATGAAAAAATGGTAAGGCTATAGCCCATCATATATTTGCTACAGACAGAACCAGTCACTTCTCTCAAAAGCATTCGTTCGACGTATAGTCAGATGCCGAGGCACGTGCAGAGCCCGAGTTGTGCGTAATGGAACAGATATGCGCACATTGGCTTGCTTGAAAAAAATGAAAAAAATCGTAAGGCTATAGCCCATCATATATTTGCTTCAGCCAGACCCAGTCACTTCTCTCAAAAGCATTTGTTCGACGTATAGGCAGATGCCGAGGCACGTACAGAGATCGATTTGTGCGTAATAGAATAGATATGCGCACATTGGCTTGCTTGAAAAAAATGAAAAAAAATGGTAAGGCTATAGCCCATCATATTTTTGCGTGAGCCAGGTCCAGTCACTTCTCTCAAAAGCATTCTTTGGACGTATAGGCAGATGCCGAGGCATGTGCAGAGGCCTATTTGTGCGTAATAGAATAGATATGCGCACATTGGCTTGCTTGAAAAAAATTAAAAATGGCAAGGCTATAGCCCATCATATATTTGCTTCAGCCAGACCCAGTCACTTCTCTCAAAAGCATTCGTTCGACGTATAGTCAGATGCCGAGGCACGTGCAGAGCCCGATTTGTGCGTAATGGAACAGATATGCGCACATTGGCTTGCTTGAAAAAAAAAGAAAAAAAATGGTAAGGCTATAGCCCGTCATATATTTGCTTCAGCCAGACCCAGTCACTTCTTTCAAAAGCATTTGTTCGACGTATAGGCAGAGGCCGAGGCACGTGCAGAGGCCTATTTATGCGTAATGGAACAGATATGCGCACATTGGCTTGCTTGAAATAATTGAAAACATGGTAAGGCTACAGCCCTTCATATTTTTGCTTCAGCCAGGCCCAGTCACTTCTCTCAAAAGCATTCTTTCGACCTATAGGCAGATGCCGAGGCACGCGCAGAGGCAGATTTATGCGTAATGGAACAGATATGGGCACATTGGCTTGCTTGAAAAAAATGGAAAAATGGTAAGGCTATAGCCCATCATATATTTGCTACAGACAGACCCAGTCACTTCTCTCAAAAGCATTCGTTCAACGTATAGACAGATGCCGAGGCACATGCAGAGGCTGACTTGTGCGAAATGGAACAGATATGCGCACATTGGCTTGCTTGAAAAACATGAAGAAATGTTAAGGCAATAGCCCATGATATTTGTTGCTTCAGCCAAGTCCAGTCACTTCTCTTAAAAGCATTTGTTCGACGTATAGGCAGATGCCGAGGCACGTGCAGAGGCCGATTTATGCGTAATGGAACAGATATGCGCACATTGGCTTGCTTGAAATAATTGAAAACATGGTAAGGCTACAGCCCTTCATATTTTTGCTTCAGCCAGGCCCAGTCACTTCTCTCAAAAGCATTCTTTCGACCTATAGGCAGATGCCGAGGCACGCGCAGAGGCAGATTTATGCGTAATGGAACAGATGTGGGCACATTGGCTTGCTTGAAAAAAGGTAAGAAATGGTAAGGCTATAGCCCATCATATTTTTGCTTCAGCCAGGTCCAGTCACTTCTCTCAAAAGCATTCGTTCGACGTATAGACAGATGCCGAAGCACATGCAGAGGCTGACTTGTGCGAAATGGAACAGATATGCGCACATTGGCTTGCTTGAAAAAAATGAAAAAATCGTAAGGATATAGCCCATCATATTTTTGCGTGAGCCAGGTCCAGTCACTTCTCTCAAAAGCATTCTTTCGATGTATAGGCAGATGCCGAGGCATGTGCAGAGGCCTATTTGTGCGTAATAGAATAGATATGCGCACATTGGCTTGCTTGAAAAAAATGAAAAAATGGTAAGGCTATAGCCCATCATATTTTCGCTTCAGCCAGGTCCAGTCATTTCTCTCAAAAGCATTCGTTCGACGTATAGGCAGATGCCGAGGCATGTGCAGAGGCCTATTTGTGCCTAATAGAATAGATATGCGCACATTGGCTTGCTTGAAAAAAATGAAAAAATGGTAAGGCTATAGCCCATCATATATTTGCTACAGACAGACCCAGTCACTTCTCTCAAAAGCATTCGTTCGACGTATAGTCAGATGCCGAGGCACGTGCAGAGTCCGATTTGTGCGTAATGGAACAGATATGCGCACATTGGCTTGCTTGAAAAAAATGAAAAAAATGGTAAGGCTATAGCCCATCATATATTTGCTTCAGCCAGACCCAGTCACTTCTCTCAAAAGCATTTGTTGGACGTATAGGCAGATGCCGAGGCACGTACAGAGATCGATTTGTGCGTAATAGAATAGATATGCGCACATTGGCTTGCTTGAAAAAAAAGAAAAAAAATGGTAAGGCTATAGTCCATCGTATTTTTGCGTGAGCCAGGTCCAGTCAATTCCCTCAAAAGCATTCTTTGGACGTATAGGCAGATGCCGAGGCATGTGCAGAGGCCTATTTGTGCGTAATAGAATAGATATGCGCACATTGGCTTGCTTGAGAAAAATTAAAAATGGCAAGGCTATAGCCCATCATATATTTGCTTCAGCCAGACCCAGTCACTTCTCTCAAAAGCATTCGTTCGACGTATAGTCAGATGCCGAGGCACGTGCAGAGCCCGATTTGTGCGTAATGGAACAGATATGCGCACATTGGCTTGCTTGAAAAAAAAGAAAAAAAATGGTAAGGCTATAGCCCGTCATATATTTGCTTCAGCCAGACCCAGTCACTTCTCTCAAAAGCATTCTTTCGACCTATAGGCAGATGCCGAGGCACGCGCAGAGGCCGATTTATGCGTAATGGAACAGATATGGGCACATTGGCTTGCTTGAAAAAAATGGAAAAATGGTAAGGCTGTAGCCCATTATATTTTTTGCTTCGGCCAAGTCCAGTCACTTCTCTTAAAAGCATTCGTTCGACGTATAGGCAGATGCCGAGGCACGTGCAGAGGCCGATTTGTGCGTAATGGAACAGATATGCGCACATTGGCTTGCTTGAAAAAAATGAAAAAATGGTAAGGCTATAGCCCATCATATTTTTGCTTCAGCCAGGTCCAGTAACTTCTCTCAAAAGCATTCGTTCGACGTATAGACAGATGTCGAGGCACGTGCAGAGGCCTATTTGTGCGTAATAGAATAGATATGCGCACATTGGCTTGCTTGAAAAAAATGAAAAAATGGTAAGGCTATAGCCCATCATATATTTGCTTCAGACAGACCCAGTCACTTCTCTCAAAAGCATTCGTTCGACGTATAGTCAGATGCCGAGGCATGTGCAGAGGCCTATTTGTGCGTAATAGAATAGATATGCGCACATTGGCTTGCTTGAAAAAAATGAAAAAATGGTAAGGCTATAGCCCATCATATTTTTGCGTGAGCCAGGTCCAGTCACTTCTCTCAAAAGCATTCTTTCAACGTATAGGCAGATGCCGAGGCATGTGCAGAGGCCTATTTGTGCGTAATAGAATAGATATGCGCACATTGGCTTGCTTGAAAAAAATGAAAAAATGGTAAGGCTATAGCCCATCATATATTTGCTTCAGACAGACCCAGTCACTTCTCTCAAAAGCATTCGTTCGACGTATAGTCAGATGCCGAGGCACGTGCAGAGCCCGATTTGTGCGTAATGGAACAGATATGCGCACATTGGCTTGCTTGAAAAAAATGAAAAAAATGGTTAGGCTATAGCCCATCATATATTTGCTTCAGCCAGACCCAGTCACTTCTCTCAAAAGCATTTGTTCGACGTATAGGCAGATGCCGAGGCACGTACAGAGATCGATTTGTGCGTTATAGAATAGATATGCGCACATTGGCTTGCTTGAAAAAAATGAAAAAAAAAATGGTAAGGCTATATAGCCCATCATATTTTTGCTTCAGCCAGGTCCAGTCACTTCTCTGAAAAGCCTTTGTTCGACGTATAGGCAGATGCCGAGGCACGTGCAGAGATCGATTTGTGCTTAATAGAATAGATATGCGCACATTGGCTTGCTTGAAAAAAATGAAAAAAAATGGTAAGGCGATAGCCCATCATATTTTTGCTTCAGCCAGGTCCAGTCACTTCTCTCAAAAGCATTCGTTCGACGTATAGGCAGATGCCGAGGCACGTGCAGAGGCCGATTTGTTCGTAATAGAATAGATGTGCGCACATTGGCTTGCTTGAAAAAAATGAAAAAATGGTAAGGCTATAGCCCATCATATATTTGCTACAGACAGAACCAGTCACTTCTCTCAAAAGCATTCGTTCGACGTATAGTCAGATGCCGAGGCACGTGCAGAGCCCGAGTTGTGCGTAATGGAACAGATATGCGCACATTGGCTTGCTTGAAAAAAATGAAAAAAATCGTAAGGCTATAGCCCATCATATATTTGCTTCAGCCAGACCCAGTCACTTCTCTCAAAAGCATTTGTTCGACGTATAGGCAGATGCCGAGGCACGTACAGAGATCGATTTGTGCGTAATAGAATAGATATGCGCACATTGGCTTGCTTGAAAAAAATGAAAAAAAATGGTAAGGCTATAGCCCATCATATTTTTGCGTGAGCCAGGTCCAGTCACTTCTCTCAAAAGCATTCTTTTGACGTATAGGCAGATGCCGAGGCATGTGCAGAGGCCTATTTGTGCGTAATAGAATAGATATGCGCACATTGGCTTGCTTGAAAAAAATTAAAAATGGCAAGGCTATAGCCCATCATATATTTGCTTCAGCCAGACCCAGTCACTTCTCTCAAAAGCATTCGTTCGACGTATAGTCAGATGCCGAGGCACGTGCAGAGCCCGATTTGTGCGTAATGGAACAGATATGCGCACATTGGCTTGCTTGAAAAAAAAAGAAAAAAAATGGTAAGGCTATAGCCCGTCATATATTTGCTTCAGCCAGACCCAGTCGCTTCTTTCAAAAGCATTTGTTCGACGTATAGGCAGAGGCCGAGGCACGTGCAGAGGCCGATTTATGCGTAATGGAACAGATATGCGCACATTGGCTTGCTTGAAATAATTGAAAACATGGTAAGGCTACAGCCCTTCATATTTTTGCTTCAGCCAGGCCCAGTCACTTCTCTCAAAAGCATTCTTTCGACCTATAGGCAGATGCCGAGGCACGCGCAGAGGCAGATTTATGCGTAATGGAACAGATATGGGCACATTGGCTTGCTTGAAAAAAATGGAAAAATGGTAAGGCTATAGCCCATCATATATTTGCTACAGACAGACCCAGTCACTTCTCTCAAAAGCATTCGTTCAACGTATAGACAGATGCCGAGGCACATGCAGAGGCTGACTTGTGCGAAATGGAACAGATATGCGCACATTGGCTTGCTTGAAAAACATGAAGAAATGTTAAGGCAATAGCCCATGATATTTGTTGCTTCAGCCAAGTCCAGTCACTTCTCTTAAAAGCATTTGTTCGACGTATAGGCAGATGCCGAGGCACGTGCAGAGGCCGATTTATGCGTAATGGAACAGATATGCGCACATTGGCTTGCTTGAAATAATTGAAAACATGGTAAGGCTACAGCCCTTCATATTTTTGCTTCAGCCAGGCCCAGTCACTTCTCTCAAAAGCATTCTTTCGACCTATAGGCAGATGCCGAGGCACGCGCAGAGGCAGATTTATGCGTAATGGAACAGATGTGGGCACATTGGCTTGCTTGAAAAAAGGTAAGAAATGGTAAGGCTATAGCCCATCATATTTTTGCTTCAGCCAGGTCCAGTCACTTCTCTCAAAAGCATTCGTTCGACGTATAGACAGATGCCGAAGCACATGCAGAGGCTGACTTGTGCGAAATGGAACAGATATGCGCACATTGGCTTGCTTGAAAAAAATGAAAAAATCGTAAGGATATAGCCCATCATATTTTTGCGTGAGCCAGGTCCAGTCACTTCTCTCAAAAGCATTCTTTCGATGTATAGGCAGATGCCGAGGCATGTGCAGAGGCCTATTTGTGCGTAATAGAATAGATATGCGCACATTGGCTTGCTTGAAAAAAATGAAAAAATGGTAAGGCTATAGCCCATCATATTTTCGCTTCAGCCAGGTCCAGTCATTTCTCTCAAAAGCATTCGTTCGACGTATAGGCAGATGCCGAGGCATGTGCAGAGGCCTATTTGTGCGTAATAGAATAGATATGCGCACATTGGCTTGCTTGAAAAAAATGAAAAAATGGTAAGGCTATAGCCCATCATATATTTGCTACAGACAGACCCAGTCACTTCTCTCAAAAGCATTCGTTCGACGTATAGTCAGATGCCGAGGCACGTGCAGAGTCCGATTTGTGCGTAATGGAACAGATATGCGCACATTGGCTTGCTTGAAAAAAATGAAAAAAATGGTAAGGCTATAGCCCATCATATATTTGCTTCAGCCAGACCCAGTCACTTCTCTCAAAAGCATTTGTTGGACGTATAGGCAGATGCCGAGGCACGTACAGAGATCGATTTGTGCGTAATAGAATAGATATGCGCACATTGGCTTGCTTGAAAAAAAAGAAAAAAAATGGTAAGGCTATAGTCCATCGTATTTTTGCGTGAGCCAGGTCCAGTCAATTCCCTCAAAAGCATTCTTTGGACGTATAGGCAGATGCCGAGGCATGTGCAGAGGCCTATTTGTGCGTAATAGAATAGATATGCGCACATTGGCTTGCTTGAGAAAAATTAAAAATGGCAAGGCTATAGCCCATCATATATTTGCTTCAGCCAGACCCAGTCACTTCTCTCAAAAGCATTCGTTCGACGTATAGTCAGATGCCGAGGCACGTGCAGAGCCCGATTTGTGCGTAATGGAACAGATATGCGCACATTGGCTTGCTTGAAAAAAAAGAAAAAAAAATGGTAAGGCTATAGCCCGTCATATATTTGCTTCAGCCAGACCCAGTCACTTCTTTCAAAAGCATTTGTTCGACGTATAGGCAGAGGCCGAGGCACGTGCAGAGGCCGATTTATGCGTAAGGGAACAGATATGCGCACATTGGCTTGCTTGAAATAATTGAAAACATGGTAAGGCTACAGCCCTTCATATTTTTGCTTCAGCCAGGCCCAGTCACTTCTCTCAAAAGCATTCTTTCGACCTATAGGCAGATGCCGAGGCACGCGCAGAGGCCGATTTATGCGTAATGGAACAGATATGGGCACATTGGCTTGCTTGAAAAAAATGGAAAAATGGTAAGGCTGTAGCCCATTATATTTTTTGCTTCGGCCAAGTCCAGTCACTTCTCTTAAAAGCATTCGTTCGACGTATAGGCAGATGCCGAGGCACGTGCAGAGGCCGATTTGTGCGTAATGGAACAGATATGCGCACATTGGCTTGCTTGAAAAAAATGAAAAAATGGTAAGGCTATAGCCCATCATATTTTTGCTTCAGCCAGGTCCAGTAACTTCTCTCAAAAGCATTCGTTCGACGTATAGACAGATGTCGAGGCACGTGCAGAGGCCTATTTGTGCGTAATAGAATAGATATGCGCACATTGGCTTGCTTGAAAAAAATGAAAAAATGGTAAGGCTATAGCCCATCATATATTTGCTTCAGACAGACCCAGTCACTTCTCTCAAAAGCATTCGTTCGACGTATAGTCAGATGCCGAGGCATGTGCAGAGGCCTATTTGTGCGTAATAGAATAGATATGCGCACATTGGCTTGCTTGAAAAAAATGAAAAAATGGTAAGGCTATAGCCCATCATATTTTTGCGTGAGCCAGGTCCAGTCACTTCTCTCAAAAGCATTCTTTCAACGTATAGGCAGATGCCGAGGCATGTGCAGAGGCCTATTTGTGCGTAATAGAATAGATATGCGCACATTGGCTTGCTTGAAAAAAATGAAAAATGGTAAGGCTATAGCCCATCATATATTTGCTTCAGACAGACCCAGTCACTTCTCTCAAAAGCATTCGTTCGACGTATAGTCAGATGCCGAGGCACGTGCAGAGCCCGATTTGTGCGTAATGGAACAGATATGCGCACATTGGCTTGCTTGAAAAAAATGAAAAAAATGGTTAGGCTATAGCCCATCATATATTTGCTTCAGCCAGACCCAGTCACTTCTCTCAAAAGCATTTGTTCGACGTATAGGCAGATGCCGAGGCACGTACAGAGATCGATTTGTGCGTTATAGAATAGATATGCGCACATTGGCTTGCTTGAAAAAAATGAAAAAAAAAATGGTAAGGCTATATAGCCCATCATATTTTTGCTTCAGCCAGGTCCAGTCACTTCTCTGAAAAGCCTTTGTTCGACGTATAGGCAGATGCCGAGGCACGTGCAGAGATCGATTTGTGCTTAATAGAATAGATATGCGCACATTGGCTTGCTTGAAAAAAATGAAAAAAAATGGTAAGGCGATAGCCCATCATATTTTTGCTTCAGCCAGGTCCAGTCACTTCTCTCAAAAGCCTTTGTTCGACGTATAGGCAGATGCCGAGGCACGTACAGAGATCGATTTGTGCGTAATAGAATAGATATGCGCACATTGGCTTGCTTGAAAAAAATGAAAAAAAAATGGTAAGGCTATATAGCCCATCATATTTTTGCTTCAGCCAGGTCCAGTCACTTCTCTGAAAAGCCTTTGTTCGACGTATAGGCAGATGCCGAGGCACGTGCAGAGATCGATTTGTGCGTAATAGAATAGATATGCGCACATTGGCTTGCTTGAAAAAAATGAAAAAAAAATGGTAAGGCTATAGCCCATCATATTTTTGCTTCAGCCAGGTCCAGTCACTTCTCTCAAAAGCCTTTGTTTGACGTATAGGCAGATGCCGAGGCACGTGCAGAGATCGATTTGTGCGTAATAGAATAGATATGCGCACATTGGCTTGCTTGAAAAAAATGAAAAAAAAAAATGGTAAGGCTATATAGCCCATCATATTTTTGCTTCAGCCAGGTCCAGTCACTTCTCTGAAAAGCCTTTGTTCGACGTATAGGCAGATGCCGAGGCACGTGCAGAGATCGATTTGTGCTTAATAGAATAGATATGCGCACATTGGCTTGCTTGAAAAAAATGAAAAAAAAATGGTAAGGCGATAGCCCATCATATTTTTGCTTCAGCCAGGTCCAGTCACTTCTCTCAAAAGCCTTTGTTTGACGTATAGGCAGATGCCGAGGCACGTGCAGAGATCGATTTGTGCGTAATAGAATAGATATGCGCACATTGGCTTGCTTGAAAAAAATAAAAAAATGGTAAGGCGATAGCCCATCATATTTTTACTTCAGCCAGGTCAAGTCACTTCTCGCAAAAGCATTCTTTCGACCTATAGGCAGATGCCGAGGCACGCGCAGAGGCCCATTTATGCGTAATGGAACAGATATGGGCACATTGGCTTGCTTGAAAAAAATGGAAAAATGGTAAGGCTGTAGCCCATTATATTTTTGCTTCAGCCAGGTCCAGTCACTTCTCTCAAAAGCATTCGTTCCACGTATAATCAGATGCCGAGGCACGTGCAGAGGGCGATTAATGCGTAATGGAACAGATATGCGCACATTCCCTTGCTTGAAAAAAAATGAAAAAATTGGTAAGGCTATAGCCCATGATATTTTTGCTTCAGCCAAGTCCAGTCACTTCTCACAAAAGCATTTGTTCGAATTAATAGCAGATGCCGAGGCACGTGCAGAGGCCGATTTGTGCGTAATTGAATAGATATGCGCACATTGGCTTGCTTGAAAAAATTGAAAAAATGGTAAGGCTATAGCCCATCATATTTTTGCTTCAGCCAGGTCCAGTCACTTCTCTCAAAAGCATTCGTTCCACGTATAATCAGATGCCGAGGCACGTGCAGAGGGCGATTAATGCGTAATGGAACAGATATGCGCACATTCCCTTGCTTGAAAAAAATGAAAAAATTGGTAAGGCTATAGCCCATGATATTTTTGCTTCAGCCAGGTCCAGTCACTTCTCACAAAAGCATTTGTTCGAATTAATAGCAGATGCCGAGGCACGTGCAGAGGCCGATTTGTGCGTAATTGAATAGATATGCGCACATTGGCTTGCTTGAAAAAATTGAAAAAATGGTAAGGCTATAGCCCATGATATTTTTGCATCAGCCAGGTCCAGTCACTTCTCTCAAAAGCATTCGTTCGACGTATAGGCAGATGCCGAGGCACGTGCAGAGGCCGATTTGTGCGTAATAGAATAGATATGCGCACATTGGCTTGCTTGAAAAAATTGAAAAAATGGTAAGGCTATAGCCCATCATATTTTTGCTTCAGCCAGGTCCAGTCACTTCTCTCAAAAGCATTCGTTCGACGTATAGGCAGATGCCGAGGCACGTGCAGAGGCCGATTTGTGCGTAATTGAATAGATATGCGCACATTGGCTTGCTTGAAAAAAATGAAAAAAATGGTAATGCTATAGCCTATCATATTTTTGCTTCAGCCTGGTGCAGTCAATTCTCTCAAAAGCATTTGTTCGACGTATAGGCAGATGTCGAGGAACGTGGAGAGGCCGATTTGTGCGTAATGGAACAGATATGCGCACATTGGCTTGCTTGAAAAAAATGAAAAAAATGGTAAGGCTACAGCCTATCATATTTTTGCTTCAGCCTGGTGCAGTCAATTCTCTCAAAAGCATTTGTTCGACGTATAGGCAGATGTCGAGGAACGTGCAGAGGCTGATTTGTGCGTAATGGAACAGATAAGCGCACCTTGGCTTGCTTGAAAAAATGAAAAAAATGGTAAGGCTATAGCCCATCATAATTTGGCTTCAGCCTGGTGCAGTCACTTCTCTCAAAAGCATTCGTTCGTCGTATAGGCTGATGCCGAGGCACGTGCAGAGGCCGATTTGTGCGTAATAGAAGAGATATGCGCACATTGGCTTGCTTGAAAAAAATGAAAGAAAAATGGTGAGGCTATAGCCCATCATATTTTAGCTTCAGCCTGGTGCAGTCAATTCTCTCAAAAGCATTTGTTCGACGTATAGGCAGATGTCGAGGAACGTGCAGAGGCTGATTTGTGCGTAATGGAACAGATAAGCGCACCTTGGCTTGCTTGAAAAAATGAAAAAAATGGTAAGGCTATAGCCCATCATAATTTGGCTTCAGCCTGGTGCAGTCACTTCTCTCAAAAGCATTCGTTCGTCGTATAGGCTGATGCCGAGGCACGTGCAGAGGCCGATTTGTGCGTAATAGAAGAGATATGCGCACATTGGCTTGCTTGAAAAAATTGAAAAAATGGTAAGGCTATAGCCCATCATATTTTTGCTTCAGCCAGGTCCAGTCACTTCTCTCAAAAGCATTCGTTCGACGTATAGGCAGATGCCGAGGCACGTGCAGAGGCCGATTTGTGCGTAATTGAATAGATATGCGCACATTGGCTTGCTTGAAAAAAATGAAAAAAATGGTAATGCTATAGCCTATCATATTTTTGCTTCAGCCTGGTGCAGTCAATTCTCTCAAAAGCATTTGTTCGACCTATAGGCAGATGTCGAGGAACGTGCAGAGGCCGATTTGTGCGTAATGGAACAGATATGCGCACATTGGCTTGCTTGAAAAAAATGAAAAAAATGGTAAGGCTACAGCCTATCATATTTTTGCTTCAGCCTGGTGCAGTCAATTCTCTCAAAAGCATTTGTTCGACGTATAGGCAGATGTCGAGGAACGTGCAGAGGCTGATTTGTGCGTAATGGAACAGATAAGCGCACCTTGGCTTGCTTGAAAAAATGAAAAAAATGGTAAGGCTATAGCCCATCATAATTTGGCTTCAGCCTGGTGCAGTCACTTCTCTCAAAAGCATTCGTTCGTCGTATAGGCTGATGCCGAGGCACGTGCAGAGGCCGATTTGTGCGTAATAGAAGAGATATGCGCACATTGGCTTGCTTGAAAAAAATGAAAGAAAAATGGTGAGGCTATAGCCCATCATATTTTAGCTTCAGCCTGGTGCAGTCAATTCTCTCAAAAGCATTTGTTCGACGTATAGGCAGATGTCGAGGAACGTGCAGAGGCTGATTTGTGCGTAATGGAACAGATAAGCGCACCTTGGCTTGCTTGAAAAAATGAAAAAAATGGTAAGGCTATAGCCCATCATAATTTGGCTTCAGCCTGGTGCAGTCACTTCTCTCAAAAGCATTCGTTCGTCGTATAGGCTGATGCCGAGGCACGTGCAGAGGCCGATTTGTGCGTAATAGAAGAGATATGCGCACATTGGCTTGCTTGAAAAAAATGAAAAAAAATGGTGAGGCTATAGCCCATCATATTTTAGCTTCAGCCAGGTCCAGTCACATCTCTTGAAAGCATTTGTCCGACGTATAGGCAGATGCCGAAACACGTGCAGAGGCCGATTTGTGCGTAATGGAACAGATGTGCGCACATTGGCTTGCTTGAAAGAAATGAAGAAAATGTAAGGCTGTAGCCCAGCATTTATTTGCTCAGGGAGGACCAATCACTTCTCTCAAAACCACTAGTTCGACACAACGGTGGCGTCCCAAGCATGGTAAATGTAAACTGATAGCGAAGCTTCAATAGAAGCCCAGATGCCAAGAAAATGGGGCACTGTCGCCATCTACGTATCGTGGGAACAACTATCAGCAAGGAAAAAATAAAGAAAAGGAAGAAGTGACGTGCAACCAGAAATGGCGGTGACGTCACGATCTTATGCTGCTTGGCGCGAATGGTAGAATCTTTTCCGTCGGGCATTACTTGCGCTACGACAACAGTGATTTTTCTTTTGAGGCTTAGGCTAGCGTGCGACTCGCCTTAGCTGAAACGCCAGCGATTCCTTTAACGATTACGAATTGATTATCTCTTAATGTGAACGTAGTTGGGCTGTTAATGACGGCGATTGCTCCATTAGCTTCCTCAGGACGGTGAGCGAATAGGATGTAAATAAATGACACTGCCAAAGAGCTCTCGAAATCAACTTCAATTTTATTTGTCTTGAATAATGCAACCAGTGTAACTGACCAAACAAAAGATGTTTCAATGATTAAAACACTATGGCCAGCAGACAGTCGTAATGCATAGCAAGCCATGCGAATCCTTTTCACATTATCACTTGCAATTCCGCGCCACACCATGTATACATATACACGAGTTATCAGACAAGACAACACTGACGCACACTATCATTTATAAAACATCCCACTTACTAGTTTTGCTGCCCGTAGGACACTCAGAGGCTGTGTTATGGAGAGTAAACGAACATAGCTCGACATTTCTTCACGGGGCGTTCCATAGGTATTGTCACGGGGAGACAAGCACGTCGGATCCGTGAACTTGCACGATAACCAAAACCTGCACTCACACCTTTCGCCAATGAATGCAGTGCATTCGGGCTCGCAAAATTTGAACTGAAGCGCACGCCACGCTTTGAAGAAACACGCAACAAAATAATCGTAATAAAAAAAGCTCGGAGAAAACTACCGCGTTCAAGTGAGCAACGACATTACTCGCGACGTAAAAGCTGGCTTGCACAGCCTTGACAAGTCTTGAGCCAGAATCGCTGCTTGGTCGGGATCGCCAAGAAGAAACCAATAAATTGTTCAATAGAAAGAAAAATAAACATTTGTTCTTTTAGGGCAGCCAATATATCTGAAACGGAAAATTTACTCGTATGCCAGTATTCTCATTAAAAATTTTCAAACATTTTCTTTTTCGCACAGGTTTTCTAGTTTCATTGTTTGTCCCCCTCTCACCTAGTCGGACTTTAATCGTGCACCACGAACTGATATCTCTGGCCATCGGTTTTGACAAGCTTTTTGTCACAATCTTCGCGACTTATTTAGATGGACCATGGCCCAAGTACGTGCAAACGCCTATTTATTCAGTAATTAAACAGATATGCGCTGACTGGCTTGCGCGAAGAAAAACAACGAAGATAAGGTAATGCTATAGTCCATTATAATTATAATGCCCGGGAGGACGTTTCTAGTCTGTACTAGAAGAAGAATAAACTTGAACTTGAACTTGTCCAAGCGAGGTCCAATCAGCTCTCAAAAGCGCTTGTTCGACGTAAGGGCATGTGCCCATGTACGTGCAGACGGCTATTTGTTCGGTAAATAAACAGATATGCGCAAATTGGCTTGCGCGAAAAAAGATAAGATTATAGAAGGTTATAATTTTTCTCCATCGTGGTCCAATCACTTCTATCAAAAGCATTGGTTCAACATATAAGAAACATAGATCGCTGCCCAGGCATGTGCTGACGACGATTTGCGCTGTCAATAATCAGCTATCCGCAGATTGGCTTGCACGAAAAAAAAGGGAAAGCAAGGTTATACAAGATTATAATTTTGCTCCACTGAGGTCCAATCGCTTCTATCCAAAGCATGTGTTCGATATATCTGAAATATAGGTTGCTTCCCAGGTACGTGCTGACGTCGATTTCGTGGCAAATAATCAGATATGGGCAAATTGGCATGCCCCACTCCCTACATAAAAAGAGATAAAACAAGTAAGGCTATAGTTCATTTTAATTTTCCTCCAGGTATATGCTGGAGATACGCACTGACGTCGATTTGCGCGATAGTTAAACAGGTATGCGCAGATTGGCTTGCCCGAAATAAAGTGAAACAAGGTAACGTTAAAGAACATTAGAATTTTGCTCCATCGAGGTCCTATCACTTCTATGAAAACGATTGGTTCGACATATTTGTCGTTGCCAAGGTATGTGCTAACGTCGATTTGCGGGGTAATTATACAGATATGCGCAAATTGGCTTGCTCAAAAGAAAAAGAAAATGAGGTATGGCAACAGACCACCATCATTTTACTCCAGATGCGTGCTAGAGGTACGTGGTGACGTGGTTTTGCGCGGTAATTAAAGAGTTTTGCGCTGTTTGGCTTGCTCGAAAAGAAAGAAAATACGTAACACAATTTGAGCAGCTGACTTTATGATTTGAAAAGTTATGACGCATATCTAAACGTTATGATTTCAAGTTAGATGAGTTTGTCTGGCTCGTTGTTGAAATGGGGCATCTTATTCTTGGGCGTAACAAGGCCTGGAGGCGTCTGTAAATAAATAAATAAATAAGTAAGTAAATAAATAAATAAATAAATAAATAAATAAATAAATTAATAGCGTTCTTTTCTAATCTAAAACAAGCTTTGCCTTTGTAGCCCGCGTAGATATCAAATTGTATAACCATATTGCGGAAAATTATTAAAATTTACGCAGATTCAACGCACATGTTTGAACATGCGCAGCGTATCTCTAGTTAAGCGGTTATTTAAAGCGTGTGCAACTGATGGCGATGCGTGCAATTCATTCAACATAAATCATTGTTCACGTTCAAGAGCCGTAATCTACATTGACTTTAAGAGCATTTCTTCCGAGTTCATTGGTGAACGACTGACTCAATGCAAAGGGATGGGAGGCATATCAAAGAGGAGAACTCATGGGGACGGATAGCTGTTATCCTTTCTTTAAGCAAAAATAATGATACAAATGTTGAATTGGATCGCGAGTTGCTTGAAAGTGGTGCTCTTGGCGAGAATTCCGGCATCCTGGATTTCGAATACGTATCTTCTAAGCAAGATCAGTCCTTAAACCCGTACATTAAAAATCGCCACAGTCGTTGGCGATGACACGGCAACATCGCGACGTTTCCTACGTAGCGGACTCACGACCGAATCCATGTTGGCGACGAAACTTCTTTTCTGTTGGCTCTCTTAAGTCTTGATAACAAGATTGCGGCAAATGTGAGCATGATATCTGTAACAGATGCCACAAAATTGCCAATGTAGTAACTTTGTGAGGTAGCAGCGTAACACTTACGTGAATCTGTGAAACATCTGTAAATATTAATCCAAGCCTCCTTTAAGGCACGGTAACAAGGAATAATACGTTCACCAGATTGAGATAAGCGTGCTTTTACAATAACGAAAATAACAGCGGTAAAACAACAGACAAATAACTTTAGCCGCTCCGGAGTTCCCGCACAGGCCCGCATTGACGCCATGGATTTCTACCATATCTATTCATTGGTGAAGAAGTACTACATTGCATTCTATAGGAATGAAAGATGTCAACATGGGACGGTTCCGGAGTCGTTCTTTCGACGAAACGAACCAAAGTACAACGAAATACTTTGCTATGCATGACGTCATACAGCACGTGTACCTCTTTTGAGGCATTGTCGCTTAATTCAAGAAAAGGGTGTTTGACCCTCGCATTTCTCACGTAATATTCGAACATTACCAGCCAGATGTATAACAATGCAGTTTTGAAGGGATGTATTACGAGGCAAAGCTTCTTCAGTGTAGACTTTTAAACAGTGTCGCAGGAGTTTTTGAGTTAGTTGGTCAGACGGGCTGTTAGAATGATCGAGTAGTCGTGTTGATGTGTCTTCTTGGTGTTCGTTTTTTCGAGCCATAATTCTTCTAGCAGCCTTCGTCGCGGCCATTTAAATAATAATAATAATAATAATAATAATAATAATAATAATAATAATAATAATAATAATAATAATAATAATAATAATAATAATAATAATAATAATAATAATAATAATAATAATAATAATAATATAATAATAATGTTTATTGCCACACAATATACAAAACAACACAAGCAGGCCGGTCTAAGCCTTAGTTGGCTTGTAGGACCGTGCCAATGAATATGATAGACAAGGCAAAAGATGTACAAAAATTGATGAGAGATGAATAAAAGAAAAAAACAAAAAAATTAAAGGCAAAAAAAATTAAAAAAGAACAAGATAACATTTGTTTATCTACATATACCAAAAATTGAAGCGGTAAATATTGCGATGCAAAAAAAAAAAACAAAAGCAACGTACAAGAGGGTACTTTTACTCTAGATGTTTTAAGATGTGTTTGAGCGTTCTTCTTGATGTCGCGTTAAATATCTCTTCTGGTAGTTTGTTAAATATGTCAGGCACATAAGCACAGCGTCTGGCCGCGCCATACCTTAAGGCTGAACGTGGAACAACATAACGGACGTGTTTTCTTAGCTCCCTTGCGGCGGCACGTTTTTGTTTGAAATCGGAATTCCAGAAATGTTTAACGACAACTGTTTCTATAAGTAATAAATGGAAGTTTGGTAGTCCAAGTTCACGGAAGATGTTTGCAGATGTTACTATTGGGGAATTGTACGCAACGTTTTTAAGAATGTTTTTTAGAATCTGGTCAACCCTACATCTCCAACGATCCGAGCAAAAGCCAAAGACTGTAATGCCATACCTTAACACACTGTAACCTAGTGCCTGTGCTATAATCTTTTTTACAGACAAGGGTGCAATACTTTTGATATTAAATAACAGCCAGGCTACTGACCTCAGTTTGGAACAAATAAGTGATAAGTGATGTTGCCACGATAAATTACTATCGAAATAGATTCCGAGATATTTCACACAATCCACGTATGGAATAGGGGCGCATTTACAATGAACACAGTCTGACTGATGCAAGTAGAGAGGCAAGTTAATAACCGTAGTCTTAAGTGGGGAGCGAAAACAAACAAGTTTTGTTTTTTGGGAATTTACAACAATTCCATTATTAGAGAACCAAAGTATTGCCTTGTGCACGTCATTTTGCAACATTTCAGTGGATGTTTTATAAGAAAGGTGTTTCGCTAATAATACAGTGTCGTCAGCATACTGGAATACTGAACATTTCGAAATTGCCAAAGGGAAGTCGTTAACAAAGATATTAAACAACAATGGCGTCAAAATGGACCCCTGAGGAACTCCAGCTTTTACCGACAGCTTAGAACTAAATATGCCCTTATCATCGGTAGAGACCACCTGAAATCTGTTGCTCAAATAATTTTCGAGAACTTTGTAAAAAGGCCCACGAAATCCCCAAAAATGCAGTTTACTTAACAAGATTTGATGATTCAGGGTGTCAAACGCTTTCGCTACATCTAAAAATAGCGCACATGTGAAAAGATTCTGATCAAATGCCGAAAACAGTTCATCTGAAAATTCCTCAAGCAGTGCCACAGTACCACGCCCTAAAACAAAGCCAAACTGTCGATTGGTCAGGATAAAAAATTTGTTAGGAAAAGAAGACATAGTGTGGAAAAGAAATTTTTCTAAGACCTGAGCAATAATCGGCAATATTGAAATTGGCCGATAGTTTTCAATACTATCTTTCTTCCCTGACTTGTGTAGTGGTACAATAACTGCAGTTTTTAAGCATTCTGGAATTTCGTCGCCGTCCAAAAAACCATTCAGTATATGAAGGATAATATCTGACAGCGCATTGAAATTCCTCCTGATGGTGTGTAAAGAAATTCCATCATATCCAGTGGGCTTGTTAGGACGGAAACTGAAAATAATTGCCTCCAGATCACCCTTCAAAATTTTCGGAAGAAAAGCCGACGCAGATACGGAATGCCCTAACGGTGAAGCGCTTGTATATGGAGAGAGGGCCCTTTGGGACGCTTTAACAAAGTGCCTGTTCAAAGCATCAGCCACTTCTGTGGGAGGTCGTTGAAAAACACCGAAAATAGAACGGCTATTGGAACTCACTCCTCTGAGATGATTTACCAAAGACCAAGTTTTGCTTACATTATTTGAAGATTGTTGGAATTTATAAAAAAAGTAACGGCGTTTGGCGCCACGCAGAAGAGCAACAACTCTATTTCTTGCCGACTTGTATTCTAATCGCAGTCTTTGGTTTCTGGGATTTCTTTTGCAGCGTTTCCACAAGTTGTCTCGATACGAAATGGAAGCAAGAATTTCCGTGTTCATCCAGCAGTGACCCTTCCTTATCGGCTTAGCTATCAGCCGTGTGCAACGCAATTCAAAATTTTTCATTTGCATGCAGAACCTTTCATACACTTTGGCCGACGAATCTTCTTTGGCTAAGGATGACCAGTCAAACGAAACGATAAGGTTATCAAGCTTGGATTGATTAACAGTAGGGACAAGGCATTTACGCTGCCCAGATCCAGTTTCCACCGATAACGTTCTAGACGCGTCTGGTGGAACTAGACGACATGCTACGAAATAGTGGTCCGCCATGCGTTGTAGAATAGTACATGACCTAAATGAACAGCAGGGAGCTCTGACCGCTATGTGATCTAAACAAGATTGCACTAGGCTATTATTAACTAATTCCGCTCTAGTAGGAGCTGCAATTGTACATTCCAGACCATAAGCGGACAACGTAGATAAATAATCACAAACAGTCACTTTTTCAGGGCATAAAATATTGATATTCAAGTCTCCGATCAAGCAAAATTGGTCCACTGAGCTCCACTGCCGCAGAGCTTCTTCAAGCTTAACAAGAAAACGGGACAGGCTGCATGAGGGTGGTCGATATATCGATAATATATGGAGAGAAAATGACCTTTTACAAACTTTGACCATCATAGATTCGGCATGTACAAAAGATGCATCAATAGAAGAAACTTCACAGTTGTCGTTTACATAGAGAGCAATGCCCCCGCCACGACGCCCGCTTCGTGTAACAAAATGTGCGGAAAAGCCCTGTAAGGTAAACGTATCAAGACAAGCCTGGGAAACATTGATGTCTGTAATCACAAATGCGTCTACAAAGTTAGCTGCCGATTCAGCCTGAAATTTAAATTCGTCCCAGTATTTACGAAGACTTCGAATATTAACGCTCATAATGGTAAAATCTTCATCAGAGCTGCACAGAAATTCTGTTTTAAATGAACTGAAGTCTGGTAGTTCAGTAAAAGAAAAAGGCATGTTGGCTAAGCAATGTTTTCCAGGTCTGCTTGTTTACCAATTCGAACAAGAGACGCTGTTTCATTCTTTTTCACGAAGATCTTGCCTCCTTTCGTCCAACAAAACTGATAACCCTCCTCTTTTGCCTTCGTTCTCGCTTTCCAGAAGAGATCACGGTTAACTTTGGTCAAGTTATCATTGAAGTAGATCTTTGGAAAAGATGCACTTTCACGTAGTTTCTTCAGCTTTCCCCGCGCCTCAAGCCACTTTTCCTTCCAAATTACAGATTTAAAGCGCACCAAGACCACAGGTGTACCACTGATTTTGACTTTTAAGCGGTGTACGGCTGCAATATCGTCAGATGAAAACCCCGAGAGGTCCAGATTTTCTGCCATTTGCGTGATGGTTTGTGTTAGGCTTTCATTACTTTTCACTGGCAAACCATGGATCTCAAGATTCTTTAGTCTGCTGTACTGCTCACTTTCATTTTGCTTTTCTTCTAGCTTTTGTATTACTGCTGCCTGAGTTATCACCGTTGTTTTCAGAGCTTCAAGTTTAGCGCAATCAGACATTTGACGTTCCTGAATGTCCTTTTGTTGTTTCCAAACAGAATCATACTTCTCAGAAAAAAACGACACCGATCCTACGAGTTCCTTACCTGTTTTCGATACAGCCGTGAATAATAATAATAATAATAATAATAATAATAATAATAATAATAATAATAATAATAATAATAATAATAATAATAATAATAATAATAATCCAATTCTATGTCCACTGCAGGAAGAGGGCCCCATCTATAGGTCTCAGATTACCAGCGTCTTGGGCAAGCTCTTAACCTCTTATGCCACACATTTCTTAACTTCGTCACGCCACATAGTTCCCGGCTACCCTGAACTGCGACTCGCTTCACTTGTCACCCATGCTAAAACACTTATAGAGCGCTGGTTACCTGCCTTGCGCTTTACACAGGTTGCCCAATTCCACTTCTTGCTCATAGTATCAACTTCAATATCGGCTACTGCCGTTTGTTCTGCAACCGACACCACAGTTCTCCTGTATTTCTACCCTTCAAATTTTCTGCGTTCACTGAAATGTTGGCTCGTAGCGATGTAAGCTTCGTTTCGTGTTCAGACAAGCTACTTATAGCACATAAGAATGCTTCGACTTTAAAAGAAAATACAGCAGCCTTCAGCGATTGCTTCATCTCTGAATACATTTACTGTGATCGTCGCATTTTCTCAGAGTCGGGACCATCAGGTTGTTTTCAGTTTTCTTCTTTTTCGTCAAATAATTGCACTGGCCCACTGCCGGGCAATGGACAAGAATCCAGTGGTTACGGGGTCGTGGATCGAAAGAGGTGCGGGCGCAAAAACAGTGCATTAAAGTAAAAATTTGAAGAAGAATGAACCGAAATATTTCAAGTACAAACAAACTTGCACGAAAACCGACAGAGAGCCCGCCACAAAGTCTACGTGCTCGCGCCCGTAAGTTCCCGGCTCCGCGCCGACAGGCCACAAGTTAGCCGCGGTGGCCGAGCGACACCGTTACCGCAGCGCGGCCAGCATTGCGTCGCACGCCCCGTTCCTCCGCTGTCCGCTGACAGGGGAAGCGAGCAAAGGGGGGCGTTCGCCGAGCCGAGCCCGTGTTTGCCGCAAGCAAACAAGCGGCTCCTCCGGGCCAGGTTTCGCCCAGAGCCGCCGGGCACGACCTGCGCCGGCGTCGCGTCAGTCGTCGCCGTCGTCGGCTGCGTGAAGCTGTCAGCAGCTGTCACGCGAGGTGCGAACCCTAGGACGAGAGAGAGAGAGCGTGTCACCGCTAGAGACGCGGCTGCTACCCGCGCGCAATTTCGAGGCAGCGACGCGTTGAACGTGCGGCGCGGACAGCGTAATGCGCGGACACCGTACAGCTGCACGCATGAGCGTGTGTGCGTGTGTGTGTGTGTGTGTGCGTGTGTGTACGTGTGTGTGTGTGTTTGCGCATGGGCTCGTGTACGTGTGTTCGTGTTAATGTGTGTGATTGTGAGCAAGCGTGTGCGTGCGGGAGGGGGGGGGGGGGTAGGTGCGTGTGTGCGTGCGTTTGAAAAATGGCAGATGGATTTAGCGCAGCTAGATCTGCAGGCAATGGTGCCGCCATTACAGTGCAGGTGAACAAAAAAATAATCAAATGGAAGCGGTTTAAGATACCCTAAAACCAAAATGAATGCCATGCAGAATGACTTTGCCAAGTGTGAATTAAGAAAAAGGCCTACATGTAGCTCTTCAGAAACTTTAAGAGAGAAAGAGAGACAAGAAAAGAAACTAGTAAGCAAACCACGAGAAGTAAAAGGGCAATGCGCAACTTTTATCAAAATTGCTAAACTACACGACGTCTTTGGATGATCCAATACATCTCATTTTGACGAAGTTCTTAGGCACAAAGCAATAAATCCAGCAAAAGTAATGGTGAGCATGTCTGTGTATAAACTACAACAAATCAGCATGGTTCATTAATTCAGCAGCTTTCCACTCGCCAGGACGCCACACGTACCATTGCAGCTGTTTCTATAAATGCTGTCTTTGACAGCTTGTGATCATTTCGTGCACTCTCACGGTTTCCGTAGAGAAGTTCTTTTCTTTACGTGACGGGGTCCGCCAGTTAGAACACACATGAAGTCCTCCTCTATAGAATGCAACAGCAGCTGCTAGGACAGTTCGCCAATTGCCTTTTATGGAGTTGCTGATTAGATCGAGGTGGAAATTCAAACTATATTGCTCTAGAAGTGTGAGCCGTTGGGCTAGTTGGTGTGACATTTGAAGCTATAGAAGAGCGCTGAGCACCTTTCCTGTCCGCATGCCTCTGTTTTTTCCGTCTTATTTCAGCGCTCTTCTAAAGGGCTAGCAGCACCGAATATTACTGAGTGGCCTTCCTCGCGAGTACTGACAGAAATTTCAGCGCTGCCTATAAGCGTACGGGCGTATGATTTGGGAATTGCATAGACCTTAACGTAGCTCTCTTACGTAAACGGGTGATAGTTCAAAATTACGAAAGTCTGGAAGCAATGACAAAATAGCTTATTTTGATGCTAAAGTTGGTGTCTGGAAACACCGGAGCTGGCGTCACCAACACTATCGTGAGACCGCGACAATGAGCAAAATTCACCTACGTTGCGTAGAAACAAGGTTACTTACGTTGATCCGGCTGAGAAAAAATCCGGCAGAGTCCATCTCACGATGAATATCAACGTTAATGCAATTAGCGCTGTAGAAATTTAGCGACACGTCGGATTTCCACCGCGAGAAGGTGGTGGCAATTCATGCGCCACCTAGGGGCATTGCCGAGAAGTCCGCGCGTGCCCTCCGAGACGAGAAGCGTGGCGCGCCAGTGCGTGTGAACGCTTACAATTCTTCCCTTTATAGCCGCACAGTCAGGGTACAAACTCAATGACGTTGGTAGTGAGAGGCTAATTGAAGAGCGGCACGTATCCGGTGGATTCATACAGGGACGTGAACTTCTCTCCAAAACGTGGCGACCATGAAGTGTTTTTCTGCTCGGCAATCACTTCCAGTGCATGCAGCACAAAGAAAAATCTCAGTGCGCTTCTACTCTGAGCAGAAGGATGACCAGCGAAGCAATGTATGTGGGCCCCTTAATGGCGAACTGCGCCTCCGCCGCGGGTCAGCCCGGCCTTGCACTATCTTCGGGATCGGCCCACGTATGGGGGGTGCTTAATGCCTACTTCACCTCCGCCGCGGGTTGACCCAGCATTGCACTATCTTCGAGATCAGCCCATGTATGGGGAGCTTCTTGCTTATCACGCCAACGACACGAAAATTTCCTCGGACGGTACAGGTATACAGCTTCGCTGCGAAGACGCGGCCTTTGAGAACTGTTTCGGATACTGAGAGGTAACCGTCCCTGGCACGTGGATTCTTACACTGCCAATCGTAGGAACAGAGTGAGCACGTGTACGACGAGGTCATGGCGCGTCCGCCTCCTGAATACCGAAACTGAAGCCCTATAGCGTAAAACTATCCCAATGTGTTTTTATTACGATCTCCTGACGTCACATTTACGTAACCGCCAACGCAAGCATCGGGTGGTGACCCGCAGCGTTGCCTGAACAGCCAAATCAAACGCTCTCCTCGTTTATAGGAGGTCACTCTTGTTTGCTTTCAAAACGAATAACATTGCCTACACTGAGTGGTTTTTTTTATCTAATTGGCTGACAAAATGCGAGCAGCACGTTCAAGTGGAGGCGGATTCGATGGGGCCGAGCCAGCGCAGTGAAAATAGATAACTGGATGAAGAGGGAGGTGTCGGCGTCTGCGATTGGCCCGCTTTCCTTTACTTAGCTTGCGGTGGCTTGCCGGTCTGCTCTGATGCTGCTAGGACGACACTCTACCTTTCTCCCTCCTACCCTCTCTCCTTTACTTCCATCTCCCCCACCCTGTTGGCGCGGAGCCGCGCTCTCGCATGGGTTGCAGAAGATAGTGCTAGCCTTTCCTCCTTTCCCACAAGAACCACTTCTCTCTAAAATCGCGGCGGCGTGCAACGGACAGATAAGAATGCCTCTAAAACAGATCCTCACCAAAGAAGACTTGGCAGAGCGATGTCGTATACGTGCTGAAAGGGCTCGATAACGTTATAAGGCCACGCAAAATGTTTTATTATACGCACATGCGAGTAGCCCGTGCCTGAGTGATCGGAGGGCAGTCTTCTTCTATTCCTTTCGAAACGGGGCATTCGCCGGCTATTCCGAAAAAAACAACCTTTTGTTCGGCATATTGTTTAACGCGTACATGTCACTCTCAAGCAGTGAGTTTTCGCGGTTTTGTGGCGTCGAGTGACAGACAGGTGAAGTGGATGCAGCCTCAGACATTTTGACCAATAGCAGAGGGTTAATGATGAAAAGGCGTCAAATCAGAACTAATAATTTTTCTTTTGTTTGGTCAAATCATGCATAATCAGTGTGTACATGTCATGTCAGATTGGGAGCTATCGCGGTTTTCGTGACGTCACATGGCCTACAGGCGAAGTCGGGGTGGTCGAAAAAAGTTTTTGACCAATCGCGGATGGCTGATTGCAGAAATGGAATAGGAAAGTTTAGAATAGCTTTACGTTATATCGCCCCTGGTTTGAAAAAGAAAACTTAGGTAAATAATTAAGGCACCCTTATGCTGCTCAGTAACATTGTTTTTTAGTATTTAGGAGGCTTGGACTCATTCAAAGCAAAATTAAACTGAAAATGTCATCTCCACGCTGCTTCAAGTGCGTTGATATGGCTAGAACATGTTGATTCCACGAGAGTCCATTGGTTGGTTTTTGTTATTTCGCGGGGTAGAGATTCCTGTTCGCAGTGCTCAGACTAATTGTGTCATTTTCTTTCGTATTTTCTCCGTAGGGCACGCGGAATGTATCAGTAACGAGCATAATCCATAATCTAGAGTACCGCATTTCAAGCTTACCACTGGACGATACCACCAGTTTACCAAGAAAATGTGATAGCACAAGACAGCATGGTACGCTACTTTCAAAAAGTTTAGCACGAAAAACAGAACCTCATGCGATGTTCTTTTTCTTTTTGATGTGAACGCATCAAATGGTCTATTGAGCCAAAAGGCCGGCGTCTGTCGTTTGGGGGAAGCCCCCGAAAACGCCACCTAAAGTCTCTTTGGCCGCGACGCCACGTCATGAACGCGCGTCGACAGAGCAGAGTGGGAGAAAGGGAAGGCCCGTTGCAGCAATAGCGCGCCAGGTGTTGCGTGAGGGAAGAGAGCACCACCGTGACGTCACGTCACCCTCACTCTCGCTCTCGGAAGGCTGTGTTACCCGCGCGCTCCTTGTACGCCCAAGCTCTCGCCTACGTTCTAACTGCGCTTCGTCAAGGCCAAATCAAGACGTGCCAAGTCAAAGCAGGCCCGTGCACTCTACTTTATGACGTCATGATACAAGGAACAAAATTTTCGTTGCCAAGCCCGACGTGAGTAAAGCGGTGACGTCAAAATCACCACGGCTTACTCGGGAGCGTCCTCATTAGATTCAATGGCAATCGGTTGAGGTAGCATGACGTCACGGATCGAAGCGAATCGGCCTTGTGCTAACTAGGAAGCGTTGGCCAAGCATCTCAAGACGCTCGTTTGCTGGTGAGGAGCTCGCAACTCGAAAGACCGCTCAACGGCGTTCATTTAGGCATTAGGGCTTTCGCATTCACAACTCATAAGAAGTGCTTACGTGTCCTCGGATTTTTATTTTAGTCAGAACGCGGGAAAAATTCACAACAGATAGCATAATTTAGTGCCTCAGTATATCACACGAAGATGTACACGTTGATTTTATAATAGGTATTTCTAAATACTAACCTATTTAGTAAAATTAACGCTTCCGTTCTCCCGCCTGGGCACAGGTTGCAATGCTGTGTGGAAGTCGGTGATTTCGCAAGCCATGTTCATTTGCAGCGAATTTCGAAACTTGCATCAATTTTCAAATAAGCACAGCCCAATGCACTGTTGTTCCACTTATTTTCTTAAGAAAGCGCATTTTTAAGCAGTACAGTAAGAACTTTTCTGAAACACAGGGGCATTACGTAGTTCATCAAAATGCGACCGCGTTTAGATGGAGGCGAAATGCTAAACGCGTGGGCTATGGGTCGCCAACAAGCCACAAAAAAAAAGATGACAAAAAACGTGTTTTGCTTTATTTGTTACACCGCAAATCTTTGTTACATTTCTATCGAACTCGGTGGTTAATCTTATACTTGGGGCGATCACTTACAATATGTCTTCTTTCAATCCTTAGGGACCACAAGCTTTGAGTCGAGATAATACCTTGTCGAAGATTGTCTTTATATTAGAGGAGGGTCGAAGAACGCGCTCCCAGTTTATGGCCGCGTCATCCACAAGAACGAAGGACAGGAATGTACAAAAAACAAAAACAAATTATAGAATAAGGCCCATTTCCAGCTCCTGTTATCCGAAACATCTTAGTCTGCTTTCGACAGCAATACAGAAGCACTCGTTGCCACGTCGCCGCACCTATAATCTCCTGTAAGTGCACTGGCCACGCCACTGTCGCGTCGCGCTTATCTATATTTCGAGCCACGAACGCTTCTCCCGATCGCAGAACGGCCAGAGACCACGCGCCACTTAAGTGGTTCGCGTCACCACTGCGAAAAGTGTGGGAGGAGGCACCGGCGACATGTTTGAAAGCTGCCGCTGACAGGGTTCCCGGAGTGTGGATTATTTCGCGATCTCGCACATTAGGCTTAGCTGCGGACCTGCGCAGCACGGGCATCTGGCACGCCACTTGTCGGGCTTCCTAAAGCCAAGCGAGGGCGTCTTAACTAAAAGCCACCGTCGACGGCACACGAGGCTTCCGATAGAGAAATTAGAACTCGAAGGTTTGTTCAGCCCTGTGAGCCAGGCGATCTTGGGGTGTCCGAGTTATTGCGGGACCGGGTCTAGCTGTGACTCTGAAATCGCGTTTTACTGGCAGTACTGTCACAGGCTCATCGAAATGTATTGAAGGAGTCTATGTTAGGCTATACATATACCACATGATGTTGTTCCACCGTGTATGCCGATCTACCGCACCCTTCTCCTAACTCTCGTCTCTGCGTTTAGGCAAAGAAAAGCAGTCTTTAGGACAAGAATCATGAAGAGGCGATTGCATCATCCTGGATATGTTTGCACGGAGTTGTATTCAAACATCACAAACGGGGGTTTTCAAGCCGGTGACGAATGAGTCGGTCATAAGAGCCGTCTTGAAAAGACATCACTTTTCTCAGGTGTGTTCGGGCCCTAAGGATGGTGCAATATCGGGGGGGGGGGGGGTGGAGGGGGGGGTGCACGATGAGCCCTTAGCCGACTATTTATTTCGGCTGCTGATGAAGAGCTGACTGACTGGTCTGGGGCAGCAGTCAGAGGGAGATCGATGCCCCAATCTGCAATAAGCCTGCTAACTCGTACTGATACCCTTATTTTTTTATTCAATCCTTCAGCCTGCAAAGGCGAGCATAGTATCAACTGAAGCACTGGCAGATATATACTCCGCACAGTCTGACGGAAATATCTTGTCACATATTAGTGACGGTGAAGAACACAGTAGCGAAAACTGCACTTCACGAAACTAACTCTTTATTGGGCCAACATAGACCTACAAAAACAACGAGAAGAAAGGGTGTTAACCAAGGGGCCCGATTTTTATTAGTCATGTCATTAGTCATTAGTCAACCCCCTTTCTCCTCGTTCATTAAATAACGAGGGTCTCGAATGCGGCAACATTGATGCCTTCAGGTAGCATATGTGGGTTTATTGACCAGTTGCCTTCACCCTAAAAGATCACGTTCTCGTGACGCCTGCGGCAAAAAAGACGTTCCACGTCCGCCGCCAAGGTCTGTGAGTGGTGGCGCTGGCTAACACTCCCAGGGTTCTACTAGGACACATAAATACCCAAGAAAGTGGATGGGTCCTATTCTCTCGAGTGATGGCGCCCATGCGCCTTGTTCAAACAAGCAAATATCACACGCGTGTAGCAATACCTTGTGGCCCAAGTACCTGTTTACTCGGCAAGACAGCTGCCAGCAGCAAGTTGTCTATTCGGCCGCATATCCATTTGCACAAATCTAGCTACAGTAGTCACACTTTGCAAGGCAGCAGCGGCCAACACCCGCAAAGCTTATAGGAAGGATAAAGAAAGTTTGGCTTTAAAATAATCGTAATCGTAACAGGAGTCTTGGTCGTGACGTATTGTCTCTAGTTCGGAGTGCGTATAGATTTTAGTGCTTTAATTCCTCCACGGTTGTGTTCACGTCACCTTGAATGCAGAGAATACAGACGTGCAGACACATGTCCCATTTCTGCACCCATGCTTTCGCAGATTCCACCTAACTATAGAATGATTGCCATTTAACCCCGAAGAGGGCCGCCGATTCATTATGCATACACGTGGGGCGTGAGCCCTTACCGACAAAGACGGATGTGGAAACAATGAGTCGAATTTTGCTTCTTAATTTTGCTTTCTAAAAAGGTTGCATGCTGTATGGACGTATCAAACGCTTGAAGCCACGCTGGGAGACACGAACATGTCCTGCATGTATAGAGATGCAAAAAGTTGTTCCGCTACTTTCTTAGGGCCTTCTCAGGTAAAGACTGAAAAAGACGAGATCACACGCCATACTGATGACCGTGAAAATAACTAAGCTCCTTGACTTTCCGATTCCAAGCAGCTAAAAGAAACGGTAAGCATAGCTTTTTCCCACACGAGTCATATTAGTCAACTTTTAAGCTCTACATTTGACAATTATTAATCCATGATGAACGAAGGTTGCGGTGGTCAAGAATGAGACATTCATGCACCAGACAAGAACGGCTAAGATTTAAGCCTGATTTCTTATGCGGTATTGCTTCAGGCTTCCTTATTGTATTTTAGCTGCGACTTAATAAAATTACGAAAAGGAAATCATTACAAACTGATTACATAGCTCAATAAAATGATCTCAGTAACATTTATACTCGAGCTAAAGAGGTTGGCTAAAGAAACTCTCGTTTTAATTAATACAGTACATCCCGCATTTTATTTCTCCAGTGTTCGCGTGTTTGAAACTAATTATCCTGCCTTTTGGGAATGCACCACAGAAACTTGCTAAAGCCCGTCTCCGGTGCCGTTTTCGAAGACCTGATTGTGCCACTGACCAGGGCAGGAGGGAATGCTTGGTCCACAGACAGGATTCAGTGCGACGGGCACCTCGAAAGCAGGCGAATGAGGCGAGCATTGACGCATATTCGCAGCATTCTGAAGCAAGTGAAATATACAAAATATTGTCACTGCAAATGCTTTTACGGGAGTCTTACCTTAGATATCATTGACCTTGTATGTTAGGGAATGCTCTAGAAATGGGGTGTAAAAGCGAGGCGAGCATGGGCTATGGCTATCGACAATGATATCACTAGTTTGAACACGAACAAAGTAGCACAACTTCTGTCCTTGTGTATTTCGCGCGAGTCCTTGGAGCTGGGCAATTTGTACCTCCGCAGTTTCGGTATTTTAGAGCGCAGCTCTTTGGCGTCCGTTCCTGGGTTTCGCGTCGTCGTCGGCGTTGTCGTCGGCCTCGTAACCAGCTCCGCCCCCCTTTCATCCCCCCAGCGCTAGCAGCGACCGACTGATACCACTGGATGCCGCTGACGCCGCTAGAGAGTCAAGATAACGTGACTGCATAGAACACCGTCGCCGCCATGCAGAAAGAGGAGGAAAGGGTCCCCCCCCCCCCTGTTCTTGTGTGGCGGATATGGTGCTCTTCAGTTGCCGACGCGCCGGTTATTTCACGTAGGCCCCGGCACGTCGACGAATACGTGACCACCTTCCCACGGCTAGACCTGGTTCTTAGCGCTGCGGAAGCGAGGGTATCATATTGTTTGTGTCGGCATCGGCGGCGTTGTCCCTGAAACCAACTCCGCAGCTGGGGTTGACTCACTAGAGACGTTTAGCTTGTACGCTAATCCGGTAAACGGGAGCGGGTTGGGCGGGTTACCGGATGGTCGGGGCGTAAACGTGAGCGGTGAAGCCGCCTGGTGTTGTAGAGCTCAACCAGACAAACGCATAGCTAAAACTGCAGTAACTCACCATATCCTGCTTCGCCACTCGTGCAAATTTTTGGCAGCGGCGTAATTGTGAACACGATTACGCCACTGTCGAATATTTACCCCAGCAGCTAAGCAGAATACAGTAATTAGCTCTGTGGTTGTGTAGTTGAGCTTTGCGCCACCAGCTGGCGCCACCGATCGGGCCGCTCACCTTTACGCCCCCGCTAAACCGGAAAACCGCCCGTGCTTTCCCGGATACCGGACGCGCTAAACGTCCCTACTATCGGCGTCAGCGGCATCAGTCAGTCGCTGCTATCTCTTCCCTCCTCCCTTTATCGTGTTGTCCGCTTGCTGCGCGCCCTTCTGCCCCCATCGTTTGCCGCTGGGTGTACACGCCGCCCCCCTCCCCCCTCTTCCTGCGAGTCTCCGGTTGTCAAAGCGCCGGCTCGAACTTAATTCCTTTCTTCGCTCCTCCTCCAATGCAACCCCTGTGCGGTGGCAATCAGAGAGCCAGATCGGTGGCGGCGGATCTGTATATGTGCACCACCCGAGCCGAAATTGCCGCTGCCGTTCGCCCTGTGCGGTGGCAATCAGAGAGCCAGATCGGTGGCGGCGGATCTGTATATGTGCACCGCCCGAGCCGAAATTGCCGCTGCCGTTCGCCACTGCGAAATTATCTGCCAGTTCTTTCTGAGCCACGAGCGAGACGACTGATGGAAGTCCTCCGTCTGCTGCTGCTGCTGCTGCTGCTGCTGCTGCTGCTGCTAAACGAGCTGCCAGAGCAGAGGCCCAGTGCCGTCGCCGTCAGAATCCAGAGGTGCGTGCCGCCGAAGCAGAAGCTTACCGTCGCCGCCGTCGAGATGATCCAGGAGTACGCGTCGCCGAAGCAGAGGCTAAGCGCCGCCGCCGAGAAGACCCTGCCGTTCGCGCCGCCGAAGCGGAGGCTCATCGCCGCCGTCGAGAGCAACCAGCAGTAAGCGAGGCTGAAGCAGAAGCTCATCGCCGCCGCCTTATTTGCTGCGCTGAAATTTCGCATTAGGAAGTAACGCAATCGTCGGTAATTTTTTTCCGTAATGTTAAAGTATAGCCGGAGAGACGCTACGCCGCCTTACTGTTGTGTTTTTCTGTTGTACCCTTTTCCAGTAGTTGTAATGTTTGAGATCTGATTCCGCGGATAGCTAAGCCGAAAGCCAGGTGAACTTGTTTCTTCCATGCAAGGAAAAATTCGCAGTTCCGCCCGAAAGGCGAATCACCAATTGCGATAGCAAATTAATAGGTAGCTGTACGAAGTAGGGATAGTAGCTTTATCAGCCGTATAGACTTGTGAACCTTGTGAACATTCGCCTATTACCTAAATTAACAGTGATAGAATATGTAAGCGTCACTCAACGAGGATGTAGAAAGAAACAGACACACAGAGACAGTGCTGTCTTTGTGTGTCTGTTTATTCTATCATGGATTCAAACCAACAAGTCCGTCAACGTGTTTTAACTAAATTAATCAGTTCGGTGTCACCCTCACACGCTTTCACTCATGCCGAATCTCACGGCGACGACGACGGCAAGGGCGACAGTGACGGCAGAAATGCGCCTGGAGTGTCCATAAAATTGCTATAGCAATAAAAAATGAACCCAACTAATAAACTTGAATACTGAAAGATATTTGTGGTAACAAATTACCTTTAAAATGTTTAGATAATTTACAGAAGGTTTTTAACAAATCCGACCAGCTAGTCTATAAACAGTCATTGTACTCATGCCCTCATCCATTTTACGACTATTTGGCATAAGCATGCCTATAGACTATTTTATATAGCAGTCAATAGATTTACGACCTGACACTTTTTGGTTATTAGTGTCTTTGTGTACAGAAAATTCCTATTGCATAGTTCGTGGACAGTCTTAAGCCTTGCGGCCTGCCATTGTTTGTAAGCTACTCTCGGTAGACGCTATAGTGTGTATACGAAGAGTCGCTGCGGGGGCTCCATATATAGGGAGCCCATAGAAAACCTCTATGAATTCAAATTTTTTGATTAGTTGAGGTGCTTCATTCTTTCAATTTCCAGTAGAACAGTCTTTCGAGGTGAAATTTTGCTAATAGCTCAACCTCAAATAAAGTAGCGACCCTCCTCCTTCCCTAGAAAAGAAATTCAAGGGCACTTAGATATCCCTACGTGGGTGAATGCGAAAGCACTGGGATGTCTTCCCGATGACGACTGGTTCTACGGAACGTAATGGTATTGTTCTCAGGTTGCCTTGTACCATTCCTCGCATCACGTGCTACAGCCTCGTTCGCGTATATGAGTGAACGTCCAAGGGAAGCGGGCGCAGCTACTGACTGAGAAGTCGAAGTCGAAGGTTCGTCCATTTAAGCGTATGCCAGAAATGACCGAAATCACCGTACCCAATGTCAGCGCCGTGACGCGTAACGCAGTACAGGGTGTACCCCGTAACTTGAGCCAATAATGTAAAAATGAAAGGAGCGTCGGAAGTTAATTGAACCGAACGCATATTATTCGCGATAGCGTATAGTAACTTACACAATTTTGTTTGTTTTCAGCTTAACTCATTCAATAATTAAGTTTGATTACACAACCTTTAATTATTGGCTGAGGACTTCATCTATGACATGCACATTTGTAGAGCACCTTCAAAAGCCACCGATCGAGTTCTTTCTGGTAAGATACGTCTCACGTAATCCTTTGTTTTTTTCGGGTTGCAAAGAAAGCCTGTGAAATACGAAAAAATCCACGTGACAGTGGTATCAGCAGTGGTATCGTGCTGCTCTGAAGTGTGCGTTCGGTAAACGAGGTCAGCAGCGCGCATTCGCGCGGACATCCGACCGGAGCCGCCGGACCAGCTGCCTACAAGCATGCGCCAGAAGAATGGCTCTAAAGCATGCACTCAGCGTCCAGGACACCCATGCCCGAAAGAAGCGTCGCACGGAACAGGAGCGTCTTCGCTGCGGAGCGAAACGTGGTGCAAATCGCAAATGTATGCACACAATATGTACGCATAGAATTTTATAATAATGAATTTTATTGCGTACAGCCCCATGATTCAATTAAAGCTTAACACTTCCGGCACGACGCGATGAATCATGTGAGGCAATTACGCTGATCAACTCTTAGACATTGTGAACAATGACGCACAACAGCGCCTCAAGCAAACACGTCTCCCTGTGTGTTGTGGACTACGCTAACAAACAGCAGTGGTGCATGCAAGGTAACATTTATGAACGAACCACTCTCGTATAGAAATAAACGCTGAAGAAGTTACACACTCGCCGCCAGCATCACGGCTATTTATCGCCAATCAATGCAATTAGCATACAAAGCTGTGCTTACATCAACTCCCACAAAGTGTGGCATCCGCAAATTTTGAAAGTGAAGCTTGTATTGACTCACAAATTTAAGTGGTGGCCTGGGCACGCAAAAATTGGCCGCGGCTTGCCTCAGCTCACCCTGGATATGCAAAGCGAAAGCTTGGTTTAGCCTGGTTAAGTCTTCGTTTCACTTGGTTAACCTTTGATTTACCTGTAATTATTATACTTAGGTAAAAAATCATCGTTAAGCCAGGTATGGCGGCTGTGCACAGGTCAGTGGCTAGGCATGACTGTGATTAGGCTTGGGTAGAAACATCGTTCGACGGTGCGATGCCTGTTGTGCCACAGGGAAAGCGCAAGTGCTAGATATGCAAAGAGACGCCGCGAACATGCGCAGCGTCGAAGCGCAAATGAACTTCGGCCGTTACACGGTCGTTACATTGATATCGACGATATACGCCTGTTGCAAGCCGGACACTCTCCAGTGAAGCAGCTGGCGGGGCGATATCCGCGGGATGGTCAGACGCCGCTTGGAGACGACGGCTCAAAGCCTCCCGCTCCCGCGCAACGCTCAGAGGAGACGGCCCGACCTCGTTCTCATCTATGGCCAAGCCCGCACGGTGGCCAAGGCCAAGGCGCGTGGCTAAGGCGCGCGGCGTGTCACGTGGTCATGCGGCGACCCAGTTGCGGAAAGCGCGTGCGCCAAGCCGGCGGTGGCCGCGGCGGCTAGCGCACGGGCTACAGCGGAGCTCGGCGCGGCGAGTCACGTAATGCCTTGCTAAGGCGATGGCGCATCTGCGGTTAAAGGAAAGTCAAATTCATGGCGCCGGTGAAAGTAGGCTTGACGAGGTTTATAAAGCTTTCGCTTTAAGAGGAAGCTTTAGCTCGGGTGCGCCTATCTAAATACATGTAAAAAAATTCGTTTATCTCGGCAACCACTGCGACAAATTTGACGAAGTTTGTTACATTTAAAAGAAATACTTAAAATCTAGTGGCTACTGGTTTCGAATTTTTGATTCAGATTGTTAATTTTTTACTAAAAATCGGCAAAAATCGTAAATTTTTAGAAAACAAAACTACCAAGTGTACAACTCCGTAACTAAGCGAGGAAATATTTTACACCAATTCTCTGAAATGCGTATGAAAGTACACCTAAAGCGGACAAATTTAATATGTTGCACATATGAATCTATAAAAATTCAGTAATATGGAAATACAACTTTTGCAGAGCCCTTGTACACGACGTAACAAATTCACGTAAGATATAAACTGACATATCGAATTTGTCCCCTTTGAATGATCGGATGGATGCCGTTTACGAAACCACGATATCTGTTCTTGGCCGAGAGGTATGAATTTGTAAACTTCGTGCTTCTATTTATTCGAACTTCCGAATTTCCGAAAATTATTTCAACAAAATGCTTGCCCTAAATCGAAATTCCGTTTCCGACAGTCACTAGAATTTAGAGCTCTCTCTCAAATGCAACAAATTCCAATAAAATCGGTCGAGGGGTTATCTCAGAAAACGTTCTTGCGTTTTAGATGTATTTGAATAGGCCACGTCGGAGTTGGGCCCGAGCTAAAGGTTTCTCTTAAAACCCAGTTGCTCCCAGAGTGGAGCAGCTGCGAGAAAGGGCGGTTTGATGAGTTGTCAGCTGCGCCGGCGCCGGAGCGTGAGTCATCCGCAAGGATTCCAGCTGCATAGGCGCGCCTCAACCCACGCGCTCAACCAATCAGAGGCGTTTCGCTTGCGCCGGGTATGGAAAGAGAAGGATAGGGTACCGCGTGCGCTGCTCTCCCCCCTCCGGTTTCGTTCCCATTCAGTTCATTTTCGGAAAACTGATTTTGCATCCTTCCGAGAATCTGGCAACGTTCGACGAGTGGCAGTGAGAACTCGTCCATGAAAGAGTTCGCAGTCGGCGCGCCAATCCAGCCACCCGAGCTCAGGAAATCCGACAGGAACGAGAATAGCCCGAGCTGAGGGAGCGGGAGGTCGAAGCAAACCGGCACCGTTACGTGTAGGTTATTTAACCATGACGAAAGTCAGGCGCACGCAGGACAAGCTTCGCTTGTCCCCATTTTCCGGTAGAGGAAGGGTTCATAATTTTTTTCTACCATCATCATAATTTACCATCATACCATCATAATCATACCATCATACCATCATACCATCATACCATCATACCATCATAATTCTACCATCACAATTTTTTCTACCAAATGGGGACAAGCTTCGCTTGTCCCCATTTTCCGGTAGAGGAAGGGTTCATAATTTTTTTCTACCATCTTCGCCGAAGGTTCACCCATCGGACGGAGCACAAGACAGAACTCATGGAAATCATAGACTGGCAGTGGCCCAGTGCCGTGAGAGCCTTCGCAGTGGGAGGGGTAGTATGGAAACGCAGCCGTGTTGAGCGGCATCGGAGTCAGCTGTGGAAGACGACGGAGGAGACGACGAACGCATGAGCGGTGGCATGAGCGCGTGCCTGGGACCATGTGCCTTTTTGTACGATCTCTCGCCACGCCACCGAATTTCGCGTTTTATGGGCCAATAGAATGCTTCCGCATCAGAAACCCTTAAACAAACCAATAAAAAGATGGACAAGCATATATAACACGTTTCCCGATCATTTTTTGAGCTATTTATGTTTATCTACTAGAACTAACCCTGCCTTCACCCAAAATGATCATCTTTTTTGCCTGCGACAAGAAGGATGTTCCACGTACACCGCCGAGGCCATGAGTGGTGGCGCTGGCTAACACTCCCAGGGTTAGTTCTAGTAGATAAACATAACTACCACAGAAAGTGTATGGGAAAATAGTGCCGCGGTCGCTTAATAGGTAAGAGCACCACACGCGTAAGGCTAACTGGTGGGTTCGATTCCCACCTGCAGCCAGTTGTTTTTTCATCCACTTCCATTTCTATTAATTATTGCGATAGCAATTAGATGGACACTCCAAGCGCATTTCTTCTGTGGCCGTCGGTGTCCCCGTCGCCCTGAGCTTCCGTATGAGTGAAAGCTTGGGAGGGTGAGCCGTCGAACGCGGTTCAATCTCGCGTGCGCGAGCGAGGAATGCGGCCCGGATGCGTTCCTCGCATATATATATACATATATATATATATATATATATATATATATATATATATATATATATATATGAAGTGTGTGTGTGTGTGTGTGTGTGTGTGCGCGCGCGCGCAAATGAAAGGAAACCGGCATGTGCGTTTTGCATTCTGCTCGCCGCGTCAAAAATTTTACGATGCGGTCACCGCCCATGTAAGGTCGGTTCTTCCTGCCCACACGTCTCTGACGTCGTATAGGTCGTAACAAGCCTCCGAATGATTAAGAAGGATGGCAAGGCGCAAATCAGGAAACGAGGTGGCGCGATATCCGAAGGGGAGCAAAGGCCGTGTGGTCCCTCTCGTTCAAAGTGCACAGAATACGGGAAGAGGAGGGGAAAGGGAAGCTGCAAGAAAACCACAAAGTTTTGGGGAAGAGATACAAGAGAGGCAGGCAGGCCGTTTCCTCGGGATATTCGGCGAGCGTCTCAGATGAGGCAGGAAGAGGAATAGGAAACAAGAGGCTGATAAAGAAGAAAAAACAACCTTACGCGGAAACTCCCGCGCGGTTTGTTCCGAGCCCTAAGGTCTGCTGCACTTTGGAAGAGGCGTCCCACGAATTCATGAAAGGTCGCGGTGGGAAGACGGCGGATGGGGCGAAAGGGGTGAAAGATGCAGTAGAATGTGCGGCGAAAACTAAGGAAAGCGTAGGGAAAGAGGCAAGGAAGGGATTTTCTGAAAGGGGAGCGGAGGAAAGGATTAGTGTAGGCACGCTCGTCCGCGAAATAACGTCGCGCGCGACCACTGCTAGGGTACACGAGAGCAGGTAGGGGTGGGGGGGGGGGCGTTCGGGCAAGCTAGAGCTACAGAGGGAGACTGGAGGGTCGGAGGGTGGAAAAGGTGGGTTGCCCGGGATCGACCAGCGACCGGCGGGATAGAGGAGAACGGTCAGAGAAAGAGGAAGGAAGGTAGGGAACTGGCACACATGCCCGAGGGAAGAAAAGTGGGCGGCAAAGGTGGCCCGAGGGGATGCGAGGAAAGGATGATCAGGAGGAGGAGGAGGACGTTTTCGGGAGCCTCGGAAGCGATGGAAAGAAGACCGGCCGAGCGAGCGGGAAGGAGAGGGACCGCGCCGTGCGACGTGAAAGGGGTCGATAGGAATTCGGGAGCGCTGTCAAATGAACGGAGCGGAAGGGAAGGCTGCGAGAGAGAGCGGAGGAGGTTTGGATTTCAACCACGCCGGCGACGCTGACGGGGTTTCGGCCTAGGGCAGTGTGCGTGTGTGTGTGTGTGTGTGTGTGTACGTGCGGGAGGAGGATAGCAGAGGCGCGTAGGGAGCGTAGGGACGCGCGAGATACGGCGGCGGGCGGCGAGAGGAAGGAGGAGAGAGGAGGAAGTGGAAACTAGCGGCGCTGCTATGGTCTCGGTCCGGTGGTTATGAAGCGGCGTTCGCCAGGGATTGTGGACGCAGAGACGCACTGCAGCCGGCACGGAAACGATACGCGTCGCTCGTTCGCCCGCCCGCTCGCCGCCGTCGAAATGGAGGTCATCCCTACGGATCAGACTCGGCGACGCTCTCCCGCGCTGCTGCGCTCCCCTTCGAATGGGATGAAGGAATCTGGTGGCGGGAGAGAAGCCGTAGTGTTCTACTGGCTGGTATATGCGGTGCGCCTCGCAACGCAGCCGAAGGGAATCGGGCAAGAAGGAGGGAGGGACGGGAATGGGGAGGAGAAACGTGGAAAGGCTCGAGACCCGTTTGATCGCCGTGGTTTTGCGCCGAAGCCCCCGGTCTAGTCGATGGGAAGTTCGTTTCGGGTCTTGTTTGTCTTTACTTCACGGGTCGCAAAGGGGGCGTTTTCTGTATCGCTCCTCGGTTTTTTTTTTTTGGCGAGCCGTTCGCTGGTTTATCAGAGTCGCCCCGGAATATGGAAGTACTGGACGGTTTATGACTGTGTAGGCGTAGACCAAGTCCCGCGAAAATAGGTGCTGTTGGCCGCACGTCCGGGGCATGCAGGCTCTCTTTTATATATTGTTGATAACGGCGAAGCGGCTGCGGCGCTATGCCACTGAGTGCGAAATAGTGGATTCGAATCCCCTTCGCGCTCCTCCAACTTTACTGTTGGCTGAAATGCAGCGAAATATGTGCGTCGGGGTTTAGGTGCCTGTGATCAGGCGCAGGGAGAACGGAGTAATTCGCAGTTTTCAGTGACGACCTCGCACTTCTTTGCCGGTGATGCCAAGGACAGTATTGAAGTGGCTGATCAAGGGACAAGATGTGCAGTTGTGTGGACAGTTATAACCAAGTGTAATAATTATGAACTGAAGCGAATGCACGGGGGCACACTTATTATCTGTGTTAACGGATATTATTATTCGGATTATTTTCTTGAGTGACGTAGTCGTGAACGACGCTGAAGAATGGTCGAATATATTGTTTCGTTTTATTGACACGTAACTTACAAAGTTGGGAATTAGGCTTCTAATACTGCTTTCCATTTAGAAAAAGAAAAATCATTCTTCGAGCTGGATCACCTAATTAATAGCTTAAGCAAACCGAAAATAAAGGATTTAAATGGGCAGCGAGGTCTCCACTATAGGAATCCAACCTAATAAAAGGTGAAGTACAAACTTGATAACAATAACCCTTTGCAGTCTACAGTGTTTCTCCTCTCTTTGTCGTCGAAGAGCTTGTGCTCCTGGTTTTGTATAAGCGCGCTTCGAAGCTAGGAATTATTTAGGCTAAACAAAGCATTGAGTATGAAAGGAATGCAATATGGAGCACATTTTCTTTAACACTTATAAGAAGCCCAGTTCCTGGAAGTACTAGAAAAATGCATAGAACGACTCTTGTATATCTATATGACGAACGAAGCAGGGCTTTCTTCGCGTGTTTTTGATTTGTCCCGCCTATTTAACCCTTTCCATGCAAGCGCATGCTAACCATGCCACTTACGCTAGTCTTTCAACGAAACATCGCAAAAGACAATACACGGCGACTGGCAAATCGACGCACAGAGATCTTAACGTTTGCCACAGAGCGTTAGCCCCTCGCCGTGTACCGTCTTTTTGCTGTTTCGCTCAAAGGCGTTGCTTTACTGGGTAGCTCGGAGCTTAGCGCTGTCTCGCTACCCGTTTCGCTTATATTTGCCGATGGCCCCAAATTATAACCACAGGGGTTACTGTCCAAGATGTATAATTTGTCACTCGGAGTTTTAATTGGCGCTGTTGTTAAGTGGTAATAATGATTAAAAGAAAGAAAGAAAGTAAGCTGATCTGAGCACACGAAGGGGGCATTCGGGCTGCACCTCTAATCAGGATGTGCGAAACAATCCAGAAACCGGCCGTCCCTTGCCCCACCTTCGAACAAATCCGCCTCAAATCCAGCGCTCAACAAAAAAAGCGCGCGCTCTTTGCCTCTGTCCACAGAGGCTCTCGTGCCTCTCGAAAGCACTAGCAACAGCAGCGAGTGAGCCTGCGCGGTGTGTTGCGACGGAGCCGATTGTCGCTCGCGCGGTAGACGGCCGAATTGATCTCGACGCCGCCGCTTCTGGGCTGCCGCGACGTGCTCCAACGGTTTTCCTTCTTTCCAGCTCGCTTTCCCGAAGACGAATGCGCGCCACCGAAAATGAGAAGACCAAAGTCCTCCCTCCCCCCCCCCCTCTTTTTCCCCCAAACCGCCGCCTTCTTCTCCGCGGCATTGTGAGAGAATGAAGGCCTTCGAGCTTTGCGACCAGAGATAGAAGGTTGCGTTGGCGCCGTCTTAGTGGCAAGAGGGGTTGGAGGTGTCTATACTGCGGCGGCGTCAGAGACAGAAGAGGTTAAGAAACAGAGACAAAGAAAGAAAGAAAGAAAGAGAGAGAGAGAGAGAGCTGGTGGCGATAAACAAAAGTAGAAGAAGGCGACAGAACTAGGCTATGCGAGTCGGAATGAGGGTGGGAGGGGGGGGGGGGGGGGGCAAGTCGCCTCTTCGTCGGCGTGAGTGAAAGAAGAGGTTAAGAAACTAAGAAATGAGTGAAACATAGAGCTGGTGGCGGCAACCAAAACAAGAAGAAAAGGAAAAAGGTGACAGAACTGGGCTATGCAAAGGTACGAATCAGGAGTATGGAGGTAGGTGTCTTCTGCGGCCGAAGAAGTCGAAAATAAAAATGGACCACGGAATTGAGAGGGGCTGAGGATATTCGCAGCGATAAGAAAGAGGAACAAAAGGAAGAAAAGCTGCAAATAAGAAGCGGGTTTGTTTCGGGAACGGCTCAGTCAGGCGCGAAAGAGGGGAAAGATAAAGAGACCGACGAAAATTGTCGATGACGAAGAAAAGGAGGAGATAAAGACTCGGCACGGAGTAAGAATCGTGATAAAACGCCTCGGAAGCGCCAGCGAGAGGACTTAGTCGAAGAGACAAAAGCGGCGAAGAAAGAGCGAGAGAGAGAGAGCAAGAGCGGTGAGAGGGGCTGAGAAGGGGTGCGGGGAATGAGAGAAGAAGCGGTCGGTGGCCCATTTATTCCCGTCCGGGATTCTAGATTGGGTCGCCTGAATGAGATGAATAGCGTTTCGCGCGCTCCTCGTCTCGCCACGGTGCGCTGAGCGAGCGCGCAGCACTTTGTACCAGTGCGGCGGCCGCGCTCGGAGCTGGGAAGGATTTGGACTCGATTCCACTTCTTACGGAGAGGAAACCGCTTCCATCCCCCTCCAGCCTCCGTCTCCTCCCCCTCTCTGTCCCTTACTTCACCCCCAACCATCCCCACTGCCCCTCCCCTCCCCACCCCCACCCCGCCAGCGCCAACCGACATCTCCCGGTTTCTTGTCCCGAGCGACCAACCGACAGGCTGATTCCTTATAGAGCTTCTCGTACGCCGATTTAGTGTTCATTGTTATTTTCATGCTCTCGAATCAATGCTATCGGCCACCGATTCAGTTGTGTTCCGCACTGGCCGATAGCGCGCTCTAGATTCTAGGGCATGATCTGATTTCTTCTTAACCCTTTATTTTTCGGTTCGAAGGTACTTCTTGCTGCCCTTGTGCACACTGTCTGGAGACACTTGAAATTTCGCAAGCATCCTTTTCTGCCCGAGTATTGGCTCGATTGTAAATTTCCTCTGGACACGTAATCTTTTCGCGTTTAAGCGGGTGCCTCAACAATGGCATCCTTTAGTGTATAGAAATGGGAGCGTGGGTAAGAAAAAAACGGAAAAGCCTATGTGCAGGTACTTTCGGCATTCGGATATTTCACCGTGCGGCGGTTGTGACGCAGCCGTGCCGCTGATTTCACGGTGTTCTTGACGCAGCAATCCTGCCCGCAGCTCTCATCCGTTTCTAGGGAGAGGTGGCTGCCATATTCAGGGTGCTCAAAGAAAAAAACAAAACGGTGGTTAGAAAGCGCGAGCCGCACCTACAGAGGGTCGCATGCTACAAACATGCATCCAGTAGCAACTTCCGTATAAAAATGGCCTCCCAAAGTCGTGCCTTTATCTCTACCCTGGCAACAGTGTCAGAACGAGAATCTCTGTATAAAATATTGTCCAGCGCTTCCTGGCTACAATCTTCAGTATAACTGATTCCTAACAACACCTCCTGTAGGAAAGAATAACTAGTTTTATCTTATTTGACTCAGTTGTAGAGACTTCTGGTACCCTGCGATGGATTATACGTTCCCTCAAGCACGATTCAAAGAATGCTCAAATCTTTGCGGATCCCGCGGTTTTTAAGCATTGATTCTGGCAGCTCTTTGCCCTGTTGTGTACTGATGGGCAAGAAGAACATAATAATTGCGGCGGTTGTATCGTGTAAGCGCTGTACACTTAGGCTGTTAAACTGTCGGCAGAAAGTGCAGTCAGGAGCAAGTAAAATGTATTACGCTGGTGCGACCACACTGGTAGCACTATAATTGTTACTCAGATAGAAGACGAAACTTTGGAATTTGCACAGACCACGGGACACCCAATCATGACACCTAACTGATGCCTAGTAGAGTTCTGAGGGCTGAAGATATCATTGACAAAACCGGTGATTTCTGCTGTTCGTCAGGAGTAGACCTCTGCGAGGATATTGGAAAATCCCGTTTTCTGAGGAAACAAGTAAATACACTATGTTTATTATATCATTCGACATGTGTATGAGCACTATCCACTGCTTATCTTATGAAAGTGTTCCTCGTACTTCAAGATGATGAAGCTCAGTCAGAAGTCGTACGCACCTGCAGACATATTGTTATGATTAGAATGATGACATTATTGCTTGCTTAAGAAAGAAAGAAAACGTCAGAAACAACTGTTACAAGTTTTGCACGCTTTCAGCTTTCAACAGATCATGCACGCAGGGATAGAGAGGTAAGTGGAGCGGTCATTTTGTTCAAATTGCGACAAAGCTTCTCACTAATAATAGAAACGGCGGCTCCGGTGTCAATAGATGTGTGTACGGTGACGCCGTCTACGGGCATTTCAGTTTCGTTCGCAGGGAAAAAATAAGGCCTTGAAATGCTTGACGTAAGCGCAATTCTTGCCTCAGGAACTGCGACTGGTAATTTTCCTCTCGGGTGGGGCTGGATCGGTGAACCATCGGAGAAATGTATAGGCGACATGGGGAAGGCGATCGGCGTGAATCTAAGGGGTGGCAGCTGGAAGACCTGTCCGGTGAAAGATTACACGAGTTATAACGCCGAAGTCGAACAGATACGTAGCTTGAGGCAGGTAAACAAAAGCTGGAATGGCGGCAGAATAGTGCTACGTGGCCCGGACAACCGCGTGAATGGCATGTTGGCGGGTTATCAGCTATTTGCCATGTATTGACGACAGGGGCAACAGCGGCCGAGTAAGTGATGGGAATCCAAGGTGAAGATGACGGCGGCACACGGAAGGTGCTGGTGGTCCGGTAGGCGTGAGGTGCCGGAGGAGCGTATGACCGGGCGACAGCGTTAGCGTAACTAAGCGATCCAGCAGCTGACTGCGGAGGAGGGGCACATGCCAGCACCTCGGCAACTTTCTGAGTTACTTCCGAAGTGAAGGAGCTACAGTTGTCGACGTCTCGGATGTGCTAGTCGCCAGAGGATCTTGGCGGCCGACTTCCTGGCAGATCAACTACTTTCTCTGCCAACCGATATGTTGGCAGGATCGCGGCTAAAATACAAGGGGGACAGATCCGCAGTGTCCTGCTGAGTAGCACAACGTGCTGAGGCCCGCTGCTTGCGCAGCTCATCGTACTGATGACAGATCTGTGTGACCTCGGCAATCATTCGTGGACTTATGGCGACGAGCATCTGGAAGGCATAGTCATCGATATATTTCTTGCCGTGCTTGATCTTGTAAGCTTTGTCCTCAGATGAGTTGATGCGCATAGATAAGTTGATGAGCTGATGCAACTTGTGAACTTCTCATCCTTGCGTTGAGCTCGACAACGCAAGCGTTGCTCAGCGCGAAGCCGGTGAATGGCGGGACGGCTGAAGACCTCTGTCAAAGCTGTAGCGAAAGCCGACCAGGTGGTAAGTTCGGATTGATGATTGCGGAACCATTGCTTTGCGACGTCCGTCAAGTAAAATATTATATTAATGAGCTTGGCGTGGTCGTCCTACTTATTATATGCAGGTAAACGGTCACATTTGCCGAGCCGGTCTTCCATATAGTGGCTGTTTCTTCCACTAAATGTAGCAGGATTACGCTGCCGGATGACGCCAGGGCAAACGATGGCCGGGGGTACGGGAGCAGCAGCCTGCGACGGCCCTGGATCATCCATTTCAAGAGCTAGTGGCAGAGTCCGACTGCGGAGTTCCAGGATGCAGGAGAAAAAAAACCAGAACCTCCACCGAATATAATGGGGGTATTTGCCTGAATTATCCATGCAAGACCTCCACTCGCCAGTTCAAAAAGCCATTCTCAAACCGGCACCCATCCGTGCGACGAGAACCATACTCGGCCTTGACATTCACCAAGTCTTCGATAACGTTTCGCGCAGCGCCGTGATCGAAAACCTTTCTAGAACGAACGTTAGCTATAGGGCTTATAGTTATGTCTCTACCTTCCTCAAGGGGCGCACCATTACTCTAGATATGGGGGAGATCAAAAGCGACATCATGGAACTAGGAACGCGGGGCATGCCACAAGGCGCCATGGCTTCTCCCTTTCTTTTTAATGTGCCTATGAGAGATCCGTCCCCCCGTCTTCGCATGAACACCCCCCCCCCCATTACACATGGAAGTTACGCCAACGATGCCCCAGTCTGGACCTGCACTAGGTTGGACGGTGAAATCGCTGAGTCATTGCAGGCGGCGGTGGATATTATCCAAGAGCACGCACGCTGAAACGGCTTAACCTGTTCGCTGAAAAAGTCCGAGTGGCTCATCACTCGGAAAAAAAGGAAAACGAACTCAGACTTTCATATGCCTTCTGACATTCACGTACAAGTAGGCGCGAACCCGGTCCTGCCAGTACCCAAAATTCGGATACCCGGACTATGGGAGCAACAGAATATGCACAGTCACAAAGTCATTAGTAGGCTTTACACGACTGCCAGGCATCTAAATAACCTCATCAGAAGGGTCTCGAGTGGGCGGCATGGTGCAAAAGAAAATGAAGCACATTACCAAATACAAGCCTTTCTAATCAGCAGGATAGCTTATGTGTGTCCATAACTCCATCTTATGAACGCTGTTCTGAACAAGAGCAACAGCGTCATCCACATAGTCTATAAACAGGCCCTTGGACTGCCAAAATGGGTCAACAACAATCGACTGCTAGCTCTTGGCATTCACAATACTGTAGATGAAATTATTGAAACGCAGAAATGGTCACAAATGGTCAGACCACCCGGAACTGTCACGGACAAAGAAGTACTTTGCGCCTGTGGGTACAATTTCGTTTTAGACATTCCACGTCACTTCTGAACGCACATCCGTGAAAAAATTATCACTACCCCTCTCCCCAAAAACATGGGAAAGGACCACACAGATCGACGTAAAGCCAGAGCCCATGCTCTCTGCCGAGGTCTTAAAAACAAACCGGCCATGTACCTGCACGACGCTTGCGCGGCAAATGCTCTTTGCGCACTCGCGGCCTTTGATGGCTGCGGCCGGACCATTCGCTCCGCTATGGTCCACAAGTCTTCTATTGTGGAGGCGGAAGAGGCCGAAATTGGAATGGACGCTGTCAGGATTGGGGGCTCAATCCCATCGTCCGTGGTCCTTTGCCAAGATTGCAGTACGGCATGAATTCGAAGGTAGCTGGCCCATGCCGTCGTCCAACTTATTTACGCTGAGATCGTTGATGAAGTGAAGAACTGTTTCTCATCGAGAACGAGGAAAAGGGTTTATTTACAGAAATTAAATCAGTCTAACGTGACTGCTTGAGAAAAAGAGTATCAGTCCAACAAGACTGCATGAGAGAAGTGAATCAGTCTAACATGACTGCTCAAGAGAAGTGTCCTCCGCATTCGCACAACCACAGTTTTATACACTCGATCCGCCGGTCATACGACGCGGCGACTGTTCGTTTACTCATCACCAACTCGCCGCTGCTCTGCAGATCAGTTTACGTACACAAAGGCAACCGCGCTCTGATGCCCGACGACGGCGTTGGCGGGGTGCCGTTCCGAGAACTATCGGTGCCGATCGAGGGTCGCTCGTTGTTCCGTGCCACGCCGAAGCGTGAGACGCACCAAAATACGTCGTCCCCACGGCAGCTTGTCCATGCGTGTCAAATCAGCTCCGCGTTGGGGAACTCCGGAATCATTGTTCACACACGCCGAACTAGTTCCGTCACAATGTCGATGGGGCGGGTGGAAGGCGGCGGATTCCAGCGCAAAGGCCGCTTCTTTGAACGCCTCCCAGCTGCAGCTACGGAGAGGGAGAGGTGCGCGTCGTGTCGCCCTGTCGTAACTGTGTGGCAATCATGTTTCGCAGCTCGCCATTCTTGACAGCGCCTCCATGGCCCGGAAAGTCTCGACTGTCTAGCGCTGACAACCGCTAGGCAGGAAGAGAACGGCTGCTGGTCAGGGGGGGATTGATGTCTTGGCTCGCAGCGACCACTTGTGCATTGATGTCACCGCCCCAAGACATTCAACAAGGACAGGCAACTGCAAAATGAACCCCACAACACGGCTCTGCGCCGAGATGACGTGCATTGGCTCTCACTTTAGACTCGCTAGGCTTCAAAAAAAAAAACAACATAAGTGCAGAAACAAAAAAAATGCTACATTTCACTATGCCAATTTCTGAAGCAAATTCCTGCTGACAAATTCAGCAATTATTGGAGGGAATTCTGCCAAATGAGAGGGGATTTTCTTCGCCTAAAGAAAAGCTAACACTAGTAACCCTAAAATTTAGGCGGGACCCTCAAACGCAGAATTCAAATTAGCCTGCTCAAACCATCCGCATTGCTATGCAACTTTCCCTTCTTATATCTAACGGAGAAGTTGTACTCTTGGAGAGTGAGGCTCCATCGGAGCAAGCGGCCGTTTTTGTGTGACATTTGATTGAGCCACGTCAGAGGACAGTGGTCGGTCTCGAAGATGAACTTCGCTCCGTACAAGTAACACGACAACTTCTGGGCGGCCCAAACCAAACAAGCGCATTCTTTCTCTGAAGCGCTGTAGGCTTCCTCTCTTACATTTAGTTTACGGCTGGCGTAGAGGATAGGATGCTCCTCGTTATCGTCGCCGACCTGACTAAGTACCACGCCCATACCTCTGTCGCTTGCGTCGCATTGAACTATGAATTCCTTTGTGTAGTCTGGCGCGCGAAGCACAGGGCGAGAAACCAACAGCGTTTTCAAACTTTGGAAAGCGTTCTCTTTGTCCTTATCCCAGTGTACGTTACTCGGTGCTCCCTTTCGGAGGGCGTCTGTTAATGGACTTGCCAATTGCGAGTAATTCGGAATGTACTGTTGATAGTACCCCACAAGTCCCAAAAATGAACGAAGGTCCTTTTTCGGGCGCGGCTGAGAAAATTTGCCAATCGTAGCTATTTTCAGCTCAGCCGGCCGTCTCATGTCCTGACCGACAACATGGCCCAGATAAGTAACCTGCGAACAACCAAACCTACACTTTTCCGCTTTCATCGTTAAGTCGACTTTAAACGTACGAAGCCTCGCACTCTTGTCGTAATAGACTTTGGCGTTCTTTTGAGCTATTGCCATGTTCTTTCCGACTAGTTCTTGGTTTGCGCTTAGCCGTTCCAGTAAATTTAGCACGTATTCAACCACGGTTGGACTCTCCCCTCTTTCCTCCCACATCTCTCTTAACATTCTCAGTGGAGAACGGAGTGTCCTCTCATACACTAGTTCTGCTGGTGAGAACCCTGTTGCTTCACGTGGAACCGTTCGCAAAGCAAACAAAGTTGCCGGCAGACAGTTCTCCCAGTCCTCCTTGTGCTCGTAACATAGCGCCCGCAAAACTCGCTTAAGCACCGAATGCCACCTCTCTACACTGTTTGACTGAGGGTGATAGACAGAACTGTGTATTAACTTTACCCCGCACTTTTGCAAGAATGTGGAAGTCAGTGCGCTCGTGAATACTGACCCTTGATCTGCCTGAATTTCGGCTGGAAACCCAACTCGTGCAAACACTGTCAAAAGCGCGTCTACTACTTCGGTGGAGCTGAGCTCTTTCAAAGGGATTGCTTCTGGAAACTTGGTAGCCGGACACAGCATGGTAAACAAGTACCTGTAGCCTGATTTTGTTTTTGGAAGAGACCCTACCGTGTCTATTGCAAGTCGTCTGAAAGACTCTGTTATTAAGGGGACTACCTTCAGTGGAGCTTTCCATGTCTCTCCTGGTTTACCAGAACGCTGGCAGGCGTCGCATGATCTTACAAAGTTTTCTACATCTTTGAAACAGCCAGGCCAGTAGTATTCCATAAGCAATCTTTCCTTTGATTTGTTTCTGCCTAGGTGGCCGGACCACCCATTTCCATGACAAAGACTCAAAAGGTCCTCCCTATACTTAGTAGGTATGACTAACTGATCTAAAATCCTACCCTTTCGATCTCTGTAATGCCGATACAACAGTCCTCCTCTCGCATGTATCGTTACGTTGCGCCTAGCAATGCCTTCTTTAGCTGTGTCACGTAATTTAGCTAAGCTCTCATCATTCTTTTGCTCAGCTGCCAGTGACTCTCTATCCACGCGTAAGAGTTGATCAAAGTTCTTTGAGGCCGGTGATAATAACGACCCTGTCTCGCTTGTGAGCGCGTCTGCTTGCTCTTCCTGCAGGCTAGAACTCTGACACTCTAGTGCTACGCTCTCATTGAGCTGGTCAACTGGCAGGCTCTCCTCAACTGTTCTTTTGTCCCTCGGGCCTAGCTCGGATTCGGGTATTTAAGCTATTCCCTTTTCTGCTTCCGCTGGAGGAGCTTGAGCATTTTCAGCCGAAAGCGCCGCGATCTTACGAGCTTGGCCTCGGGTCAATGCCTGTACTATGCCCTCTCCCAGTTTGAGCCCTCTGTCACGCAGTAACTGATTCGAACGATTCGAAAAGATGTACGGATACTGCAGTGACAAAAATTTGGAAACTGCAGCCTCAGTCTCTAGCTCCCCGAATGGTCCACTGATTTTGACTTGGGCCATGGGCAGACACACGCTGTGTTTTTCTACAACCTGTTTTATCCATGCTACTTCTCCGGTGAAGTCATCTACCATCACGTAAGACGGATGGACAATGTCCAGCGTGGCGGCACTGTCTCTTAGCACTCGGCATGGTTTTCCATTAACTTGCAGGTCGTGGAGATATGGACTTAAAAGTTCCATATTCTCATCTTTTTCCTCCACGTAGGAAAAAACTACGCTAGACTTCTCGCAGTTTACAGCTATATGTCCCAGTTTGTGGCATTTGTAACAGCGAATTGGTCTAAAAGATCCGAATTTTCTTTTTTGTTCTTTTTGTGCGGTTTCTCCGTTAAGTTTCTCCTCGCTCTTTTCTGCGGGCTTTTACGCCATGTCCACAGGCTCTGATCGTCTAGTTTGCGCACCCTTTTTGAACGGAAATGGTTTCCGCGGTCCATTTCGACCGTCCCAGTTTCCCTCTTCGGCGTTCAACTTTCTACGGGTTGCGTACTCTTCGGCTAATTCAGCCGCCCTTTCCACAGTGTTTACATTACCTCTGTCTTGCACCCACAGTTTCATAGCTTGGGGGATGGTTTTGTAAAACTGCTCTAGACACATGCATTCAATGATCATGTCTCTGCTGTCGTACGCTTCCGCGCTTTTAAGCCACTCGACTAGGTTGGCCTTTAAGCTATATGCAAACTCCGGATAACCCTCGCTATCTTTCTTGCCTGTGCTCCTAAACCTTTGCCGAAAAGCTTCGGCTGAAAGGCGGTATTTCTTCAAGAGACTAGCCTTAACTTTTGCATAATCATATGCATCCTGCACACTCAATCTGGCGATTACTTCCGCCGCCTCACACGGCAACATAGACAGCAACCGCTGCGGCCATGTACTCGGGCCGAAGTTCATCTTTTCGCAAGTCCTTTCAAAATTGCTCAGGAACAAGCCTATGTCGGTCCCGACCTCAAATGGCTTTAATAGCCTGTCCATGCGATACGATTCTGCCTCACTTGATCGACCCAGAGCGCCTTCACTTCCTTGAGACATCTCCAAACGTTTGCTTTCAAGTTCCAGTTGCATTTTACTTCACTCGCGGTCTTTATCGCGTTGCTCTCTCTCTCGTTTTTCTCTGTCCCGTTCTTCTCTTTCTCTTTCCCGTTTCTCTCTTTTTTTGAGAAGTTCCATTCCCATTTCAATATCTGCCTCACTGGCCTGATTGGAAATTAGCTCCAGTAATTCCGATTTGAGCATTTCCTTACGTACATCTAGGCCCAGTTCCTCACCAACAATCAACAACTCGTCTCTCAGCAGTGTCCTTAACTCCATGACTGCTGCTTTACTGCCTTGATTCTGCTCTCTAAATCTAGCTAGGAAAACACAACCTAGCTAACACACAACAATCTAGCTTCCCTACTGTTCTAAACAGAACAACCAGAAAATGAAGCCTAGAGAGTCAAAGCAAAAACCAAGCACTCACCGCAGATACAGCACCATGTCGCAAAGTCCATCTCACCGCTGTCAGCCAGTTGTCAGGATTGGGGGCTCAATCCCATCGTCCGTGGTCCTTTGCCAAGATTGGAGTACGGCATGAATTCGAAGGTAGCTGGCCCATGCCGTCGTCCAACTTATTTACGCTGAGATCGTTGATGAAGTGAAGAACTGTTTCTCATCGAGAACGAGGAAAAGGGTTTATTTACAGAAATTAAATCAGTCTAACATGACTGCTTGAGAAAAAGAGTATCAGTCCAACATGACTGCATGAGAGAAGTGAATCAGTCTAACATGACTGCTCAAGAGAAGTGTCCTCCGCATTCGCACAACCACAGTTTTTATACACTCGATCCGCCGGTCATACGACGCGGCGACTGTTCGTTTACTCATCACCAACTCGCCGCTGCTCTGCAGATCAGTTTACGTACACAAAGGCAACCGCGCTCTGATGCCCGACGACGGCGTTGGCGGGGTGCCGTTCCGGGAACTATCGGTGCCGATTGAGGGTCGCTCGTTGTTCCGTGCCACGCCGAAGCGTGAGACGTACCAAAATACGTCGTCCCCACGGCAGCTTGTCCATGCGTGTCAAATCAGCTCCGCGTTGGGGAACTCCGGAATCATTGTTCACACACGCCGAACTAGTTCCGTCACAATGTCGATGGGGCGGGTGGAAGGCGGCGGATTCCAGCGCAAAGGCCGCTTCTTTGAACGCCTCCCAGCTGCAGCGACGGAGAGGGAGAGGTGCGCGTCGTGTCGCCCTGTCGTAACTGTGTGGCAATCTTGTTTCGCAGCTCGCCATTCTTGACAACGCGTCCCTTCCTGGTGTTAAATTCATTGTGTCAGACTATAAATCGGCCGTAGGAAGCTACTCTATTGGGTCAAGCACCCCATTCAAGCAGACTTCTCAAACCTCAGGACACTGTCCATCAAATGTCGGTGCCAGCTCATGCCGGCAAGCTTGGCAACGAAGCAGCTCGCCTAGCCAGCTGTGCAGCAGATAACCAGGAGGCGGGATCGTCCTACCGGAATGGACGGCTTGAACGCAACTTCACATCACGAATTAACTGAATTTTGGACGGATTCGCGGAAAGCGTGTCCGTTCCCGAGAACGGTTCTCTCCCGGGAGCAGGCGACGACTCTACGGCGGGTACAGACTGGATCCGTACTAAGCCCCAGAAGGTTGGGTGAAATTTCTAAGCAAAAGTTACAGCCTAACTGCAGGCACTGCGATGCACTAGCCGAAAGATCACATACTTTGGGGGTTCTCATCCAACTCACCCCCCCAAGAACGGTTCTTCGGCAAGCTCCCATGCTCGAGGCCTGGGAGCCTACTATCAAGACTGATGACCCAAAATGCTAAGTCATATGGCACAGTGGGCGAACCGCGTCGCGACCACATCGCCTCCGCGCTAGCTCCTCTCCCAGTGTCTCAATAACTAAGATGCCTGTAATAAAGTTTACTTCTCACTCTCCTACCCAGCAGCACTTGTAACTTTGCAGTGGTAGGCCGTAACACGTGAGTCGGTGGTATGGTGAAGCGGGCCAGAAAGCACTTCTCGTCGTCTTCTTTCCAAACTTGCAAAGTTCATTGCTTCAAAATGGTTACCTGTTTCGATACATATGAAATACAAAAGGAGGTCCCACAGTCAAGGACTGTACTGGGACCTCCAGGCTAACCCACGGTCCCAATACCAGCACCATGCTCAATGCCTTCAGTACAATATGTATTGTATGTGGATGTATATAACACATACACATGCATATTATATATATATATATATATATATATATATAGATATATAATATGCATGTGTATGTGTGGTCCTCAGGATAACAGCAGAAATCAATTTTCAGCTTGCCAGCTTGCCGCCACGCTTCTCCTTACATTTGCTTTCTCCTTGACTTACTCTGATACGGCGAACAGCTCCCACGCACGACTGCTCATTAAAGGTTCATTAAACACGATGCTGCCCTCGTCAAGCACAGCTATTCCGCAGAGGGCTTCACTGAAGAGCGAATCGATCTCGCTGGAATCAGTCACCGAGCGAGAACCGCAGAGCGGACGCACAGAATAAATAACGCACAACCAGGAACCAACTACACCAAGAGGTGGCCAAAGAACCGAAAGAGAAATATAAAAAAGCCGTCTCAAAATCGCGAAGCCACGCCGCATCCCATTATGCTCTTCATTTTCTTTCCTTCGCTTACAGCGGGAACTCGTCGCGAGCGTTCTCCCAGACATTGCCGCAAATGGAGAGAGAGAGACACACCCTGGGAAAACGGCGTTAACCCGAACCGGCATTCTTGGAGTCCCGACGCCGAGCCAGCGGGGGCACTCCGGCTAAGCACTGTCATCGCATCGCGTGCCAGCGCCACTGACCGTTCTGCCTCATTTGGGCAGCAGAAGAGCACGGCTAAGTTGTGCTCTTTTGCCACCACTGGGTGGGGTTGGCTGCCGCCAGTCCACTGTACTCCGCGTGCCACGCAGTGCCGAGTCAAGACCGGCCAAAGCCGAGCCAAGTTTCGCACCCCTGTTCTTTTTTTTTTCTCGTTTTGTCTCTGGCCGCGGTGGCGACAATTAAGATAGTTGTGTCCCCGGAATTGGAATAGTTCTTGCGCCACGGAACGCAGTCCCGCCACCCCCCCCACCTCTTTCCGCAAGAGTTCCTCGGGTATGGGCGTCATTGAGAGCGTGCTGTCTCGGTCTCTGGCGGTCGAGCGGGCACGACCGCAGTGTCCGCATTTAGGGTCGCGGGGATCTTTTGCGTCCCGCGTTCTTCTCTGCTACGATGTGCAACGAAGGGTCATACGGGCGCTATTTACACTTCGGTCTATGCTCATTGTATTTTGTCGTTGTTACTCTAGTTTCCCATACCATTATTCCTATTGTTTTGTTGGTCAGCTTTTTTATTACAGGATGGGGCGAGATATTCGCGCGCACCAGCTTTATGAATGCCAGTGCGGACCATGCTAGTTTGGACCGGGGTTAAAGGGGAGGTAGCTGCCGGAAACTGTAGTGATTTGCTTCGCGTAGGTAGTGGGACAATAGTAGGCGCTGTCGCGTAGTGCTAAGCGAACGTCGACTCAAGCACATTGTATTATTCGTTGTCTGTATGCTCTTCTGTTGTTTTGTTTTGCTTGTTTTTCTTTTTTCGTTCTTTAGCGTACCCATAATGAATCGTTTTTGTTCATCGTGATAAAGTTTGTCAAACACTCCCTTATTGCTTCGTTCCAGCATTATATTTATGTTCAGCTTTCAGCATATAAATTATGTTTTCGCTCTTCACACGAAACAATGAGGTTAGAGCTGGAGGAATATTTAGCGGAGTAATTTTGTCACACTTTCGCTTAATTTGAGCAAGCATGCGTAAATTCCCACGAGCAACCTGTTTTCGAGAACAAGACACCTTTTTCAATGTCAACTCTCCCAACGTTAGCAGATTAGTTTATTTAGTAAAGTTGGAGTTACCGCGGACTTGATTTCTTAGCATATGGCAGGTAGTAGTTATCATAGGGATTGGCCGAGGTACGCGATGGTATCATAATGCAATGCCTTTCTTCTGACTAAACGAATAGTCTTAGTACCTATATTTTAAAAAAAATATTTAAAAAAACAATTCAAAAGTGATCATGCCAATTTTTCCGAAATTACAAGAGAACAAAAAATAACACAAATAAAATGCACAATAATAATGACGAAATAATTCGGATTACTCATATCAAGATGACTGCCGATGGTACTGCGATTAGTTACTGGCTATGTAGTGACACACTGCATTTATTAAGTCCCTTCTCTGTAACATCTGTAGCGGTCATTCTAATGCATCCGTTGCTTCGACTATTCGTGACATACTCCGGTATCGTCCTACGTTGTGTGAAACTCTCTTGCCAAGATCGCCCATGAGCATGATGACATGACGACGACGACGATGCACGACCACGATATAACGACAAACTTTGGACGTAGCTGAAAAGATGACAATAGCACGATCACAAGGTACGACAGCGACAGTATGACAACAGATGCATGATAGCGACTGTTCGACTACGACGAAATGGCTGCGATCGCCTGACAACGGCGGCTTGTTTACAGTTGAATGACGACAGCATGATCACAGTTGAGTCACAAGGAATGAATGATATCAATCGATCGACGAAGACTGTATGATCGTGACGGCATCACGACACTGGGATGACGTTATGAAGTGATGACGATGATAAGATGACAGCTATGACGACGACTCTAAAAATTATGGCACGACGGTGACTGTGTGACGAGGGTCGGACTTCGAAGTTATACTGAAGACGAGGAACTGACCGTAACGCCATCACGACTGCGGTATTACAACAAATGCATGATGACGGCTGTAAGATGACGATGCCTTGAAAAAGGTCTATTGGATGTTAACGTGTCTACAAGAACGATGGAGGGATGCCGACTGTATCACAAAGCCTGTGTAACAAAGACGGCATGATGAAGCCTGTGCGACGACGATGGCGTGGCGCTGATGGAATGACGACGGCGGTATAAAAGCTGATTCATAATAGGGACTGTGTGACGACAACAGAATGACGACGATGACGTGAAAACGCGGACTGAATCACAATTGAATGATGACAGCTTCATCATGATGGAATATGACGAAGAACTATAGACGTCGATGGAACGTCCAAGGTGGTATGACGACGGCGACATAAGGACAACGGGATGATGACGATACCGTGACGACAACTGCATGAGGAAAGTCGAATGTCGAAGTTATAATCATGGTGGAGGCAAGACCGCAATGGCATCCCACCAATGGTACGACAACGAAGGCGAGATGACGGTTGTATGAAGACGACGCAATGAGAACGAGGACATTACAACAATATATGTGTGAACATAGAAAGCGTTACCACGACGGCATGACAAGAACCAAATGACAAAGCTGGAATGAAGACGATGGAATGATTACGACGGCATGCTGACGATGAGCATTTCGAAAGTGGTATGACGACGACTGTGTGACGACGATGAATTGAAGACAACAGAATGACGAGAGTCGGATGACGAAGCTTGTACGACGACGATGGAAGGACAGCGTTGGTAAACAATGACGGTATGACAATGAATGCATCACGACGATGCAATGGCAGCGATGGGGTGACGGTGGTGGCATGGCGAGACTAAGAAGACGAAGCTCAAGTTATGTCGATAGAACGACCACAATAGACTCAGGATGATGATATGACAAGGCATGTATGCCGAACGTATGACGAAGATGGCATGACGACAACCGCTTGACGAAAGTTTGATCACATAACTGGAATGACGAAAATGCAACTACTACAGCGGCATCACTACCGCGAGCACATACCTAGTGGTCCAAGCTATTTATACAGCTTCGGCTACTTTGTGGACGTAGTAGGCGCGACGACGACGGCATGACGAGAGTCAGACGACGAAGCTGAAATGACGACGATGGAATGAACACAACGGCATCGTGTGTATGAACATCTCGTGCCCATAGAGGGCGCGAATCAAGCCCGGCAAGCATCCTCCACGCCGATCGGGTCGCAGCCACTCCCGGTCCAGGGGGAGATCCAGATCTCGTAGCCGCTCGAGCAGTCGCACCAGGAGACGCTGCGTCTCAAGGTCCCGGTCCAGGTCGAGATCCCGGGTCCGATCCAGATCCAGTTCCAGATTCCGTTCCAGGAGCACCCGGGTTCCAGAACCCAGCCAGCATCAGGACCTCAGCGCGCCTCTACACGTAGCAGAAGGCAGCCGGGCCTTGTTTGGGCAAACCATTCCCGTCCCAATCCCGGTGCCAATACCGGGGCCGCTCCGCACCTCGTAACGACCCGCCTGCACAGCATGCTAGGGACGCGGAGGTCATTCGCTTACGCAAAGAGAACGACAACCTCAACACTATCAACAGGCTACTTAACGAAATGGCAGAGATCAGGAAACTCGTTTCGAATGTGTCGGGCAATGGTGCGTCAGTCAGGGCCACCAAGATTCCAATCCCAACTCCAGTAGATGGTACTCCGACGTCTGTGTCGGGAGCTTTGTCCGCAGGAGTCAGCGAGATTAAGCAAAATCTCACTCTACTGGCACACGGCCTCAAAGAGGTCACTGCTAGCGTCAGTTTCATCACCGGTAGCATTCGCAAAATTCAGGCTTCGCTCCGGCACCAGAACGGGGGCCTTAGAGCTCTCGCAGATCGCATCGACTCCTTCGAGACGCAAATGGCTCCACCCGTCACTGTCGTAGAACCGCTAACCGTTTCCGCCATACAGAAGGACGGTGAACTTCAGTACCCTACCAGCGCGGTGACAGGAGGTCCTTGCGCAGTTCTAACTTCCCCATTAGGTGGTGGTCCGTCCGGTAAGCCTAATATGGATAGATCGAAAGAGAGAGTTTGCATTTCGAAATGGAACTGAAGGGGGTATTCTAACAAGAAAGCCCCACCTGGAGCAATTTTTCAGGTCTTTCGCTGTCAGAAGATTTCCAATAGCACCTCGATTTGCAATTCAGACACCGAAGTCACCAAGCAAGCCATCATCGCCCTCACCCTGCTACACGGTCGTGGGTCCCAGATCTATATCGATTACAAAACGGCAGTTAGGGCTTTTCTGAAGGGTTGCATCGCCAAGCAAGCTGCTCGTCTTCTTAGCGTCTTGAGTCCGTATGTTCTCACGCATCATTCGAATTGCTGGTTTTCCGCTCACGTAGGGTCGGTCGAGGGTGCTCCCCCGAACCTCAATGAGTCGGCTCACGAGGCTGCGCGTGACCTCGACGACCGCACTTCGTTTGTAAGGAGCGCCGACTCCCCTCCCCCCTATGGCCACAGCGACGCTCCCGCTACTCACAACGAGGTGACGAAATTCTTATACATGTGTACAAGGGGTCTTTCCACTTCACCTTTACTTCCTCACCGCAAGTTGAATAGGGCTCAAGCATTTCTCTTAGGCTCTTACAGACCAATACATATCTGTGTCTGGCCGTTCTACAGGAAGTTTACCCCGACGTATATCGCGACGACGCCTGCCCGTCCTGCTGGCAGACTTCCACTCTAGCACGCAAGTTGTGGGCGGGCGGGTCGAGATACCCTAAGTTCAGCTAGGAGGAGTGCGATTCGCTTCTGCGTAGCCCTGCTCTAGACAAGCAAATCCTGGTCGGCTAGACCTCTCGGTCCCGACGTGGGACTAGCGGGGTGCGCGATGAGTTCGCCCCCCGTCCTCGCCTGACCTACAATAAATTTTATTCAAATCAAAATCAAAATGATCACACCCACTTGTCCTAGCTGGTAGATAGATAGATAGATAGATAGATAGATAGATAGATAGATAGATAGATAGATAGATAGATAGATAGATAGATAGATAGATAGATAGATAGATAGATAGATAGATAGATATATATATATATAGATAGATAGATAGATAGATAGATAGATAGATAGATAGATAGATAGATAGATAGATAGATAGATAGATAGATAGATAGATAGATAGATAGGCAGGCAGGCAGGCAAGCAGGCAGACTCAAAACACCTGAAGTATGCAAGGAATGATGACCACATTAAAAATTGTTTTCATTTCCGAATAATCATTGATATCGTCCTTATCATCCTCCATTGTGGAAGTGGCGCCACCCGGTGGTGAATTGGAGGCTATTATTTTCTTTTTTCTCTTTTCAATCCTGCCTTTCACATTTTACTGCTTCTTCGCTTAAATGCTTTCACCTCGTGAAGATGGCGGTAACCCACCTGTTTTTAACAATTTGGGGTCCTCGTGTGGCTACACGTACTTGTCTCCGCCAAGCCTAATACGCTACTAAGCATGCATGTAGACGTTGCGCAGAAACGGCGGACTGTGCAGATGTTATCATCATCTTCGCCGCGTTACCTTTTCAAATCGAGGCTTTCTTTGCCTCTTACTTCGGCTTTCGTCCTTTGGTAATTCATTTATTTCAGTTTTCATTGCCTGATTATTTATTAACAAATTTATTTCATTTTTCAATCATATCTTACTTCGGCTTTCGTCCTTTGGTAATTCATTTATCTTACTTTTCATTGCCTAATTATTAACAAATTTATTTCATTTCTCAATCATATTACCACCCGGTTCTTGGCCCATCCCCCACAAGGTGTTTGTGTCAGTAATTGAGGCTTCATCATCATCATCATCATCATCATCATCATCATCATCATAATTTTCGTCCTCCTCCTCCCGCTGCTTCTGCTGCTGCTGTCCAGCCGCATAGCTCTTGCCGAATGCGTTGGTCATACAGAAACTAATGCCATCATCGTGTTGCCGTTCTCGTACCACTTTCATCCCCGCTGGCTCCTGCTATAGACCAGAACACGCTAGTCTCGCACCCAGACTAACCGAACGCATACTCTCGCACCCGGGTTGCCCGGTCGACCGGCGCCGTTTTGTACTGGGCTGCCAAAGTGTGTTCGCCGGCGACCAGCAGACATGGCAAGCGCCAACTCTAGGGCTCCAAAGTGCGGAAATGTGCCCGTTCACACGGATCCAAAGTAGAAGAAGTCATCTGGGCATCATTGCGTCGTGTTTGGATGCCAAAACAACCAGCGGAAAAGGAGCAGGTTGTTTAGCGCTGTTTGCGAGGAGCAGCAACACGTAGAGAATCGTGCCGGTGCGGTGTTTTCAGCCTGCGCCGATTTCCATCCGCAACGAAGAATGCCAAGCTGCGCCACCGGTGGATACCTGCAGTGAATAGGAAGAACTACCAACCCAGTGAAAATGCACGAGTGAGTATTCGATCTGTGTATATTTTGGTGCCACGTTCAACTTTGCGCCCTACGAACGTAATACGTGTAACACGCAGGTTTGCTCCGAGCACTTTCTGGGCAACAAGCCTACAGAGCAGAATCCCGCGCCGGTGCTTCGCCTTGGCTATAACAAAAAGGCAAGCCTTTTCGTGTTTTCATTCAGGCAGAGCTCCCGACAATTAAGCGGAACAGTTGAGTTTGCGGTTAGCGATACTTGCAGCTGGTGCACGGAATGACCATTAAGCGTGAACAACAAGTTGTAGGCCTTGCTGGTGAGCGTTATTGCTAATGAAAGTAAACCGAAATCTGCTCGTCACGTAGCATGCGTCCACAAAAACGTAAACGACGACTACTTGTCGCCGAAGGTGTTCTTGCAGCGCACCTACCTTTACGAGCTGGTGTTGCAGGTGTCATTCGTAACGAATTCATTTGAGCCTCCTGAGCTCTAAACTGCGTGCGGGCTGTTATGCGGGGCAAAGCGCAAAATATTTCCGTTCGTATGGCGAGGAAAATAAGGTGCTTAATTATTCTTGTATTTTGTAACAAAATTTTGATCGTTCTCACTAGTTTTTTTTTTACTGTTTTCTTTTCTAAGGGAGCGCCAACAATCCGATGGCCTCGCACAAGCGAAACAGGTCTGGTACCAGGTAGCTACAGTTGGTTGGGCTAATTTCTTGGAATGCAGGTGCGGTTGTTGTCTTGTACCAAAGGTGTCCTGATGATGCAGCTTTAAGTAGGGATGGTAATTTTACGTGACCTGTCATGGTTTGTGCAACTGTACAACACCTGCATCTGTCATGCTCACCCTGTTATACGGGCTTTGACTGCACATGTAGTTGAACATTATAGCTACTGTAGTACCTCATTTTCCAATGAGTGCAGGTTTAGCATCATATGCTGCTTGTTCGAGTGCTGTAGGCTTTTGTTTTGAATGTTGTACTCTTAAGTGGTTGCACGATACAATTGGCCTGGTGTATTTTCTATTTCATTTTGAGAGGACTTTATATCTTCGCAACAGTGATGGCATGGGAAAGAACTACAACCCTTCTTACTATAACATCTATTTTGTTTTCAATGTGCAGGTGGTGAAGGGCAGGCGTCTGCTAACCAGGCAGTCAAACGACCTCGCCAGTTGGTTGCCAAACGCGGCCAACCCAGTAGAGACCATGACAAACAAGACCAAACTGAAAGTGCAGATGATAGTGTTCTGCGTGCTTTAATAATATATGGCACCAACACAGTGCTGTGAATTCCTTGACAGGTTACGTGCCAAAAAGCTCACACGTGTTCTAGCATATAGCGCGCGGTTTGTACAAACGTAATAGCGTACCTACCCGATGTATTCGCTTCTGCAGTCTGCACAGCCCTCAGTGTGGCCATTGCGGACTTGCATGAGGTCTTGAAGTTTGATTGAATCCAGACAGCGAAAATGACAGGTTAGAAAAAACGCGAAACACGCCTTCCGCCCAGCTAAAAAGCCCAAGTTTCGCTTTCGCGCCGGGTCGCATCTCCCGGCGTGGCAGCCCAGGCCTGCTACTTCGCGGCGCTTGGGATAGATGGCGCGACCGGCGCTCATCAATATGGCGGCGCCCTTTGAATTCACGGTGTTCTGGTGTATAGAGTTGGATGGTTGACCTGTACCGGACATGGCGCAAACACCGGATATAGTGCGGAAAGGAGGCGGCCCGTTGTGGCAAGTCATGTATGTGATAGCGGACGTGAGCTCCAACGCCATCGCGATGTCCTTGTCATGTCGTCATCGTCATTTAGTCATGAGTTTGTCGTCGTCACAGCGTCGTCATCACAGAGTCGCCTCCAAGTCTATGTGGTCGTCTCAGCGTCGTCATTTTGTCGTAGTGATCCCACTGTCGTCATCCCACTGTCATCATGCTTTTGACATCATATGTCATCGTCGCCATTCTAGCATCGCCATACCATTGCCGCCACAGCGTCGTTGATATACCGCCGTCCACATACCATCGGCATTACGTCATCAACACGTCGTCGTCGGCTTGCCATCGTCGTCACTCGTCGTCATCCAATCATCGTCGTCATCCAATGGTCGTCATGCCACCACCTTGACATCGCCGTCATCCTGTCGTTCTCATCACTGCATCCTGCTCATGCTGTCGTTGACACACCGTCGTCTCGTCAATCAAGCACCGTCATGTCAAGGCCGCGATGTCGCTTCCGTCATACCATTGTAATACGTTTATCAGCGCCCTCCAATTTTCGTCGAGCAGTCCTTCTCATTCCTGTTTCGCAATTCCCTCCGTCGTACTTTCATCGTCCTTCAGTTGTCCTCATACCATCGGCATGGTTCCGGCATACGCACCCCGTTTTTGTCACGCCGTCGTGATCACGTTGTCTTCGTAATACCACCGTCGTCACTCCAGCATCGCCACGTCATTGTCATCGTGCCGTCGGGGAAGTTCCATCGTCGTCATGCCGCGGTAGTGATTCGAGTGTCATCATGCCAGTGTCATACGGTCGTCGTGGCGTCTTTGTCATGAGTCATGATTCCGTCGTCGTGGTCGTTTGATCGTCGCCATTCATTCGCCGGGATGTGCCTGATCGAGTGCGACAAATTTGTGTTCATGGACGCGGTTTCCAGTGAAAATATATCCATCTGGATCGTGTGGACTACTTGCAGTAGATTGCTTAGCAGTAAGAGAATTTGCACAAACTTAAACCGACTGCCATAGGGTGTGGTATCTGCACATATTCTTCAACTTCTTTCCCAGTCTCTCTGCATCCCCCATTATACCATTGAGTTCGTGGCTTAGCCCTTACAGTGGCTTTGTGTCATTGTTAAAGGAACCATCTTAATAATCATGAAATTCCTTCTACAGCATGGGGTAGAAGGCTAGAGACACGTTACTGAGTCCGACATCTACTGTCTACACCTTCGTTTTTCTCTCTGTATTGTTGTCGCACACATGCTGCCTTCAGTTTATTTCAACGTGCCTGCCAAAGTCTGGAAAGGTGGCGTCGCTCATTGATTATTTTGTGACGAGATGTTACAAGCTACAGCGGATTCATGGGAATAAACCAACAGTAATGTATTCGCGGCGGCATTGTGGATGGTCAGGTTGCGCCAAATATGTGTTCTGGGAGTACTTATAGCATTTCATGCTCTCAGAAGCAGTCAGAAAGAGACGATTGTTCATTACGTCTATCTTGAGCTAACCAGCCAACAGCGGAATTTCTGGACGCTTTGTCATACGATGGTGATGGTAGAGGGTGTGTTGCAACAGGCAGGATTATGCTTTCTTGCTTGGGCTGGCTATTGTTCCACCTGGGTACTTCTGACTTTCATACCATGAGCTTCCGCAAACGTCTATCAAATCAGCGTCTCTGAATAAGACGATCAGCAGGCATAGGAATACTTTCCGACAAATTCGAGCTTCTCGCGAAACACTACATTTTCGAAGCTGGCATGGGGAAGAATTTCTCTTTATAAGTTGTGTCCGCTGAAAGTTATGGTAAATTTTGGCAGTCGAGCACACTAAATAGTTGTTAACGCTTTCAGGGCGGATTTTTCCTTTCCTTTGATTGACACTCTAAAAAAGTCAGAACCCAAAAAGGTTGTGCATCGTGGTTTTGCAACAACCAGGTAGGCTTAGTTTGAAGTGTTCTGACTGGTTTATTTCCGCATCTGTCCGACAACACATGTTTTTCACAAAACGTTTATGAAGTACTTGTTTTACATGAGTGGCAAACCAACATATGTAAACATGGCTGATCACTACGGGCTTTTAATGGTAGTTCGTGTGGAGAATACCATTAATCTGTAATCTTGTGAAGCAGCATCCTTCTTAAAATGCAGTAATTCCAACTAAGTCGGACACAGCCCTGATATTTAGGTAATACTGCTTACAAACGCAGCGTTCTAAGCCTTTAAAAACGCAACAACGTACTTGAATAAGGGCGCCCTTGAAAGAAGGCTAATGACGAGAGCATCTCGTCCAGCACTGTTGTATTTTCCATGCAGGCCTGAAGACGTTCCGAGCTTTTCTCTTGCTTTATGCTTCTTCCAGATAGCGCGCATTTATTTTGTGCATGTTGTACATAAAATCGGAAGCTGCAATGAGCAGTTGAGGAGTGAAGTTGGGAGCGTAGACTCACGCTTGTGCTGTGAAGTTCACTTTCGTTACTGTGGAATCTTCTTCCCCCAGTAATCTTCACCTTTCTGACAAATTTTTTGCATTGTTTTGCTTGATATGGTCATAAGAATCGTTTGTATGCAAAAAAAAAGAAGACATTTCTTTAGCCGTTCTTAAAAGAATAAATACACCCTTGGGGAGTGTGATGCGCGGACAAAAATGTATTCTTCACAGGTGCTCATGAAAGAGAGGTATTTCATCGAGCTAACGAATGGCTAACAGGTCTGGATTTGTGGCTTCAATCTAACAGACTTCAATTAAACATCAGCAAAACGAAATACTTACTCTTCCGGCCGCGAGGACACCACCCGACTATAAACTTGGATTTAAAATTTCAAAACGTTACTATCGAACAATATGTATCAGTTAGATTTTTGGGGGTGACATTTCAAGAAAACCTCTCATGGACGCCTCCCTTTGACAAGCTCCGAAGTGAGCTAGGGCGAGCTGTTGGAATCTTAAATAAAGTGAGATATTATATCCCGTCTGCGGTGAAAAGGCAGATATACTACGCGCTATTTCATTCCCGGTTATGTTACTGTTTCTTAGTATGGTCAACAACGACTAAGACCAACCTAGACAGTCTTTTTTGTTTGCAAAAGCGAGCGGTGCGTGCAATCGGAAATTTAGAACTTTCTGAAGACACTACACCCGTTTTTAAATCTAATAAAATACTGCCTATTCATAAATTGTATAAATACAACTTGGCCCTGAAAATATTGCATCAGCACCAAACAACACCTATTCAAACCAAATATCAAGTGAAACCTGGTCCGTACTGCCTACGAAAGAATTTAATACCCAGGCCACGTTCTCGTACAAAATATGGCGATCAAAAACTAAGCTTTATGATACCAGACCTTCTCAACGAATATCCGGAAATTGCTGAAGCGCTCGTTACAGCTACCTCAGTGCACATTTTCAGAAAAATGCTCAAAAATTTTTTCCTTAACACAGACTAAAAATCCTGCCGGTCTGATCCCAGTTGGTTTCCTCTTACTCTGTGTCTTGGCTTTTCATTGTTAAAGTCCGATATATTTTCTGTACTAGGACGATAGTTGCGACATACCTGTACAATGTATCTAATTATATGTGTATTTATGTTATTACGTTATTGATTTATGTTATTGATAAGGAACACTTATTGATGTCCAAGTTCTACCGTGTTCCAAATTGAGCCTATTGTAGTGAATACTTTTGTTATTATTGTTCTTGTGTGACTGCTGCTGCCAAGGGTGGCGAGGCCCAGTCAGGCACGTTCAGTGCCTTTTGTCGCGTCCCCCAAGGCATTTCTGTAAGGAATGTCTTGAATAAACGAATAAAGAAAGAAAGAAAGAAAGAAAGTAAACACGGAAGCAAAATCATATGGCGAGCATAATTCTAATTAGATTCCTCTGCTGTCACCAGCACTAGTTCACCGTTTATTGCTGCAAAATATAGTTCATATGCTCTGTAGTCAACGCTCGCATTACTCTGCATGCGGAAAGGCGTTGATAACGGCTTGACTCCCGCAGACTAGGACAATACTTTGCTCAACTGTGAAGCTTGCATCCTGAGAAAACCATATTAGCTTATTTTCTTATTTTATTTTGGAGCGTCTTCCTATACTCTCCGGTGTATGACATTTTCTTTTTGTGACAGTTTCTCTGTCTCGTGTTTTCTGCGGAGCTCATTTACCCAATCCACAGAGAGGCCGTGCCAAAAGAGCTACCCTAACGCTATTCACCATCATCTATCTATAATACCAAGAAAGTTCCGATGCGCTATATGTTTGCATATGCCATATATAGGACCTGTCTTATGCAACCTGGTCTTCTCATTCAGCATCGACTGAAGGAAGTATCCCCGCTGTTCGGGCCCGAGTCGAGCGCCTTCCGCACGTCCAAGTAGGCCTGCCATCGAGCCGCGGTTGTTGACAGCGACGTCCACAAGACGACGCCAGCTGTCCTAAGCCGCTTGGGCGCACTCCCCCGATGCGGCTCAAAAGCGCAGCCCGCCTTCTACGTTTCTTTCCTCTTCTTTCCTATTGCCGCCGTATCCAAAGGAGCCGACATCGTATCCCTATTTACCCCCCGGCAATACGCCTCCCCCTTCCTTCCCTTCCAATCTTTCTTTTAATATATTTTCTCTTTTGCAACGGCGTTTTTCGTGTTTCTGATTTCTGCGTTGCCGGGCCGCCTGGGTGGCGGCGGCCTCTCTTTTCCGCCGCGGTAATTCGTAAGCTAATTAAGTTTCGCTAATGGAAACGAGACATGCAAATTCCGACTCGGCACGCGGCGGCGAATCGACAAGACGAGCGAGCGACGCGCTGGCAGCAGGGGGAATGGATGGCTGGAGGGGAGGAAGATGCAACGCTTATGCTAATATCAGGCGAAATGCCACCGCCGCCGCGTTCGCCTCCGAGCAGGAAGAGAGACGCGGCGAGCCGACGTGTAGGGTGTAGTAGCCTGTCGTTTGCACGCGACTCGCGCTGAGTTCTTCGCAAGCTTGTGCGTTTGGTGCCGTTCGTCTGCTTGTTTGTTCGCTTGTTGGCTTGTTGGCTTGTTGGCTTGTTCGCTTGTTGGCTTGTTCGCTTGCTTACTCAGTTTCGCAGAGTGAACGGGAGGGGGGGGGGGTCGTTCCATTTCAGTTTCTGTTTCGTCGATTTCAAGCATTGCGGGCGTTCATTACAGGACCGTGCGTCGAGGACGAGAGTGCCGTCCTCGACTTGGTTTGGATTTGCGCTTCGTCTGAAACGGCCGCTGAACTTCTCAACGTCGCTCAGCTTTCTTGGTTTACAGAGGACCTGGCTGTCCTGTTGATGCGTTTATACGACCGGCTAATGCGGAATCAACGTGAGTATCTAAATAAAAGAGAGGAAAGAAGAATGCTAGAGGTTTAGTCCTCACGGTTCCGATGACAAGTTTTGTCAGGCGTTTCAGCGTCTGGTTAGAAAGAGCTCGTCGTTGGAATTAGTTGCGTTAGTCCGTTGCATTTTTCGTTCAGGTGCCAAGGGGAGGGTTAATGGAACATGATGCGGATGTAAATGGTTAAATTGATGAAACGTTTAAACTGGCTAAAACATAAACAAAAAAAGCCCTAATGACGTTTTCTGGACAGCTGAGTGTGCGCGTATGTCCGCGGGTGTATGCGTGGTTCATCTGTTTGTCTGGTAACTGTGTGCATCACAAGGTTTATCCAACGTCTGGACCAGCGTGCCATGCCGTCAGCCAGGCAAACACCTCGAGCTATTCATACCCCACGTGATGAAATTTTGCTCGCAGAGTTAGTAATGCTGCGCAGAAGTGGACAATCAATGTCACTGCGTTGTAACCCGCTAAGGGCAGCGCGGAAGTGCGTAAAGATGGCAATCTTTGATGTAGTTAGCTCCTCTTGCACGTATTTCAGCGCAACATTAATCGCTGCTAAGTCAGCACTTGTTGACAAAGTTGGATGATGTATTTGAAAGATACGCCGCACTTGAGTCGAAGGGCAGAAAAAAGCTGCGGAGGCGCCTTGACCGTCGCTGTGTACAGATGCATCTGTGAATACTTGAAGATAATTTGGAAACTTTTCGAGCAAGTGAGACTGAGCTAATTGCAATATTGACGAAGCAGACATATCAGACGTTCTGTGCATGTCAGGGAATGAGAAGTAAATGGGGAATACGTGTTTCGTGACATCTTTTGGAGGCGGAGGCGTAACTGAAGCAGCATGCTCAGAAATGTCAGTGATACTCATAAACAATGCCGCCATTTTTCCCATGCGAGATAACGGGCGGTGAATAAGACGATCAAGTAGCGATTCACCGTTCGATTCGTGGTGCACACGCTCAATATGACATAGAGCTGTGTGGTCTGCTTGCAGCCTCAGGAGTAACTGATGCGCTTCAGGGAGTAATGCAACAGATTGCGCCCCACGGGGTAATCCAAGCATTAGTCGAAGTGCAATGCAATGATCTCGTTCCAGTTGGGCCATCAAACTAGGTGGTATGTTCAGACCTGGTAACGTTCAAACACACAGCTTCTACATATACAAAAATGTCCCGTGGCACTTGAAAAAGGCGAATTTTCCTGTTAGTTATTACTACAAATGATTCACTTACGCACATATCTGCACGCTTTCGGCTCGGAAGGCCTCGGTTATTTAGCGTGTTAGCGAGTTTTTATGAGCAAACAGAATCATATACCACAAAATCTGCCACTGTGAACTTGTCTTTTAAAGGACAAGTTCACAGTAACAGATTTTGCCCTGGTTGGCAAATTTTGATGGTTTCCGTTGTCAAGTGATAGTCGATGCTCTTTTAGACCGGTATCAACATACCGGCCGGCCTAGACTATGTAAACGTTCACATTATGTTGATTATATCTCTTCATTACGCTTTTATGTTTATTACCGATTTTCATTCTTTACTAATTTTGTATCTTGTTCTTATGCTATTTCAAGCGCGATTACGTCGACCGTGTTTATTTACCGCGTACACTTGGCAGACGCTTTCCCTTTTTCACCCACAGGCCAGGTGGGCCGATCCTGGAAAAAGTGTATTCTATTATTGGCGCTAATTACGGTTATACCAATAATTTTCACATACTTTGCCACTAATTATCTCTTATCTTGTTGAGACCAACTTTTTGATTATCGGTACGATGCTCTGGAGGTGGAAACATCTGTATGTTTCTATAAGTGTTTACAAAATACCCAGATCCCAGATACGTGAACCTGTGCTACGTCAACTAAGACGCACTCTTTAAAACAGCATCCATCATCTCTGAAATTTTGCGAGGGCTCCCTTTATGACCTCGATGGAATCTTAAAAAAGACCCCCGCAGTCCTGAGGGTCTTTACTAGTGTATGGAAGTTTTTACTAGTGCATATCATGCAGTGTTGTATAAATTTTAGCCCCATACTGTGAGATGCAAGCTTTATTCTTCCAAATAGCCGTTTTGCGCTGCAGAAACTTACAAAAATGAAATAAAATTCTGGCATAACTTCTGTGCAGTTCTTGAGTTCCGGTACTGACGACACCAACTCCCCCGCTGACAAATTTGGGACATTTGAAACAGCTCAGGTTGTCTCAGCACCAAATCGTGCAGCATCGCCTTCCAAACCCGACATTTCCACGATTACGCGAGCAGTGATGCATGCTGTTTCATCTCCCAATGGAGGTATATTGTAGGCGGTCTTTTGTTCTTCATCCCTTCCACTGTATATGATCGTAATTATTGCCCCCCTCGTCTTCTTCGGTGGGCTCTGTCAGCGAGCTGCTGAATAAAAACTTTGTTTCATACTGTGCCTATTAAGTGGTGGAGCTGCTCCTCGATCGCGACGTCCTCCTCTCCCATAATTTTTCTCGCTGAGGCTCCATGCGGCTCGAAATTTACGCCCGCCATCCCCCCACTTATGTTCGAGATCGCCGAAAGCTCCTCAGGTACCGCTTTCTAGCCAACTTCAACCATCAGCACCCCTCGGCGAGACCCTCAACTCTTTCATGGTCTCCGCGGTCATGCCGTCTTGTCTTCATCTCATCTTCTTACGTGGGCTTTGTCAGCGAGCTGCCGAATAAGGCATCGATTCAGCCTGGCTTAAAATATTGTTACGTAAAGAAAACGCGGGGATAAATTACACTAAGATATACGGCCCTCAACAAGGTGGTGGAGAGCTGGCATGTAAAATGACGCCGTTTTCTTCGTTGTCTTTTCCCAGCGATGGCTCTTTCCTTTCGCCTTCAGTAGAGGCGTAGAAATATGCATTGCATGGGGTAATATAACCAGGGTACGGAAACTCCTTACACCTCCATTGGGTGGGTCAAACTTTGTGACAATTACATCCGGCGTGCAATCAGCAACAGTGCTTTCCCCTGATGGTGGACGATGTTAAAATAGATTGAGAACAATAGTGGTGGTAAAGTCCCGTTCCTGTGATTTCCCTCTATTCCCCTGGTGACTTGTCTGATTCGAGCTCGTCTGTCTCAGTCGTTCCCTGACACACCGTGGATACCAAGTTTCCCGTGACTGGTCGTCCAGTGAAAACTACAATTCACACCAACGACAGGCACAACACGCACAACACTGAATAACGGCTATAACGCGCATGAGTGACTGAGCCGGCTGCGATGAGCAGCCGTCAGACTGCTCAGCTCTAAAGTCTACCGGTCGAAACCGGTAGACTTTCAAACTCAGGTGAGGTAAAGGGAATGCGCTTTAGTTTCCTTGAAACAATATAAATATTTTATTATACTATCATATTAGTTACAAGAGCACTGCAATGGCGAGCACAATTTGACACATTTTAGCTCATACAATTTCATAATTTATATTTTGTTCAAGAGATACTACTAGTGAAAAATGCTAGTGGTTGTTTTCCACCAGTTGATAAAACTTCCAGACAAGACTATGCGAAGGAAACGAAGTCCCACGGAAGTGTCTTCATGGCGAGAAAAAGCCAGAGGTAGGCCGATGGAGAAGCTTATTTATACTCATAAATAAGAAGCACATAAAATATTGTACAGCGTTTTTTTTTTTACTGTAACCTCATGCACTTGTTTCAAGGCGCAATGAGAAAAAAGAATTTTATAAGAAAAACACCCAGATCTACTGCGTGAAAGAAATGCTGCAGAGTAAGTGCGCGACTGCCTGTTTATGGTTCCAACCGATGACTCGTAATTGCTTGCCGCATATGGCTTGTCCACTGTTTTACTGAAGTTCCTTATCTCGCAGTACGCGTCACCGGGATCGCTATGTACGCTTCATTTCAGATAATATAGCTTTGCTTTCTAATTACAATACTTGAATAGGAAATTCTATATCTTTAAATACCCTGTATGTTATTTTGTCACGCAAAAACAAACACACACACGCACACGCACACGCACACCACCTCCAACTCTCGCACTACACTTTAGCCGCACCAGCAAGTCTCAAATGTGGCAATTGGTTTATGACTGTTATCTCCTTTTATTACGTGTACCACATATTGAAGGAATAACAGCACGAGATTTCGAGGAGAAGAAGGGGACGCGCATATGCACTTAGGGTTGGCCAAATGGTGAAATAGTTGCAAGTGCGGACAAAAAGTGTAAATTGAGCACAGGAACCAAACCAAAAGAGGTCATGCATGCCCTTCCTATCGCATACATCGAGGGCCGAATCGGGAAAAAAATGTACTTTGTAAGAACTGCTTGCCATTTTCCAGCCAGCCCCACTAATAATGTGCTCGGTGTCACAAGTGGACGTAGAAAGTTGCTGTTTATGTCGCTTTCGTATTCCTCTCTCGCCCTGTCTGCACGCGCTGAACATATTTCGTTTCATACACAAGAACCATTTACCAACGGTCCCACGACAGGACTCTTTAGGTACGTATTCTAACCGTGTACGCTCTGTGGCTGCCTGCACCATAAAACGAGAAGGCCATGCATACGTTTACGCCTACACGGAAAGACTGCAGGTGCACTTCCCACGAAAACTGCAATTAAACAACTCAGTCCAGCTGGCCTAGCCGTAGAAACATTGCGGATATTAGGAATGGCACACGCCGGGAGCGCGAGCGTTAGTAGAGTCATCTCGGAGAGATGTGTCCAACTATAAAGAACTGTAGATGTCCCTGTGCAGCACTACCATGGCAACCCCGCCTTTATAGAAATCACCACCACCACTAAAAAAAAACCCTATTACAACAAAGTTCATATCTCTCGGGCTCCTCTAATAGTCCGAGCGATAACGCATTTTATTTTTAGACAACAAATGCAGCAGATTCACTCAACGCAGCGCGGTCGGCACTGTGACAAATCACCCTTGCTACAAAAACAAATGAAAAAAAAACCTGAAAAGTAGTAGATACGCTGCATACACAAAAACAGTATACACATGCTGTCTCGTGGGAACACGAAAGAAACTTTTCCGGTCTCGTGAACAAAACAGATCTTCGCCTGAGTAGGCCTCTGAGATTTGCATCTGGCGATCGCTTTTCTACCAGCTTTCTATGGCAGGCTCTCACAAGGATTCTCTCTTTACTTTTTTCATGTTTGTTTATCTGCAGTAAAACAGCGTTCAGAGAGGAAGATGGTTTGCAGGTGCCGGAGGCTTGCTCTAGAATGTTGCCTCGGAGAGGTCCCGAGAGAATTTTCCGTGACATATGTCGCAGTTCGGAAGGCCCCCTTGCAAGCTTATTCACTCTTTATTCGTCTGACCTTTTTTTCTCCTGTTGTGAATTTGTTCCAGGTGTGCAGAGCTCAGGCTCTTAACAGTTACACCGAGAAAGAAGAATGTCTTGCCACACTTCTGCACCGGGATCACGATGCCTTGATTTGCAATCCTCCATTTATTTACGCTATCCTCGCAAAAACATGCACGTTCTTCCATTAAAACAGATGTATAGAGGTATTACGTAGTGTGCGACCGGCGAACATCACGTTGATGCGACTAAGAGGTGTACATAAAAATGAAGCAGACAAAACGTGATTCAAACTATAGTCGATAATTCCTCCTGAAAGCCACCAGCCTACTTAATCAATTTCTTCCATCTCTGAACTGCCTCACTGCCATAGCAAGGAATTCTAGCAGTAGACAACACCATCCTCTCGAGAACGACTTGATCTACATGAGCGCAACATCCCTTCTCGTCGGCTACACTGTAGCGGTATATCCTGCTATGACCTCCGAGATAAACGCGCAGGATCCACCACTCTCAGAGTCTTCGTCGTGTGCGAATCCCTCGCACAGTTTGCCAAGCCCAAATGTTGACCGACCACGCAGTGGTTAGTGCACCCACCTCGAAAACAGCTTTTTGTCCCAAGGGCATGTGTTCGTTGCCCAGGGGCAGTTGTTTGTAAAGTTTCGTTTTCCACTATCCTGAACAGCCAAACGTACGTATTAACAATGCTCACAATGACCAATGCAAAAACAAATCCGACGTAAGCATAACTTCAGGTCAACACTATACAGGCCAGATAAATTTAGCGCTATTCTAAGCCATAGTAACACAGCATCGGCACGCTCTTGCTTCTTTCAACCGTAGCAGTGTTTCCATTCAGTAAGCGAAGCCGAATGAGCCTAGGTACCATGAGCTTCAATAATGACCGTTAATCATGCGGAAAATTAACAATTCGTTATAACAAGTAATTTCAATGAGTCTTTTTATACTTTCTGGCGTATTTTCTTTTCAGGGTGTAGTCTGTGTCAAATGCTCGAGAGAGAGAGAGAATAAACATTTTTATTAGGTGAAGCAGCTAGGAAGAGGCGTCCTCAGTTCAGAATGCCTTGAGCTCGGGCCGCGTCCTGGGCCCTCGCAATCAGCCGTTGCTGATCCTCGAGGTCGGAGCTGGCCAAGGCTCTCTCCCAAAGCTCGTTAGTGGGGTAAGGGTTCGGATGATTTAATGGTGCCGCTCTGCAACCTCCTACTATGTGCCTGAGGGACCCGGGCTCTGCGCAGAAGCGGCATTGCGGAGAGAATTTTGTAGGGTCTATGAGGTGATTCCTGGTTGGGTGGGGGGATGTATTGACCTGTAGAGCCCGGAGGAATCGCTCCTGCTCTCTAGGTAGTGACTTGTGTGGGGGTGCATATGTTCTGCGGGTTAGCTTGTAGTGTTGTGTGATGTCTTGGTAAGAGACTAGAGGGTGCATGCGCTCGGGTTCAGATTCCTCGGCGTCGGCTCGGTGGGTCAGATCTCGAGCCACGTGGTTGGCGACCTCGTTGCCAGGAATGCCTTGATGAGCTGGCGCCCAGATGATCATGACTGATCTCGTTGGCGGCTTTTGATTGATGATCCGGAGTGTAGTGGCATGAATTCTGCCGCTAGCAAAGTTGCGGCACGCCTGTTGGGAGTCGGTCACTATGACTTCAACCTCTGTTTGGGAGAGAGCGAGGGCTATGGCCGCTTCCTCGGCTTGGAGGGGATTGTTTCGTGTGAGCGAAATGCTGCTCCGATGTTCTGTGTTGACGACTACGGTGGCTGTTGTGGCTGCGCGTCTGGAGTAAGAAGCCGCGTCAGTGTAGGCTGTAGAGGGTAACGTTCCGTATCGCTTGTGTATGGCCAGGGCGCGGGCCTCCCTTCGCTCTGCGTGGTGCACTGGGTGCATGTTGCGAGGCAGAGGACGTACGGTGATTTTTCTCCGGATGGCATGGGGTAAGCTCACAGTCTGAGGCGGCGGATGGCTCATAGGGGCAGAGAGCCCCAGGCGTAAGAGAATGGACCTCCCTGCTTCCGTAATCGCCAGCCTTGTTCGCTGACTGGATAAATGTGCCTCGATCAGCTCCTCGGCCGTGTTGTGCACACCTAGTCGTAGTAGGCGTTCTGTGGACGTACTGATTGGCAGACCCATCGCCTGCTTATATGCCTTTCTGATCATTGTGTTGATTTTCTTGAGTTCCGTCTCGTTGAGTAGTGCGTACGGAATAGCGTAAGTTATTCGAGACACGACGAAGGCTTGGACAAGCCGAAGCGTGTCCGCCTCCCCCATGCCTCTTGTCTTGGTTGTTATTCGCCGGATCATGTGCGTAACTTGGGCTGTTGTAGTCTTAAGCTTTTGAATTAATATTGTATTGGTGCGATCCGACTGGAAAACCATTCCCAATATCTTTACGCTCCGAGACGGAACGATGGTGTGTCCCTCCAGCTGTATGTTGATAGTGGGCGAGTCGCATCTGTGCTTCTTTCGCGGTGCGACCAGGAGTAGCTCCGACTTTTGGGGGGCGCAGCTGAGCCCGCATGACTTAGCATAGTCGCTCACCACGTCTGCAGCTTCCTGCAAGCGGTTCTCCATTTCCCCGATGGACCCTGTGGACGACCAGATGGTAATGTTGTCAGCATATAGGCCATGCCGGATCCCTGGGATGTTATCGAGGAGCGGCGGTAGGCCTATTAGGGCGATATTGAAAAGGACAGGGGATAACACTGCGCCCTGTGGTGTGCCGCGCCCGCCCAGTAGGAAGGGGTTTGTGGCTTTGTCCCCGACCTTTAGGATGGCTTTTCTATCTGAGAGGAAATCTCTGATATAGGAGTACGTCCTGGCCCCACAGCCCAGCGCGTTTAGCCTCTGTAAGATTGCTGTGTGTTTGACGTTATCGAACGCCCCTTTAAGATCTAAGGCGAGGATAGCCGTGGGGGAGTTGCGTGTCGCTGGTACAATCACCTCCTCTTTCAGCTGAAGTAGGATGTCTTGAGTTGAGAGGTGTGGACGGAATCCTATCATCGTTGTTGGAAGTTTCCCCGAGTCCTCCAGGAATTGTTGTAACCGATTGAGAACGATGTGCTCTAGGAGCTTTCCTACACACGAAGTGAGGGAGATCGGTCGTAGGTTCTCAATGGCTGGTGGCTTGCCTGGCTTCGGTATCAGACGAACCTCGGCTATTTTCCAGTCCTCGGGAAGGTTTCCTTTCCTCCATACTTCATTAAGATGAGCGGTAAGCTCTAGTAGCGAGGGGCTGTCAAGATTTACGAGTGCCTTATTGGTAATTTGGTCCATTCCCGGGGCTGTGTGGCGTCTCAAGCCCATTATCGCCGCTGTTACCTCATGTAGATGAATGTCCTCATCTAGGAGCTCGTTAGGGGTGCCGGTGTAGGGTGGCAGAGGCTCCGATGGCTGTGTGGGGAAGTACTGGGCTTTGAGAGCCAAAAGGAGGTCCGCCTCATTTCCAGGAAATTGGTGAATTACTCGGGCCATATTGTGGTGGGATTCCGTTTTGCTGCTGGCCGGGTTGATTAAATACCTCAATAACTTCCACGTCTTGGAAGTACTCAGTCTTCCTCTCAAGCTGTCGCAGAGGGATAGCCAATTCTCTCGGCATAGCGTGTTAGCGTATTCCGCAGCCTCTTGTGTGAGTAGTGCTATTCGCCTCTTGAGCTTGCGATTTAATCTTTGCCTTTTCCAACGCTTCAGCAGGCTACGCCGGGCTTCCCACATGTGGAGAAAGCGAGCGTCGATGCTTGGAGTGGTGGTGGATGTTTCAAGCATTTTGGTGTGCGCGTTCACATCCTTCTGAAGCTGAGTGATCCAGTCCTTAATTGACTGAAGCTGTTGGCTCTGTTCGTTCGCAGCTCTTTCTTCTCTTATCTCCCGCAGCTTGGTCCAATCCGTGAGGCGAGCCGTGCCTATCCTGGCTTTGTATTCGAGCCCATGGAGAGTGGTGGCTAGCAGCGCGTGGTCGCTGCCTAGGTACTCCTCCAGATTGGTCCAGCAAGCTTGGGGGATATTTCTGGTGAGGGTTAAGTCGGGGTTCGTGTCTCTTTGAACACTTGTGCCGAGCCTCGTGCTATTCTTTGGATCGGTGACGAGTGTGAGATCCATGTCCTCAATAACTTTGTGAAGCATGTTTCCCCTGGGGTTGGTGTACGTATAACCCCAGAGGGGGTGGGCTGCATTGAAGTCGCCCACAATTAGAAGCGGATGGTTGCGTGCTGCGTGCGTGGCTTGCTCCAAAACCAGTTTGAGGACCGATGGCGCGCTTTTCGGCCGACAGTAGACGTTTAGAACAAACATGGGACTCTTCTTCTTTGTTGCCTGTGGGATAATTTCGAGCAGAATGGCAAGCGGGTCGGATTGCTGGAGATGGTGTTGAACGGCCACTAGCTTCTTACTGACCAGGGTGTGAAGGCTGCTGCCTGTATCGGTGCCATAAGTGACGTATCCGGGTAGGCGGACGTGTGTGTTCGTTTCTTGCAGTGCGATGATTTCGGGTGGTCTTGTTGATGTAGCGATGTATTGTATCAGTGATCCATACTTGTTCTTGTAGCCCCGGCAATTCCACTGCCACACCGTGGTTTCGCCTGAGAAGCCCCCGCGCTTACTGCATATATGTTGAGGCGGAGCCATCTTGGTTATCAAGGGGTGGTGATGCGTGCACAAGATGGGGTTCTGGGGAGCCCAGAGAATCTGGCAATTCTGGTAGGGTCTGATGAGCTGTTTTCTTGGGGCGCCGGCTCTGACGAGCTTCCAGTGCTAGTATGCGTTCCTCTAGCCTCATGATGCGTTCCGCCAACTGAGTGTTAGAGTGTTGTTGTTGAGTTGCGTATTGTTGTTGTTGTGCCGCTGACTGTTGTATAGCTGTGAGTTGTTGCTGCATGGTAGCTTGTAGGGATGTCTGAAGGCTCTGAATAGCTTTTGCTACTACCTCTTCTACCTTCTGGAGAGTGGCATATTGGACGGGTATGACTCCCTGCGGTGCAGTGGGCTGCGCGGTTGCTCGTTGCGGTGTCGGGTTTGAAGTGACTTTGTGAGCTGGCTGTTCTTCCCGTTTCCGCTTCTCCGGGGGTGGGGTTGAAGTGTTTTGTGTATGGGTAGTGCTATTTCTTTCAAGTAATTCATCTTTAAGTGCTACTAATTCTGCGTGTACGCTAGTGATTTCTGATTTGAGTTTTGCGTTTTCTTCAGTGAGACGCCTAATCTGGGCATGTGCCTGTGCCAGCTCTGTGTCAACAGGGGGGGGACGAGCTTTGGGAGAAACAACCTGTGCCCAGCTCACCTGCTGCGTGACCTGCGCTGCTCCCTTGCTTCCCCTCCTGCCGCTTGCGGAACGACCACGGCTCGAGGTCCTGCCATGGGATGGCGTCCGTCGTCGCGATGAGGTCCTACGCCTAGAACCGGAACGCGGCCTGGAACTGCTCCTCCCCTGGACAGCTCCGCGTCGTTTCGGGGACCGCGACTTGCGGGATGCTGAGTGCTCGCCACGCGGCCTCGGAGACGAGGAGCCTGCTCTCGGGGTCTGCTGCGGTTTCCGGTGGTTGACGGGCGGCAGGAACCTGTTGGGGCAGGCTGTCGCTGCTGTCGGGTGATCCCCGCCGCACAGAGAGCACCGAGGGTGGCACTCGTGCTGCTCCGTTGCTAGCGAAGTGCCGCACTCTCTGCACTTGGGTGTGGCGGGGGGCCGCGGGCAGACGTCCTCTCTGTGGCCTGTCTCGTTGCAGGTTCGGCAATGTGGCACGGTTCTCTTGTAGAGGTAGCACCGCAGAAGAAGGCCGGAAAATTCGATGTAATATGGCACTGTTTTTCCCAAGAATGTGATCACCATGGTGGTTGTGTTTCCCAGTCTTCTACATGTTAGCGCCTCGTATCCGGGAGATTCAATGCGTTTAAGTAACATTTCGGGCGTGGTGTCGTGATCGATGTTGTGTATTACCCCTTTGCAAGAGTTATCGGGGGAAATTCCGTATGATGCAATATCATATGTTGTTGCATCAATTGTAATTTTTTGCATCTTGCTTAGTGCCGAGGCCGTAGCTTCTGAGGCAGTGCTCAGAACAAGGATGTTTTGGTCTTCGTCGATGCGTACTTTGAATCCGGTGGAGCCGATTTGTAGCTTTGCGGCATTTGTGATGGCGTCCACCAACTTCCCTGGGCTCACCTTGTTGAGCTGCAGGCCGTTTCGTGGACGAACCGCCAACTTGTAATCATCGGCAGGAAGGGGGGGTTGTCGGGGCTTGCGCATCGCCGGTCGGCTGTGGCGGAGAACGGGCTTCGGTGGCGTTCGGGAAAGTTGGGGCGTGGTCGAGCGTGTCTGCAGCCGACGGCGACGGGCACGACTGATAACATTGATCCAAGGCTCATTGTCTTCTTTGTTCTCCTCAGCGGCCGGAAGAAGTCCTTGGGATTCGCGAATTTCCGTGTCCTCGTCCTCCGGGGCCCCGGTAGACGATTGGTGGGCTTTGTCGGCGTCGGCATTGAGCAGCGCGTTCGCCATCTGCAGCGGTGCGGCGGCCGAAGCCTTTGCTAAGCCTCGCCACTAGCGAAGTAGGTTTAGCGGGGCGGCCCCGCTTATTCGAAACTTGATGTGGCCGTAAAATGCAAAATATAGCACTTACACCCTCAAGTTTGGTGTTGACGTGCTCGGGCTGACTTCAGGCACACGATGATTACGTAGAATCTGGATGCGGAGGTGATTTCGCCGAAAATGTAGCTTCTGTGCGGAGCAGATGTGGAGCCCATCCGACCCGTCGCCACACTTCGTCGTCTTCCCTCAAATGCTCGACTAAATAACCAAGACCGTTGCACTCATGGCACTTCATAGACTTTGTTGTTCATATGCTAAATCGTGTTTCCATGGTTCCATCAGTTATTGTGTTTCGACATGCTTACTTTGTGCCTTTAAACTTTGACCATATAAGCGGCGCTTAATACCTTTTCAACTGCCGCAGTTGTTCTACCGTTCAACAATCGACCAAAGGTAACGATTCTTTTAAATATCTACAATCAGTGGGCAGAGTAGGGGCACCACAAGAAAAACTAATTACGTTCAACTTTACCGTATATAGGGCGTTAGTTCGCATAGAAAAGGAAGAAATAAACAGCACGGGAAATGCATAGCGGACGTGGTGGGACTTTTCACAGAAGAACGTGGCGCCTCCGGTAATATGAAGCGTAACATGGTTTAATTTGCATGCGGGAACAATAGGGAATCTCACGAATATAGTGCAAGTATGTTGCAGGATGTTAAGAAGATATAGTATGTCAAACGTGCCGTGGTTGCGTACTTGGCTATATTATTCGGCTGCTAAGCACGAGTTCGCGGGATCGAATTCCGGTCACGGCGGCCGCATTTCGATGGGGGCGAAATGCATAGAACACCCGTGTATTTTGAATTTGGTGCATGTTAACGAGCCCCAGGTGGTTCAAATTATTCCGCAGTCCCTCATTACGGCGTGCCTCATAATAATTTCGTCGTTTAGGCACGTAAATACCCATAGTATAATATGTGGGAAAAGAAAACACAATTTTTTGATGGGCGCTAAGAAATTCGCAGAATCTGTGAAACGGCAGTGCGCGCTGGGATCGCAAAAGAGAAATCACATCGTCTGCCCCCGTTTGCTGCGCTAAAGGCGAGAGAAAAAAAGTAATTATTTTACGAGATAGGCACGTTCTAAGGATACACCTTTTAGTGGTTTCCTCCGTATTCAACGCAACAACGAAGGTGTCGAAACGCGCATGTATGATGTGATTCCGATATGAATCTTTATGACTAACACACACATGCATGAACTCCCAAAAAAGATGTAAAGCTTTAGTTTTTGAGCTTTTTTTTTCGGCTAAAGGAGTTTCGCGAAAACCCTCGAAAAAAAAAACCTGAAAATTTGTCGCCAATCTTGTTGGGTACGGTATTGCCCGAAAGAACATTAATGTGGTTTTGTCTAAAATAGGTGTGTTTTCCATGATTTATGTTCCTACCTGATACTCCATGACAGCGTCTCAAACCTTCATCGACAGATGATTTCCCGTTGCGGGACGGTAGACAGGTAAGAGAAAGCAGACTCTTGGTAAAAAGGATGTAAGGCGAGAGCGGATGTGCGGACAATGTACGGAATAACAGGGAGGTTAACACGAATTAGCTCTGGTTGGCTGCCCCGCTTGAAACAAAGGGTAAAGTTGCACAAGGAGAGAGAAGATAAACACGAGTAACGCACACAATCCCGGGTTCGTAAGCGACTTCGTCAATAGCTCTCAATGCTAATTAGTACCGCGGAAGCCCGAAGGGTGGAGGGAGGTTCGTGAAATAAAAAAAAAATTGTCATCTACCCGACTGCGGCATGAAACTGCGAAGGAAATTCATACTCCGAGGTGGATCACCAATTCCCCCTTTTATAATGGCAATATTTCAGCTTGTTTTTTTTTTCGGTTTCTGGCCTGTAAGACTGTACACCGCGGATACCGCAGCAGCAGCGATCGTGATCGCACTAACCGCTCGACCATTGTAGTCACTCCCTCGTTGCGGTACACCGTCCGCGTCAAAACACGTCGGCTCTTCCTTACGTGTGCCCCCCCCCCCCCTACATCTCTCTCGGCCAGGTCAGGCGGCCAATCGCGGGATCATTTCCTCCGCATCGATGACCCCGCCGGGATGACAAGCGAGCCCGGCGAGCCCGCGGCGTCCCCCACAGACGCACGCACGCTCACCGACGCGTCCGCTTCTTCTCCCAGCGGACGCCACTGACTGCTCGTGGCGGCTGGTATTGACGCACGGCCGCTCAAGATTTACCCGCCATTTGCCCCCGGCTCATAGCCGCGCGCGCAACGGTGGAGGGGGTGGCCGGGCGGGTGCTCATTCCGCGAGGCAAATATTGACTCCCCGGCTCTCGTAACTCGCCCCCTCTCACCCCGCTTCACCCCCTTCATCTCTCCATTCCTTTTGCCCTCCACCTTCACCCCCTTCTATCTCATCTCATCTTCTTCTCTCCCCGCTTCAGCCCCTTCATCTCTCCATTCCTTTTGCTCTCGCACCGTCTTCATCGTTCTTTCTCTGGCATCGCATACTTCCATTTATTCGTCGGATTTCATTCCCTTTCTGTATTTCTTTTTCTTTTTTTGCTTTAGCTAAGTGCTTTTTTTTTAGATTTCGTGTGTTTGTCTCCCTTATGAAGATGCTCGCCGAGTCCGATCTTTCATTTCTCTCCTCTTTAGCATTACGGTTCCCACGTTACGAGATGGGTTTAGCTTTTCGCTTTGAGATTGTACCGGTGGCGTTTAATAGGAGCCGCGAAAAGAGTTTGAAGAAGGCTGGCCACTTTGTAGTGTAAGAAGGGCCGAGTTTGGTGAAACGGCACGCTTGTTTGCGGGACCATCAAAGATGCTCGGCGAAGAGAGTAGCAATACATTTTGAGAGCACGATCGAAACTTGAGAGATTGCTTTCCACATGCAGTCTGTTTGCCTGGTTTTGTAAAAAAAAAAAGAAAAGGAATTGTCTCGGTGCTGTGCAGCCGAAATCAGCAAAAGCTTCCAGCGTATATAGATGCAAAAGGAACGCCTTGGCGTCGTAGTGTTACGCAAATAAATTTTGCTCAGCACATAGGCAAGTCGATCACGAGTGTACGAATATCACGTAAATACGAGAACTTACGAAGTGGGTCGGGTTAATATACTGCACCAGCCTGGACGTGCGAGCGGCAGAAAACAAGCTTTCGCTTCATACAACAGATCAATCTACCAAGAACGTTGGCTGAAGGGCACAATTGAGCAACTCCCTCCCCTCAATGATATTTCTAACCCGTGAATGCCGCATTAGAATGAATGCGTTCGTCATTTATGGGGCTATACCCTGGTCAAAAAGCGCCACGATTAAAATACAGAGCAAGAATGAAGACACAAGTGGTTGTGTGTAACAATCTTTGATTTATCGGGTTTTGATTATCGATTCTATCCCGATTAAACCCTACAGCGATTTATCGGTATAAGGCTTTGATTTATCGATTGCGTCCGCCACACGCGATACGAAGAAAGAAGGCTAGATCAGGATAGACTGGTAGGTTTCACCAGCAAACATTTCTGTGCACTTGTACAGCGCGACAGCCAGCCCGTCAATGGTGAAAAGGAAGTCCCAGAACGACGGTGGAGTTGACGTCAGTACGACGGAGGAAATTTCATTCAATCTTAGTGCATTGGAATAGTTTCTGTGCATAAATTGAGTGCCAGAGCAGCTATGTAGAATCGTCGTTCATTGGCAGACAAGGGGGAGAACAGTTTTCATTCATAGACGACGTGCTAGCGTCACCATGTTATCGAAGTTATAATAATGTCGTGGAGGTCGGGAAGCAAACGGTTAAGGTGGCAGGGAATTTTCGTCTTAGATTTTCGCGAACTTTTGGGGCATATCAAAACTTCAGCTGTCCACGTAAGCAACTTGTGTCGTGTTGCAGTGGTACAGCCTGCCAGTCTTGCTTGTTATCCTTGTTCAGCTATTTCGTTTTGGTGGAGCGTTACACCTCCTTATATGAGGAATATATTATCCACAGGTAGGTATAGTAGTCGCCAATAGTATAAATATGAGTTGGGCAGAGAGAGAGAGAGAGAGGGAGAGAGGAGACGAAAAGAAAGAGAAAAAAGTAAGTTAGGAAAGACAACTGTACCTAATGTTTGCTGTCCAACGTACGTGAAAATGTTTCAACGGGATAAAAAGTAATGATATATAGAGAGAATGCGAAAACTGGAATTTTACACAGGAGGGTTCGCGCATTACATTAGTATTTGAATCGTTCACTGAGGTCAGTCGATTCGAAAAAATTGCAGCAATGCCAACCTTGGCTCCTCTACCTGAGCTGCATTAGAACGTAGTCTCAGAGAGTACCGCCGAAAAAAAATTCGCCTTGTGACGAAGAAGATCGGCAGGCTGAAAAGCCCCGTTGCCATCGCGTGGCACGTACCCAGTTTGTGGTTGTGGTGGTCCTTCTTCCGGCATTATGAAGACGGGCTGCAGTGTCCGATTACGAAGTTCCAGAATTCTGGTTGTACCCAGCAGCTCCACCAATTGTAAAGGGGGTTTATTGGGCTCGTAGAGCAGCAGCGACAAACTCAGCTCCAGCAGGTAGGGCGCAGCCAGCGAAGTGTTATCCGGGGCAGCACCCAAGCTCGACATTGAAGTGGCATGAGGTGTAGATTGGCGGGTGGCTACGCGTTGTTTGCGCAGTTCGTCAAAGCTTTGACGCAGACTGACGAGTTCAGAGACTGTCGAGGGATTTTTCGCCAACAGCATCTGGAAGGCGTCGTCTTCAGTGCCTTTTAAGATATGGCGGATCTTCTCGGCATCAGGCATTGCGACGTCAACGCGATTGCAGAGGTCGACAACATCTTCTATATAGCTCGTAAATGTCTCCCCGCACTGTTGCGCACGGCCACGCAAACGTTGCTCGGCGCGAAGCTTGCGAACCGCGGGGCGCCCGAATACCTCTGTCACGTTGGTCTTGAAGGCCGTCCACGTCGCCAGATCACGTTCGTGGTTGCGGTGCCACACGCTGGCGACACCGCTCAAGTAAAACGACACGTAATTAAGTTTTTGGGTGTCGTCCCAGTGGTTATGGATGCTCACCCGGTCGTAGTCAGCGAGCCAGTCTTCGACATCATGGTCTTCTGTACCACTGAAGATGGGTGGGTCGCGTTGCCGCAACGGGCCGGGGCAGACCACGGTAGTCACAGGGGCAGCGGGTACGTGCCATCGCGTGGCACGTACCCAGTTTGTGGTTGTGGTGGTCTTTCTTCCGGCATTATGAAGACGGGCTGCAGTGTCCGATTACGAAGTTCCAGAATTCTGGTTGTACCCCGCACCTCCACCAATTGTAAAGGGGGTTTATTCGGCTCGTAGAGCAGCAGCGACAAACTCAGCTCCAGCAGGTAGGGCGCAGCCAGCGAACAAACTGGGTACGTGCCACGCGATGGCAACGGGGCTTTTCAGCCTGCCGATCTTCTTCGTCACAGCCTACAATCCCAGCAGAGTAGCATCAAGGTCGCCCGTTAGCGCGCTACTTGTTCCGTGCAGTTTAGTGGTTTCTTCTGGTGGTAACCAATTAAACTATACGCTTTGCTTGTGTAATTCTTTGTGGATGCCGTTCGCGGTCAACGTATATCTATGACGTCGGCGATTCGGTACAGAGAAGCCGTAGTGATAGGTCTAGTGCCTTCCGGGAAGTGCGTTAGGCACATATTTTCACGCGTCTTGCAATAAGGCTGTGTTGACATTATGATCATCTCGTAAAGCGCTTGTCATTCATCTGTTTTAATGCACATGCTCAGAGCATGCAACAACGGAGTGAAGAACACCATACATTAAATTTACATACATTGTCAAATAAACTGGTACTCGCCAATGGATTGAACATTAGGCGAGTGCTAGTTTATTTGGAAATGTATCACCCTCGCCTGTGCAGCTTTCGTCGAACTTTGCACTATCGTTACATACCGAATACAGTTATATGCAAAGTAAACAAACAGAACAAGGCGCACACCTTTGCAATCATAGCGGAAAATTAATACAAATAACGAAAGCTCAAGAAGGTAAATGTTTCTGTGTACACAACTTATTATTCATCAGGACATAAAAGGAAGTAACCTTTAACATTATTTTTCTAAGGACTTCAGGGACACACATTTCTGAATAATTACTATGCCCTGTGTATGTCGGTAGAGAAGACAAGGGAATAAGCATGAAAGCGTTTGGGTTGCATAGTTGGTCCGCACAAGTGGAATTCTGTAATGGTCGTTCTACGAAAGTTTTTCGACATATCGTATCGCTTTTGTCTGTAAGGTTGTCAACCTCATAAGACTGGTTTGGGTTGTAAGCGACCAAAATCAATAGAGAATAGAGGAGATGTGAATGAATTAGGGTGTAATATACCTGCCACTTCAGTCATTTGGGAACAAGGTCTCTAATTTTGTACAATACACAAAGTGATCTTGACATGTTGGCATGAATTTTAATAGGCTGGCACTAACTCAAGTGTTCTTCAAGAAGGACACCTTAACACTTGCAGAAAGAAACACGTTCAATTACATTGTTTTCAAATGTAAGTTGAACCTCAGAATCATCAGGCTTGTCGCGTGCATTAAACACGATAACCTTTGTTTCACTAACATTTAATCCTAATTTATTTCTCTTGTGCCATAATGATAATTATTGAAAGCATGTATGAGCCTCAACGTGTATATTATCGAGATACACACCAGAGAAAGGCACACTGCTATCATTTGGATACATAAATTATTTAAGGCACTCTTTGGATGGCAATTATATCATTGATTTAGATAATAAAAAATATTGAACCCAGAGTAGACCCTTGTGGTACTCCATATATTAATTGTTGCAGTTGTGACTGATGATCCTTAAGACACGTATAGTGCACGCGACCGGGAAAATAACTGCTATTTAAGGTAACTCCTCGAATGCCATGAAACGGTAGCTTTTAAAAAAAATTTCATGTTGAATAGATAGAATGCCTTTTTGAAATCTAAAAAAGTCGTACTGTGAATTGTTTGGCATCCATATTAGAGTGTACTTTTTGTTTTATACCAAGCAGTGCCATTTCAGTTGACTTCCTCTCACGGAACCCGAACTGTTCTTTCAGAAAAGTTTGTCTCGTGTCAAAAACTTACATAGTCTATTTTTTATAAAATATTCCAATTGTTTAGAAAGCACAGTAAAGGGCAAATACAGGACTATAGTTATTGATGTGTTCATAGCGGCACATTCGTGCAAAACAACTACTCGTGCAATTTTCAGACCGTCTGGAAAAACAGCTCGGTCTAAAGCACCGTTACATATGTGCTGTAGCGGGAAGCTCATTAGATCGGGAACAGCAATAATTGGTTCGGCGGTAATTTAATCTGCTCCTGCCACGGTGGATTTATGTAGATTTCCATGGAAAGAGAACACTTCAGGTTCACTGCACGGCTTTAAGAATGCAGAGCTTACAACTAGAGAGGCTATGTTTAACGTCATGGTTTCTATCTTGTTTCTGAGACGATTCACCAGAGGATAGGAAATGCGCATTCAATTTGCCTTCCACAGCAGAGCCATTGTATTCGACGTTATTGAGTATTAATGTGCCAGGAACGTGAAAAGTAGCCCTCCCAATAAGATCACTTACACAATTACAGATTTTCTTAGGACAGTTTGAAACGGCGGCAGTCATTCTAGTAGTATTCATTCCGTGCTTTCTTTAGTATCAGAACCTAACTTATTTCTTAATTTCAGTATTCCTTAAGTATAATTGGATCTCTTAACTGGATGCATTTCCCAAAACGTTTGTCACGTGCTAGAATTCGTTTCTACGACTCTCTTTTTACACGTGACTTTTTAGACATTTTGTAGGTTTTTTTTACTAACAAAGGAAATCCGCTATCATATTTACTTTTCACTCACTCAAGGAAGTTATTGTGCGTTATATTTGGATATGTTTCATAGTGAACATGAACCTTTGTAATGCTTTCCGTCATAGATCTAAACGTAGCCAGATTATCTTGATTAAAACTTCGGTATACAATTAGTTGAGCTGGCTTTTCTTTTCTCTTATTAACCGGGGTAAAAAACAAAATATAGGTAGGTGGTCGCTTAAGCCAAATGTGAGCACACTAGGTAGAGCACTAAACAACCAATGGGTCTCGGCACACAGAGCTATTAACGTGTCACTCTCTGAGGTTATTCTTTCTGGTCACTGGATATCATTGGTGCAGTAAAATCTACCAAAGGTCCCATAAAAAAATAACTTTATGGGGAGCTGTTTGACAAAAGATCCGTATTGACGTCTCAAACTAAACCAACAGGCACATTTGCGATACTTGCATATGCAAGAAGATCGCGCACAAACTGAAGAAATCCGGCAATTTCACTAGATGGGGGGGTCAATAAGTGCAAGCAACTAGGGTTCCAGAACAGTTCACGGCAATGGATTCGCAGTACGCAGTACAAAATTTCTTGCTAAACATTTTCTTTCTCCTACAATGCAGCGCCACCGCTTCTGCAGCTTTCTGTGAACACCCCTTCAAATTTGTGCCCAGGAGAGGATAAAGCATCAGTTTCACTTGCGAACCATGTTTCCGTGTATGCTAGTATACCAAATCTACGATTCAGGGAACGCAAATTAAGCCGTCTGCATTCCAAAGAGCTTATTTTTAGGCTTTAATATACACGTGAAAAAGAAATGACATCATATCGTTTTCGTGAAGAAGAGAACTGCGCACAGCAAAGTTAAAAGATGAATCATCGTATTAAAAAGACTTCGTTTGTGATGCCATTAAAAAAAAGGTGAAACAGATAAGCAAGACGCAGCAACAGTGGCGTCCGTTTCGGTTACCTTTTCGATGTCGGCATCATATGCAATCTGTCTTGCCGGTTGATCCTCGCACTTCCGTACAGGTAGCTTCACATTACTATGCCAAGCATATTCATACTGCTTTCCTCTTGCCTTTTCCCTCATCATCCACGTGAACGTTTTGTTCTGCGCTGTTGAATCATCAAGAAAATAGACCGCAGACTTAGCTCCCCTCATACTTAAAAAAAAATACGGGGTTTTAGGTGCCAAACCCACTTTCTGATTACGAGGCACGCCGTAGTGGTGGTCTCCGCAAATTTGGACCGCCTGGGTTTTTTTAACGTGTACCTAAAATCTAAGTACACGGGTGTTTTCGCATTTCGCGCCCGTCGAAATGCGGCCGCCGTGGCCGGGATTCGATCCCGCGATCTCCATGCTTAGCAGCTTAACACCATAGCCACTAAGCAACCACGGCGGGTAATCCTCACACGTTGCTTCTTTGCCATTTATTGATCCTTCGTTACATACGAAGAAAACCGGACTAGAACTGCCGGGGTTTTGCCACGTTTCGTTCGCAGTCTATGAAGGCCTTCTACGTCCAGTTCAGTCAACTGAGCCAGGCCTAAGCCCTATGCAATCGCACTGATCTCTCGGAACAGATTTTCATTTTCAACTTTGGTATAGTTGCATCGGGCTACATGCCTAATACATAACCTCGAGCCAGTGCGGCGGACCAACACGGGTTACTGATTTCGATTATTACGATCGGCCAAGAATATCGTGCTTCTCGCTAGCTACGTCTTGCTACATACTGTATTTTTTCAAGGCAGGATAGAGAGCCAGTAAGAGCTATAGCTGTAAACGTGGCTTCTAGAATAACGGATCTACTACGGAGGTTGTACTGTGTGATACACGAATGTCATCAAAATCGTCCTCGCGGTCGCCATCACAGGACACCTTATTTTTATATCTGCAGAATGACGAAGGTGTTCAACCCCTTTTGGTGTACAGTTGCCCCTTCGTCTTGCGTAGTTTGACTCCACCTTACGCTTGCAAATATTGTGATGACATCGCGCCACCTATTCCTCGGCCGTCCTCGACTGTTCGTTTGAGTTTAGTGCGCCCAAATTGGAGTTAGCCTTAAAGTACACTTGGACTTGGCCCAAGGGCTACGTACTGTACTCGGCGCTGAGGTTTTAATAGGTTGGGATCTGCCGTGATGATTTAGCGGCTATGGGGTTTCGCTGCTAAGCCCGGGGTCGCGGAGTCAAATTCCGGCCGCGGCGGGCGCATTTCGGTGGGGAAAATGCAAGAAATGCTCCTGTCCCGTGCATTGGAGGCAGGTTAAAGATCCCCGAGGTTGTCAGAATTAAACCGGAGTCCCCCACTACGGCGTGCCTCATCATCAAATCGTGGTTTTAGCACGTAAAGCCCCCAGAAATAAATTGAATTCAGTAGATTTTGTTTCCCTAGTGTTGGCATGGATTCTGATACAATAACGGACGAAAAATTATCTGCTCTACGAATTGCATCACCAGCCCAACTCCAATTGTTATTTTTTAATAATCTCAACTAGAGGATCATCTAAGCCCGTCCGCTCAGTAAGTCCATACCTGAAAAAGATATACATGATACGCGAATGTGGATGCAATGAAAGGCCGCGATCGCCTAAGGCAACAGTCATGTCAATCAGCGTCTTTCTTTTCGCTAGTTTCCACTTGCAAAGTATTTTATCACCGAATGAGCGCAACAACGCAGTCTTTTTGTAACCTGCTCCTGGTAGACAACGAAATGTTTTATTATATATGGCTGAGAACATTGTTTTTAAAGGCAATGGGCTCTGCTTTGGCTATCTAATGCACAGTGTCTGAATCGATCTAAAGAGAGCCGTGGAAATTATTGACCAGCAGTTCTGTATGAGTGTTCGTTAATTTCCGAATGGTTCACACATTACTGAGTGCTAAGCTTTCAGCCACCATCTCTAGTGCCACGAAGCGACAGGAAATGTAGCGTGATCGTATAGTGGAGACATCGATATGTCACCCTCACTGTGTATCTCCGTGTCATCGGCTGATTAAACTGTTAGTCATTCTCCCAAAGCTAGAAAAAATTATATAATTAAAAACGTAAACGGCGTGCTTTCGAAATGGATGTGTATGTGCTCTTTATTTTTTGGGTGTTGACGTAGAAAATTGTAGAATATCTATGTGTTGTGGCATTCGCACTCCTCAGGCCACTGTCAAAAATGCCCCACTGGTGCTTGTTGGTGCACTCGTATGTTGTTTTGTCTTGCGTCATATATTATTTTTTTTTCATTGGAGGTGGTATCAAAACATTTTGCACACGGCAAACAGCATCCCGGTGCTTTCAAATGTACGAACCAAATTGATGTTATCGGTATACATTCCACGTATAATTGAAGACACATAGAAATGGCGTAGACGTTTTCGTCGCATACGTATCGCCCACTGGTGCTACTGTGACCTCGGGTGCTGACCTTTTGCCACGTGTTTCAATCTCGCCCACGCATCTGGGGCCGTTTCCTGTTTGAACATGCTGCTGCCCACTACGACGCGGGGGTCAAAGAAGGTCGTGACATTGGTACTAGCGTTGCAACGCTTTCTGTCCACATGGGTTTTTCGTTGCGAATTCCTCCTGTTTTCTTTTTTCTTCTTTCAAGCATCGCCTCAATAAGGAATTATCCTTTTACGAGAGCCAGAAATAGAAGCAGTCATGGTATACCAATGAAAAACACGCTTACAATTTTTTTCTTGGTACCACAGTTGTCTTCGGAACCTATTAAAAAAATAATAATACATTATATAGCCCATAGTGCGCAGGGCAATAAAACTACTCGCAGAAATTAGAAAGGAGGCCTCCACAGTGGCATCAAAAGGTAGCTAAAAAAATTTAGACTTAAAGGGAGCCAGAAATAAGCAACAGGAATGGTGGTTGAAAATACGGAAGAAATAAGACGCACTGGTATGGGCACAAGAATCGGGCTAAAAGCAAGCCAAGCCAACCCAAGCTTCGGCGAGGACTGAGGCGAAGAGGAACCTGTGGAGGTCCTGTATAATTGGGCGGGCAATCTTCCTTCCTGCCTCTTTATCTTCCGAGATGCTCATGAGTGCGGTGCTCTATTTCTATCAGTTGTGTCTCGCCGATTGCTTTCTTTCTATTTCTTTGCTCGATCTGGAAACGAAGGTAATGGTTACTATGTTCTCCCCGGAATGGAAGTACGCTGGTTTCAGTGTAAGATCCTACGCCAAACTATTGCTGCTGACTCTAAATGATGCTCGACACTCATTTACAGTACAGCGAGAAACTTCATCGTCGAGTCGTCATGGTGGTGGCGTCATGACGACTATTCTAAGACGAGAATATATAAACAAATATAAGTGAAAAGTAGGACAGGGTAGATGCCAGGAAGCATCCCGATAACTACTTCTTACTGGCCTTTTAAGCATTCTGTGAGGATTCTCCGCAATCCCTCCTTCAGTGTTTTAAAGTTGGCCCCCATTGTTTTAAAGCTGACATCGACGTTTAGTGTGCACGAGCTCTTGAGTTCTGTTTCTATGGAAAATTGCATCCTTTGATGATGTTCTATTTTTCTCTTCAATCGCAAAAGATTATTTCATGGGGTGCTTTCTACGCAGTTCTCTGTCACTTCCTTTTATACTATGACTGCACCATTTACGAGGCATTTGCTTCATTTTATGCTGCGTTCTTATTTATTCCAAAATTTATTTTGTGAAATAGCCTGTGATGTACTCGCTGCTAAATGACTTTCGACAAAGTGAGTCAGTGCGGCACTTGGCAAGTCGAGTTGTCTAGCCCAGTCTTAACCAGGCAGTAACCAAGACATTTCCTGGTCAAGGTAGAACATGCTGGCTTGGATGAGTAGAGTTGAGCTTGATCTTCCGACTGAACGACCTAAGGACGGCTTTTACGCAGCAGTAAATCACTAAATGAAAGAAAACTGGCCGAGCCAAGTGACGTCAGGCCAGGAAAACCTAACGCAGCTCCCTCAGTCAATGAGTCCGTCAGCCAAAATCGGCCGGTCGGTCGGTCGGTCGGTCGGTCGGTCGGTCGGTCGGTCGGTCGGCCGGCCGGTCGGTCGGTCGGTCGGTCGGTCGGTCGGTCGGTCGGTCGGTCGGTCGGTCGGTCGGCCGGCCGGCCGGTCGGTCGGTCGGCCAGTCAGCTAGTCAGGCAATGCACTGTCGAAGAGACTGCCGACTAGTGTGCCCGAAACGGCCTAAAATTCATTCATTCAGTTAATTTTACTACTTATACATCAACCGTTTTCCTTATCCTACGCGATTTCCCACTTCCTATCACCTCCCAACGTCAAAGAAACATCTCTAACTAACCCTCGCTAAGATAACGCACAGCAAGCATCGCTTTTTTATTCATTTGGTAAGAATCCAAACTAACTTGTCCTAGTCGTCGCTTCAAGAACAATGTAAGCACAATCTCTCCTGTACGGGTTGCACGACGCTGAGTTGTTAAGTGCGCTAGCTTTAGTCAACCCACGTTGTAGTCACCAGCCACAGTAGTTAACTGCTAGGTTCGTTTTCTTTTTCTTTTAATGAATACTTCCCAAGCTAACCTAATGATTAGTACACTCTTATTTTACTCGAGTACACACGGCTGATCGCTCCGTAATTCGCGCATGCTGCTTTCGCCCAGACATTGTATATTAAAAAGGAACCAAACGATATTCCATTGTTTAGTGCCGTGCGAAAAAAAATGGTGCCAACGTTCTTCGACTGTCACACCTTGCATACATGTTTAGTTTAGGAACTCTTTATTCTCAACTGAATTTTATCGCCGTCTCAATAACTTTTCGCGGAAGTTGTCATCGACCAGCGGTTTAGATTCCTTAAGTTTTTCCGGTGACATATCGGGGTGCAGTCATACCAAATACTTTTGACACTGAAGGAATGACCAATAAATGAGGATGATTATCTGAAATTTTCGTGCCACTTGGGGAAAACGAAAGGTCGTTTCGTAGCAAGCATAGGATCTTCAATTTTTTTTTTTGCGTTAAACGAATGCCGTACCCATATAAGCTCTATCCCATAGAAACAGCGCAAAGTCCTGAACTTTTCATATATCGAATCAGTATGTTTGCCCCCTAAACTGTGGCTCTACCACATCACATTCCCCAAAAAATGCTTTTTCCCTAGTTTCCCATTATTGGTCGTCTTTAACACGACTAGCTGCCTTCATCGCTTAACACACTTACTCTGCAGTCAATAAAACCCAAAGACCTGCACCTGTATTTTCTTTTATTGTTCCGCTTACCTTCTTCTAAGACCTTCTTTATCCTTTGACCCATTACCGGCAGCGTAGCGTGTAGGTGAATATACACCGGCTAAACACTCCGCTTTTCCATAAAGAGCTTTCTCTGTCTCCCTTAAGAACGCCAGCAGGCATCGAAGTAGCGTAAAAGATTGGCTATAATAGTTTTTTTTTCTGCGACCGAGTAACGCTTGTTTTTTACCCTGGAGATATACAGGTATCGGCGTCATGATACAGTGGCTTGCTCCACTGGTGAAATCACTGCGGCTTTTACGTACGACCGCAACCAGGTGAAAAGTGCACAGCACTCCAGTTCCATTTCTTACGAGCAACTTCGTTATACTGACTTAATGCTGCACGGCGTCTGAAAATTTCGCTCTTATGCCTGCCGCGAGATAAATCAGTGGCTGTGGTGTTGGGCTCCTGAGCACGAGGTTGAGGGTTCTATCGCCGCGGCCGCATCCCTATAGAGGCAGAATCCCAAAAGGCTCGTGTGCGTACATTCGCGTGGACGTTAAAAAGACACAGGTGGTCAAAAGCAATCCGTGACGAATTCAGCTGTAAGAAGCTAGAAGGGTTCATTTGGTAGGGGCCACAGTGGTGATGTCCGGATAAGTAAGAGGAGCAACAAGAAGTCGAGTCTTTCCACTTGGCCTGCGGGAGGCGCAACTTCCACACACGAATGGGACTCACAGTTATTTCACTTCTGGATACCAGACTGCTTACTGGCGCCCTGCGAATGTTCGCTGCAACAAACAGCGCGCGAATCGGCCGAGTGGTTAGAGCGCATTATATTTCGCCAGGTATATTGCGCGTCACTGCTTGGCGGTGCGGGCGAAACTGTAAATTTGTAATTTCGCTCCTTGTCGCGAAGTCCCAGTGGTACCAGGTCCTGTCCTTCGTGGCGAACTTCATCGTCAAATTAAAACATCTTTGAAGCTGCGCCCAGCCTTCGAACTCGCTGTGTCATTCTTTTACGTATTGCAACCATGTCGCAGAGCTTCTACAACTTGGAAAGTAGTTCTCACCACTCCTTTAGAGGAAGATGCTAGTTCTAATATTATTAATTATATAATATCTAATAATAATTCTAAATAATAATAAGAACGATATTATTATTATTATTATTATTATTATTATTATTATTATTATTATTATTATTATTATTATTATTATTATTATTATTATTATTATTAATTTGATCTGTGTTGTTCTACTATGTTTCTACAATGCCATAAGAAAGCCACTCTTAAATTAATACCGTGAGATGTTTGGTAATCCAGGAAAAACGCAAAATATTCGGATCAAACCCATCCTGGGAATCGACGTAAGACGAAGATTTCTCTGCTGTCGACGTTGGTTGACAATAATTGGAGGTGACGCTTACGACGAATGTTTAAGTTCGCCAGCGTGTAGCGCAACAGTCGAGTGCCATGCGTTTGATGTTGAACGCTACTCAGGTGCACGGTCTTGTATTTGCTTACGTAGTACACTGAACACACAGCAAGGCGTGTGTCCTTGAGGCATTGTTGAGCGCCATTGTTCATAGCCTGCGAGAAGGTTGGCACTGTCAGGGCCTCACGTGTTGGAATGCACCGTGGCAAAGCAGTAAACTAATTAAATGATGGGGCTTTACGTGCCAAGCCCACAACCTGATTATGAGGCACGTGTGACACTCCGTTTTAAATTTTGACCACCTGAGATTCTTTAATGCACAGCTAAATCTGAGTACACAAGCGTTTTTTTTTGCATTTCGTGCCCGTCGAAATGCAGCTGCCGCCGTCGGGTTCGAACGCAAGACCTCGACCAATGCCATTGCCACCAAATTATATCGCGGAGGGCACAGAAGTTTTGGTTTGATGGGAGGCCCCTTTTGTAGTGCCGCCTAGACGCTGCGGTGCTTTAATGTAGCTTTGCGTCGACGCGCCCAACGTCAGCTGTGTGCTTAACAAAATTTGCGCGGGGTCTATTTTTTTTTCATAAATAGTAAACACTTACCGTGGCGTGCCTCGAATTTAAGCTCATCCAGTTTGCCCTCAACTGCTACCGTGTCTAGCAGTTGCGTTTCCTTGCCTTCTTACGTTGCCTCTTCCACTCTCCCGGCGATGTATGCGAGCTGCGAGCGAAGAGTGGCAAGGTTGTCATTCACTCGTTTTGCGGCTGCGTCGCTTCTACCCATTCTCTGCCTCCTCTCCCTACCTCCTCTCCACCACTATAGCGACTTCCCCTCCGGGCTGTGGCACGTTAGTAGAAAGGAAAGCGTTGCAGTCTCTGCTTTCCTACCGGGGTGTTGTACAGAATGGTAAGCACTGAAGTTTCTGTAATCCTTTTGAGATGTGGGGGAGGTGGGGTTGCAGTCACAGCTAATTACAACAGTCCAGAGGGTAGTGTTGCGACGCGAGAGAAATGTCCCAACGAGTTTCTCGGGTAGAGTTTCCTCTCTGCCGCGCTCCTTCTGTGTATATGACCGCATTGAATCTCCTCCCGACGTGGCGTGCAAGACAGATACAGCAGCAGCAGTGGGAAAGTCGAAGGAAGAGGAGAGTGAAGCTACGCTTTAAAGAAACGAAAGGCGGGTGGAGAGGCGACCTGGAAGTTCCCACGCCTGACAGCCTCACGGGACGTTACGGATTCTTACGGAGTCTGCTTGGGCATTTAGTTAAGTTCTTCGCGGTAAAGATTGATCGCCTCGTGTTGTGAAAGAGCCAAAGACTAAACATTGGAAGTTAGCGGAGCTCCCAATGTGTTACAAGAGCTGAAATACCAAAAACAAGAAAACTGAAGGTGACGAAACGGGGACAAGGTTCGTTGACGCCGTGTAATACGCAGAACGCTCGCGATTCGCGGTTGCGGTCATCAATTCGAGAGGCAAAACGCGCATATCGGCAAGTGTAGCGTGTGAGCGAGCAGAAAAAGCGGAGGAAGCGGCGGTGGCACTCGTCCTAGCTGATCCGACGTGCGCGAATGTTCTCTGCAACTCACGACAAGTAGTCAGAAACTTCGCCAAAGGATGGATATCACGGAAAGCGGCCCGTGTCCTGAGCAATCGACAAGTCCAGCGGGATGTAGATTTTCAAATCAGAATCCTGTGGTTCCCGGTGCACATGGGAAAGGTATCGGAGACAAATCGCAACCGAAACGAGGCGGCACACGCCAAGGTGCCCGAGCTCGCGAACCGCGCAGGCGACTGTCGTCCATGGGACAGCAGCAAAAGACTGCTTGACCATCTACAATGAAATTACCAGGGCCCTCTGCCTGGCCCGCCGAACCTTCCCTCCGCCCAGCGACAAGTTGGACAGGGCGCAGACGGTGGCCCTCAGACAACTGCAGATGCTCAGTTACCTTAACCCGGCACAATACCACAGGCTCTACCCCTGCACATGCCCGACAAATATATGCAAGGTCTGCCCCACTGATAGAGTCAATTGAACTCACATGTTCTGGGACTGTAACGATAACCCGCACGGTGCTAACTCTGCAACCCTTCCGCCACGGTGGGTCGATGCCTCGCGCAGCCCCAGCGTCGGCGACCAACTGTGGGCCGTCCAGCAGGCCCGCGAGGCGGCGGCGAGCCAACACCTCCGACGTCCCCACGTTGGAGACCTAAGGCCCCGTTGGCAAAAGCTCTGCAGGACTATAAATAAAGTTGTTACCCACCAACCAACTTGAAAATTTGTAACATCACAGTGACGTACCCTCGCTGGCGTTCCGGCGCGAAAATAAAAGAATTTAACTGATACCTTCAGTTTCATTTCTAATATTAAACCTATTACTTAAAAATTAGGTAAAGCAACGTTTTCTTTTCAAGAATGCTTTATGTTCCGACTGTTTCATTGTTTCTTTTTCGCGTCTCTTTAAAGCGAACCGGGGAGTGAACAACGCTTGGCGTCCACTCCGGGCGTGGAAGCTTCATGGTTTGAGCCTTCCGTCGTGGCAGCAATAAAAAACAAAACAAAAAGTTAGGACAGCGCGGAAAAAGCAAAATGAGGCAGCTACAGAACTGGCGACTGGGGTGGAGCCGAGTGATAGTGCGAAACCTCAAGTGTCACCGCTGATTTGGCCCACGCGCCAAATCGATATCGATATCGCGGGTGGGAGATGAGGAGCCGCCCCGTGGTGGAAGATGGGACGAGGGCACCTCAGCACGATGGAGCCACCCGACAGGAGCTTTTGCTGTTTCCATCCTGAAGATTTACCTAAATCATTAGATAAACGAAAAAAATAAAATAAAAAAGAGCGGGAACAAGGCAGTCTGATTGTCAACTAGGGCTCATGAATCCTTCATCTACGCAGCGACAAATTTCGGCAACGCACATTGTTAATAAAGCGAGAACATCACATAAGCTCGGAAACATTTTTCTTTGCTTTAATATCAGGCTTTCAACGTCCGTGTGCACAAGCACAAAAAGTGGTTGATCGTTAACTGCGGCTGTTTGTAACAGAGGATGCTGACAAATTTAAAATTGTACGCATTACTGACAGATGACGGTCAATGTAAAACAACATTCGCGAACGAAAAGCTATTTCAATTTTTTTATATATATACGAGAAAAGAAGAAGGACGTTACGGACTGTCAAGTTTTTTTTCCTTCGGTGTGGAGATCTGTATGTGATACACTGGCTATGGTCACGCCTTTGGCGGACGCAGAAGACTATCAAAAATTCAAAGATAATATATAAGAAACTTTCTACACAGAGTGTGTTGCTAGTTGCAAAATAAACCTGAATGGTTTATTAATCTGACGATATTTACGGACTTTGCTTGCTCATGGATGCAGAACCCTGCTATTAAGAACGCACAAAAAGATAAAAAAAACTGAGAACAAGAAGTAGACGAAAATTGCTTTTTAACCAGCGTGTGACAAGCTCCTTATCCTACATACCTGAGGCCAACATTCTCGTTAATGCGAACCCCAGAGATGCGACAACTATACTGGCGTAAACTGCGCGTACACCAAAGACGTCTTTACAGGCTTGACCATACAATGTCGCTTCGAATGCCGCCTGCACTGCAGTGAAGTTATGCGTACATTGCTCACAGGCGTGGCATTTGCAAGGCTTTCTATCCTTCTAGTTAAAAATGAATTCGGGGGTTTTAGGCAAGTACCAAAACCACAATCTCATTGCGATGCATACCATCGCGTTGAACACTGGCTTAATTTTGAACCACCTCGGTTTCCTTACCGTGTACGTAAATGTCAGTACAAGAGCGTTTTTGCATTTCGCCGCCCGTGAAAACATCGCCGCAGAGGCCGGGGTCGTACGCGCAGTCTCGAGCTAAGCATAGCAACGCCGTAGCCACTGATCGACCGCGGCTAATTATGCACGTACGTCATCGTGCTCACTCTCCCAACTGTGATTCCCGTGACGCACCAAGTGCCATGCATCGTGTTCTTTTTTGTGTATGTGTGTGTATTTGCCTCTAGTACACGCATGAATGGAAGAACGCCAGTTGTCTTCACTGTCCAGAACCGCCGGTCGACGGCTCAGTGAAGACCGACTGCTTGCGCCTTAGCCAGAGCGCAAATCAAGTTGCACATAATTTCCAGCATTTCTATCACCTTGACTTCCGGCCCAGCACGGGACTTGGCAAGCTGCTGTGAAAAGTCCATCTGACAGATTATTTATTCACACCATTCCGTTCACATCGTCGTCACTTGTAACCCTCTTTCCCTCCGGTTCACTTTACTCTCAAGACATTCGTTGCGTCCTTGTTTACGCGTATAACCTTAGTATCTCCTGTGGATAGCACTTCGAAATTGTATATTCCTTTCTTTTGTTAGCACATGCCTCGTCTTAGCCGTTTAGTTTAAGAGTGACGAATCCTCCGTCGGGAGGGAATATGTCAGTAACTTTGTGGCTCTAAGAACGTATCTGATAGTGCATACCTTACTGCACTACAAAGAAAGAAGCAAGCCTTCCCAAATTTTTTCATTATAAATTCGCATTTATTGATTACATATTTTTTGTTGGCTTAATGTATGCGCATTTCAACACGCTCCTCAATGTGAACCAAAATAAGTGGGCAAAATTATTTTCTTACTGCAGCACGCAAGATTTAACATCAACATGCCTGCACAAAGTAAACAAAAAGTTACAGGGACGTTTAACACCGTGAACGCAGATTACGCGAAAATGCGTGGGTGCTATTCCTCCTTTGTGCATTGCGCATAGAATGTCTTAAAAATGCGTTGATTGCGTGTAGGTGTGGCGTTTTCTTCAAGGCTCATTTTTTTTTATTTCGTGTGGTAAATGTCCGTTTTCCATTTTTATAAAATGCAAAGTGCCATTAGGAAAGGTGGAAAGGCATTGTGAGGAAATGCACAATGCTCATTATTTCAAGCAATTCGGTGATGCACTATTCCCGCTATTCATTTCTCCTTTCTTCTCCTTCCTCCTCTTCCGGAGTCTCTTGGGCAAGCCAAGCACGCGCCTTTTGCCGGACTTCTCCAGCTCGTGCCCGGCGCTAGTTGACGAGTTCGGAGTCGGTCGACTCGGGCTCGCCCCGCCGCCGCTTGCGTCGCTGCTCCGTCCTTCTCGCTCGGCGCTCGGCATCTCTACCACGAGACGGACCCGGTACGTCCATAGCGCAAACAGGTCCAGCTGCCACTGCCAGAGGAGGTCAACCCAGCGCGCCTCCACCTACCTTCCTCCTCCGCGATGCTTATCCTCCCTTCTTCCCCGCTGTACGCAACGCCACCTTGACTTTCCTCTAGATGGCGTTGCGTTGCATTACGCGCAGCGCGCACTTCCATACTTTTCTTGGTGCGTGATTCTCCACCTGCAGGCGCTTTCCTCCTCCGGCGCTCGATTTCCGCTTCCTCTTGACAATCACAAACACGCTCTCTCTCTCTCTCTCTCGTCAACACACACAACCTTGCCAAGTTCGTAGCCGGCGCATGTACGCTTGCACGCAAAAAAGCACCTCTTTCTCGCAGCTCATTCTTATAGACGTTTGAGCATCTGCATGTACAACATGTACTGAGCTAGTTTGGTCTAGTCGAATATACACTATAGCTTTGCCAAGCCCTCCGTGTCGCTGGGTCACCATTACTCATCCGCTTCGTCTGAAACTGCAAACTTAGGGTACCTGTTTCTGCAAACTCACTTGCATCAGGCTATCGCGTGGCGCTTGCAATGCTGAAGAGAAGAGGCTTAAGTGCGCTGAGCGAACGAATGCTCTTTTAGTACTGAAGAACATTATTAAAATTCTTGGGCAGCGAAATAATTGCGGAATGTAGTCGACTTTAAAGACTGCCTTAGCACTCATGTGTTGTGATTTGGAGCTGTATCTGGTGAGGCGCGCATGAAGATTTCATGCTTTAGGCTTACTGCCAGTTGCAAACTCGGCTGTTTAGGTAATTAGGTAGTCGGTTAGTTATGAAGTTATGATGACACTTCAGGAATGCTGGGCTAGGTTGTGATATAAGCGGAACTTCTCTCGATGTAGTGCGTTGAAGCTTGTTGTTCTCAATTTTCCATAAATTTGTACATATGACATCAATCCTGATCCGTGTACATGATGATATAGTATGCCACTGTGACTTGCGGTATGTCAACCTCTCGTATTTCTTACTTCAATAAACTTTGTCCAAATGTCGCCTACGCAATTAGCCAAGACAAAATAACTATCGGTGCGAAGGGCGCGACATTTTACTCATGACTGACCAGAGGTTTTCATGCTCTATGGCACTTCGGAATGTCAACGCATGATCTTGCTTAAATATTGAGAGTAGTGACCAAGTGTTCGACGTAAGGAATCTGCCGCAAAGGGTAAAAGTGCTTCAATGCTCCATTGTTGCCCTCAGACACGTGACTTGCTGCGCTTTCTCCGAACGTATAACGTAACGATGCCTCATTTCGGAGCTTCAGCACAGGTCGCTAAAGAAACGCTGATGTTTTTGTATCACATTTGATCAAATTTAACAACAACAACAACAGCAACAACAACAACAACAAAAGCCTGGCGTACAAGTGACAAGTTTAGTTGTTATAAAACCCTCCTCGCTTATGCAAGAACTAATTTAACTCTCCCAAACTGTTTCGAGTGATCTCCAGTTTCAATAAAATGAGGAAAACGAAAGGGCACGGACAGCATGTCCGTGCCTGTGCTCGTTGCAATGCAAAATGCTGTAATTTGAGTAGGGGCTGAGAGACCTTAAAGTGGTACGTGAAGATTCTCGTGAATCGAAAGACAAGGAACGTTAAGCCGAGTCCGTATTCAGAGAACTGTTCTTAGGTAAGACAGTTTTCTAAGCACGATAAACCTGATAGCTTCCTGACATTCGCTTCCCTGAGGGCTAGTCGTAAACAGGACTTAATCAAATGACGCACCGATAATACGAGGCACTGTGTACTAGCTGCTGCCCACAACATTGAAACGGGAGAGAGAGAGAGAGAGAGAGAGAGAAATGCAAAGGAAATACAGCGAGGTTAACCGGAGATTATCTCCGGTTGGCTACCCTGTACTGGGGGAGAGGCAAGGGGATGCGATAGGTGAGAGAGAGAAGGAAGAAAAATAAAAACCTACCCACACACGCACGCACGCACGAACTGTTTGTTTGGGCACTGACACGCATCCCGCAAAGGCGTTCCTAATGTTCCGCAGGGTCACCGTACAATCCTACGGCACACAGTGTAGTCACAATTTGTCAGAAAGTCCAGTGTCTTTGAAGTACCGCAGCAGCGCCTTCATAGCGGATCGCGCTGATGTTCGCGTAGGCCAGTTTCCAAGGATCTTGTTTTCTGTCATTGGGCGTTTGTCCAGTTTCTCTAGGGTGGCTGAGAGGACTGCTCTTTGCGGGTTGAAACGAGAGCACTGACAAAGAAGGTGCGCGATTGTTTAATTACACCCGTAGAAGTCACACAGTGGGCTGTTGGCCATTCCGATAAGGAAAGAGTAGGCATTTGAAAATGCTACTCCTAGACATAGACGGACAAGGAGGGTGCAGTCACGTCGTGGAAGCTCGGGCGGAATACGGAGCTGTGAATTAGGGCCCAGGGCACTTGTGAAATCGAATGAATTCCATTGAGCTAATGTCAGGTCATGTGCAAGTAAGGAAAGTTTTTTCGCTGCGTCGGCTCTCGAAAGAGGAATGGCAATGCAGTTGACGCCGTACTGGGCAGGTCGGGCAGCTGTGTCCGCTCGATCGTTGCCATGCACGCCACAGTGACTAGACAACCACTGATATATCGTGTACGTGACGTGCAGGGGCGTAGCCAGGGGGGGGGGGGGCTTATGGGGCTTCAGCCCCCCCCGAAATTTTTTCGTGCTGCCCATGCACCGCCGACGAATGCAACACTCGGCGCCGGGAACCATCCTGGATTTTGTCTAGAATGTCTTTTTGACGCTCGAAAAGACATTTAACCGCGAAGATAGCGAACTCGGGCTGGATTTCGTGGCAACGCCCATGCACCGAGAGTCACATAACGCCAAGCAGCCCCATTCGACCACAAAGTTTCAAGGGCGGTTTGATGGTGAGCGGGCTCTCCGCGGCATCTCGCTGAGGCCGCGGGTTCTATGGAGCGCATGGATGTCAATTCCGAAAATTTATGGGTATAAATCTGATAAGCTCTTGATGTGAAAGGTGCATTGACATTTCCAAAGTTGTGCTTTAGATTTTCAAGAGCGGAACTTTGTGGGTTTAATGTTTTTATAAACATTTGACGTCAAAGGTCCATTGACTTTTCTAAAGTCTTACATCGGAACACACAACGAGACAAGTCAAATCAACATACTAGCAGACAAGTTGACAAAGCACGCAGCGAGGTTCAATGAGACGAAGCGTTGTGGTGGTTCATTTGTGCCGCCATGTCACATAAAAAAATATCAACATTTCTTTTAACCTACGCCAAAACATCCATGTCAAAACACTAAAGCCAGCCAAGGTAACTACGTTCTTATTTATTTTTTTTACTTCGACTTTTATTCGCGAGGAAATATTGAGCCTCTTCAGTTTTTTTTTTATTTTTTGGTTCTCGCTATCATACCCGCGGGCTGCCAGAGCCAGTCAGAACGCATATGTTTTTCTCGCGTGGCCCCGACCACCGCGTGGCGCACTTACTTCGGTGCGCGTTCGGTTTTCTCCGGCCGAGTGGATTTTCGCCTGGCAGAGTTTTGTACACTTTCTGGCTAGCAGACGAGAAAAAGAAACAATGGTCACTCGCCGCCATCACTGTGGGGACTGGACGGATTGCACCGCGTTCGCTTTTGCAGAACTTCTCCAGAAAGTCTTGTCTCGCCGGTGTAGGATACCGAGCAATATGCGAGCATTGCTTCTCAGTGGACGAAGCGTCTCATGCTTTCTTCGATATTCCTTCCGTAGCCACATTACGTGCCTAAAGTAGCCATTCGATTGTGGCCAACATACTTTCCTATGCGATTTTTTTTTTCATTTCGGTGCCCCCGCCCCACAGAAAGAAAAAAAAATACATAGTTGCGGCGCAGCGAATTGTCGCATGGTGAAAGTTCGATTTTGTTACTTCTTCTTTTGTGGAAAGTAATGAGCGACGGGACGCTTCAGTTGCCAGATACTCTTACTATATTATTGCGATAGCAATTATATGGACACTCCAGGCGCATTCCTGCCGTCGCCGTCGCTTTCATGTTTCGTATGAAGTCCAAGGGTGATAACATCTTGACCGCGTGCCGCATGCTGTATGTGCGAGTGAAAGCGCAGGGGGGGGGGGGGTGGAATGGCTGAGCCGACGATGGTAGCTCAGTCGTATGTGTGCAAAGGAGAAAAGCGGGGAGCAAGTGCGCCGCCTTCCGTCGCGCGCGATACATCGGGGGGAGTGGATGGAATTGGGGCGGAATCTAGGATTCTCTGAATTTGTGATTGCGCAACATGTTTATTTGCCTTGTTTGAGGCATTATAAACAGCGACTTTTTCTTAGATACGTAGATTTATTGGAGACGTATATGTGTATTTAAATATCTTGTTGCGAGGTTTCGTGTATACGTGCAGTGAATTTTGTTTCCAGTCACACTTCTTGCCCTTTATCAAGCTGTAGCTTCGCATTTGTATATGCCATTGTACTTCGCATTTCTAATGCACGAGTGCGAGTCGCAATAATGGTTCGGTTCATTATCTGCGAGGCATATGCGCGTAGCAGAGTGGCATCTCTCATCTACAAAAGTGGTACGCATTGAGGATAAATGTTCTTTAATGCTCTCATACACTGGGTTGAACATTGTTGCCTGACATAATGGACACCCCTAAAGCTGAACAGCGTGGTGTCGCGAGGTTTTTGACAGCTAAAGGTGTTTCCCAAAAAGAAATTAGTCACTGTATGGCTGCAATGTACGTTGAACATTGCATTCAATTGGCCACTGTAAAGCGTGGGAGCAAACGGTTCAAAGAAGAATGAAAAAGTTGCAAAGACATTCCAAGACCGGGCCAAAGCCATCGTGCAATCACATCCCGCACAATTTCAAAGGCTGATGAGCTGATGAGACAAGAATGGAGGACAAGCATCGATGAACTGGTAGAGCGTGTGAAAATCAGTCACGGCTCGGTTCACGCCATAATTCATGAGCACCTCGGTTATCGGCTCTTGTGTGCGCAATTGATGCCAAAGATTTTGTTCCACCGCCAGAAGACGGAGAAGTTTGGCCCTGCTTTGACTAATCTGATCCGGTATCACAATGAGGATGACGATTTCTTGTTTGCTATTGTGATCGGGGACGAGCCATGGTGCCACTACTACGAGTCTGAAACACGACGGCAAAGCTTACAGTGGAAACATTCGAATTTACCACGGCCATAGAACGCAAAGGCCGTCATTTTCGCAGGAAAGGTGTTGTTGACTTCTTTTTTTCGATCGTCAGGGGCCATTACCGGTAGAATTTGCTCAATCTTGAGAGACTATCAATGGTTTCCGATATTGTGAAACGCCGGAACCACTGCGTGTCGCAATCAAAAGCAAATTACGTGGAAAATTGACGAATTGGGTGACCTTGTCCCACGATAATGCCCGTCCCCACGTCGCTGATGTGGTTAATACAAAACTGGGAAATTTCAAGTGGGAAACCCTGCGACATCCGTCATACAGCTCAGACCTGTCTCCTTGCGACTTCCACATTTTGGAGCAAACGAAAAACAGCTCAACGGAACTAGATTCGTGCCGGACGATGACGTGAAAGAGTCAGTTACAGACTTTTTGAAGCAGCAACCTAAGGAGTTTCATGAGACGGGAATCATGCGACTCGTTAGTCAATGGGGCAAACGTCTAAATTCTCATGAAGACTACTTTTTAATAAAGTACCCCGTTTGTCATATATTCGCATTGACTCACATTCATTTGGCTCGCCCTCGTATAGCTTGCAGAACTCCTGCTTTTTATACGTGCTCTCTGTTGCGACTATAATTTCTGTGCAAATACTGACGATTCACGACCAGTCACAGCTGCTCCTGCGCAATACATTGGAACAAATGACAGCGTCATGGAGATTTTTCACTGGCCATTGCATATATACAAGAATGTAAACACGGTTCTTGAGTGACTAAGTTTCATTAACATATTTGTCCTGAACTTGTTCATTTCATGGCCTTTTCATTTTTCATATCAGCGGTATGCGCTGCTTTCCTGGTTTCGAACTGATATAGTACTAAAGTTCGTGTGATATTTTCTTTACTTATTAAATAGACAAAAACATGGAAGCATTGATATCAGTTACTTTGGGCACAATTTTTGGCACATACCAGAATATTCATTTATGAAAAAATACACATTTTACCTGTTTGGACAGTGCGTAGCGTTCAAAAATTGGTTTACAGCATTTTTGACAATGGTAATGCAGTTATTATTCATGTATTTGATCCCTCGACAAATTGTTTAAGAGGAAGCATTAGCTGGGGCCCAAGTCGACGCGGCCTATTCAAATACATGTAAAACGCAGAAATTCTTTTCTGAGATAATCCTGCTAATCGCTTTTAATGAAATTTGTTGCGTTTGAGAGAGAAAGTACATTATAGTGTGTGTTGGAAACGGAATTTCGGTTTACGGCCGAAATTTTGTATAAATTTTTAGAAAATCTTGAAATTTCGAAAGAATAGAAGCACGACGTTTACAAAATAATTGCTATGTACCAAGAACAGATATCTCGGTTCTGTAAACGGCAACTATTAGGAAAGTCAATGCGAACAAATTTGGTGTGTCAATTTGTATCTTGCGTGAATTGGTTACGTTGTGTACAAGGGTTCTTCAAAAGTCGTATTTCCATATTACTAATTTTTTTTGAGATTCATGTTAACATATCTATTTTGTCCGCTGCAGATGTACTATTAGATGCAATTCATAGAATTGTGCTATTATTTTTTATTGTTGAGTTACTGAGCTTATACTTTATAGTTCCGTTTTCTGAAAATTTGCGATTTTGGCCAATTTTCTTGAGCGCTTAAATGAAAAATTCGAAACCAACAGTCCCTAGACTTTAAGTTTTTATTTTAAATTAAGCAAACATCGTCAAATTTGGTGCAGTTGTAGCGAGGAAAAACGAATTACCCTTCTACATCTATTTAAATAGCAGCACCTGAGCTAAAGCTTCCTCTTAAGGAGGAGGCCGAGCAGCAACATGAGCCCCCCCCGAACGAAATTTCTGGCTACGCCACTGGTGACGTGGGAGTATGAAAAAGGAAGCATGACATTGTCTGAGAGACACTTTCACTAGTACAGCAAAACGTCATTGTACCGACGAATGTCGAAAGTATTCAGCCAATCACTCTTCGTGTCTGTTCTGTACGGTCATGTATGCGTCTTGGCAGAGAGATTGAGCTGAAGAGTACCTCGGGAGCTACTCCGTTTTTCAATGTTGTACAAGGCAAAAAAAAAATAAAGAATAAATACCATTAAAATAAATAAATATATAAAAAGTTATTATCAAAGGAAAATGACAAGAAAACTAATAAGAACATCAACGCTGTAAAGTAGAGTTCACTTGAAAACAGTCCACGCGGCAAAACTGATTATATATTTAAATTAAATTCTGGGCTTTTACGTGCCATCACCGCGATCTGACTATGAGACAGACTGTAGTGGAGGACTGCGGAATAATTATGATCACCTGTGTGTCCTTCAACTTGCCCCCTAATATATGTGCGCAAATGGCCTTTTTAATTTTTTTTTTATTTTGCGTTTTGCCATCATGGAAATGCGGCCTCCATGGCTGGGAATCGCATCCGCAACGTCACACTTAGCAGTGCCATGCCATCAGTCACTAAAGTAACCACGAGGGGTCCCGCAATAAATATACGCTGTGCAAAGAGTCCCCTGTCTCCTAATTCTATGGTATGGTCTGAACACATAGCTCAGTTCAAGTTCTGTCTACAGTACGGAGCATGAGTGCCTCACATAATACACAATTGTACGAGGCTACTTATCGCAAACGCTAATTTTACTCAGCGTACACTAAAGGAAGTATCAGAATATGTTCGTCTTTCTGCTGCAGGTCACTCGCTGATCACAGTCCAAGTAATTTTCCTTGTTTAAAAAGGGGCGCTTGTCTCATGTTCGCCATACTTTTCTTCTTAACGTTCTTATTTCCCCAATTAAAACGTAATAAAGCAGGAAAAGCCTCGACGTCACTTTGGTCGAGCCCAGACTGAAGTCCGGGACCTACCTAACTTCTGCGAAGCCGTTAGCATTTACAAATTTCACGTCTAACGTCGTCGTTTGTGCTCGCCTAATGTTGTGTTGCACTTCGCGCTCGATATCTGGCAACTATTTAAACAAATATTATACAGTTGGCGTGTGTAACATAAGCGGAAAATGTAAGAGCAATAGTGGTTTCACTTTAGTGCGTTCTATATAAGGACATCCCCGCGCTGACTGAACGCAAATGTACAAAAGTGTCGTTAATACATATGTCACTGCTACATATTACATTTGCGTCATGAATATTTAAGTTAGTAAGGTCTGCAAAATCTCGGTAAACGGTAATCACTTGAATGGAATTACCGCTTAAACGGAGCAACATCCGTATGGATGCCTTGTTTTGCATTATGGCAATGCAAAGAAAAAAAAACCGAAAAAGTTCGTTAAACGGAGCCTAATTCTTCTTTTCTGACTCCGGGGAAACGGAACTAAAATACTAACAAAAATGTAGATCAGCAGCCAATCTCACCGCCATCATGACAGACGTCATGGTTCGTGCATTTCCTTTCCGGGTTTTGTCGCCAGTTTTCCGCGTTGTGTGCAAGGCGGCTTCGGCTGGCGTTTGGCATACGGCTACTGTAGTCCTAGTGTGCAGTGGTATCTTTGCGTTCGTAATCTCGGCGATAGATAGATAGATAGATAGATAGATAGATAGATAGATAGATAGATAGATAGATAGATAGATAGATAGATAGATAGATAGATAGATAGATAGATAGATAGATAGATAGATAGACAGACAGACAGACAGACAGACAGACAGACAGACAGACAGACAGACAGACAGACAGACAGACAGACAGACAGACAGATAGATAGATAGATAGATAGATAGATAGATAGATAGATAGATAGATAGATAGATAGATAGATAGATAGATAGATAGATAGATAGATAGATAGATAGATAGATAGATAGATAGATAGACATACAGAAAGACAGACAGACAGACAGACAGACAGACAGACAGACAGACAGACAGACAGACAGACAGACAGACAGACAGATAGATAGATAGATAGATAGATAGATAGATAGATAGATAGATAGATAGATAGATAGATAGATAGATAGATAGATAGATAGATAGATAGATAGATAGATAGATAGATAGATAGATAGATAGATAGATAGATAGATAGATAGATAGATAGATAGATAGATAGAAGAACTTTATTGAAGAATAAAACGCTCAATGGGTGGAGCCCCTAGACAAGTGCCCCATTGGCTTCCGCACGCCGTCTTGTTTGTCGAATGATGGCCGTTTGGACATCTTCCTGGGAGCTGAAGCGGTGAGCTTGCTTAGCGTTTCTGATGGCGAGCACGAAACGCCCATGCCACGCTCCCGAGCTCAAGACTTTCATCAAAGTTATCGATGACTTCGAGAGCGGTTGCCTCCCTCAAACGGCTAATTTGTTTAACTAAATTACGTTTTTTCTTTCCCTGTTTATCATTATGTTTTCCGCGGCTAACTCTAGCAATCAGAAACCTTGTAACGAGACGCTGTTTAATCAGACCCGCTGTCAAAATAACCAGCTCGTCAAAATCAGCTCGTAAAAATAAAGTATATGCCCCTTTCAAAAAAGCATATTGTGTAACCTTGAGCTTAAGCTCTCGGTAAATGGAAATTCTGATAAACGGAACTCATTTGCCTGGTTCCTTAACGCTCCGTTTAACCAGAGTCCACTTTAAATGATGCTGTGTTTAGTTATGTGCTATGCTCCATAATATACGCGAAAAAATGTCAAGTTTTTATTGATTTAGAGAAATAATAATGTTTAAACATGGTTGTACACTTCTTTGTGTGTTCCTGTACCATCTTCCGTTGTTTCCTAGACTAAGGGGCCGAATTCATATGTGCTACATATAATGTATTCAGGTTTCTTCGGAGCTTTTTGGCATTTCACTTTGTTTGCCATGCGACAAGGACTAGCCAGCAAGCCAGTGCCAGCTGAAAACGCCCAACTTCTCCAATAATATCATGCTATTGTAACGAAAGGTGTTTGTCATGCTCCGGTTGGTTTGGTAAGCAAACAGGCGAGACGAAAAAAAAAACATGAATTAGTGTGACGTTGCTAACGCTGGGCACTCGCGGCACGGATGCGGCAAAGCAATGCTGTAGTACGAGAAAGTGAAATTCACCGTGAAGGCCAAAGAATAAGTATATCAAGGCAAGCGCGGCGAATAATCAAGGATTAGTACAAAGCACGAAGGGAGTGTGGGAATCAAGGAACCAAGCGAAACAGAAGGTCGGGGAATGGAATGAGAAAAAAAGAAAGAAAAAAAGGAAGGTAAGGAAGACGGTACGCGCCGAGCCTGGAAAATGAAAGGACCCGGTCCCAGTGCAATCCCGCACGCTGCTTTCTTTTCGAAACGGCAAAAGGACGAAAGGATTGCACAAGCGGAGAAAAGGGGATGGAGCCAGGGGAAACCACCTGGGGGGAGTGGGGGGAAGGCCGGAAGGCTAAGTCCCGGAGTAACGTTAGAAATAAACATAAAAACTGGGTGAAAGCAGATGGAAGGGACGCGAGCCCGGCGCTATATGAAGGCGCAGGCGAACCAAGGGGCGAGAGGAGAAGGAGGAGGAGTGCGCGCGTCGAAATGACAGATTCGCCTCTGGCTATGTTCCCTTCTGGCTCGGCTCGGCTTGGCGCTGCTGGGCCGCGCCGTGCGCGGCCTTCGCCCTTCTAAACTTCTAGTCCCGCTGCCCTTGTTATTTTGCTTCGTTTGCCTTCGACTCCGACCCGCTTTAATTTCACTCCGCTGTTTGCGTCCGGATGCCGTGCTTTCTATTTTATTTTGGGCTTTCCTTTCTTCATTTCTGTGCCTCCCGTCTGTCTCGTGTGTGCTGGTAAAAGCGCGTTGAAAGAAGGAACACCGTGGCGGCGCTGGTCAGAATACTGATCGTACATTTTAGAGGCAAAATCAGTGTAACGCGGGACGGGAAAATAAGCAAAACCAGAGCCGAACGTGTACCGTGTTCCTCTCCGTACTACGTGCGACAAGCACACAAGCGGGCATGCTTGTGTCCCCTTAACAACCTAGATGAATATTAGTCTCAGGCGTAGAGAGTGCTAGCAATGGAGCATGCAACAAACGACTAGGTAGCGTGCTATGAAGCACTATACATGTGAGGTGGCAGTGTACCTGCAGAGCCGAGTCCACATTCCACTTTGAGCCAACTTTGGCCTACTACGAACAGTTTCTCAACATCCAAAATGCTTCGCAAGGAACTTGCATGACAACGTTCTATTTAAAGAAACCGGTGCGCCGCACTGTTCGGTTATACCGCACAGAGTAAACCGTAGCGTGACAGCGGGTCGACGAGCTTGGGAAGGGACGATAAGCCGGCGATTGGCCCCAGCTGTCTTGACACCACCTGCCATACGCGTCATACTTCGCTAGAAAATTCGGTATACGTCCGGGGCTTCGCCTACAACCACATCGAAAGCTTTCCAAACTTCTCAAATACCATTGTTGGGTGGTGGTACCTACCTGCACAAAGTTAATCACCAACCAATTTCTGCCAATAAATAAATAAATAAACAAATATATATATATATATATATATATATATATATATATATATATATATATATATATATATATATATATATATATATCGGGCAGATTAAGGTTTCATAATGTACAAAGAAGCGCTAGTCAATGCGTAATGTGCAACTTTCGTAGCTTATTCATATTTTGCGGAATTCTTATCATGTAACGTAGTCCGAAAAATTGCTTTTGGTGTAAGCCTGCGAGCAAGTCTTGTTGTGAAACTTAATAAGAGGTACAAAATGAAGATTGTACAGGTCTACGCCCCTACATCCAATCATGATGACCAGGAAGTCGAAAGCTTCTATGAAGACGTGGAATCGGCGATGGGTAGAGTGAAAACTAAATACACTATACTAATTGGCGACTTTAATGCCAAGGTAGGCAAGAAGCAGGCTGGAGACAAGGCAGTGGAAGAATATGGCATAGGCACTAGGAATAGCAGGGGAGAGTTATTAGTAGAGTTTGCAGAACAGAATAATATGAGGATAATGAATACCTTCTTCCGCAAGCGGGATAACCGAAAGTGTACGTGGAGGAGCCCGAACGGCGAGTCTAGAAATGAAATAGACTTCATACTCTGCGCTAACCCTGGCATCATACAAGATGTGGACGTGCTCGGCAAGGTGCGCTGCAGTGACCACAGGATGCTAAGAACTCGAATTAGCCTTGACCTGAAGAGGGAACGGAAGAAACTGGTACATAAGAAGCCGATTAATGAGTTAGCGGTAAGAGGGAAAATAGAGGAATTCCAGATCAAGCTACAGAACAGGTATTCCGCTTTAACTCTTTAACTCGGGAAGAGGACCTTAGTGTTGAAGCAATGAACGACAATCTTGTGGGCATCATTAAGGAGTGTGCAGTGGAAGTCGGTGGTAACTCCGTTAGGCAGGATACCAGCAAACTATCGCAGGAGACGAAAGATCTGATCAAGAAACGCCAATGTATGAAATCATCTAACCCTACAGCTAGAATAGAACTGGCAGAACTTTCGAAGTTAATCAACAAGCGTAAGACAGCTGACATAAGGAAGCATAATATGGATAGAATTGAACATGCTCTCAGGAACGGAGGAAGCCTAAAAAAAGTGAAGAAGAAAGTAGAAATTGGCAAGAATCAGATGTATGCGTTAAGAGACAAAGCCGGCAATATCATTACTAATATGGATAAGATAGTTCAAGTGGCTGAGGAGTTCTATAGACATTTATACAGTACCAGTGGCACCCACGACGATAATGGAAGAGAAAATAGTCTAGAGGAATTCGAAATCCCGAAGGTAACGCCGGAAGAAGTAAAGAAAGCTTTAGGAGATATGCGAAGGGGGAAGGCAGCTGGGGAGGATCAGGTACCAGCAGATTTGTTGAAGGATGGTGGACAGATTGTTCTAGAGAAACTGGCCACCTAGTATACGCAATGCCTCATGACCTCGAGCGTACCGGAATCATGGAAGAACGCTAACATAATCCTAATCCATAAGAAAGGGGACGCCAAAGACTTGAAAAATTATAGACCACTCAGCTTACTGTCGGTTGCCTACAAAGTATTTACTAAGGTAATTGCATATAGAATCAGGAACACCTTAGACTTCTGTCAACCAAAGGACCAGGCAGGATTCCGTAAAGGCTACTCAACAATAGACCATATTCATACTATCAATCAAGTGATAGAGAAATGTGCAGAATATAGCCAACCCTTATATATAGCTTTCATTGATTACGAGAAAGCGTTTGATTCAGTCGAAACCTCAGCAGTCATGGAGGCATTATGGAATCAGAGTGTAGATGAGCCATATGTAAAAATACTGGAAGATATCTATAGCGGCTCCACAGCCACCGTAGTCCTCCATAAAGCAAGCAACAAAATCCCAATAAAGAAAGGCGTCAGGCAGGGAGATACGATATCTCCAATGCTATTCACAGCGTGTTTACAGGAGGTATTCAGAGACCTGGATTGGGAGGAATTGGCGATAAAAGTTAATGGAGAATTCCTTAGTAACTTGCGATTCGCTGATGATTTTGCCTTGCATAGTAACTCAGGGGACCAATTGCAATGCATGCTCACTGACCTGGAGAGGCAAAGCAGAAGAGTGGGTCGAAAAATTAATCTGCAGAAAACTAAAGTAATGCTTAACAGTCTCGGGAGAGAACAGCAATTTACAATAGGCAGCGAGGCACTGGAAGTCGTAAGGGAATACATCTACTTAGGGCAGGTAGTGACGGCGGATCCGGATCATGAGACGGAAATAATCAGAAGAATAAGAATGGGCTGGGGTGCGTTTGGCAGGCATTCCCAAATCATGAACAGCAAGTTGCCATTATCCCTCAAGAGAAAAGTGTATAATAGCTGTGTCTTACCAGTACTCACCTACGGGGCAGAAACCTGGAGGCTTACGAAAAGGGTTCTATTCAAATTGAGGACGACACAACGAGCTATGGAAACAAGAATGATAGGTGTAACGTTAAGGGATAAGAAAAGAGCAGATTGGGTGAGCGAACAAACGCGAGTTAATGACATCTTAGTTGAAATCAAGAAAAAGAAATGGGCATGGGCAGGACATTTAATGAGGAGGGAAGATAACCGATGGTCATTAAGGGTTACGGACTGGATCTCAAGGGAAGGGAAGCGCAGCAGGGGGCGGCAGAAAATTAGGTGGGCGGATGAGATTAAGAAGTTTGCAGGCACGGCATGGCGACAATTAGTACATGATCGGGGTTGTTGGAGAAGCATGGGAGAGGCCTTTGGCCTGCAGTGGGCGCAACCAGGCTGATGATGATGATGATGATGATGCGACCAACAATCACGTATACCAAATAGCCAGCTCACGCACAAGTCACCTTGAAGCAGCACCACCCACGCTTTGGTTCACAACAGTCAAACTTACATTCACGAGGTTCTTCACATCACTGATGCGTGTACAGCACTGTACGCTAGGAAACCCCGTTTTTTTTGCATTCTCAGACTTTGCGATAAAGCACCTCGCAAGAGAAACTTCTATACTGCAAGGGCATCAAAATTTGCGCTAAACACGCCGTATGCATTGGCGTACGCAGTACACTACGGTGGCAACGAGCAAGTGTAACAGCAGCGACGCAACTAAAAACAACAAAAATCAAGAAATTAAATGGTCGGCTGCGAAGTAGAAGAAGTTCGCGTGCTTGTTTTTGTCGCGACCATAGAGTTTCGCACTGTACTACCTAGAGGGCGCCCCCGACTGTGGGAGGTTTCTAATGAGCGCTGTGCCATCATGGGAATGACGGTATGAACATCCGTGCTTGCTTGGTGGCTTTGATGCCGCGCTAAAAAAATTAAGTTAAATTGTGGCGTTTTACGTGCCAAAACCACGATCCGATTATGAGGCCCGCCGTAGGGGGGGGACTCCGGAATAATTTGGTCCATTTGGGGGTTCTTTGCCGCGCACATACCTCTAAGTGTACACGGGCGTTTTTCTATGTCGCACCGTGGGAGCTTAGTATAAAACGGCTTGCGTGGCAACATTCAGGGCCCGCTTTCATAAAAAAGAAAGGAAAGAAAAAGGAATCTCTTCGGCTAAAATTGTTCGCAAAGAAAAATTCCAACCAATCCTAATGCAGGACACATTATATACATAAGGGGTCAGCCAACGGCAAACACCACTTATACGCGAAGTTATTTGCGAATTCGGCTCCAGGTTACCCTTAAAGGGACACTAAAGACAAATACCACGCCGACGTGGACTGTTTGCATGCCATTCCAGGAACCTAGAAACACTTGTTTCGTGCCAAGAAAAGACGTAGGTCCCGAGAAAATTGCATACGAAGGGTCGAAAAAACCTTTTTTCGAAATTCAAATCTCCCGCCCCGAACCGGAGAAGTGGTGACGTTGCACACGTGATCACCACCTTTTGCTGCCGTCGGTAAGTAAAATGGCACCCGGCAGACGGCGCTACCATGCAAAGACAGAGCGGCGGATTCGCCGCTGCACTGCTTTTTGGTCTAGTGGCGTAGACCATTCGGTCATGTCCCGACATCACGTGGATTTGAATGCTCTGCTACTTGCAGTTTGTGCAAGTTTCGTGAGCCAGCAAACCCAGCGCAGCAGTACGCGATTACGAAACTACCGAAAAGCGAAAGCGTGGGTGGCGCGGTGTCGAACGAAAACAAAACCTTTCGACTGCCCGCGTCGTTGTTAAGGGTAATTCCAACGCATTCTTCTTTCTAAGTATGCGATAGAACTGGACAAGTAGCATTCTATTTCGTCTTATAATGCAATACAAGGATGCTTTGTGCGACGAGTGGTTGAGGACTAGTTACAGAATTTAACTGAGGAGTGCTTTCGTTCTCCGGGAAAGTACTTGAATATCCCGAGGGGGTGTCTAATCATGTTCTGTATTTACCTCAATTTCTCGACTAGCTGTGAGGGAGCACGGGTAGTGTGTATTTCTTCTTCTATGGTGTTTGCGTTTTTAGCGTTCTAAGTTTTTATTATAACGATTATTAAGGCTCTGTTCACGATAATATTGAGGCCTTAGAGATTCTCGACCCCTAATTTATCGCTTTAGCTCCACCTAATATTTGCCGTTAGTGTCCCTTTAAACACTGCTCCGTCAGTTCTCCTTTATATACTCAAATACTCGTAACTCCATATGGTATAAATTAGCGAGAGAAGTCATGATACAGCAGCGGCCATAAGAACAACCTCGTGTTTGGCATAGCACCTTACTAATAATTATTTCTATATTTTATTCGCTGTCTTGTTTACTCATATACTGGCTCTCGGATACTTCAGCAGCCGCTGTATTACGCGGTCTTTTCAGTTAATACGCAAACATGCAAAAAAGTATCAAAGCTGGTAATAAAAATTTTAAAAACCCTACTTTTTTAGCAACCTCAGTGGATACCAGCTTCCCTTAAGCTTATTCCGCGAGGCAATACGGGGTACCATGTAGAGAAACATAATGCACACACAGTGGTACACAAGTGATCACAAAATGATATAATTGCTGATAGGACGCGTGGCGTAGTTGCGGCTCCAAGAGAAACGGTACACCTATCAGAAGTTTCTGCATGGGTGAAAGCAGCTTTTTTTCTCTCTCGAGCTTGGTGTAGGCGGGCGGAGAGCCCCAAGTTCGCCTTAAATATGGGAAAAAATAAACGGGGACATCAAGTTGCCTCTGCGTTCGATGTCGATGACGACATCATAATCACTTCCGGCGCCTTCTAGCAAACATAGGCTAACGTTTCGAAGCTTGATGACTCGGAAGTCCTGACTAGCGCAAGGTTGACCCCAGCGCTCCTGAAAAAATATTTTCAGACTGCAGGTTGAAGGAATGGGAGCGGCGACATAGTTGTTCCTAAGAACTCAATTGAACATGCGATTTAGCATCGTTGAAAAGCTAACATGGAAAGTAATAATTCATTTAATGGATTTAATTCGCGTTCTACTGTGTTTATAACTGCTGCCTTTCTAACTTGTTCTTATAGTTGTATTTATTACTGTCGCGGCGTTAACTAAGTTTACTTTTCCTTTCGTATACATCAGGTACAGGAGGTCCCAATTCAGTCTCCGACTCCGGGGCCTCCTCCTGTATATTACATGTTGTAATAACTTCGTATGTAGTAATAAAATTTGGTTCTGATTTTGAGTATGGTCGGCTTGCAATAAATGTATCTAATTCTGTAATTCCTGAAATAAATGAATGAGCAACCAAAACAACAGATATAGCATTATTAATTAATTAATTAATATATAATTAATTTCCAAGGACGTAGACATATCTGTCCCGTAAGATAATCTCATGGAATTAATTAATGAATTAATTATTTACCAAGATTGTAGACATATCTGTCCCGTAAGATAATATCGTGGAATCACGAATAGGTTTATATGGGAACATGCGGATTTTTATGCATGGTCTCGTATGATCACTTTAGTATATGGATGCCAGGCAAACGGGAATATTCAATATTAGTTTTCTTCATATGTATTTTCTTTATTTCCAAGCACCTCTACATTGTGTACGCGTGCCCTTCAAGAAACACTTGATTCGTACTTGTCGCCTAAAAGCCAGCACCAGACAAAAGGTAGCCAGTCGTCTAGCATAAGGAGCTTTACAATCTGCACATTTTCTCGGCTTTCCGCAAGAGTTTCATGGCAGAGCCTTTGTTATCGCTGTTTACTGAATGATGAGACCGTGAAGCAATATGCCAACGGAGGATAGGCTATCCCAAATATCAAAAAATAAGCTCCACCTACTTGAGAACGCTGGGAAAATCAAAGCAAAATTAAATATGAGAGGAAAGACGGCAGAATGGAGAAAATAGCTGAGTAGTAGAGCATCACTCACCCATAGCCTGCTGTGCAAGTTGCGCAGTCAGAACGCGATGTGTCAGCGACATTTGAACGTCCAGTCATAGCGTGCTCTACCAGATGCGCTTCTGCCTGTGCAGCCCTGGCATCGAAGAGAAAAGACAGGGAAGAATAAAGAACTATAAAAAGATTCACGCAGAAACTCCTCTGTGAGTTGTCTATAAGAATTCGTAAGCACTGTGCCAATTCGATAATGGCACCGGGCTCCATGGAGACGAGCAATAGGCACAATGCTTGCGCATACTTAGACAGCTCCAGTGCAATTTGTGCCGTAATTTGTTTCTTGCTCTCTGGAAGAGAGGACCGAGTGCATGAAGAGGTCGCCGCATAAATATGTCCCGGCTTTAGTTAAAGATTTTGCAAGGCTTCTGTAAAGAAGATATGAGACTGCCAATTCGATGATAAAAGCCAATGCTGCTAATGATAGAACACAAGTCGGTAAGTGGACTCTTCCCTGTAGTGTGCACTTATGCAGGAACGACGATAGACCGATCAGCTATCTCGCTTTCTATTCGCTCGAGAACATTTCCTTTCCAAAGTTTTTAAAGAATCGCCAAAGGAAAAAACAGAGAGAAGATAACTATTGTAGGTGAGAAAATGACGAAAACGAAAAACCGCAGTACTGCCACCTATTGTTAGCTATGGGGCAAATCGTCCAGAGTGGGTACGTGCCAGTCGACCACAAGGATCTACATCTACCTCTCATGCGACGTTAGCGCTGGCTGATTCCCAGAAAGCGGCACAAAGGGAGGTCACGTGACAATTACGTCAACTCGTCTGTTTTGGCATGGTCAATTCAAATTGAGGAGGAGCAGCGTGGCCTTCGGTGACAATTTCTTCCGCAACAAAGTCATATAAATTGGCATACAAAAAGCCGTTATAAACTTCTAAACAAATAAACTGTCGATTTACCTCGGCTTAATATTTTCCTTTGTGTTCCTTTCAGAAAAGCCCACCACACTTCTTTGTGCTCCGCATCGCAGCATAAACATGAGTGCGTCAGTATGACGTCACATATGTTTCATATGTTCATATGTTCACATGTTTCATATGTTCTATTTCAACAGATGACAAACGCAAAATGTCCCCGATGCCGACGTTTCTAAACAAAAGGACTTGCTTGAGACAAGTCCCGTTGTCGATGCACTGGCTTCAGAGACCTCATCCTTGACCACTGCTGGCCATTTCAAACCTTCATATGCATGCAAGCGTCTGCCTCGTTTCACTCTGAAGTCACTAATTTAAAGCTTCTTCGTGAATTTGGACAGCTTTGGCGCTTCTCAAGTACGTCTCGAAACTTCTCACGTTAAATATTTGATCATATTAGGATAAAATACAATCCGTCCTTGTCGGTGGGAAATCAGGCCGACGTGATAAGAGACTGTCGATATTCATCAGGTAATGGCGTACTATTGCGGGAGCTTTCCGTTATTTATTTTTATTATTTTTTTCTTTCCTGGTGAACGAAGACTGCTCTCAAGGTTAGTGTGGGTGCTTGACCATGTCGGATGCGTAGGTTTCCTTTTTTTGTGAAGCTTGCACTCCGGCATATATGTTTACCTAAATAAAACCGTGGAGTTCTTGCTCGTGCAGGAATCGCAGCAATTGCATGGCTAAGTGGTCGTCCGCGCGCTAACACCTTTAAATGCCGGTCCTATGTGTTCGGAGCTCAGCAGCTACTAGCATCCTTTCTCGAGTAGCCATAGTTCCAAGACCCACAACAGATGGCGAATGCCCTCTGTAGACCCTAGAGCGGAACACTATGAACATTCCCCTGTGTCTTCCGTTGTTACACGCCAGGCCCATGGGTAACGGAAGGCGTACGAGGGCCGCCCCAGCCCGTATTCTTCCCAGTGATACTTTCTCCACCGCGAATGGTTACAGGGAAGAGAGTAGATACACGGTAAGGCGAGTGTCTCCAGACGGAGAACTGATTTGTTGGTCTATGAGGACCGAGTGGGGGTCTGAGGGTAGTGTATATAGACCAGTATGTGAAGCGCCACTATAGGTGGCCACCATCTTTTTGCTGTGACTGCGGGAACTGGCGAACGATCGAGAAGTAGGCTGCCTCAGCATCTTCTTGTCCTATTCGTGGGATCGTGCCGAGAGATGTTGATGGGGGTCGACATTAAGTGCGATTGCTCCAAACGAAGACTGGAGATTAAAGGATTATGATATATAAAGTCAGCCGTGTAAATCCGACAATGAAGCGAAAAAAGGCTGCACAGAGAAAATTATCTGCGCTTTGAATTATCATGCGGAAAATAAGGAGGAAGATGGGAAAACGAATGGCTGGACGAAAAATATGACTTGCACCCAATGAGATCCGAACCCAGAAACTCCGTATTACGCCGTGTGTTGCAATACAAATTGTGCTACGGCGACGGCTGTCGATCCAGCCACTATCCTGGGTAATTATTTCTGGGTGTCTATAATTTGCATAATCGCATCAGTCTTGATATCATTAGGTAGCATACGAGGGTTTAATAGCCATGTGCCTGCTCTGAAGTTTACGCGTTACACGACGCCATTGGGAAAAAAAAAGAAAGGATGTTCCACACCCGCCTGCCGTTTCCCTGAATGACGCTGGCTAAAACTAGTATGCGTAAATACCCAAGATAGTGACAAGATTGACAGTCGTCGCGGTAGCACAATCGGTAGTGCCACGCACGTGCGATGCGGAAGTTGTGGGCTCCGATATCAGCGGCGGCTGGTTATCTTTTACGTCCATTTTTACTTTCGCTTTTCTTCATTGCGTTCCGCATGCCAATTTAAACCACAGCTAATTTCCGTGCGCTTTCCTTGGCTCCATCGTCTATTGGCGTTATATGGCCATTATAAACAAACATCGAGCCGTTCCCTACCCTTTCTTCTGGTCTACAAAGCGGGATTTCTATACTCGCGGACATCTTTCTGTGGCTATGAACGGAAAGCAAGCTACGGAGGCAAAGAGCGCACAAATGAGAGCGTTTCCGAAGAGAGTCCCGCGTTTTAATCCACGCTAGTTTAGGCTGGGAAGAGAAAACATAAGCACCCTATTAGCAACAGTTAAATATGACAAAACACACCACTGAACTTAAAAGTTTACTTATTTTGCGGCTTTTCCCTTCCGTGTCTGGGCAAGCATAAAACCATCGCACGAGGAAGCTTCGTCGATTCAGCGTCTGTTCTGAGCACCCAAAAGCACGGTCTGATGCTGGCGAACTACTTGGCGCGGTAACACATGATCAGAAGCTCCGCCCCCGTATAGCTTTCCCTTCCGCAGAAAGTAGTGCGTGAGTACAGCGCTGAATTGCAGCGCGCATTTCACATTCACATTTCGCCCGTTTGTCTCCAACACAGCTCAACTTCATCATGCTCTTCTTCAGCGTCCATTTAGCGCTTGAATGTTCTCTGAATGACGAGTGTATAGTTCTTAACGTTTATCGTGGTGACCCTTCCCTTAAAACCGTCACGGCGCTCTCTAGAAGGTTTTCAGTACTGAACCGACAGAACAGGAGGGGTTACAAGTTTCGCAGTGACGTCAAAACCGGCACATCTCCTACGAGCAGCCTAGTACTCCTAGCCCACAACCCGCCCCCCCCCCCTTCCTCCATAAAGAATCGATGTCGCAGTTCCCCGGAAAAAATATGTCTGCAGTATGTATACCTTGACAACAACATACTGGGCGCTAAATATATCTGTAGACGCCCTGGCGCACTTTCCGTGCCTCTAGCATGAGGAATGGTTATTACTTTTGCTTTTCTTTTGAATTCGTTCCTCCTTTTCAAGGAATTCACTATGCAAATGTTGCAATGCTTTGTTTGACTTGGCGATTGCGCAATATGCTTCGACAATAATTCAGCAGCGCCTGACGCGTGAGCCGCAGTGTAGATCAATACGCCGCTCATCGCTTGGAGTCACTGATGGGTTCCTGCACCCAGAAGCATTTTAAATGCTCCTCGTAATAGCGCAATATACCTTTATCATTTTTTTTAAAACTGGAGTTCCTCTTGAACAGCGAAGGCTATAGCCCCGTTCGGCAAACCTATTTTGCGATGTTTTAGGACTAAACAAAGGCTGTTGAATTAAGCGCACCGTGCAACATCAGAGCATCGCTTGTATCTCTCTCTCTCTTTCTCTCACTATAGTTCTGCCCACCATAAGCTTTCAAGTTTGCAGCACTAGAATACGTACCACGACTGAGTATGAAAGCCAGCGAAGACGGTCGCGGTAAACCAGCGAGCTAAGCACCTTCGGTGGTTTATCAGAAGGTAAAACAATAACGAAAAAAGAAGTATCCCACACGCTTGTACTTTACTGCGTCACTATCAAGGGCACATCACGTACTCCACTTAATTGTCTTTGTAATGAGGACGGAGGGTAGAGTGGCTTAAAACGGAAGAAACGATTACGTATTTAGCGTGAATTTCCAGCATTTTAGGCGACATTTGGTGACTCCTTTCAGGTCACTAAGAAATCATGAAAGGATATCGCACACCACTTACAAAATTGGCTTTAGGCAGTATATTTATTGTCTATAGACCTCTTATGAATAGGTTTGTCTCTGTGTAGATTTGTTCGTTTGTCTATAAAAACACACACTTTTCGTCACAGCGAAGCCATTAAGGTCATCAACGTACGTGTCTGTTTCTTTTATGTGATTCCTACAGTTAGACTCTCTGTTGAAGAAACTAGTTTAGGTGTCAGTTTATCTTTGTAGAGAAGTGACCTGTTGAATGTCTATTGAAAAAAGATGTCGAGCTGTGTAGTTGTGTCTGTGAATACTAAGCCTGTTGACTTTCTATTGACAAAAGATGTCCGGGTGTGTAGTTCTGTCTGTGAATACTCAGCCTGTTGACTTTATTTACAAAAGATGTGGAGGTGTGTAGTTCTGTTTGTGAATATTAAGCCTGTTGACTTTCTATTGACAACAGATATTGAGGTGTGTAGTTCTGCCTGTGAATACTAAGCCTGTTGACTATCTATTGACAAAAGATGTCAAGGTGTGTAGTTCTGTCTATGAATACTCAGTGTGTTGACTGTCTATTGAAAAAAAAAGTTGTCGCAGTGTATAATTATGAGTGGTTTCCTTTGCTATAGACTTTCTATTTACAAATGTTCTTGAGCGTAAGTGTTTGTTTTTTGTTTATCTCTACGCCATAGAATATCTGTTGACAAAAGGGGTTAAGATGTGTAGCTTTTCATCTATTTCTGGCCTGTGCACCGTTCATGAAATGTAATATATACCTGTTATTGTACAAAGGTATAGCAATGTTCTCTTAAAGTATGGTAATTATGAGCTTCAGTACATTACTGCTCATTTTCTAAAGGGATTCGCTAGTATCTACACTGTGTTTAATTATTGGTTCTAATACTGGGTCTTAATACTAACCAGTGTGTCGAACTCCTACGTCTAATAAAATGCCATGCATTTGCGTCAGGTTTTTGCGACTATTTCCGTAGTGACGCCCTCTGGGAATGGTTCAGTTGCTAGTACACTGTGCTGAGTAGCAGGCGGCGTGATTGATTTCCACCAATGGTGGCACCTTCCCTATGAATTTGGAACGAAAAAAAAAATACACGCTTTTGTGCCATGATCCAGGCGCACTTTGAGGAAACGATGTTGGCCGTGGTGAAAATTAATTGGAGCCGTCCACTGCGGCATCTATCACAGTCCATGCTTTACTTTGTGACGTTAAACTACGTACACCAATCCAAGTTGTCCGTACATCATCCTGTCCTGGAGTGGAATCACAGACAGCGTAGATCATTGCCTGCCAGTATGTATATATTACTTAGCGCGATGAGCATCATTGCAGAAGGCGATCCTCGCAAAATCCCATTCCAAAGCCTTATAGGGCTGTTATGGACAAGCACCTGGGTCTGTCGCATACTACGGTACAACGTCCGAGTCTCTGTTCGTTAAAGTGGCGTCTAACACGAGATTCACGCGCAGTGGAACGATGACCTTACAGGTCGTACATTTCAAGCGAATGACTGACGCTGCCTTGCTGCGTCTACAAAGCACGGCGTACGATGTGCACCCACAGCACAAATGTTCTTTTTTTTCGCGCGTTTGCCGCTCAAATAAGGCATCGAACACAGGGTACGTATATTGTCGGTCGTTCTCTCCCCGTCAACCGAGCTCGACATTAAATAAAGCCGCCTACAGCGCGCGGCTTGAATATACGCGCCTAAGTACACCGTGCGAGTGCATCCTGCTCTAAAGACATGGAGGAGCAGCCCTTTAGTGCTGACACACACAGTAAACATTTTAACGACCTTACGGGCTTATTAAGGGCACTTAGCTTGCTCCACGCATTACAGCGTCCCACTTAGGGGGGCGCGGAAGAGTCAGGACCGCAGAGGCCCACGGTCAAGAGGCCCCAGCCACGAAAGGACCTTCCTTTTTTTCTCCATTTCTATAGCTGCTATGCGGCTGTCACGGTTGTGTAAGGCAGCTGAAGTTAGGGGTTCCCAGAGGAAGCAACAATGAACTGGAAAAAAAAACAATGAATTTTAAAGCGAAGCTTTCTTTGCGAACGATATCGGACTTTCCTGCGCGTGGTTGCTCCTGCTCATGCTCCCGCTGTATCGCTGAATAGCTCATGCTTAAAACAAGTGTATTACGCGCCCGATGGTGGGATCGAACCTGTCCCACAGCGAGGTAGCCCTGTGCTCTCGCCAGTAAGCCACGATCGCACGTATAGCTCTGTCACGCCAACTAGCTCTTTGAGATGATCGCTGCGTCTGTCGCATCGCACACCACGTGCCCGCGAGAATGCACGTATCGCGGGTGCAAACTCGCCAAAGGTGCAAAAATTAAATGTACAAGTTTGTAGCACTTGACTAACCGCTTCATGAACGCTTCGCTTCACGTAGGTGCCGAGGTGTCCGTCGGATCTGCATCACCTGCATCGTCCGCATTGTTGCCGTACGAGTCGACACACTCTAAGACTGTTAAACGTGTGATTGCCACTATGTGCCTTGCATTCGCCCTAAAAAACGTGCTATCATAAAGCACAAGAAAGCTTTGACGAACAGATTTTGAAGTTGAGGAATGATGGCTTTCCTTATTTTGGTTTTGAGCGAAGTTTCGGAGGCTGTGTTAAAAAATGTGAAAGACAGAAAGAAAAAGAAGCAGTGAAGAAGGTCAGACATAGGAAAAGAAAGCTAAACCAGTGGCGATACCGCATTCTCCCAAGTGGCGCATGATCTTATAAACGTCACCACCAAATACAAAATTCCTGTGTCTATTTCGCCGCACCGGAAACTTGCTACTTTGTGCCGCCTGATTGGATGGGATGACTCTAAGAAAGTAGAGTGCTCTGTTAAAGATAACAAACCGCTTTGTGAAATGTGAAGACGGGGTCGTATACCGCATACCGCTGAAGTGTGGGAAAGAGTATATCGGCCATGTTGGCCGATGTATTAATGAACGCCTGCGGGAGCACAAGCTTTCGCTGAAAAGTGGTTACGGCTAAAACTTGCCACTTCATTGCAAGGCCTGCGGGAATGAGAATAAGCAAGTATGTGAAGCAAGACTTCATGATGCAAAAAGTCATGTTTACAAGCAAAAATGCATCTTTTTCGATAAGTTTTAAATTTGGGCTAATTTTGTGATTTCCTTCCTATTCGTCCTCTGTGTTCTCACGCGTGCGCATTCACATGTTCAGTGCTCCCTCTTTCTCTTCCCCCTCTCCCCACGGCTGTATATTCAACCGCTTCAGACCTCAATAAACAGTTGCAAGTAGCGCCTTGTACTGTCATTGTTCTTTCTTAATTAGTGTGCTGTCTTTACAGCGCTTCATGTTTAGAAAGGAATGCATCACCTACCCCCCTCCCCATTTTCTGGGGGCAGGGGGTTTGGGGAGGGCTGAGGGAAAGTGGGCGAGTGCTTACGGCACGTAGAAAAGAATACAGCTGTGACAGCGAGATGACACGGAACATGGGTAAAATAAGCTTTTAATATCTATAACACGCTAAAACCCTCTTGTCAGATATTTCCGTGCGCACCACATGTGGTCAGAATCAGCACGCAGTTTTCAATTACGGTTTCTCTCCCGTACAATAAAATACATTCGTAGCCTTAGGGTTGGTAAGCGTGCCATACTTGAGGCACCAACCCGCAAACTGAACGGTGCAATTTTTTTTTATTAGAGTGCAGCGCTGATATGACAAAATGGTTAGAGGCATAGTGATTGCGCGGTTAACGCTATTTCGTAGCCCCGTTTGCATCGCGTATGGGCGTCTAGCCGTCGAGATATAGAGGCGTGCCGGATTCCCAGACTGCACACCCTTTCCTTCCTTTCCCTTCTCGTCTTAAAAGACAATGACACGAGCAGGCGATTGCACTTGCACGCTAGAGGGCACTACGAAATGCGACAAGAAAGCGAGGGTGCGTGGGGCTGTAGGATGATCGGAGATAGTAGGGGAGGGTTGTGCAGTGTTCAAGAGTGCCACGCCGAACGCGCGCGGGCTTTTTTGCATGCGTGCACTCGGGCGAAGCCGAGGCGCAGCCGTCTTGTCGACGACGCGAGCGGGGAAGGCTTTTGCGGATTCCGGACATGCGTTTTGTCGCCCCGCATCGCCGATTGCTGGCTGCTCTCGCCGGCTCGCTGGCTGGCTTGCTAGCCGGCTCGTTCCCCGCCATTCGTAGTCAAACGGACCGTGCAGACGTGCGCGTTTTGAAACCTTTTCCGTTCCATTCGTTTTGCTTGTCTTCAGTCGTCTTTGCTTCTTTTGCTTCTCCTTTCGCAATCACGATGTGAATTCCTCCTTTCTTTGTTTGCTTGTTTGTTTGTTCGCCTTTTTTTCTCGTTCTCGACGTGAGACAGCTTCGAGCATAGCGGGAAAGTGTTGGCGATACTTCCGTTCCATCGGGGATGCGTGGTTTCGGAATGCGCGTTCCCGCGACACTAAAGCGCTTGGTTGGATTCGTTCGCTTCTTTGCTCTGTGAGTTGTTGTTTTCGTACTAACCCTTTGCGTGACGTTTTGGCTATTTAAAGTTTTTTGCATAGCGAGCAGCAATAGCGAAACTTCAATGCAGAGCCAGTGAGTCGCAACTGCCTTCCTCCACAGTTTGGCGCGCAGAAGACCGTCAATTGGGAGGGGGGGGGGAGGCGTGAAACTCGGCGAACGGGAGGGCGCTGTAGGCGCCGCGTGATAGCCTCCCTTAATCGATGACGGGGATAAATTAATTCGCACGCACATCGAATGAAACTTTAGTACCCAGAGGATGAAGAAACAACAAAATTGTGGCCGAACGAATAGAGATACCCAAGCGTCCGCATGTGGCCCGAAGAGACAGCAAAGTACCCTTACTTGGACCTGGAGCTTTTGCTGTTGTATGCCTTTTACTTCAGTTTGCAGACCCTTCCAAATATGATTCCCTCTCCAAGAAAGGCCTACGAACCAGCCGTGGGCTCGATCGCGTGTCAACATGTAGGTATACAAATCCTTTAACTGAATAATTTGGAGTTTCTGCACACTGCCGACTCGTGAAGTTCATCACACAGCATAGGCCAGACATCCCGTAATGTGTAAGGCTAAGTGTAATAATGAAACTCCCCGCTGATTTCCGCAGAACAACGGGAAGTGTGATAAGTTGTTTTAGAGAAAACGGATTACATAGGGGCATACAGAAAGAGTTGTCCCAAAAGGAGCGCGGTAATTCGAGCTGCTGACTAAAGTGGTAAAAACAAAAAATAAAGTGGCAGAAAATACTGCCTCCTAGCCTGCTGTCTACCAACTCCATCACCAAATAGGAGTTGGTTGAGGCTGGAGTGAGAGGGAGGGAGGGAGGGAGGGAGGGAGGGAGGGAGGGAGGGAGGGAGGGACGGACGGACGGCCGGACAGACAGACAGACAGACAGACAGACAGACAGACAGACAGACAGACCGACCGACCGCTCGATAGGTCGATCATTCGGTCAGCACAAGCAATGATTAGGCATCTGCAGAAACCCTTATTACGCTCATATGCTCAAAGAAATGCAATTGCTCGATCATTTACACCTATGGAAAGAAATTAGAAACGCCTATCTAGAAAGCGCTCTGAATGACACAGCAAGAACGTCTAAAGCCACGAGCACGATGCACAAACAAATTTATTATACGACACCCATCACACCGCTGGAGGCCGAATGATCGCAGTGCCAGAGAGCTCCCTCTAGCAACTTTCGCCGGAAACGGAACGCCCTCAGCCTCTTCGATTCAGCGTCATGGGAACGGGGCAATTACCTCCTCGTCTGTATTCGGCCGCTCGCCAGTGCCCGTACGTGGCGCGCTATACCGTACAGATCGCCTCCGCTGTGTACACACCGCGTCCCTTCGTCCGTCGCAACCCGCGCCACCATCGCTCAACACACCGCCTAATTCGCATCGGCGGCGAATCGAAGCGCCACCTCCGTACATCGGGGCGTGGATGTCTCGCAAGCCCCGCGGAGCGAGTCCACGATGGGTCCACGTCGCGAACTCGAATGGCGGTTGTGTAAACGCGCTGCACGCGGTGTGCGTGTGTTACACGTGCGTGCGTGTACGTGATGCCCATGCGATCATCGCGGGATTACCATACTCGACGGCGTCGTTCGTCGAATGTGCGCCATCGCGCTCGCCCGTCAATCAAAGGGTTGCGGAAGGACACACTGATTATCACGTGCGAGGATGGTGCGGACTTAATTGGGAAGCCCGCTCGCGAGGATAAAAGGGCGACGCTACCGCCCTCTGGCGATGAAACGCGAGTACTTTTAATCAGGCGTCCCGGCGAACGGCGTCGGCCACCCTGTAATAATGAACCTCGCCGAGAGAGGGGGGTGGCGGCGGCGGCGCGAGAGGGAGGACGAGGGAGTGCGGCAATGTACGGGAACCCTGAATGCTGTGAAGCAATAGGGGTGCGGTGTAGGGGAGACGGCGAAATCATGTCCGTGGCGCCGGTGATGCGCAGGTATATCTCGCGCTCGCCGTTGGTAATTGAATGCGGGGATGGACTTGCAAGGAAACGCGATGTACCCTGCTACCATCCAAGTAAAAAAGAAAGAAAGGAAGAAAGAAAGAAAATCGCAGTTTGTATTGTCGTATTTCTTCTTTTTGCGTGTGCGTGTTCTTGTTACATAATTCATTTTCTTTGTTTATTAAGAGAGGCAGGGGCAAGGTTCGTACGTGCAGTACGCTGCTATAGTTTTTATAGACAATGTGCGTAAAACCTTAGCACCTGTGAAACAGCAGCAAGCGAAGTGTAAAACGTCTAGCGGTGTAGTAACCATCACAGCTGTACTGCGCCAAGATCAAGCTGCCAATATCCCGTTCACAGTGAGTGACACGAAAAGCAATGACCACGCAACAAAATATTTAAAAAACGTATGCAGGTGTCCTTAAAACAGTCGGGAGCTACTCATAGCGCCTGTGTCGTTTTAATACATCTAAATAATTAAATGTAGTCTGTGGCTTAGTGCCCCAAAACTGAACAGCGCGTAATAAAAGATGCCGTAGTGGGGAGCACAGGATTATTGTTTCACCACCTTTGGTTCTTCAACGTCCATCCAAATCCAACTACACGAGCTTCTTTTTTCGCATCTATCTCCATCGAAATGGAACCCGCACTGTAGGGAACCGAACCCGCGACGTCGTGCTCCACATCAGAACGTCACAGCCCCTGAGCCATCACGTACGGTTCACCTAAGTAATGCAACGGAAGGGTGTCAGCGCCGTATATTTTATTTGCCCGTGTGTTTCCGACCAGAGTGATTTCCGTTAAGGCGTTACATGTCCGCCCACTTCTGTTGGGTGACAAGTAGGATTCATACACAAAATACACGTGAAGCTGGCAATAAGGTGACGCAAACAGGCCAGTCCGCGTGGTAAATGAAATGAGAGAATCAGTTATAGCAAGAACAGATTAAGCCGCTGCCACCTCGTTGTACGTCACGCTGCACACATCCGGACTGTCTTTCGTTGGACCGGTTGCTGATGAACGCAGGAGCTCTATATTCTATCGTAAAAGAAGCGAAGATTACAAGGTCGCTGCAAGGTGACGTCGACTGGCCTTTACTTGTCCTGCGATGGCGCGTTGTCTCTTGGGTTACACCCTTCTCATTCGCATCGTCGCAGTAAAGTTACGTAGCGGTAGTCCGTGAGTACACTCTAAAAATTTTCACACCCTTATAGGTGTAATAGGGGTGTTTCGGTTTTTTTCACCCTTGTAAACACCCATGAAACGCCCTTTTTTTTCAAAAAAGGGTGTTCCACAAGAAAACACCCTTGGAACACCCCAGTTCTTCTAATTTACACCCTAATTTTATGGGTGTAAATTCACAAGGCTATAGTGTGATAAATGAATGTTGGCAGGTTACGCATTTATATTGGCCATACATGAGACGCATGCTACCTGGCTGCCCCCGGGCCGCATACTTTAGACAGCGCCAATTACCAGCTGCATTTCCTTTTAAATACGAATACTGTTCTAATCTTATTAGATATGCAAGTAGTAGGACTTGCTGCAGTTCTCAGGTATGTAATAAAAAAACTACACAGCCATCAGAAAGCCTTAGTTTCAGCAGGTCTCTGCGAGCTGTGCAAGAGCCAGTTAAAAAGAAAAACTACATATCCCCCTTACATACGTTATCACCTCTGGATCACTACCGACTGCACCTTTCCGATAAAAAAAAATTGCAGAGACAGTGAATGCTGCGAGAACCAACAAGCACCTACTCCCTAGCCGAGCAAGGCTGTCTGGGTCGCTCCCTCTCTCCCCCCTTCAACCCCCTGGGAAAATGAGAATGCTACGCCTCTGTCTCAGTTGAAGAAATGACTACGATGGCATTGTCATTTATGCCATTCATGTCATGGCATATATGTCATGGACACATGCAATGCATATTCTGATATATATCTAGTTAAAGAAACAACCACGACATTGTCAATCATGTGATAGCATGTATGTTGTGTCACAACATTCGTTTGGCATTCCGTGCATATTCTACATACCCAGTTAATGAATGACCATAAAGGCCTCATGTCACTTATGCCATTCATGTCACGACATACATGACATGTCATTCTCTTTGTCATGCATTGCACAATGATATACACCCAGTTAATGAAACCACCACAGTGGTATTGCAGTGTAGGAAGCTGATAGATGGGCAGATTCAAAGTGCCTGAGGTTCACAAAGAATGATTTTATTAAAATGTTAAGCTTGTGTCCCTCACACACACTGATGCCACAAGGCGTGGATTGCCGAGGTCTAGTACAACACACCTCCAATGCACACAACCAAGTAGCAACGGGAGACCAAGCTGTCCAGCTTGAACCCCAAGAATCAGCTATAGCACTGACGAGCAAAGCTCTGAAGGCCGTCGAGGCCCACTAGCTCATGGAATAAGGTGGTAGCCCTCCTCTGGCAAAGACTTTGTTTGCTTACAACCAGTAAATTTTATATTAAGGTCATCAAGCCTGTACAATATGCATGTGCTCATACAAATACACTCTGCATAGCTCTGACATGCCCCATTCCATCACAATAGCTGGTGGGATGGACATGTGGGCTCAAGATAGTCTAATAACACGGCAGTGAGACACTTGTAAGTACAAACAACACAGGCTACATACCAGTAGGTGAGACAAGGTAAACTCGATGCACAAGAAAATACATTGTTATTACAGTTCCCAGCTTCTGTATTAATGAATTTGTCATTCATGTCTAGAACAGCTTTGTAAGTGAGAAAATTACAAATATATAGTAAAAGTCAGAGTGTCACCACTGTAAGGACGCGGCATCTTTACAGTGGTGACACTTTGAAATGTATGCACTTGAAAAATGTGTCATTGTAATGGCAACAATTAGAAGACATGCAAACAAGAATGTGGAATAACCATAACATTAATAAGCATTTTTTTTAATATCACATAACTCGGCAAATAAAGTAGTGAGCAAGAGAACAGAAACAAACAGCACCAAAACTCGCAGCATTACAAAACACAGTTAACCATAGCTTAGCCTCCAATGACGCTGAAGAATAATCACTAAGCTACTGGCATGCTACTCCTGCTAGTTTTTACTAATGATATAAAGTTGAAAAATTTAAGTGTACACTGACCAAGCTTGGTGCACCAAAGCTCGGCTAGAACAATCCTGAACGAGCACCTACAATTGTTCGACCTCTGTGCTCTCTCAAGTATACAGGTTCTATATCAGACTCTGGAAATGACCACAGAATCTGGTGGTCATCTGTAGTCTGTACAACGTATACATGAAAATGCTCATCAAAGCAAATGGTACGAAATACCGTTCCCACAACTACAAGAATCTTGCTTACAAAAAGTATCTCGCATATTTGCAAAAACTGTGGATGGGAATCATCATGGACACTGCTGACAATGGCACACCCTACTCTGTATGTCCTACCATTTGTTGTAACAGAGTTTGCAGAAAATATACACGCAGCGTTCAAGTTGTGTTGAATGATGCACTCTTTGGCAATGTCAGACAGGTGCTCATGCAGCACCTGGCAACAACCAGCACTGACCAAAATGCCCCTGTCCTCCCCATTAATAATGGAAAAACACTGAAAGAACTGATGTCGCATGGCCAGAGTATGACAAAGGTTCTTGAAGTTGTGGATTTTACGAGCAATATCCTTGAAATACTGGTGTTTAGCCTCAAAGCGCATCGACCAAAGTAAAATTAAAGGGCCAAACTTTTGCATTATTGAGGGATAGTGTATGAGATAGTGCATCTTGCATGGAAAAGACACAGAAGGAAACAACCTGCTGAAGTCTAGCAAAAAAAGCTGAATTTTTCTTTGCAAGTAAGCTATATATGAGACTGGAAGCTTCCGGCACATGATGATATCCGTGATATCACGAAGAAGCAAGTAAAGTTGCCAGACTTCATCTTCTGATGGTACGCACTCTCCTACGAACAGGGCAAGATGGCGAAACAGACAAAAACACTGCGTAGCTGACCCTTTGAATGGCGCCTTTGCTTGGAGAAATGTGTTAGAAATAGCTTCTGGCTTATTTCGAACATCACTTGGATCATACTTCCATCTGGAAATGCAACTGTTCAGGAACTGAAGAGAAAAAAATCCTTTTGAAATTAAATAACGAATTATGTGCCTGAGTGAAAATGGTAGCACACCTTCATGTATATCATGCATAATATCTGGTGGAAAGTGCTGAGTTGGGTCAAAACCTTGACACTGAAGAGCACAGGGGCTCCGAACTCCATACAGTGATGTGGTGGGCAATCCAGCACTTAGCATTGACAAATGATGACGATGTCCTTCTGGCGAACGTAAAACATAATCAGTCTCTAGATGCTTGTAATTAATCTCGGTTCGCAGTGCCATGCAATATCTACAAATTCTGCCATGAGAAAAACTGCATTTAAACCCTCCCATTCTATGGGTAGAGAGATTGTCACCAGTGAACACAAATACTGACCCTTTCAGCACTTTCCCATTCACAACTATGCCTTCATTTTCTAATCTGCTCACATCTTCAAGCAAAGGTGCAAGTATCTTAGGTAACCCATACGTGCTCACATGTTTGTCTCTTACTAGAAGTGCCAAGTTAATTCCTGTCAACTGTGAGCGGAGCTTCGCACACAAATTCAGCACTGAGAAATAAACTGCAGTCAATTTGTGTGTGCCTCGTTTGCTACCGATAGGATTGCATACCTCGAACTCATCGCTGTAAAGTTGCAAACAAATCTTGCTGGTGTCACCAGCAAAGTATGTGTGGTCAGAAAATGCGCTTCCATCAAACACTGAGCACATGTAATTTTCCAATTTAACTGGGTGATCAAAGTTCCCTGATAATGTCACATTCTCAAGGACAGATTTGAGCACATCACACAGAGGTACATATTCCATTGTTTCAGTTTTCCCATTGCTGGCTACCCCAAGAATAACTGTTTGTGGTTTAGTAAATGGAAAGTGCATTTTCCAGTACGAAGACCGACCTGCAGTTGTCAGCAGATAGTTCATACTATCTGTATGTAGGACCTCTTTCACGATTCTGGCCACCTCTACACTAGATTGGAGTCGGTCGTCTTCCAAAAGAGCTTTTACAAAGAATATTACATCATTAGCTATTTCATGCAATGTCGATTCTGGAAGTCGCCGCCCCTCCTTCCACTTCAAAAACAATGTTGCAAGCTGCTTCACATAGTCTGAATCACTGGATATGGACAGCTCACTGCATTCTGTTTCTCCAAGTGCTCCTAAGACGTCAACAGTATCTGAACCAGTTTCAGCAGCACTTCCAGCGGTGTCTGCAGTGTTTGAAGGCGCATTCACACTGGGAACTGGCCTCTTCAATATGTCACTGTGTCTTCTGTACACATGCTTCTTGTATGAAGTAAACAGTCTGAAGTTTTGCATGCATCCAGCCAAGCCACAGACCCAGTTGCTTTCATGTCCATGAGCTACGTGAAGGTGACGGAAGAGTGACTTCAATGAAACTGCAGAGCAGCTGCATCTTGGGCACTGAAAATAACGAATTCCGGGCATCTCATATGAGCCTGCTTGCCTTGGTTGACGAAATATTGCGAGTGGTCACAGGATCCTGCAGGAAAAAAAGGATGAAATTTAAAAGCACGACAAATTGCACAGGGAGATAACTGAGTAGTGGAGATATTACATCTTTTATCATTGCAAAACTTACACTTTAGCTGGTTTATAGCGACCCTGAAACACTGTTCAAACTAAGCATGCAATGACCCACTATTAAAGCATCCACACTTCACAAATCTCCTGCCTCAAACATTTTATAAATCCTTCATGCATGAGGGGAGTTAGACACATTTATCACATTGATGAGCGGCTTGCTCCATTTTTGTAGCATCTTGATGGCTAGGCTCATTGTGGCACTACATGGCAGCTGCAGCATCTACACTATGCAAATATGCAGAACACCACTGCTATCTCAGAGCCCATGTGCAGTAGATGCAGCTACGTGCAGCTGTTATGTGCAGACCGGCAGTGCAAAGATGAAGAGCTTTTTTAGACTTCTTGAGAGTGCAGGCATATATAATTTCAGAAAATGGAACAGTGCGAATAGACGAGACACGAGCAAAAGGCAGTAAATGGGATGAGCACTAACTTTCAACCAAGTTTAATCACTGAAATCTGGGTTACACATATACACATGCATAATCAAATAAAAAAATAAAAACAAACACATGTCTAGGTAAGCCACTGTTACTGCAGTGAGCAGCCAAGATATGCCAGCTCCTTTGGAGATAGTGCAAATAAAGGCTAGCTGATTCAGTCAGCCCCTTTGCAATCAATATTGCCAGCTTCAACTACTAAGCTCATGTATAGGTCCTTAAACTACTACATAATAACTGCTTCATTGAACAAAAGTGAGCATTTGTAATGACAGCAATGTGTGGACACTTGTGCATATGGTCATTTTTGTTTAGTGACATGTTATGCTCCTTTAACCTCACGTTGATGCAGTGTGAGACACGTGTTTGTTATTGTCCCATTTTCTGCCTTTATACCAGCTCAGTATACCAACTCACCCAACTTTACATCCTATTACAACATATAGTTTTCATTTATTTAACTTAAAACTTGCAATAACAGTAGTGCTGAGAATGTTCTCGCAATCATGAAACCAGCCAGTAACTGCTTGTGGCTCCAGAAGAGGGTTGTAGCACCGAAAAAGACAACACAGAAGCAAGACGGGTCAGGCGCAACTTCCAACTGTTTACTCACCGCGTATGTGAATGAATATAAGGACAAATCAAGATAGGTAGCGAGAACCACACATGCACGCGAGGGTTTATACAAAGAAAGCGGATAAAAGATAGGTGAGGCACGCACGTATCTCACGCCCATGTATCTAAAAAAGCAGTTTCATTCTTATAAATGGAGATAGATGGGGCGCTAACACAATTGCTACTGTTTCTTTTAATATAGAAGGCCTCCAACAGTTCACTGGCTGTCTGGTCCTTACTTCTGTTTAAAACCTTTGCTTCTTTCAGCCTTGCCACACACTTAATCTTCCTTTCTTCTCTGCAGGCTTTACAATGATGCAGCAGATGAGAACCAGTGCCATTTTGTAAATCCCGATTATGTTTCGCTAATCGGTCGTTAATACAGCGGCCAGTTTGTCCGATGTGCTTCTTTCCGTATGTGAGAGGTATTTGATATACGACTCCCACGGCACATTTAACAAGCGGAGCTGCATGTCTCTTTTTACATTTAGTTTTTTTTACCTTGTTGGGATGCGTTTTAATGCACAAGCCAGCCAGTTTCTTTGGGGCGGAAAAAACCACAGGAACGTTATATTTTGTCGCCACATGCTTCTAATTGTGCGCTACCTTATTGGGTGTACGGGATGACAACCCGTCTACTTTTGCTTTTGGAGACCTCATCTTGGTCGCCTTTTTTTTCTGTCCTGTCCAGTCTCGCTGCTATGTGTTGTCTTTTTCGGCGCTACAACCCTCTTCTGGAAACATGCACCAACTAGCCCCCCAACAAGTATTACTCAGCTGCTTGTGGGCTTGCGACAACTGCATAAAGGCATAGTGCCATGAGCATGCAGTTTTTTTTTTTACTGTTTTGACACAGTACTGTAACCTAGTGCATGCAGTGAAATAATATTGGCTCATATGCTCACAGTAGCCTCCTTTACAGATCGGTAGAGTTTCGTATTAGGTTCATACGTGTTTAAGGGCCCCATTAAAAATGGCAAAATATTTATTTTCATAATTTAAGGCCAATTTCCTCTAGTACTCATATACAATTCAGAAATAAAACTATTGGAACATCTTTACTTTCCACAGGGTTTTCTATGCTAGCAAAATTAAAAGAAATATCTTGAGTCAACTCACAGTTCCAATGTGCTATCCACAGCTGGCCACCCACAACTGAAGCTTCCGAGGTGCTGCGCAAGTTCTTAGGCCTCCATGATGCAAGATATGAGCAATCCTAGAATGAGGGGAGAGAATTAAGTAAACATGACATATTTTTGTATTTGCCATAAATAAAAGTCTGTGAGTAATGGCAGCAATCATGATTAGTGCCAGCATAATGTGTTTTTAAAGTAAATTGCACACAGTGTGTGCACCCACTTGACTGGGCAGGGGCTGGCGGGAGGGGAAGCATCAGGGCAGGCAGAATCCATGGTACAAAAAAAATTAGAGGTGGGGGGCAGTGGCACATGCCCAGTGTGCAACACCCTCCCTGGCTAGGCCGCTGACGACACGTCAATCTCAATATGAGCGTTGTAAAAACCAATGTAGGTTGGGAACTGAGCCACATGGGTCACTACAACAAGGTATGGCTAGTCACCTCTGCTGTTCTTCATGCTGAAAGTTATATGGATATTGACTGTTACTAGTCCACAAGCTGTGCACTTGAAATGTGGTTACCCATAGATAACGCACACGCTAAAGACAATTAGCTAAGCTGTACGAGCTAATTCTGTGAACTATGGCACAGAGAAAAATCCAAGGAAAATAAGAGCAGCAAAATTTTAACTAAATGTATTTAGTAAGGCAACAGCCGATATACCGTGTGTTACACATAATTAGTACTAAAATTCTGCCCAGCTAAACTGCTCTTGCTACGTAGCTGGACAGAACCAAGGCCATGCTTTCCGTTGCTTGGAGCAAATCTGACTATTCTTTGTATTCTGCCTAATTACATCATTAGTTATTAATAATTAAGCAACTGCTCTTTCAGAGCAATGTGTCAATGAGAAAATTGTAGACCAACCTGAAAATTTTCCGACCAAGCTTCCTGTTGCTCAGTACGTGCTAGAATCTTAACCCTATCAGAGTCAATGACGTAAATACACGGCGCCGCGAACATCTTCAAAATGGTCAACGCCGTATATTTAAGGCGCCGTCTGTACGTTTAAAACGCGTGCCAATTTCCTAACTTTTTTTTTATTTATTCTTATTCTGTTCTTTTCTGTCATATGCGGCCACTATGTGGGAATGCGGGGGATTTTTTCCGTGCGCCTCCCTCTCTCGGTTTTCGTTGCATGGTTTGTTTTAGAGCTAGTTTTCTCCCGCGCGTCTGTATACTACCGCTCGCGCATTGACGCGCCAGCGGGCGGGCGGCGGTTTGGATTTTGTTCTGCGAGCGGTTTCGGCTTCTCGCGCTTGCAAAACTGATGGCTATCTCGTCACTAATCGCTCAAAGGCGCACCGCTTGTTTCTCGCTCGTTGGCGCTTACAGGGGTGCGCATAGGAAGGATGCCGCAGTGCATGCTTTCCGTTGCTTTTTTTTTTTTTTTGCGACTCGAGAAAACTAATTGTCCACACTTGGCGATAAGATGAAGATTAGCGGAAGTTTGCCACACGTTTTGCTTTTCTGACGGGCACAAAACCACAAAGTTTTCTTGAGTGAATGCACCTACGCAGTTCTATTACGCTATGGATGTACATATTAGTGTAAGAGCAGAAACATTTGAGAATTGCGAAATATTCTCGTGTGCGCATTTTCAAAGCCTTGTGTATGCACAACAATGCATCATATTCTTAATTCTTATAAGTTTATTTCCTTTTTTATTGTTGTTATTCATGAATGAAGAGTACATATATACTAACGCAAAATATTTCTTTCTCACTTTAAATTCACCCTAAAAAGATTACGGTATTTTTTTTTTTTAGATAAGTCCCTACGAACAATCGGAATCTGCAATAAAAAGAAAATCGACCCTGGGCGGTCGCATATGGCAAAAAAGATCGACCCTCAGAGGAAACTTACTTGGAAGAACTTACATAGCATGTACTGTGTTTCATGATTATTAGTCAGCCTCAACCGAGCAACATTTGCCCTGTAATTTGTTTTTCTTTTTTTTTTATGCGCAAGCATTGTATGGCTACTTCACTGGGAAAATCGTGCGTCCCGGGACCGTCCGTAACAACGCAGTGCGCACCGAACGCAGTGCGCACCGATCCCAGAAATAGTGCGACACCGGGCCCGCCAGCGGTGGAGGTGAAAGCAAACCTACGCAAACCCGGGCAAGGATGCTAAAACTAAGCTAAACGGGAGATAGCAAGCAATATATGGGACGCCCCAGGAAAGAAAACCGCTCACTAAGTACAGCAAGGGCCTAAGGGGACGCCGGAACAAGATGCATTAATACCTAGGCGAGAAAGGTATACGGATGTCACACGGCGCACGTTTGATCGCGATCAAGCCCGATCCGCATGGAATTTCTCGGTCGTGATAGGCTCCTTTGCATAAAATGCGCGAGAGAACCAATCGCAGTCGAGAATTCCGATCCGTATCGGTGCCGATCGCGATCAGAAGTGTACGTGTGACACCGGTATTACAGGGATAGCATATGGGATAGCAAGTAGTTAATATGGAACGCCCACGAAAGCCCCGATCAGTGAGGAGAAAAGGCCAGATGACGCAAGCGAACGACGAGCACGCCAATTGTTAAGAAACGCTACGCCTTAAGTTTCTTTATCGAGCGGTTGTGCCTATGCTTACGCACTCTTGGTTAATTCCCCTACCGGACTGTCTGCATATAATTTTTTTAATGTGTACTTTAGATAAGGTTCATAAAGTTGTGTTTGAAGACTTACCGAGCTGACGGCCGTCCGCACAAATCGCACCGCTGTTCTTGTTGCTGCATCAGGCCACAAGCATCCACAAGTCTAGAGGAGTTCAGGCAGGCAGAAGGTACAGAAGACGCAAGACGTAATCAGCCGTTACGTTGAATCGCATCTTCGTCTGCTATCTAGCGATAGTAGCGCCATCGGTAGTGTGAAGAAGAGGCGCGAATGCAGGCACAAAAGCTCGACCGTCTCGGCGTCGTCGAAGAAAATAGCTGGAAGGTAGCGCCGGTGGCACGCACATACAGACTGCGATGCGCGCGTCGAGAGGAGGCTTGATTGCACGCACAAAGGCTAACGGTCGCGAGCGTCTCAGCGTGTGTTAAGTGTCCGTGTTTTTGCTATGGTTTGGCGGCGTGGCACAATTTGTTTCTCACATAGGCCAGTCGTAAAACCATCCTATTCGCTTGACATTCTATCCGCCTGCGTGTCTGCGTCTCCCGTGTATACTAACGTGCCGGTACTCTGTGCGGTTGCCGCGCTGACTTGGTCGACAATGTGCTAAGAATGTCCATGCTCACCGCTGGGATCCCCATGGGAACAAAAGTTAAGAGGAAGCTTTAGCTCAGGCCCGACTCCGACGCGGCCTATTCAAATAAACGTAAAACGCAAGAACGTTTTTTCTTGATAAAACTCCTGGACCGACCTTAATGAAATTTGTTGAATTTGACAGAGGAAGTTAAATTCTAGTGACGGTTGGAAGAGGAATTTAGATTTAGGGCCTGAATTTTCCGAAAACGATTTTCAAGAATTGGAGAGTTCGAAAAAAAGAAAGGGCGCACGAAGTTTATAAATTAATAGCTCTGCATCAAAAACAGATATCGCGTATCTGTAAACGGCATCCAGTTTCTGTAAACGGCATTCATTATATCATTCAAAGAGGGCAAAATCAGTATGTTAATGTATATCGTACGTGGCTTTGTTACGTTGTGTACAAGGGTTCTGCAAAAGCTGCATTTCCATACTACTGAACTTTCTTTAAATTGCTGTGTAACATATAATTTCTTCCACTTTAGACGTACTATCAGATGCAATTCACAGAATTGTGATAACAATTTTCATTGCTGAGTTACGAAGTTGTAAATTTGATAGTGCTGTTTTCTGAAAATGTTCGATTTTTGCCAATTTTTAATAAAAACTTGGCAATCTAAATAAAAAATCTCGAAACCAACAGTCGCTAAAATTTAAGTTTTCCTTTTAAAGGCAACATACCTCGTCAACTTTGGTGCAGCGGTTGCCGAGAAAGACGAATTCTCCTTTTACATGTATTTAGATAGGAGCACCCTAGCGAAAGCTTCCTCTTAAGCTCAAAAGTCAAGCTTTTGGCGACTAATTGGGCCAGAAGCAAAAGCCACGTATACGCGATGTTTAAAACATTGCATATATATGGCATTAAGATATGTCTTTCGTTCTATAATTTTATGCGAATTTTATTAGCAAAACTATGACCTTTGAGAGTAGCTTGTTGCATTAGGGGACGCCGTCCCTGCGGTGAAGATTTGGACACCATATTTGAATTACAGTATTTAAAACATTCTAAAAGTTATGACAGATTTTCACAAAAGGAAAACGGAGACCTGTAATGATCAACAGTGGTCGAACAAGGAATGTCATTTGCGTTTCTGAGCCGTTCTCTACGCAGAAATGCAGAAATAGCGATTTTACCCTCTATATGCAACCTATCTCTAGGTGTCTCTCCTTCAAAACTGAAAAGTATTGAAGGACCCTGTCATTACATATGGTGCCGCAACAGCCTCCTTCGATACGTTGATTCTACGTCGGCGCTGACATTGAGGCATCTTAGCATAACCCAATGGATTCGCACCTATATATCGTGTTCTTTCCATACTTTCCTTTTGCTATCAGTTATACACAGCCCAGGGATAATCGAAGGACTCCGGTATAACTTTTAGGTGCTAAAAAAATCAATTCTTCAGCTTGTGTAGCTTCGCATGGCGAGGCCAAGTCCACTTTGACATGCCCATATACGTCCCAGCTAAAGAAGTGCTGTGGTTTCGCATGCCAAAACCAGGATCTGGCACGCCAGATACTTCGGAATAACTTCGAGCACCAGGTGTTCTTTAATGTGCGCCTGAATCGATGTACATGAGCGCGTTTGTATAGCCACATAAAAATGCAACCGCCGCTAGCCCAGCCCGTGATTTCGAACTCAGCAGCGCAACGCTGCAACCATTGGGCTATATACCACGGAGGTCTCGTATCTTCAAGTGGTGGCGTAGCCAAAACATTTTTTTCTCTCTTTCTCTTTAAGGGAAAGGGTACACAATTAACCGATGGCGTGGAGAGGAGAAAGGGCAGAAGTTTCCAGGGGACAGGAGCTCGTTGTCAATGTACAAATGCGAGCTCACTACATCTTGCGGAACAAGAAAAATCATTGAACACGTCCTGTGTATTTATCCCCGGTACTACGTCTAGCGCGAACCACTCCGAACAGCATTAAACCGGCTGGACTCTCAACCATTTTCAAAAATGAAGACCCTCGGACCACGGTCGTGCGCGTCGATGGCGTAGAAAGCGACGCGAAACTGAAGTCGAAAGTACACCGCGACCGTTTATAGGCTCGGTGTGCACGGGCCTTCGAATTTGCGCGACACTGCGCGTTCTCTCTCTCTCTTTTCATCCCCATATCACCATTCCCAAGAGCAGGGTAGCAACCAGGGCGTTCGCCTGGGTAACCTCCCTGCCTTCAGTTCCTTCTCTCTTAACTTGCAACAACATGATTAATTTCGGAAGCCAGCGGTATCGCGAGAGTTGCGTCTGGCGCTTGCACCATATGGTTTCAATACTGTAGCTTCGCTTTATACGATATTTTGAAGCACATTCGTGGCATCAGCGGATGGAACAATAACGAGTATTACGCTTAAAATTTCATCCTGGCCTAGTTGGTATCCACATGACATTCTACCACTAAAGAAAGATGAGGACAGCGCGAGAAAACGCGAACTACACGGGTGGTTTTTATTGGAGTATTACTCGTTGTCTACTTATTTGCACAAAAACACAACGATGTAATACCAAGTGACATAGTAAAAAGGCGGACAGACAAGTGATTTTACCATTGCGTTTGAAGAAAAGAAATAGATAAAAAAATTAAAGAGCCCCAACACACGCCATCACAGCCGGCATAACGTTGGAGCGAACAGTTGACACCTTGATGCGGGCGAAGACTTACGGAGTCGCCATCTGTCAGAAGCGCCTCCCTTGCGTAGTACGAGGGATCACGCAGCGTTCCTCATGGGTTTGGTTTAGGGCGCTCAATAAAAACACTACGTGGCAGCCCTCCTCGACATTTCTGTACGTAGTCTCAAAACGAGGGACGTTTTTTTATTGTCGAAATAATAATCCTGGGCAAACTGAGCGCACAGAATCGTTTACAGACGCTATCTCTTTACCGAATACGTACGCCACGGCGCGCGGTCGCCGCGATGGAGTCTCCCGAACCGGCTTCTTGCGTGAAAGGTAGGCAAACGCTGAGACCGAACTATGTGACATATGTCCTTATAGGGGGCTGTCTATATAACCAAATGGAGCATAACAAAATGAAGTCTCAATGCAGCGATCGCACGGATTCGCAGCGACCTACTGCGCGTCTGCATGCAGGTCCGTGCACAATGCGTCGCTTTCGCTGCGAGTGCGTTTTCGCATCGTGCCGTGAGCTTAAGGCCGCAGAATATGAGCATTTCACAGTACACAAACAACCATCGTTTCGTGGATGCTATGCGAGCTGTTCAAAAATAATTTCTTTATAGACTTCGACGCTTGCGGTGGCAGTGATGTGCCCTCACGACGATACAATCTTTTTTTTTCTCTAAATTCTTCGACGTTTCAATATTATTTCTCAAGTTCCGCCACACTGTATGTTCATCGGTATTCTCAGCGTGCGACTTCCCGCTGCTTCTTTTTCGTAATCCAGTGTGTTAATTGATAACGCAAACATGACCATATGCCATGCCTTTCTTCAATGTGCCTCCTACCGCTCCCTTTCCATTCCAATGAACTTGCCATTATCTAGAATCAACAAGTTCATAGTCCAAATGAAGCGTCATGACATTAGCCGGGCAGGGGGCGCGGGCTATAGCGTCTCAATGCGCGTTTTCTGCTTCCTCGCGTTTGTGCTTGATGCTTATCCGAGTTGTAGCCGATGGCTGTTTGCTGGTTCTAAGTTTCGCGAGCCAAGCTTCACGCAGCTTCTTGTCCTGCGGCTGCGTGCGAATAAGGCTGACACCCGGCTCCATTGGATACGTCCGGAACTGGGGCACCGAGCAGTAGACTACCATGATGCACGCCTCCAAAGGCAGCCACTACCTATTATAGTGCTTTCAAATGGGGGGAAAAAAGGTGGTAAAGCCTCATCACTTAATCAGAACCGCCGCGCAGGTGGGATATTAAAACTTCCGTTTTCAGCTCGCTCCGGCGCTTCCGAAGCAGCCGACGCGGTCGCTGTGTCCACGTGATCCCTCATGCCACGTCACGCCGGCGGTGGCGCTAGCTTTCCCAGTGGTGGAGCTCACCCCCTTACCACCCGTGTTCCCGCCCTTCCCTACTTCGTCTCCGCTAACCGTCGTTATCTATTGGCGACTTTTTTGTTGTTGAGTCCGCGCACCCAACTCAGCGCGCACGGCGTTGCATTGCGGCCTGCGTCATCTTCAGCGTAAGACATGTCGCATGTGAAATGTTTGGTGGAGGTGCCTCACATCCAAGTGAAGCGACCGTACACGTTGAGCGACGGCTCTTATGAGGACCTCAGAAGAGCTATCGCGGTGTGCCCCGTCCTCGGCAGCGTTGTCGCGTTGTCAACATGGAAATTTCAGGTACGTGTAAATGATATTCACCCTTCTATTGATCTTCGGAGTGCAACGTGCAATATTTCATGTGAAAGATGCAGTGCCTGTCATCATGATGTGGGATGTGGATTTCCAGCGGCAAACGAGAACTATATATACGGCGCTTAGCACTCACTGCCGCTGCTAAATGAGCGTGGAGGTTGTTTTAACTTGCCGTAATATATTACTGCCAGCTTAACCGGCAGCTCATGAAAAGCTAGCCCATTGATTTTTACAGTGATTGGCGAGTAAATCGAAGCTGTGATAGTTCCGAAATCAGACAGTCGTTTCGCGCTCTATGTTTGGTCGTGTTCGTGCGTTGTGAAGGCTAGAAAAACTAAGTAGCTTGAGGGTGGTTAGTTCCAACTTCAGGTGGTGTAACCTTGTGCCTGGATATATTTGTTATCCGTGCCGCGAGTGCCACCTTCATGCTTCTGTTGCATAAGAGCGGTAGCTGCTACGTGCTGACTGGACGAGAACACAATGAAAGCATTTTTCTCACTCTCATAGCTGTACAGCGGGACGCAACAAGATTTCTAGCTTTTTATTTAGAGATTAAAGAGAAGTATTCAGTGTGGGCTAGTATAAAACTCAAATTCTGTCTTAACATAGATTGCTAGCTGTGGAGAGAAGTGAACCCCAACATCCTTATTTGAATTGTTCGCCCAAACCGCGCCGCCGCTGACAAAGATGCGTCACCGTACATTTAACAGATGTTTCGCTACGTGAGCCGTCTTAGGCGCATTTTTTTTCGGTTTAGTATCCTCTTGACCTTTTGAAGGACGATTTTTTTTTTTTTGCCATATGCGACCACCCAGGATCGATATTTTTATTGCAGATTCCAATTCTTCTGAGGGACCTATGTCGAAAAAAATTTACCTAAATTTTTCTAGGGTGACCGTAAAGTGAGAAAAAAATATTTTGCTTTAATTAATATGTACTGTTTATTCATTAATAACAACAATAAAAAAGAAATAAACTTATTAGAATTTAGAACTTGATGCATTGTTATACACGTACGTAAGGCTTTGAAAATGCGCACACGAGAATATTTTGCAAGTGTCAAATGTTCCTGTCGTTTTACAATATTTACGTCCATAGCGTAATCGAACTGCGTTGGTGAGCGCACTCAAGAAAACTGTGGTTGTGTGCCCGTCAAAAAGCAAAACGTGAGACAAACTTCCGCTGATATTCATCTTATCGCCAACCAGAGGCAATTAGCTTTTGCGAGCCTCACAAAAAAAAAAAGAAAGAAAGAAACGCATGCGTGGCGGCACCCTTCCTATGCGCACCCCTGTGAGCACTAAGCGAGCGAGAAACAGGCGGTCTTCCTTTGAGCGATTAGTAACGAGATAGCCATCAGTTTTGCGAGCGCAAGAAGCCGATAACGCCCGCGCTCGCGCCATTGCGCGAGCGGTAGTATATAGACGCGCCGGGGCAAACTAGCTCTAAAAGAAACCCTGAGACGAAAACCGAGACAGTGAGGCGCGAGAAAAAAATTCCCTGTATTCCCATAGTGGCAGAACATGCCAGAAAAGAAAAAGTGAGGAAATTGGCGCGTGTTTTAAACGTACAGACGGTGCCGTAAATATACGTCATCGACCCTCAAAGAGTTAATTTATGCCTACACTCGTTCATCCTATCTCTGAACTATTACTAACCCCAAGTACCGGACGATATGTCACTTGAAGCAAAAGCTGGAAATTCAAAGTGGCGTGTCTGTAAGTTCATGTCATCTTTAGGTTTTTTGCATACTAAGCCACCTCCCACAGTAACGCTGATTTATTTGCATTCGAGCGGTACTTGATCAATATAATGTGACAGCTATATTCGCTCTTTAATGTTCTCCCTTTATTGTGTATTATGCTTGCCTGCCAGAAAATTCTTTCGAAATTGTTTTCGATATCCAAGTGATGGAATATTTCACTGATGGCCTTATGTGACAAACACACAAAATAAGATAGATGAAAGTGATAGCAAACTTACGCAATGTTTCTTTTATAGATTTTGGACACGACCTTTGATGAGTATGTTGATCTTGGGCCTGGTGACACCATACCTGACATGGCCAAAATAAAAGTGCAGCCTGCCATGTCGGCTCACCCAAATGAACAATCAACATCACAGCCTCAGCAGGTAGTGGGAAATTTTACTTTGGAACAGAATACTGACAATTGCCTTTTATTTCCTTTGAACTAAATGACATATTTACGAAAACAATCCTTTCTCTTTGGGCAGCCTAATCAATATTTTTTGCTTGTTATAGGGATCTGCAGAGAGCAGTGCCCTTGCACAAGACTCACTATCAGCCATGGATTTTCTTGAAGTGTAAGGGGTTTTTACTGAAGTATTCATTTTCTGTGTAGTACAGCAGCCCTCAATTTCTGCTACTTGATTTGACATTCACTGCATATTGCAGAATGCCATCTTTGTGCCAGTTGTCATAATAGTGCAACTAATCTGTCACTGAATGTACCAATTGCAAGCATAGACAATAAGAGAGTACTGACACATCAACTTTGTATCTCGCTTTTTGATCTATCAGACAGTGATTGACCTCATAACTACTGTGTTGTAGTTGCAGTCCTTGCATGTGCAAAAAATCGGCGAGCATTTTTTTTCATTGGTTGGCATACTCACTCACTCACCCACTGACTCATGCTTTCCCTACATTAATTTCACAGGCATGCAGTAAAGCTTTAGTGAGTGAGAAGGGTATGAGTAGACATAGATATTAATGGGAGTGAGTGCCAGTGAGTTTGTGTTGACATATTAGTTAGAACTGGAGTGAGTGCCTGTTAAGTGAATATGAACAAAAGTCAGCGACAGTGTTTTTGCGTGGAGTTCAGTGACTATCAGTGATTGCAACTGGAAGTGACTATGTATGTGAGTGAGTGACATTGAGTGGGTACAGATATGATTATTGCCTTGAGTGGGTGCCTGTAAGTAAATGGAACTGACTGTGAACACGAGTGCATGCTGGTGAGTGTGAGTGGGTGTAAGTAGGAATGTGAGTGAGTTCACAGCATGCGAAAATAACGGCTAGCAGCTATGAGTGAGTATTGGCTTATGCTGCCAACATAAGCCTTATTTAAGGTGACCATTTCCAAATGCATGCAAAATGGAGCATTGCTTCTTGCCATAAAATGTGTTTGTAAAGCATCCCTGCATGTCATTAAAATATGTGGTAATCGATGAACTGCTAATATGATCAGCCTGGTCCTGGGTAGTTGCAAGCCACATGACTCCCTTGATGAGAGTTGGATGCATGGGGCATATGCCATTATTCCCTCATTCACTCGACACTTTCCACCCTGGGTGAGCTTGGTCCTGGTTAGCTGGTATTTACACTGGCTAACTTCCCTCTCTTTCCCTCTTTTTTTCCCCTCCTTATAGTCCCCTGTTTGTACCTCCAGAAGGCGCAGCGCTCTTCCTTTTTCTCACCTTCTCTCCCATATTCCATTGTCTAAAGCTTATGGCAAGTCCATCACAATGCAGCTTTAACTACTGTTTCGACCCTTGCATCAGTGATGCTACATGACCCAATCTCCATATTTTTGTAAGTTGTGAAGAAACCGGGCACCAAGAAACTTGTTGGCTCTGTTTCAATTCACCTTAAAGCATGTTATAGTTTGATTTGTCATGTCTGAGGAAATGAGATGCACTTCAGCTGTCATCTGCTAACAAAGCAAAAAAGAGTGGGACAGATTTCTTCTCAGTTTTCTTTTAAACCGTCACTAAGGCTATTTTTAGGGGCAAACATGCTACGAAGTTCTGGTGAAACACTGGCATTTAACTTATTTTCCCAGTCTTCCTTATGCATTACAGGACAACTAAATGGGAGACTTATGTCAATGTTAATGCGAGGAAGTGTTGCTGTTGTGATGGTGTGTTAGAGTAGAAAATGTGGCAGGTCTGAAAGCAAAATTACCGCATGCATTAGATAGTTGAGGCTGTAATTTTCGAAACAGTGAGGCAGTCTTAAAATTCTCGAGAACATCTCTTCGGCTCAACTGATTTCACTTGTGCTGTTACTACATGTTCAGTAGAATAATGAAAAGCTGATCTGTACAATTAAAAATGTAATCACTGATCAGTCAAAGCATTCTGTTTACCTAGAATACAAGGACAGGTGCAGCCACTAAAAGCCACCACAAGGAACAGATTAATAAGGCACCACAATAAGTAGGCAGACTAAAGAAAGATCTTTTTGTGGTAGCATAATAGAACATAAGTGCAAAACTTATGCTAAAAACAAAAATAAAATTGGCCTACATGACATAAAATGTAAAAAAAAAACACTTGTTTCTATCAGCAACACAGTTTTAACAGTTGCTTAGATTTAATTGGAAGCAACATAGTATGTGCTAAGGAAACCATTGTCTTTCATATTTGGTTGTTATTGCCTTGAACTGAACTTTTGTTTTACATGGGCTGTTTGTTTTCCACTGAGCACTATAAAATATTGCCTGTATTTCATATAAAAAAGGGTTGTCTATACTTCTATTTTCGCTGCCAGCTAGATGTTTTGCTTTTGTTAGCTATGTCATAACTTGGTTCAAATGAAAGTGGCTTGGTAATCACTTTTTAGGCCCTTGGGCTCGGACGATCACGGATCGTCCTTTGTGCTCCCAAGTTTCGGCGCTCTGCATAATATAATCAGCAGTGGGGAACCCCTCACTTCATCTGCACACAGGAAGGTGGTGGACATCCTGTTCGGCGAAATGCTGAAATTCACTGCGTAAGACAATGCTCTCAATTTCCTGTCGTGTAAATTCCACACCAACATTTTTAATAGCATTTTATCTGTATATCAGAACCATACAGTTTCTTTTACTGCATAGCACATAATTATTTCATGCATACACTTGAAGTATGTAATGTCTTCATACTGAGATGTAATTTATGAAATCTTTAACTTGAAATGTATTATTTTTAAATTGTTTCTACTTAAAAATGAAAACATTGTGCATAAGAAATGCTGTATCAAATGCTTTCTCTGTGTTCTACAGAATGCCAACACAACAATTCTATTCAAAAGTAACCCTCCAGCTTCTGGAGAAATACCCGCACCTGGCAGACGTTATAGGGACTGGAGCTGTAAGCTTTTCTCTATTTTATAATACTGCATGTTGATCTACAGGGGACATAATCTCAATATGCTTAAACTACAAGGCCAGTTATTGGACTTACATTAAGTTGTGTTCTAAATTTTTTTGGTTTTGGTACTTCTGAATAATGTCTGCATGCATAAGCAAATGAAGGGTGCACCCTCTGAAAAATTTGATGCAGTGAAATATGCATGGGCGCACATAGAGATGCAAACTAAATAACTTTGAAGCCATAAAAGGAAGCATAAAAACAATTCCTCCAGAAATTTCCAAAGCTCTTCAAAAAGACCCTAGCATCCTAACCTTCCTTGGCATACAAAACTACATATAACAGCAACAGAGGTGCATGCAGAGACATGTTAGTAAAAGTTTCCATGATATGGACACTCTCTAACAAATTGTTTTGTTTTTATTTACTCGGAGCTTCTTGGTGTCATGGCAGTGCAGTAAAAACTTGGGCGGAACTACAGGATCATGCCTGGCTAAAAGAAAACGAACCTTAACATAGTTAATTAAATTCTGTAGTTTTACGAGGCAAAGCAACAACCTGATCTTTAGGCACACCGTAGTTAAGGACTCGAAATGAGTCTTGGCCACCTGGGCATCTTTAACGTGCACCTGAATCTAAGTGCATTAGCATTATTACATTTGGCCCAACTGAAGGATGGCTGCCATGGCCTAGATTGAAGCTGTGACCAGCATAACTTTGCAGCATGACACCATAGCAACTGGGCTACAACTTCGGGTCTGCCTCAGAAATGGAGCTCAGAACTAACTTCTTGCCTCACATGCACTTTATACTATATTAAAGGATTGTGAAGAAGTGATACCAATAATTTGTGTCCCATTTTTTGTCTTTGTTGGCTGTCGACTCCATTATTAGGGTGGGAAGCTTCAATTAGTCAAAAGCACTGCAAGGTAATTACACGACCAGTTCAAAATGTGCACCATGTCTAGCGGGCTTTCAACGTAAAAAATGAGGCGGTTCATGTCACCGAAAATAGATGTGGCGGCTACATGGTATAATAACTAAATGGCATGCAGTCGGCTTGATGCGGTGGCTGAAGGCCAGGCAAGGACCATGTCATGGAAAACTGTTAAGCTTTCCATTAACCTGGCACTTATTTTGGAAACACAGGGGAAACCGCTTGTCCGGTCAAATGGTGGTGTATCCAGATTTTTTGTGGCATGGGTATAATGTGTGTACATGTCAGTATTGTCTGCTACAAAAAGATCGCCATCTAAAGGTTCAGTGACCTGAATAGCCTGTTTTATCAGGTTCAAAGCTGCACTGCATTTTCCGCACGTTTTAACTGGTTCTATTAGAGTGTAATGTGGTCAACTATTTGCTGTGTTTTTGAGCAATTGAGGCTCCACACAATTGCTTGATTGACAGCTACCAATACAGAAGACGGAACCTTTCTCTCAGTGCTCCTTAAAGAACAACAAATTTTGTTTTGTGTACTGACCCGTACGTCTATGGATAGGCTAGGCAGGGTATTTGGGAAGCTTACAAAGCCATTCTTTCTGGATCATTGTGAATAAGTGCATTTCCAGGACTGTTCTTCTTCTTATGCATAAGAAGTCCCGCCATTAGTAATACATATTGAAGTTCCCTCTTGGAGCAACGAATCATAGAGACAGATACAGGGGTGACATCACGTGAGCATCTATCTTTCTGAATGTTGCGTCCACACTCATGGTTTCCAGGCACTATGCTTTCATCAATGTTTGTCAGCATGGCTAAGTAGGAGCATGACTTGAATGCCATCTACTCAGTGACAAATTGCAAAGTGCGAATGTTTGGAGAGCGTGACGTTTCTTCAAACTGAATGAAATGCTTATTTCTTTCACTGCATTGCTCTGAACATAAAACACATTCGGACACAGGCAGAACTCTGAACTAAATTATTTTTTATTTCAGACATGTTGGCGTTACATGTATGTGAGATAGGCATACAGATAGTCCTACCCTTACACCTGAACACCATACATGCACATCCTCATAGCTTCCGTTTTCTCTTTTTGTGTCATGCATTGGTCCCGTTTCACCCGGAGTTAGACTAGACAGATTGCTGACGCATTCATCTTCATGTGTGGATAACTTGTGAAGTGCCTCAACAATCACACATTCCAATCTGCCCTGCACATGTGTAATAATGGTTTTATCAGACAGTGACATGCATGAACATGTTTTGGCATGTCGCAAGATTTCCTCAATTGTTTATTTGCTGGCAGTTATTACGTTGCTCTTTAAGCCTAATTTTGACACTTTGTTCTGTTTGACCAATGTATTTTCGAGCTTGGGGAGCACTAATAACTGTCAGCAGTTAACCAACCCAGGCAATCTTCTGATGCATGTCGATAGATGTTCATGCATGCCAATGTTTGATAAAACCACCATAACTACACATGCACCAAACGACAATGATGCAAGGGAGTGTCGAGCCATTTCGCAAGTTGCTGACACATGAAGGTGAATGCGTGAGCTATATATAAATCTAACCTCGTGTGCAGTAAACTAATGCATGGCACAACATAAGGAAGCCTTAGGGATGCGCATGCATGAAGGTTGAGAATAAGGGTGTTCTGTATGCCTATTTCATAAATGCAACGCAAGCATGTCTAAAATCGAGCTTGTCAGTTGAGGCCCCTGCCTGTGTTCAATTCTGTGTATTGTGTTCAAAACAGCGTGATAAAAGAAATAATGAGAGCAGCATTCCGGGCAAGTTGGTAATCCATTGCTTAAATGATATTGCGCGACATAAAAAACGACACGGACGTGAAAGAAGACGACACACCAAGCGCAAACTTTCAACTAGGTTTATCGTGCCACTGCATCTTTTTTATACATGGCAGGCAACGTAGATCGCGCATGCGCTTACAAGGAAATGAAGTGCGAAATCATGTAACATGGTTACGTGTCGTGTGATGCCACGTCCAAGTAACGTAATTCTTTTTCTGTGAGAGCCAGAGACGGGAAGCTGACACACGCATCACCCAATTTTGCGATCATCTGCGCTTCACATATCTCACGGATGAGCTGCGTACTGCCACGGGAAACAATCGTACATTGATCCTCAAGAGGTTTGCACCCATGATCGCGACAGTGGATTGCCAAGAAACCGCCAGAGCCATTTTTAACGTTGTTGCTGTGCTCACGGAGCCGATCATTGAGGCAACGCCCAGTTTGTCCTATATATTTCTTCCCACATGAAAGCGGAAGGTTGTACAACACCCGGTGTACACACTGGACAAACTTTTTTCGGTGATGCTTTCTGCACTTATCGGAAGGGACGGTATTTGGATCCGTCAGCTTGCAAAGCCTGCCACGCTTGTCGGCAGGCTTTGCAGGCTGATGGATCCAAATACCGTCCCTTCCGATAAATGCAGAAAGCATCACCGAAAAAAGTTTGTCGAGTGTGTACACCGGGTGGTGTACAACCTTCCGCTTTCATGTGGGAAGAAATATATAGGACAAACTGGGCGTTGCCTCAATGATCGGCTCTGTGAGCACAGCAACAACGTTAAAAACGGCTCTGGCGGTTTCTTGGCGATCCACTGTCGCGATCATGGATGCAAACCTCTTGAGGATCAATGTACGATTGTTTCCCGTGGCAGTACGCAGCTCATCCGTGAGATATCTGAAGCGCAGATGATCGCAAAATTGGGTGATGCGTGTGTCATCTTCACGTCTCTGGCTCTCACAGAAAAAGAATTACGTTACTTGGACGCGGCATCACACGACACGTAACCATGTTACATGATTTCGCACTTCATTTCCTTATGAGCGCATGCGCGATCTACGTTGCCTGCCATGTATAAAAAAGACGCAGTGGCACAATAAACTTAGTTGAAAGTTTGCGCTTGGTGTGTTGTCTTCTTTCATGTCCGTGTTGTTTTTTATGTCGCGCAATATCATTTAAGCAAAAGAAATAACACGGACAAGCAACTAGCCATAGTCGCAGCACTTCTGGATGAATATCGTACCTTAAAGTTTTATTCAGAAAGTGACACTAATCATACTTTTGTATTGCTTGCATCATTGTTGTCCTTTTTACTGAGTAAATTTGGACCCTTTGTTTCTTCTTCTTCCTATTGGTTTTCTGGAAAACAAATTTCTTTTTCTATTAATTTTTTTTTCAAGCTTTCACATATCTGGTGTTACAAGTAAAGTGTGTTGCTATCAAGTATCCAGCTAATACATTATGGCAGAAACTTGTAGTCTACCTACAGAAAATTAGGCTGCTTACTTAGGGTACATTCAGAAGAAAACGCTAAATAAAACATTTGGTTTATTATAGTGTACTGTGCATTTACAGAATAGCATTTGGCTTGTAATCTATTCTACTGATATTTAAAACACTGTAACCATATTATATTATGTAGACAAGATGGTATATTTTGTTTAGCTCAATTGAGGCAGTAGTGTATATTGAGTGCATATTTCAGATCATTATTGTGACTTTTTTATTGTTTGGCTAAAATTATCAGGATTCGTGGAAGATAGCGCTGCGAAACAAATTCAAAAATGCACGAAGGAAAATGACTGGAGATGAGCGCATTGAGGAGAACAGGAAGAGGTTTGCTGCAAAAAAAAGATCTAGTGGACCTGATGATGAACTGCGAAGGAAGAAGGGGAAAATGGTAAGGCAGTAAAGAACTGCAACAGTAGCTTGTCTATGCATCCCTTTGTATCCAGCATGTTGCCCTTCACGTTTTGGTGCAGCAGCAAAGGTATGACATTAACTTTGCCATAAAACAGCTTATCTGTCATGGATACTGTTTTGGTACAGACTATATGTATGCATACCTGTCGCTGCTATAAAAAATGATCTACATTGGCATTTGAATACTAGCTCTGGCAATGTTCTAGGTGCACAATTTTTAATTAAATTTGTACTGAATGTTCTGGGCACCTAATCTGCACATGTAGAGTAACTGAGAGTTTAGCTTTTCTGCATGTCAATTTTACATATCTGATTGTGCAACAATGATTAATATTCTCAGAATTTTACTGCCCGCTCATGGCTTCCCTGTTGTGACAGCAGCAGTGTAGCACTAATGTTGAAATCTTGAACTGCTTTCTCTACAAACACAGTCGCTTGCTACCAAAAGTGACTGTGTTCAACTTGCCATTGAGATGGTAATATTTTGGCAGAGTATGAGCTTAAAAAAATATTTCTTTGCTTATTTTAATGCTGCCATATAGAATCATACGACAATCAGTTAAGGGTCATGATGGAGAACATATCCTCATGCCATCATCACTAGTACAGCTGTACTGGTGCATGCATGTGTTTGTGACTCTACTGATGCAATTGCTAGAGCTGTGTGTGCTTCCAGGTATAATCTGTTTCCTCACCTCAGAACCTCAGAAAAATTCTGCATTTTATTGAAACTAAACTGGTTTGCATGTGACAGGTGGTGCAGAGATAGCTAAAGGAAATGCTTCCTTTATATTTGAAAAGAAATGTGTTACTATTTAAAATTCTTCCATTTCATGGAACAGAGGCAAAAAGGAAGTTCGTACCTAGCAAGGACCATGGTAAATGGCATTCTTAAAATTTAGACAATTAATGTGGCACAGCCACTGGTTTTCATTGCAATCTACACATAATAAAATAATCAAACCATGCGCAAGCAGAAAGTCGCAGTGTCGCATACCAAGCAACGCTTTTCTTTGTACATCAAAACAAGACAAGGTTGAGTGTTGCAGAATCCTGGTTTTTGCTAGTTTACGAATGTATTAAGGAAATGTATGGTACAAACTAAATGTGGACACAGAACCCATATTATAGGACAGCTCCAACCTAAATTTCCTGGACGAATTGCTTTTGCTTTAATTGCCTGACCGGAAAATATGAAAAGGTTCTTATTTTATTATAAGAAAACATATGTAAGAAAGTAAAAACAACACAAGCACACACTGTCAGGTGTGAAGCATGTGAGTGTCACTCTAGAATAAAACGTAAAAATTTTTTTTTTGTCATGGTTCATATAGCAAAAATTATAATGCACATAAAAATCGGACAACTCCGTTGTCCTTCTCGTTTATTGCATGGTGAGGGTCTTGACTCCAGTGATTTGTTGATACCAGGTTCAGGTAGCATACAATTGTTTATTGGTGAGCTGGCTGCTCTATAGGTTCACATACTATGCGACGCCAGTGGTCAAAAAGGTGTGCTACGTTCACTGCCAAGGCCATGAGTGGCATTGAATAACACTCCCAAGTTTCGACCTTATATACGTACATAACTATTGAAGAATGTAGATTTAGAAACGGCCATCACCACAGCTCAGTTGGTAGAACAATATAGGTTTCGCTCCCACCAGCCCCAAGTTCTTTTGAAAACTTTACATTTTCCCTGAGCATTATACTGGGTGTCCCACGTTACTTTCACCAGATTTTAAAAATATGCAAATGCTGCGTAGCTGGACAGAACCAAGGTAATGATTGCCGTCTCTTGAAGCAGGTCAGACTATATTGTGTGTCACCTAATTACATAATTAGTCATTAATTAGTTTACTTCTCACATATTCTCACTGATTGTTTTTCTAAGCCTGGAAGGAGGAGCCAAATGGTGTTCAGGTGCACGAGCGACTAGTTCCACTGCACTTGCGTGTATTCATCGGCTCCTTTCAGGCTTGGAAAAGAACTTCATATAGTATGTATTGAGCAGTAGAAAGAAGAATTGGAAATTTCGCATGATCTACAATTTTCTCATTCACACTTTTGCTCTGAATATAATATTTGAGCAGTTGAATAATCAATAACTAATTATCTAATTAGGCAAAATGCAAAAATTTGTTTGGCTTGCTCCAAGCGACAGCAAGCAACATTACGTTGGTTCTGTCCAGCTATGTGGCACTTGTATATTTTTGAACTTTGGCACAAGTAACATGGGACGCCTGGTACATATAAGGCACATATAGCAGTGGTCAAGATGCATCACACAGCCTTGTGTAGCGACTTATGAGAAAGAGCCATGTTTCTTTGATGTTGGAGCACAATATTTATATGCTCAGCATCTTGAATCAGTGTGTTCTAGCCCTATTGATCGATTAGCTGTTACATAAACAGTGTTTCTGCGTGTGTAAGTGTAAGCGCAACTTTAAAGTATATTGCCTCGTGCTTCCAAAATAAACCATCCTCGCAATTTCTTTGTTATGTGTTCATCTGTTTCTGTTCTAAGTTTTCAACATGGAACCTTGCATTTTTTTAGTGTCTATATTTCCTGGTTGTTTGATGAATTTATTCCTAAACAAGTTGTTTTCTTTAAACTCTGTTACAACAGTGCTGTCAAAAGTAAGAAGTGTGTTTTATTTCTTGGTTTTCCTTTTTCTTTTAAGATTGACATTAATACATTTTGTCTAAGCAATGCAAAGCTTTCTTTGTAACATGCCCTGCAGTAATGTTCTATCTTACATTCCAGTGTCAGGCAAACACTGTTTACTTACCAGATGAGAAAATGTCTATATTTGTTTGAAATAACAGAACTGGAAGAAGCCAGTATATAATAAAACCCAGAAAAGCATAGAGGAACTTGTTTGTAGTATTTTACACAGTCTGCTTCGGGCCCCGTGTTGCAGAAAATCCAGCGTTGGCTGCATTGTCTGCTAGAGAAAATCATTCCGTATATCTTTAAGTATATGTATATGCCACGCCTTGCTATATGACATGCAGTATATGCGAGTGTTGCCACACCATTCTGTCACTAAAGTTTCTCATACCTTGTCTTACGTTCTTGACAAAGTTGTTCCCTGGAATTTTAAGAATGACAGCCCACTAACAGATGTCATGAAACAAAACACTGACAGCGGATACCTTTTATATTAATCTCAGACTGAAATATTAAAAATGTGAAACATTAACAGAAACCTGAAAATGATGTATAATTATTTCAGTGTGGCTGTGCGCTATCTCTGGGATCATCCCACACAAGAGGCTGTGTTTCTACCACAAAGCTAGCCCTCATGCATAGCGTTTTTCACCATCTTTTTCCAGTAAACATTAAGATTACATAACCTGCAGTTGCTGGAAGGCGTGAGAGGCAGTCAGAGATCTTTGAATACTATTGCATTCTGCTCTTAAAAGCGAAGCTGAAGTGTCCTCCAATTTTTTTTATTGAAGTGTACGAATGATAAAATCAAGGGAGATGAAAGTTGATGGACAAACATCCAGGTATGGGTGGGGAATGAACCCACAACCTTCCCATTATGCACGTGATCTACTAACCACTGTGCCGTCACGACAGCGTTCTGTCATCTACAATTTGAGGTTCCATTGTGGACGATGGAATGCTGCCGCGGTAGCACAGCAGTTAGTGCATTGCATGCATAATGCAAAGGTTGTGGGTTTGTTCCCGATATAATGCCGGTCGTCTCTTCGTAGACTTTCATTTCCCTTTGCCGTTTCTATACTTCAATTTAAAAAATTTGAAATAATTTTCCCTATGCTTTCCTTGGCTTCATCACCTATTGGCTTCTTCCAGTTGTGATGACCAAAAATTGGGTTCCCCAGTTCCCTTCCTTCTCGTTAAAAAAAAAAAACAGGTGCTTTGTGTTAAAAATAAATCACCTTGAACAGCATCTCAATGTGGTTTCGCAAGGCAATTTTATCACAGCCGGTGTATTGCAAAGTGAAATTTGTTAAACTTAAATAACAGTCTTTGTTCACAGACATGTGATTTAGTTTATTGAACAGGGTGATATTAAGAAGCCCTTTCAACATATTCTGACCTTGTGTTTAAAAAAATACTTTCGTTTAACATAATACCAAGCATAACTGTTCCCACTGAGAAACATTTAGGATAATCTGCATTGGCATTTTTTCTACAGAGCACCAATACTGTTTTTCCATTTGGAGAAGATGAAACCAGCCTCGTGGCACATGAAACATGGCTTCTTGCCGAGTCTGGGAAACTTTTGCCAAACGAGAAAGAAATGGAATCAAGGATGGCATTGACAGCACAAAGAAGAATTGCAAGCATAGCAAGAATGAGCGTCGTCGACATGAAACAAAAGTTCCCTTATTTAATGGATTCGCGTCGGGTAAGACCACTACATGCCACTTTGTAAATTTAAGTGCTGTCACGATGTGCCCTCTTTTCTTACTTTTCACTAGTCTAATGATGGCAACTAGTTTAATCCCTACAGACTTCTCCGGCTTCCAGATTTCGGTTTGCTAACATTGCTATATGCCCATATTTAGCTTCCAGGTTTATTCCATCACCTAATAGACTACATGAAAAAGTCAGTGCCAAAGGCATTATGGGAACTGTGAGAGTCGGCTTGTTCAGACGGCCATGGTGCTGTATAGCTAGATACCGTGGCCACCACGAGGTGCTGTGACAAGTCTGCTTGGCAATCTCTGCATCTGACCACTCTGTAAATAGCATGCTCCTATTGGTCTCTGTGGGTAATGTACGTGCCTGGTTGTGATGCCAGCCAGCCCGAGCCCCCGAGCTTGTACTGCTCTTCAAAGCGCATGAAAGAGTTTTGTAATGTATCAACACGGTATGTTCATGCAGGCCCTATTCATCGAAATGTGTTGGGTCAGCTGGGGCCTAGCGCTTTTTTTCATGGGCTTTTTGGCTATATTTAGCATGCAGCTTGTGAAAAATGTTAGAAAAGTCATCTACATGCAAAACACTCGAAAGGCTTGTAAACAATCAGGTGAACTCTTTGTGTATATTAGTGTGTATTATTCTTTTTCTTCGTCCTTGTTTCTGTAGCACAGTTTCACAATGAATCTATGAGGGTTGCGCAGCATTTCAGGGAACAGTACAGCCTTGCGTAATCTTGAAAATGAAAAGCACACCCGTAGCAACCTTGAAGCTCTTGTTCGTATATACCAAGACATGTTTTGCAGCACATGCTCCAAAGAAAGCGTGAGTGGCAGGCTATATGTTTGTGTGCAATCCCCCTGTGATCCCTAGCAGCTTTTCGGAACCTATCAACATATTTACAGATATTCTTTCAAAATAATTTTTCGGTGTTCTAACATGAGGCATATTGTAGGGCATAAAACAGATTAGTAAGAGCCCCACAAGAAAATATTTGCTCTTTACTTCAAACCGGGTTGCGGTCAGAATGTGTCTGCAGATTCAGAAAGCCAATATGCTACAAAGTAGTAGTGTGAAATCTATCCTATGTTCTGGTGGCATGCCACTGCCTTCTCAGCAGTACGTGTTTGCTGTGTTTCATGTGTTAATCAAAAGCTGGTCACAACTGACGAGTTGCATGCCAGAGCGTGATTGCACTTGGGGTACTGACTTCGCGAAAATGTGGTGAATGCACAAGCCGCACGTCATTTTGTGGTCACTTGGGCTCGCTCTTGTCTTTCTAATCTGTTGTGTTGTAGTTAGCTACGACTAAAAGAAAGGCTCTTCAACTCGCTCTTACCTATCTAAGCTGTAGTGCTAGAGTTAACTAAAACAGTAGAAGACTCTTGTACCTGCTCTTAACATTCTAACCTGTTCTGGTTAGCTACGACGATAGAAGAAAGGCTCATAGGCTTACAGTCTTTATAACCTGTTGTGCTACGGTTAGCTAAGACGGTAGAAGGGTTGACTCTAGCTTGATGTGAAACATTCTCTACTGTACACTTACCTATCTAAGCTGTAGTGCTACAGTTAACTAAAACATTAGAAGACTCTTGTACCTGCTCTTAACATTCTAACCTGTTCTGGTTAGCTATGACGATAGAAGAAAGGCTCTTGGGCTTGCACTTGTCTTTATAACCTGTTGTGCTGCGGTTAGCTAAGACAGTAGAAGGCTTGACTCTAGTTAGATGTGAAACGTTCTATGCTGGACTCTTACCTATCGAAGCTGTGGTGCTACAGTTAACTAAAACAGTAGAAGTCTATTGTATCCGCTCTTAACATTCTAACCTGTTCTGGTTAGCTACGACGATAGAAGAAAGGCTCTTGGGCTTGCACTTGTCTTTATAACCTGTCGTGCTATGGTTAGCTAAGACAGTAGAAGGCTTCACTCTAGTTAGATGTGAAACATTATATACTGGACGCTGCAAGCAAAGCAGATGATGGAGCACTTTCCCTCACAATTTCCCATAATGCCTTACTGGTGGCAGCTTCAGGGTGCATGCCACTTTTTCTAGTCATCTGTTCCAGTAGAAGAAAGGTCTGTGAGTGTGAAAATGAATGAGAGAAATAAGGAATTGACTTGGGGGGAACACTGATTTGATCTACATGTTGCTATGAAAATAAATTAAATTAAAATAATTAATAAATAAAGTAAATGAATTAAATAATAGCTTGAAATTGGTTTAAATTATTGTTGTGTGAAGGTTGTACATGCAAATTTGGGGGTCATGAATGTGAAAACAGCTACATCACAGGGCACTTGCATTTCTGCATTCACCAGGCCAAGTTCAGTGATGATAGTAAAAGCAACAAAGAATGCAGAATAAATAGTTAACCTATCTGACTGTTGGTGGTTAGATACTCAGCACGCGGTATCAACAGGTTGTAAGTCTGACTCACGCAAGCCTCACATAAGTAAATACAATGCCTGAAAGCTTCAGTGAAATGCTTTACTGGTAGGGACACTCTTTCATGCTTTTGCAAATGGTCAAAAGGTGAACCGAGGGAAAATAACAAAATTACTGTGACCATAATAAAATAGGTACAGGAACATATTATTGCAATGCCCAGCTTGTGGTGCTTGTGCTTGCCTGGTAGGTGTGCATCATCCTAAACTACTCCCTGGCATTACTGCTTTCACCTATGCATCTCTATCATTTTCTATGTTCTAAACAAGTCGCTGCCCATCAAGTATAACTTGGCCTCTTGGCATCAAGTATTTTCCTTTTGCGTCCATGTCTGTAGGCCTTTTTCTGAAATCAATCTCTACCAAATACCTCAGCAGCTCAGCTTTGTGCCGTTGTAAGCGACTCCATAGCAACCCGTAGCAGCTGCATTACCATCAGTTCAGGTTTTCTGAAATAGCCAAGATGTCCTGTCGGCACGCAGAAACAATAGGGCAATACATGCAAATAAGTGAACAGTTATGCCATTAATTCAAGAGGGATATATGCCTGCTGTGTGTGCCTTGAAACCACGCAAGCTCAGGTACAGTAGCAGTGGTCATCATGATACAGATTGGCATGCATTCACAAGGTTAACTAATTCTGTTCATGGCAGCGCTCCTTTTTAATGCTTCTTGTTGTACTTGTCAGTTGAAATGCAGTGCTTAGTTATAAATTTGGGGAGCATAATAAGCTTAGTTGCGGGCAGTGTAAGTTGGGAAAGTCGGTTCCACTTTATTTGGTATAAGTCGCACAAAATAAATGATAAAAAAAAAGGATGAGACCCAGACATGTGTGTCCATCTCCCCTGCTTTTGTCCTTGTTTGTTTGCTGGCTACAACATCCTGTCAGTGATTTTCCTTCATTATAGCTGGCAGTTATAGCAACGTGCAATTATTTCTTCAATCTGCCTCATCTTTTAATAGCATTATTATAGAACATTAAAATTGCAGAACTGAAACTAATCAAAACAAAATTTGATTTGGGCCTGTTGTTTCATATTAGCTTCTGAGAATGCAGCGTAAGAAGAACAGGACAACGAAAACACAAGACGAGCGCTGACTTACGTCTGAATTTTAATGCAGCCAAGCAAATTTTATGTGCGCGAACACTATACCTCATTTCAACATGCCAACAGCGACAACAGATCAAATGAGTATCTAATTTCCATTACAACACAGCACTGCTAAACAGTTTTTAACATCAATTGTGCACACACGCACACTTTAGGCGATGCTAAAAATGATTGATAGAAGGACGACATTCTAATTCACCTACAAGATAAACCATAATTTTCTAGGTGACACCTGAAGTACCGGCGGACTGACGAAACTAATGCATGACCAACAAAAAGCAGGGATAAAGCAAGAATCTAAATGAACACTATGAGATATTCTATCTCAGTGTCACTTTGTGCGACAGAAAGTTTGCTGATCCAGTTGTCTGCAGCTTTTTTGATAAAAAAGGCTTATTTATTTCATCATTCGTTCTGTCCCTAGCGCTCTTTAAAAACTATTCCGCAATGCCAGCAGACAAACTCATCGCTTAAAGAGCTCCGCTGATAAGCATCCTGCTTTGTTACGTATATTCGAATTGTGTTCCTTAGCCTTTTCCTTGAAACACCTCGCAGTCTGTCCTATGTACTAGTGGCCATAGTTCATGGGAATTCTGTAAACAACATTGGAAGTGCATTGCTTGTACCGAGTCCTGTGATTCATCATGCAGAGTGACCATGATTCATTCTTCGTCAATGTGCACAGTTTTGACAATTTCCACGGTGTCGAGAAGACCACTTGAACATTGGGCTTTGACGCTATCCTCTTAATATGGGATACAGTACACGGTTAATGTAGGGGTCACATGAATGTTCGATCTTTGTTTTCCTGTGTATAACTAGCTTCAGGCTGTTCATTCTCCTCTATCAGCACCTTGCAAACTACAGGAGTGAAGCGTGGTGGATAGCCCACTTCCTTAAGCCGAACCACCTCGCTAGAACACTACCCAACATGACGTGACCGTGTGACATGTTTAGGGTTGAATTGAGACAATTCACTGTGATAGCTTGCTTAACTCATAATGTGCACTATTAAAATATATCAGGGTCTTATTTGACCTTGCACTACACTCCCAGCAAATGTGGTCCTGTGTGTATTGCAGCCCCATATTCAGAAGCTGAAGCTTATTGTTTGCTGGCTTTTCAATTGTGTAGTTTAAACCAGTTTGCATTGAGAAAGAGAGTGACGTCAATAATGGGGTTGATGGCCATATTCAAGCGACCTTGAGAGCTCTTCAGAGCAATTTGAGTGGATGTTGAGTAGTTCGGTGAAGTGGAATTTACAAATTCTACAGGCTTAACTAGTGAGAACTTCACAGAATTATTAGTTTTATTTTATTGAGTTCTGTGATTGTACAATTAGAAGGTATACTTCAAGGTACAAAGAAAAAAATATATTTGTATTGGTTCAGCCACAGCACCTGTTGCATGTGGCATTCTCATTTGTTTTCACTCACTTTCAGACCAGACTGCAGGAATCGCATGTCAAAGTTTGTAGATAGGTGATTTTTTTACTGTAATAAAGGGGGCTTTGAATGAGGTCATCAACCCCATTATTGATAATGTTCTCACTCTTAGTCTATGAAAGCAGCTTAATATACTCAGTTAAACAGCCAGCAAGCAACGTGCTTTAGCATCTGGGTATGAGGCTGCAATTCCCACAGGACCACATCTGCTGAGAGTATAATTCAGTCAAATAATACCCTGCAATCTTTTCATAGTGCACATTTGAAGTTGTCCACATTTGAAGTTAGTAAAGCGAAGTATTACAATGAATTGTCACTATTCAATCCTAAACAAGTCATGTGGTCTTGCCATGCCAGATAGCATTGATAATCGGGTGGTCTGGCTAAGGAAGCAGACTATCTGTCATACTTGACTCCTTCAGTTTGCGAGGCACTGAAAGAGAAGATTAAACAGCCTGAAGCTAATGATACTTCAGAAAAAACAAAGAACTTTCATGTGATCCCCTATATTCACTGGGTATCCATATCATAACGAGGATAGTGCCAAAGCTCAATGCTGAAGTGGTCTTCCCGGCATTGTGCAATTTATCAAAACCCTGTACCATGACTAACATGAAACCATAGTCACTCTGCATGATGAATTGCAGGACTCTGGCAATTCACTTCGAATTCCCGTGAACTATGGCCGCTAATATATATGACAGACTAGGAGGTGTTTCGATAAAAGGGCTAAGCAACACAATGTGAATGTTCGTAACAAAGCAGGAGGCTTTCAGCGGAGCTCTGTTAGCGATGAGGTTGTATGCTGGCATTCCAGAACACAGTCTTTAAAGAAGGCTACCGACAGAACGGAACCTGAAATTAATAATGCCTTCTTTTTCAAAGGAGCCGGAGACCGCTGCACCAGCAAACTTTCTATCGCGTTAAGTGATGCTGAGATAGAATATCTCAAAGCATTCATTTAGATTCTGGCTTTATCTGTGTTTTTTGTTGGTTGTGCATTACTTTTGTCTGTTTGCCTCTACGTGAGGTCCCACCTGGAAAATTATGGTTTACCTTGTAAGTAAATGGCGGAAGTGCTTGTCCTTTGGTTAATTTCTTGAGTGTCACTTAAAGTGCGTGTGTGTGCACCCATTATTTTAGACTGCATATAAGGGCTTTGTTGTAAGGGTGATTAGATTCTTGTTTGTTCTGTCGTCACTGTTGACTTATGGAAATGTAGTATGGTATATGTGCGCACATAAAAAGTGGTTGGCTGCAATAAAATTTAGCTGTAGGTCATTGACAGTCCTGTGCACTGTGTTTTCTTTGCCTCTGTCTTTTTGTGCTGCATTCGCCTAGTTAACAAAATAATATGACTGCTTTAATAAGTATGACCACCTTAATATGAGATGATAAGGAATAATGATGACCTTAAAAGAAACTCTTTACCAAACAAATGCATGCCAAATTTTAGAGTATGTTTCTACCGCACGGTATCCACTACTATATAAATATTGGCCAATTGGAGTGTCCAGGAACAAGCTGCACAGTTTGTAACGTGATTTCAGCTTTATGGGAAGTTAAGTAATATCTTTGACTCATTGGGGTGGCCCTTACTGCTGTCCTTTCGTAAATTTCTCACCTTTTGCCTTTTTTACATCTTCAATGGTAGAACAGGGATAGATAAAAGTAACTACGTACAAGAGCCAACTGTATTTTCTCTCAAGAGGACCATTCCTCGAAAGTGCATCAATACATGTGCTGAGTAAACACTCTTTAAATGCATTTTTTCCTAACACAATACATGAGTGGAAAAGATTCCTTGAACTGATCATTACCGTACTGCCTTCACAGTTTCTTGATTGAGTAAAGGAGTATTTTGTTAACATGATGTTTCAGCTTTTTCCACCGATAGCCACTGTCATGTCAGAGGCAATTGTCCTGTCTGTGTGTTGTATATTTTGTGATCTTCTTTGTTAAGCAGTGTAATGGGTAATCATGTTGCGCACTGCATCTTTTTGTTCTCAGCAATGTGCTTTAATTGTGCCCTACTGCAATGCTTCTAGCAAGCGCTGTAGGTACCTTAAAACAAATAAGTAAAAATAAACAAGAAGACCACTTTAAAAACGGTAGTCTCTGTTGTAATATTGTGATACCTCTTGTTATTATGTTGCCATTTGTTGGGTGTGTTGGTAAACTGAAAGCATATATGGCGCCAGCAAACAAGGACGGTCGGGAGCACATTGTGGTGTCGTCTCCCTTCCGTCCTTGTGTGCTGGTGTTATTGTGTGTCTTTTCCAGTCACAGTAATAAAATATCTTGCGGTTAGAAGTCCTTCTCAGCTATAAATTGGCTTCTCTTTTAATGTTGTCCATCCTAATTGGTGCAGGTAAGCTGAATATGTCAATATAATGTGATATTCATTGCAGTTTATCAAGGACTTCGAAACCCTTGTCAAGGAAGAAGTGAGGCCGAAGATATCTGCTGGGATAGATAAAATAGTCGAGCTTGCCATGAAAAAGCATGTAAAATGCAGGGAGGAAGAACTGCGCTTGCTGCTGGAAGCCTCTGAAATGGAGGCAGGAAAACTTCGAACACGTCGTATGTACAATAATTAAATACTATATCATTTGCTAAGCTTGGGACACATTGCAGAGGCTAACCTTTGTCATTATTCAATCATATAGTGCAAGGGTTCAATCTGTATTTTGCAGATTGATAGAAACATACCTGAACCACAAAAGCGCAATAAATTATAAGACTAAACTGTAATTACAGAATGCCATCTCATTTTCAAAGAAATGAGCTTAAAATTTTGGGTTTGATTATCTTGGAGGAATAATTTTATTTATCATTGACATGTTTAGTAGTGCAAATTGTGATGAGTGCATGCATGGTCTTACATATTGCACAACTATATGTGTTCAGAACTAAGCACACCATGGGTTCCTCACTACATTTTTTTTTTTTTGCTGCCTTGAAGCAACTCTTCATTCTCCACCATTTGTGTACTTAATCAGTTTTACGGTAGGTGTTAAATTGTGCTCTCCCTGTAGCAATATTTAAGAGTTTTGTCATTTCAGTTTGCAGTTCAACGTATTTAAATAAGAGCAATAGTTAATAGCTGCATATTTCACCAATTCAGAACCATGGTGCTTTTTTATTTGTGGATGTTGAATTATAACAAAGCAAAAAGGGCAGTAATATAGGTTCACAAAGGAGGTTTTGGTGAAGTAACTCCTATTAGTCATTGGAGTGGCCTTTTTCAAATGCTGTTATATTGTGATACTTTCAAGGCAATTACACCACCCATACCATGTGAGGGGGTTAACTGAGCAATGCAAGGGCCTCATTTTTAAGCATTGGCATCCTCTTTTCAGATATACAGACTGTGGCAGTGCTTAAGATTCTGGCCCAGAATGTCCGAGAATGGGCAGCGGTACATATTCTATTTGTACAAGAAGTAAGTAAATTTTTTATTGTGCTGATGTTACTGGATGTGTACTAAAGAATAAGTTCTGTATCCTGGTGCAATGGTGGTCTGTCTCCAGTGACAAGCCAAGCTATTGCCTCTGCTTTAGCTGCAGCATTGCAGACAATGTTTTCTTGCCAATAATCGTGACTCTTTCGCAGCATGGAGCAGCCGATATACCTAGCTCAGCTCAAAGTTCGAAAATTGAAAGTTCCCAATTTTAACTTTGTAGCCGTCACACCTGGTCGTTATGTGTGTATGCACATGCATTAAGATAACTTCCTGCATGAGGAAAGCAACAGTAGTGCAGAGGTATTGGTAACCTTAATGTAATAGTAGTGGGTGCTTCATTTTGTTTTCGCAGGATTGATGTGCACAGGTGTTTTTTTTCTTGCACCATACACTTTCCACACAAAAAGAAACTGAATGTCACCACCTGAGGTGTTCCTTTTACAATAAAAAATGTTGCATGTTGGCTTTAACTTCATTTCTTGCCTCAAATGAGCACTGAAACCGAGCTGATAATTCTACTTACTTAAATATGAAATATTTAGTGATTGTGAAACCTCAAAATGAATGGCTCGTAGTACAAATATTTTACGTATTAAAAATATTTCATGAATGTTTAATGAATCTCAACCATACTTTTTTACCATTATACAGGGAGGAAATGTCCCGGTAACGCCATGCGTTCAATACAATGGCCCAGACCTCACATATGCAAGCAACCTCCTCCTTCATGTGGACCGTGAAGTGCTCTTTAGTGTCTCAAATGCAGAAGAAGGCATAGCTGCGCTGATGGCTGCACACTGGTTGCTCAACATCGAGTACCCACGTAATGCCTTCAACATTCTTGTGGCAATGGAGTGGCTCCTCCTCGGTCAGCGCGTCACCACACCAAGGATGCCAGTCGTCAAACTTCTAAACACCTTTAAGAAATCCTAATTTTTTATTTGATTTTCACAGTTGGCCTTCAATCGTTACATTTTTGGACTTTCTAGCACCTTTGACTTGTTTTATTTGTCTAGTCTTAGTGTGATCCTATCCCCTTTCGTGAGTATGTGCCATAGTATCGAAGTCATCATCCAAATCAACATGCATACACGCTGCTTGACCGATCCCCTACACTGGCGGCCAGTGTAGTTGCAATATTTTGCTTATAACTTCAGTTGAGCTGAGTGTATGACTTTATTATTACTAGTTTTCATGCTGAAGTGTTGTGCAGTGTTCACTAGTCATTACTAGTCATGTTTTGTTAACATAAATGGGTCAGACTAGTCAGACAGTTTAGTTTTGTACTTTATGTCATAACTGCGTTGTTGTTATAATGAAAATATTTTGCGACTGTTTCTACTTAAAACTGTTTCTACTTAAGATTTAATTAAGCCTGTGCCAATATTCAGTACTAATATTTGTGCATTGAGTATTGTTTTACTCTTTACTTTGCTTTTTAATAATAAAATGTCATTATGTACCCATTTTTCTTAAAGAAAACAATAAAAATTTCTTTTCTGATACTTTGTTGCAAATTTTACAATAATTTTGTTCAGGCAGGTAACCTGGGGCCAGCTGACTTGTTCTGATAGCTTAACTGAACTATGCCTGTAGGATATTCAGTGCAAGCACAGGGCTAAAAGTAAACCAAATTATTGGGTATAAGTAGGTCACCGGCCTGAAATGGAGCATGCAGAAATTAGAGGGAAATAGTGTGCGTTTGTATTGAAATAGCATGCACAAATAGATACACGGTTTTGTTTGTACATGCTGAAACATCCGGCGCAGAAGCACTTTTGTGCACTTTACTATTTGGCTTTCAGCATTACCTTTAAGTCATCGTTGATTTGTACGTACTCTTGGAAGCATCCAGTGGAGGCAATAGATAGAATTAATTGACAGGAAAGATGGAGAGGTCGACCTGAGCTAGTGCGCTCTAGTGTGCTACTCTAATGAGTAGAGCTATGAGAGTTGTGCTTAAAACACTGCAATGACTGTCTGCTTGACAGATAACTCTAAGCTTCTGTGGTACTGCATTGGTTACTGTGACCAATCCATGCATTGCTTATGCTCTGTGGCATTGAATATGAGCTACAATAGGTGAGCTGCGGGTGGATTTCTCTCCTGGTGGAGCTGGTGTTGCTGCGAGAATTTTTTCGCACAAGAAGTGGAGAGCAATGCTTGTAATGTCATGCTTTTGGTTGTGTGCTTTCTCCATGGAGTGAAAAATACATGTGTGCCAAGCAGTGGGACATCCTGTGTCCTTAGTGCAGAATGCTTTGTTATTACGCTGTGCTGCCTGGTGGCAGGGAACTATCACTGCAGAGGAAGATGGATGAAAAGCATGAGGTGTGTGCCTTGCTGCTATAGTGAAACCTTGAATTTTTTGTGTGAAAGGGACTCGCATTAAATATATTACTACATGCTCCAGGGGAGCAATGTGGCCACACCTCTCACATTCTGTCTCATACTGAACAAGAGAGTTGCATAGGTAAGACTAGGCAGCATTTATAATGCCTAGGTGGTTTATTAACTACACAGCTGTAGTGAACGCTGAAATACTTGCAGGGATAACGCCTTTTTGGAAGGGTGGGGTTCATGCTGCACCCATATTAAAAGGGTGGTGACGTGTGTAACACCCGTATGAGAAGGGTGTAGGTTGCTTTACACCCATGTTTTAAAGGGTGCAAATAATGTAACACCCATAGGCACAGTGACGTCATTTTAACACCCTTTAGTTTGTGGGGTGTAACTTAGCACCCTGTGCTTGGGGTGCAGCAATACACCCAAAAAGGGTGTCACCCATGGGACAAGGCATTTACACCCTTAAGGGTGTTAAAATTTTTAGAGTGTAGACTATAACGCTTTGGTAGCTTCGCTATGTGGCGCCCTAGGTGGGTGTATAAGAAGCGCAAGTGTCGCGTCATCGTCGTTATACCACCCATCATGGTTTATGTTGACATTGTGTGACTAACCCATGACAGACAGTTAACATTTTTTTTCTCATTGAGTAATTTGGCTTGGAGGCACTTCGGAAGCGTGGAATGTGCTTCGACACGCAAGGTCGATGGCTCAAAGCGCCATTGCGACGGTGACTTTTGGTTCTCTTGCATTTCCTCCTGTGTGCGGCCATGTTTTGTTACTTAATGCACAGATAGTCTTTCGCAAGGCGAGTTTTAGACATGTTGAGTGCACGCAGAGGATGTACATCCTGTGCTCCATACATGAGCGAGTCGCTCTATAAATGATGTAATGAAGAAGACAGAAGCAGGATCGTTGCGCATGAATACGGAAGCAATGCCCGTGATCGCCTTCCTAACGTCCGCACAGATGGCTATGCGAATAAAAGTGAGTGATATTGTCCCGCAGCGCTATTACAGATATCAAAATTGTGAGGGCAGACCAGCCGCACAAGGTGATGGTTTCGAATGAGCTTGAAGCTGAGGCCGCCGCCGCGGCGTCTAAAAAAGTTAGATTGCCCCGCTTCCATCGCTTATGTCATTTACGAAATGACCTTGCGTTGTGCTATGTCTGCGAAGAAAAAAAAAAGGAAAACTTCTGCGTGGTTATGTGCAGAAAATCGCACTTGAACAAAACTCAACGAAACTAACCACCATGTGCTTCAGTTGCACCCTCGTGCAAGTTGTAACCCACTACCGATTATTTTGTTCAGATTCGTGGGACAGCCACATTCAAGCGTTTATTCCACGGGGACAGCTATTACTGTGAGTAGGTCCGCCAACTTTTGGAGCTTCTGCTCCAGGCATTATTATTACATTTATCGTTGCCATCTTTGCGTCGCTCAAGAAGTCCCGCAGGAAACTCGATTTCTCATCATCCTGACTTCGATACCTGACTGGTAGAAATCTCCGCAGCGCAACAGCTCTACCGGCGACGTAGCAACCGTCGAGCCGCGGTTGTGTCTCAATGGTCGCAACTGTCGTGACGTCATGTCTTCGTTGTCGTTGCAGTCACCTAGTCTTATTGCCGTTGTCATCACACTAATGTCGATCTCTTCGTGCCAAGCTGTCACTGGCGCAGCCATCATCGGACTCGTGGCTCTGCCGGTACGTGTCTCGTCGGGCTAGGTAACTTTCCAACTTTACCGTTGAATTCTTTCAAACGAACTCTTGATTAGAAGTCAGCTTTGACCAGCCTGATGCTGCGAATGATTTCCCTCTGTTTCTATCAATACCAATACCTGGAGAACCCTTATTGGACCAAGTAAGCTTGTTGTTTCTTTCTTCTTCTAATACCTGTTACTTGTTGCCGTACCCAGTGCATGCCACTATAATGCTACTGGCAGAACATGTTCCCCCATTCTGCACGAGTCACAGACACCAAAGCCTCGCGATCCCCAGAAATCTTCCCGAAGGCGTAGGCAAAGCACTCTATAGAGAAACCAGCTTAGGGTAGCACGATGCTTGTGCGGCATACACCAACATAGCCCTAACAGCGCAGGCAACGAGGCGTAAACCGGCAGTTTCACGTGATGCTGACAAATAGCGCGGAAAGGTTCGGTCGTTCTTATAAATGCGGATGTTTGTTTATCTCCGTCGGTTGTTAAGTCACCGTTCGCGGATTACGCCTAGTTTGCAGCTCGTTTCTCCGATGGTGTCGCCGAGTTGTCGGGGCTATACTGCTGCTGCCGCTGCTGCCGCTGCTGTTGCTGTGGCCGTTTTGCTTCCCGTTTTCCCACCGATCGCTGAGCGGCGCTCATTAGGAGTTATCGACGCGCGAACAATTTGGGAGGAGCCAGAAGCCTGGCCCGAACGACGTACGGAGCGGAAGAAACAAAGCCCTTCGTTCGCACGGGCACGTCGTGCCTGGAAACCATAAGTAAGCGAGCAAACAGAAACCGCGCATGCGACAAAGAAAATGACATGCCGTATATCTCGGTACATGTCTGTTAGAGAGCGCGAGAGGCGAGGATGAGGGAAGGGGAAGAGAGGAAACAGGAACGGGAAGGCGCGAGTGAGCACCAACAAGAGACATTGGGAAGGGTTGAAGCGGCCTGGCGACGTGACGGCGATAAACAAGCCCCCCTTTTTTTTGTACAAGCGTCTGTCCTGGCGTGCGAAAAGACAAAAGCGTCATACACAGCTCCTGCACACAAGCGCGGGGCCGGCACACCGCAGCAGAGCTAGCAGAGAGAACAAGTGTTTTGTAAACCGAAACAACAACACGACAAAAAAAGTGCTTATTGCTCGTGAAGGCTTGGCTTTATTTTCTCTAGTTTCTCGTTCATGTTGCTGTTTCCGTAACCTTATCTTCCCGTTCAGGGGTTGAGGCAGAAGGGGAGGAGGTGAGCGGGAGAGGTGCGGCCAGGGTCCGCTCATTAAGCCACGCGTCCTCACGCTCAGTTTGGGTTCCTTCATTTTTTTTTTCGCTCAAGTTCCTTGTCCCAGGTCCAAGCTCCTGCCCCCGCTGTGTGTGTGTGCGCCCGTGCGTGTGTGTTTGTGTTTCCACGTGTTCCTGCCGGAGCCCGTGTGGCCGCACTGTGCTTGAACTCTTGTTCCTGTTCGGGTGTTGCTGTGTCCTCTTGTCCTTCTTTAATTTGTTTCCCGTTTCGCGGGAGCGTTTAATACTCGCCGCCGTGCCCGGCCAATGGCACGCGTATGCCGCGACACACCTGATCGGACATGCCCCAGCTGTGTCGTTCGTGCTGGTCCGTTAGTTTCCGGGACACACTGTGTCGTTTTTCTCGCGTGTTTCTGTCTGAACGAAGCGCGACGCTGGTGCGTGCATGCAGCAGAAAAGGTAAGGCCACGGTGGGAAGGAAGGCACGGGGATTTGACTTTCAGGCTGAGAGGTGTTCGTGTTTCCGTAGCAACCGCTTGACACGTGCATTTTTTCCATCGGGCAAATCTCCCGGTGTGCCACGACGAACCTTTCGGACAGATTTGAGTTATATTGCCCGCTAGTTAGTTTCTGTGCGCATTGTTGCGCCTTTCTGTCTCTTTCATTTACCATCGTTTCGTAATTGTGCCTTAATTGCCGTGGCTTTCGAAGCTTCATTCTATGTTTGTGGGGAAAGAAGGCGCGCGCCTGCGACGATTCTTGCATGGCCCAAGCCAGCGAGAAATTTGAGCTCGCTCGACATCGTGCTTCCTTTGTGCGATGCGGTACGCTCAGGTTCTCCCTTCTTTGTTTTAATTGTATTTTTCGGTGTGCCCTTACGCGCTCTCTCGGGTGACATCGGTCGCCGCTAGGGCTTGACCGGCTCTCCTGCGCGAGCGATTAATCATGATCCGAGAAAAGGGGGGCGAGAGGCCGCAGGGGAAGGGGCGACTTCCGCATCCCTTTCTTTTCGGCATTCACCGCTTCGCCTCCCGTTTCTTCTCCACAGCGTTGGGGACGCGTGGGTGTACCATGGAACGGCGCATAGCGCACGTTTCACGGACAGCGCCATCTGTGCGGAGCGGCGTGAAACTAATAATTAGTAGAGGGCCGTACAGACCCGCCATCTACACCCCTCGTCGCCCCTGCTCCCTTCTTCCCCACTCTCTTCCTACCCTTCTCTTCGCCCTCACATGCCCGCTGTTCGCGAATGGACACCAGCTGAGTGCTTAGGTTTTCGAGCTTCGGCTAAGTATGACCACCACCGGTGCTCTCTCTCTTTCTTTCTTTCTTTGCAACTTTAATATGTTCTTAACACCCACCCGCTCACTTGCAGTTAGACGTCTTTAGTGAGTCTCTGAGAAAGTCCACTTAATCTACTCGGTTTTTCTTCCTGCCATCTCTCTCTCTCGCTATCTTTTCTGTCAATCGAACGCAGTACTTCTTTTTAAGCAGCCATTTTGCGTCTTCGAAATTTAGCCTCTGTTCAATCATACAACTTTTTCTTTTTTTTTCGACATCCCCAATGCGAGCTCTCTCATCTACACTTTACCTCCTTTCTCCAGTTTATGCGGACAGTTTTTATTTTTATCCTAGCCCCGTCTCTTTACTATTACTTCTTTCTGGTCAAGTGCCTCACATTCGCCGGCTTTCCATGATAAGGTATACGCAGACGCGCCAGCCTCTGTGATCGCTACTATGCCGCTACTATCTCCCACGTACGTTGCGCGGCAATACTGAAACGTGTTACACAATTATCCCGCTCGTGTCAGCATTTCTTTCTTTGCTCCCTTCCCATCCGCACCACACTAGTTGCCCGCACGCTGTTGTCGCCTACAGCGAGATGCATTGCATGCAGCCGTGGGAGTTTGGGTAATCGTTTGTTTTGCTGTGCGATACTGTTAAGAGCATTCGCTTCTTCCATTCTTTCACCCTCGCACACGTGACGAAGAACGGTGAGGAAGGCTCGGAAAGAGATGGAACCCAGGGCGAGAACGAGCGAGAGAACGAGAGAGGAAGAAAACATGACGGAAGAGGACAGCGTGTGCGTTTATGTATCAGCGCCGGCGCACGCTGCCAAACCACACCGCAGTGCACCGGTGCGTGGGGGTGAAGGTGCTTCATTACGCTACGAAAACCATTAGGGAGCGCTTTATTGTTTCGCTTTCGGCACCTCGAGCAACAGCGGTGTTGCTTTTCACCGCCAGCACGAGGAAAGCCCGTCATACAACCAACTTGTTCTCATTTGTTGCCGTTTTTATTTTTTTTTCAAATTTGTTTGTGTATGTGCACTTCGTAACATTTTGTTTGTTTCTTGTTTCCTTTTTTTTTCCGGCCGTCTCGCTTTGCCCGTGTTTTCGCCGTCACCGGAACGCGCCGCTGATTGCGTTGTTTGCTTCTCGGGCGGAGCCGGTTGCCTGACGTTTCTTTGTTTCTCGCGCTTCCTCCGCCATGTTTGAACACGTGAACGAAGCGCTACACGCATCAGGCTCGGCTGCCACCGCTGTTCCTCTCGCCGCGTCGCAGTGGCTCGGTCCGTGAGGAAACATGAACCAGCAGGAAAAGCGCTGCTGCTTCGTTCCTGCATAGGTGGTGTTCTTTCGTTTTTTACTCCGCAGATTATTCTTTTAATAGTTTGCCTGCTTCCGCCTTGTTGCCGGGACGTGTGCCCTGGGCCACAACCAATGCGCGCTAATATTCCTGCTCTTTTTTTCTCTTTATTTTTGTCGCTCCTGGGTCTCTCTCGCGGCTCGCACCGCGTGATCGCAATTAAAAGTTTTTTGTTAGCAAACACGAGTTTTCGCACGCGACGTTACGCGCGCACCCGCGTTGCCCCGTGCGGACCGAGAGAGAGAAGGTGGTTGGGGAGAGGGTGCGGCCGCACGCTCGACCTGCGCTTGTTGCGACGGTGGCGTCACGGCATGCACCTGCAGAAACACGGGAAGGAGCTGAGTGCAAAACCACAAAAAAAAAGTGCAAAGAAACGAGCACGAACACGCAGCGCAGCAAGATGAGAGTGCTGGGATCGAACGAAGGAGAAAAAGTGGGGAAAGAGGAGGGACCCTTTCCCCGTGCATTGCACCAGCAGACGTGCTGGGGAAGGGTCTGAGGAGAGGGGCCCAAATGTTGAAGGAATGCCAAAGACCGGGAAATCTCTAATTGGGGCAACAAAGAATGGGGTAAGAAAACGGCAAGAAAAATCCCAGTTGTCATCGCCTGTAAAGCGTGCTTTCTTGCACCTAGACGTTGCTTGAGGCAAAGCATTAATTTAAGAGCCAGCTTAACCAGTGATAACCTGACGACAAGCGACAATGACAACGTCAGGATCGAAAACACAACGTCAACAACAACAATGCAGAAAACGCAGAAAGATGCCTGGAGCGTTTATTTAATTTCTGTCGCAATAAAATGACACTATTCATACGTGCCCTCTCAAACGTTTTCTTCTGAATTAGCTGTTCTAATATGAACTTTCCCGCCCGCCTTTAATTTGAACAGTAATGTGCGGACCTACTCCTACATGCCAGGTGTGGTCAAGAAGCTTACGTTCTGCCGATAGCGCATACTTGCTTCATGGTAGCTGTAAATTTTGAAATTAGTGTCACCATAGCCTCTGAAATCGAAGTGAAAGCAGGCGAACGACAATTGCGCGCGTGACTACAAATGCCCCGATTCTATGCGCAGGTATTCATGATTTGTCCACCGTGAGCACACAGGCTGGTCCGGTATTTTCCTTTACCAGTAGTGCTGTCGAATCCGCTCGCGATCAAGCATGTCGGTCTAAGCCTCCATTATATCCAGAGAGATTCGTACTAACGATTCTAGAGAGATATCTACCACTTGCATCTGCTCAAGCAGCCATGGCATCGCTTCATGAACCATTATAAAGGCGCGTATAACTTCTACCTTTAATATGTTTTCTGGCCAGTGATTAAGCATCACGTTTCCCCCCTTAACAGTCGCGCAAAAACGCGCTTACTATAATAAATAATTTTATACTTTGTTCAATTATGGACAAAAGGAAAGACACTTTGCAGCTCGGTGTAGTTTTCTTTTTTTCAGTTGTGTCCTACGTAGACGCAATAAAACATATTGATTGTGATTCTGATTTTTGTATTTAGCAAGTGCTTAGCCGGTCTTTAGCGGATCTTGCGTGCTCGTATCACAGGTTTCAGAGCTTTTGGGGGTCTCACCCAGCGATATTTTTTATTTCTAGTTGGTGACACTGGCTGTCATTTTGGCTGAAATTAGGTAACTTGACGAAAGGCGTTGCAATGGTCAACATCGCATCCACATGAGCGCCGTAAAGTTTCCCTCATACAGGCCATCGCTATAAAATATTCCAAATTTTCAGCGCTAGAGTGGACGAGGTGATGGCTTGTATTCGGATATAAAATGCTAAACACATCGCGATTACTCTATAGAATGTAGAACCTATAGGTGCGTGTTCAGTTATGAATTAAATTACAATAACAAGTGATTTCAAAGCTCCGTTTGCATATCTTTCGGTTATTAGAAGGCATCGCGGTTGGATATGCTTGGTGCGCTCTTCTATTTATGACGAGAACGTATGACCTAAAGTACATATGTAGAGTATACTCCAGGAATATCCATATCGCGATTAACTCGTAATGAGCATCCTGTATATACTGGTAATATTCACTGCCTTCAAGTGCAATTAGGCGTCGATGGCGAAGGAACAGCTTATGAAAGCAAGCAATCTAGCCGACAATTAGCGAGCTCAGAAACACTGCGACGTTGTTGGCCTATTCGATAAGAGTAAAGATGAAGACGGCAAGAAACAAACGTGGTTCAATATGCAGAATCACACCGACACTCATTACATACGGTGATAAGAGCGCGTGTTTTTAATTGATCGTTTGCTCATGCCCTTGTGTTATCTGATTGTTATCAAAGACACATAATGTGCCTCGTTAAATTCGGGAGCATAAGGGTATAAGCTACAACAATAAAGTGAAAATAAAGTGAAAGAGACACTCATCCGATTTAGACAGATAAGATATTCTTTCAAAACTATATTTTCGTAGCTTTGACGCTAACGGATCGATAATAAGAAGAGTAAATGAAGGTCGAAGCTACATGTCTGGAACTGCCCGCGAGACCCCTGTGCGGGTACGTCAGTGTCAAGTCAAAGCATATATATTCCACTATTTGGGCTGTTTTGGCTCGATTTAATTTCTTGAAACTTGCTGTCTTGAGCTCTAGCAGAATACAATGTAGGCTTTGTTACGATACTCACCATAGACTACCACAGAGTAGACGGCTATGTGGGCATCTGTTTATCAAATTATAGTATTTGAGCAGTTGAATAATTAATTAAGATTAATTATTAATTAGGCGGAATTCAACTAATGTAACCTGAGTATCTCCAAGCGACGGCAAGCTGAATTACCTTCGTTGTGTCCAGCTACGTCACATTTGCATATTTTTATTGTTTGACTGAAGTTACTTGGGACGCCATGTATATCACTGAAGCATTGCATGACAGGATCCGGTAGTGAAACAGCTCCAACAATAGAAGCACATAGGAAAATACCAGGATTTTGCTCGCATTTCGGCCGGGCATTTTTCAAAGGCCAGAAAAGTTGCCTTTCAAACATTCACATGTTGTTTACTTTAATCATCATGATCAGCAGCAGCAGCAGCAGTAGCCTATCTTATGCCCATGCAGGACGAAGGCCTCTCCCTGCGATCTCCAATTACCCCTGTCCTGCGCCAACCGATTCCAACTTGCGCCTGCGAATTACCTAATTTCATTACCCCACCTAGTTTTCTGTCGTCCTCAACTGCGCCTCCCTTTTCTTGGCACCCATTCTGTAACCCTAATTGTCCACCGGTTATCTGAGCTACGCACTGCATGGCCTACCCAGCTCCATTTTTTTCTCTTAATGTCAATTAGAATGTCAGCTATCCCCGCTTCTCTCTGATCCACACCGTTCCTTCCCTGTCTGTATGTCACGCCTAATATTCTTCGTTCCATCGCTCTTTGAGTGGTCCTTAACTTGTTTTAGAGCTTCATTGCCAACCTCCAAGCTCTGGTAGAATGTATTGGTTGTACACCTTTCTTTTTAATGATAGGGGTACGCTTCCAGTCAGGACCTGACAATGTCTGCCGTATGCACTTCAACTCATTTTTATTCTTCTGTAAATTTCCTTGGCATGATCAGGGTCTCCAGTAAGTAATTGACCTAGGTAAACCTACTCCTTCACAGTCTCTAGAGGTCGACTGGCAATCCTGAACTCTTGTTCCCTTGCCAGACTATTGATCATAGTCTTAGTCTTCTGCATATTGATCTTCGATCTCACTGTCACACTTTTTCTGTTAAAGTCCGCAATAATTTGCTGTAACTCGTCCCCCGTGTTGCTGAACAGTACCATGTCATCTGCAAACCGAAGGTTGTTAAGATATTCGCCGTTGATCCTCACTCCCAAGCCTTTCAAATTTAATCGTTTGAATACTTTTTCCAAGCATGCAGCGAATAGCATTGGAGAGATTGTGTCTCAATGCCTGCCCCCTTTTTTATTGATGCCTTTGTGCTTTTCTTTATTGCAGCTGAAAAAGCGAAGTTCAAGCCCTGTATTGAAACCAACTTTCTCTAGAATTAAACAAATACTTATGAATATTCTGCAAATAAGTATAGTGGTATGAGTGTGTTTCGGGCGTTTGCTTATAGTGACACTTCAATGAAGCAATTAGATGATGATGATGAAGCAACATTCACTGGGCCCGAAATAAATCGGTGGTGCACGCAGGCACCAGACGGGGTGGTTCCCTAGTTACGGGACCCATATGTTTCCAGCAGCTCCTGGCCCCTGTCCGTCAGTGCGAGCTGAATCGGTAGGGCGGGGCTGGATAACAAGGTCTCCCATCGCTCAAGGGGTTGGGGATTGGGGGTGTAGGTGGGAAGGGTAGGAGGGTGGGTCTTGAGTTCTGTGCACTCTGCCAAGACGTGCGGCAGGGTGCCCTTTTCTCTTCTGCAAAAAGGACAGAGCATATCGTATTCCGCAGGGTACATGCGGTTCATCAGTACGGGATGCGCAAGCGATCCCGCCTGCGCTCGACGCAGGATCGTCTGTTGTTGCCTGGTGAGTTTGGGGAGCGGTTCTGGCAGTCTGCACCTTTCTTCTCGGTACATCCGGGTAATGTCCCGAAAGCTGGTAACCGGGTGCGGTAGCTCTTCCGGCTCGTGCTCGGCCCGGATTGACATTTCTCGGGCATGGTAGTCGGCGATGGTGTTGCCTGCTACCTGCGAGTGAGCCGGGACCCACATGAGCTCTATGGCTCTTCCCGGAGGCTTGTGCTTGGCTAGAATGGCTCGGGTCGCGGAGGAGATTACCCCCCTGCGGAAGCTTCTGTAGGCTGTCTTTGAGTCGGTGACTACGGTGTCCACGCTCGGCTGTGCGAGTGCGAGGCTACGGCCGCTTCTTCGGCAACTGCGGGGTCTGTTGTCTTCAGGGACGCGCTGACGATCAGCCTCTCTTTTGAAGTAACCACCACGGCTGCACGGTTACTGTGTTTTCGGAGCGAGGCGTGCGCGTAGAGGACCCTGGGGTTTTCTTCCAGCTTACGGGCTAGGGCTTTGGCTCGCGCGGTGCGCCTCTCGTCGTCCTTGCCCGGCGTCATGTTCCGGGGAAGGGGTTTTGTCTGAATTGTCATTTTCCAGTCTTCCGGAAGGGCCGTCTTGATGGGTACTGGCTCGATCTGCCATCCTATCTTGCGTAGGACGGCTCGTCCGTGTTCCGTGTGACTGAGCCGGATTCTCTGATTAGAGAGGTGGGCTTCGATGAGCTCCTCCACCGTGTTGTGGGCGCCCATGTCTAGCAGTCTTTGCGTGGACGAGTATATGGGCATGCCCAGTGCTTGTTTCGTTGCCTTACGAAGCATCGTGTTTAGGGTGTCCCTATTCGCCTTCGTCAGCTGGAGATACGGGGCGGAGTAGGTAACCCGCGACACGACGAACGCGCGCACCAGGCGCATGGCATCGTCCTCTTTAAGGCCTCGGTTTCTGTTTGATACCCTCCGAATCATACCAAGTATCTGTTCAGTTGTAGTCTTGATCTTTGTGATGGCGGCCTGTGCCTTTCCGTCGCTCTGAAGTAGTAGGCCGAGAATCCTAATCTGCTGTGTTGGCTTGATGGTCGTTCCGGCAATCGTAATAATCACGTTCGGCGGCAGCTCCTTCTTGGTTTTTCCCGGTTGGATAATGAGCAGCTCTGATTTCTGGGGAGCGCAGCTCAGTCCGCACGACTTTGCGTACTCGTGCACGGTCGTTGCCGCCCGCTGCAAGACTTCCTCCATCCAGGCATCGGATCCGGCTCGGGCCGTCCACACCGTAATATCGTCGGCGTAGAACGCGTGGTCCACGCCTTCGATTTGCTTGAGTAGATCGGGCAGAGGTAGCAGGGCCAGATTGAAGAGCAGGGGTGACAAGACCGATCCCTGAGGGGTGCCCCTATCGCCGAGCTCGACAGGGTCCGACTTCTCTTCCCCTATCCTGATGGTCGCCGTTCGGTTTGACAGAAAATCTTTTATGTAGCCGAATGTCTTTCTGCCACACCGGGTTTTGTTTAGATTCTGCAACACGCTCGCGTGGGACACGTTGTCAAACGCTCCCTTCAGGTCGAGGGCGAGTATCCCGCGCGGCGCGTGGCTCGTTGCCGGCTTGACGACCAGTTCGTGGAGTTGGATCATCACGTCTTGGGTGCTGAGATGTTGCCTGAAGCCATACATCATTTCTGGCATCTGATCCGTTTCTTCGAGGTGCTTCTGCAGCCGGCGAAGGACCATGCGCTCCATCACCTTCCCCACGCAGGATGTGAGGGAGATGGGCCGCATGTTGTCTATCGTGAGGGCTTTGCCGGGCTTTGGAATGAAGCGGACCTCGGCGTCCTTCCATTCCTTCGGCAACTGCGAGCTCTCCCAGGCTTCGTTAATGTGCTCTAGGAGGCCGCGGGCCGCTGTACCGCTCATGTTACCGAGCAATTTGTAAGTTATGGCGTCCCTGCCGGGTGCACTTCTCTTGTTACTATCATCTATCGCTGTCCACAGCTACATCATGGTAAACGGCCGGTCCAGTTCTTCGTTGTCGGGTCCTTCGTACCTCTCTGGCACCGGGTACTGGCCCTTCTCTGTCTTTAGGTACTTGGCCTTCAGGTCTTCCAGGAGCCTGCGGCCGTCTGCCTTGTACGTGTTCAATACTTTAATGAGGTTGCGATTGGTCGCAGTTTTGCTACTCAGCGGGTCGATCAGATGCCTGAAGAGGCACCACGTCTTCCACGTCGAGAGCTTGCCCTGTAGGCCGTCGCAGGTCTTCAGCCAATTTTCCTTACATAGTTTGGCCGCGTACTGGGCGATCTGTTTGTTCAAGACTGCTATGCGCTTGGCCAGCTTTCTATTGTGTCTCTGACGTTTCCACCGCCGCGTCAACGAGTGTCGGGCCGCCCACATGTGGGTCAGTCTGGCGTCCACGTACGGTGTCTGCGACGTCGTTGCGATTTCTTGGGTAAATTTATCTAGAGCCTTCTTCTGGTCCCTCGCCCAATCGGTGTAGGTCCTTTGTCCTTCAGCCTGTCCCGTTTCTTCCTCGGATGCCTCTTCTTGTTCCTGGGTAAACTTTCTCATCTTGTCCCAATCCGTGATCCGCGCCGTCCCCAGTACAGCCCGATATCGGGAGCCTCGGATCGTGATACCGATCACGCTGTGGTCCGACCCCAGGTCCACTTCTTCGCTTCTCCAGGAGACGTCTAGCGTGCCCGATAGCCACGACAGGTCTGGTGTGGTGTCCCTAGCGGCACTGTTGCCTCTTCTGGTGGATACGTCCGGCTCGTTCAGGAGGGCCATCTCGTGATCCTCCATTGCTTTCGCCAATGCTTTTCCTCTCTTGGACTGAAACTTATAGCCCCACGTTGTGTGAGGGGCGTTAAAGTCGCCGAGGATCAGGAGCGGCCTGGTCCCCGCCAACCCTTTCGCCTGGCTCACGATGCGGTCAAATTCGTACTGCCGTTGTGACGGACGGGAGTACGCGCTCATTACAAATAAATTGCCCGAGCTGCCAATTTCTCTAGCATGAATTTCGACCAGCGTGTGCTCGCACCCACCCTGCGCCGTGACATGTTGAGTTGCCGCCACGTTGCTGTGGACGAGCACCGCCGTCCCGTTCTCCGTGGGGTCCGTGTAAGTGACGTACCCCGGGAGTCTTGGTTTCCCGTTTGTTTCTTGCAAAGCAATTACATCGGGCTTGTTTTCTTGCCCGTCAATGTGTAATAATAGTTCCGCTTCTTTGTTTCGAATCCCGCGGCAGTTCCATTGGTAAATTACGGTGGTATCCCCCCCGGTTTTCTTCTTGTGCTTCTTACTTGGCTTCTGCATCATCCTTTCCGGACGTCTCGAGTCGATTGCGCCTTTTCGCGATCGCGCCTTTGATTTTTTCAGACCGCTCCTTTTTCAGGGACGCGAAGCGGTTCCTCACCACTGTTGAGGCTACTTTTGGCGCTATGCGCTTGTGCTTCACCGATCGCGCGTGAGACTGACTCTCGACAGCCTCGAGTCGGGCGTCCATTTTGCCTAGCCTTTCATTAATTTGGGAAATTGCGGCCAAAATGGCCGTCAGCTCTCCTTCTCGCGGGATCTGTGTCGTTGCCGTGGTCGCGGTCTCTGCGGTCGCCGCTTGCTCTCCGCTCGCGAGGCTCATTTCGGCGTCCATCGCCTCTTGATTACTTGATGGACTGTGCGTAACCCCAGCCTCTCCCGCCGCCCGCCCTAGGTGGGGCGAGGGGGGGTCCCTCCGCGACAATATGCGCAAGCCTGCGGCGTTGTTTGCCGCCGTGTTGTTGTTTTGGGGGCTTGCATTTGCCGAGTGTCCGTTATTCGCCAGCGTTTCGATCTTATTCATAAGCGCCCGTATTTGGGCGTTCGGTTCCTGGATCTGAGCGTTTTGGCGCTCTATGATCCTCTTAAGTTCTATGACTTCGCTACTGTCCTTTTGCGGATTCGCTTGTGAGTTAAGGGGTTGGGAGGGGGTGAGCGGTGGTAACTCGGTGTTGTTGGTTCGAGCGACGGGAGACCTGTTGGTCCAGCCCACCTTTTTCTCGGCGATCCCTCGGCGTCCGGTTGACTCGCTCCGGGACCTTGAACTGGCCCTGGATCTCGAACTGGTCCGGGAGCGCGAGCGGCGGTTGCCGCCGCCATTGCTGCCACCGGATGGTGTCTTCGAGCGGGAGCGACTCCGGCGGCCGTTTCCGCCGCCACTGTTGTTGCTGCTCCGGCCTGGCGTGTGTGACCGGCCCCGTTGTTTGCAGGCGCTACGGCGGGGTCCGCCTGCAGGACCTCTCTTGTCTTGGTTTCTTCTCCCGGCGTCTTCTTCCTCTGCTCGGCGCCGTTCCCAGCGTCGCCGGCGGACGACGTAGGGCGTCTTGAAGCGGGCTTTGCAGGCCTTGTCCGCGGTCAGGTGTTTGCCTCCGCACAGGCCACACTTCGGGACACATCTGTGGTCTTCGGCGGGGTTGGAGATTCCGCACCCTCGACAGATCGTGTTCGAAGGATCCGGGCACACGTCCATTCTGTGGCCCACTCTTCTGCACGCATAGCATACGTCGATTTGTTTTCTGTGCAACGTGCACTCCGTGAGCAGGTTACCGTATCTCACGTAATTGGGTACTTTGTGCCCTTCGAAAGCAATGACGACTGATCGGGTTTTACCGATTCGGTTTGCCTGTAGGGCCGTTGGGTTATGCTTGTGCACAACATTCTCCTGAATCTCTTGGGCCGTATCCTCGAGCGGGATGCCCCTTATGACGCCCTTCACCGTGCCGTGGGGGGCTGCTTCATAGGTACTTATTTCGTGCGCCGTGCCGCGTATGCCGATCCTTCCTACTGCAGCGTATCGGTCGGCGTGCTCTCTCTTGGAGGTGCTCACCACTACGATATTTTGCTGTAGGTTGGGGCACACGACGTCTTCACTTGCTTCAATGGCGGGCATCTGTGCCGCCGCCGCAATAGCACGACTTAGTTCAACGCGAGTCACGTCGCTCAGGTGGAGCCCGCCTCGCGGTCGGAACACGATCTTTATGTCGCCGCGCGGCAAGTCTGGCATGCGCGCGCCCTTCAACAATTTGCCCTTGTTTATACGTTTAGCCCTTGATTGACGTGTATCACTGCCAGTGGCGCCATCGCCGAGGTTGTTGCTCCGGCTGTTGACATCAGCCGTGGCCTTGGCGCCATCTTGGCTCGTTTGAAGTATGGGATTTAGGCCTATCTTGCCCATACCTTTGTGCCTGACTTTCTCACCGGCAGTTTTCCAGCCTTGCGATCTTGTGCACTGGTCCGGCGAAATTTCGATGCCGTCCACCTCTCCACGCATAGCGGTAATCATCGTAGCTTCAATGCTCACTTGCGTAATCACCGATTGTTCGATTTTCCGCTGGCGGCTTCACCGAGGCTCGGGCTGGACTTACCGCTCCCCCGGCCAAGGCCGAAGTCGAGGTTAGGCCCAGCGGCGGACGCTCCTCTCGGCACACAAAAGTCCTCTAAATTCGGAAAAAGCGGTCCCCTACCTCGGAATTTGGGTTCCCGGTGGTCCACGCAACTTCATGCATCTGGTCGATGCACTTTCATTAAGGTGCGACTCAAAAATCCGGCAGTTCAAAGAAAAAACACGGAACAGGTGAGATGCGTCCGCTCACTCCCTTCGTCGTCTTCTTCTCCTATCAATTAGAAATTAGAAAGCAATTAGAAAAAAATTCATTTTGCAAACGTTTTGTACAAAATAACTTGTGGAGGTAAACTAGTAAAGATAGGTTACCACAAAGCAGATTAGCCTAGTTGCAAAACAGAACACAACTTGCCTCGCTTCATTGATAACCTCACGCACCGCAACAACATATTCTCTGGTTTCAGCAGCTACTTACCCAGAAAAGTGGACAAAATGCATGCGTCTTTGGTACAACACAGCACTCATATTGCACAACTAAAGGAACGAAAATTAACCGGTAACCTAAAGAATCCAAGGTGAACTTTCACTAATACACGGACAGGTGTAGCTTCACTCTCAGGTGGCTCATGAAACAATACGCTCTGTCAAGAACCTTAGTGGAGCAAGGGTGGTGAACGTCATGTGCAATGGGTCGTGAAAAATGCACTCAGCAGTACGACAATGCATGCTTTCCTTCTTTTCGCTCATGCCACATCAACCGATTAATCATGGTTAAATCATCAACCGAAAAATTGGAAAGCTAAAATGCCCCGCACAAGGCACTACTGGTAAAAAAAAGAAAATGCCGTCCAGCGCTTATTGCATGGGTGCCGCAGTGCTACAGTTGAGCTCCCGAGGAGGGGGGGAGTGACAGTGGAGGGCGCCAAGCCTCTGTTTAAAATTTGGAGCAGAATGGCCCCCGCTAACATTAAGCACTGGCACCACGTCTCCGGAGACCCTCCACGGGCAAGCGGCGCATGGGCCGTTAGCGGGGTAGCACGAGAATGGTGGCTACGGCCGTGTGAATGCATGCACCGCGAGCGTTCGCGTAATTGCTGTCGGAATAGAAGTGGCACCTTGTGCGATGCCAGCGAGTGAGAAGGTCTCCCACAGTACCAAGCGAGCATCCACAATTAACTAATTAACTCGCACTACACCTAAGCCCCAACTCGTTACTGCCCTTCTTTTCGCATATCATTGGGCCACGGAGGGACGGCCGCAACAGCTCAAAACCGAAGAGTTGGCCGGGGCCATTTCGTTTTTTACCACTCTCCGTACCTTACACTCTGAAAGCCAAATGGTTCATCACGAAAACTTCTTGTTCCATCACTTCGCACGTGACTCGGCGCGATCTACGTGACAAAGCGGTCGTACGCCTTCCTCTTCTCTTTTGATGTCTAGGTCGCTTTACTTCTTTTCATTTTTCGCAGCGACGATCTACGCCCGAGCCTAGCGGCAAACCGTAGCTCCGCTCTGTTTCGCAGCGTCTCCGCACAGTGCACAGCCGAAAGGCCCCAGTGCACGCGCACTGCCGAGGCGCGTGCGGCAATGAAACGCACGGTGCCTAATGATGAGCCGCGCTGTAATTAACGACGCGCGCGGGCGCATATCTCAGTGGAGCCCGCTCATTACTTCTGCGAGAACGGAGCGCGGCTATGGGATTCGCGCCAAACAACCGACGCGAACTGCGCGGCGGAACGAACGACAACAAAATCGCGTAAAAACGGTGCTCTCTAAGCGCTACGGTTTAGAGCGAGCCCGGGGCGACAAATGCCGCGTGCGGGCCACGGTGCGCGGGGTTCTCCTTCGCTGCGGTCTCCCTGTCAGCGCTCCGATTCATCAAAGCGGTGCGGGGTCAGGCCGCCGACTGGCGTTCTTGGCTCGCGTTATCACCTACCAGGACAGTGTGTGTGCTGGCCGAACCGTTGCCTTTGCAGCACCTCTGGAAAACTTGTTGGGAGTCCACGTTTTAAAGACGAAGCTTTCTTCGCGAACTTTCCCAGACTTTCCTGACGGCCCTGGATGCTTGTTGCTGCAACTGTATTACCGAATAGATAATACTTTTAAAATAAATTGAATTAAGTGTCCGATGGAGGGATCAAACCTCCGTACCCCAGCACTGGGTCCCGATGCTGTAACGACTTGGTCACGATTGCGCGGGTACTTCTACCGTACCGACGGCAACTAGCTGTTTCAGATGATCAACACATGTCTACGTTGTGTAGCGCGGGTGCGCAAGAGCACAATGCAAGGACGCCAGTTTCATTTATGCCGAAAAAAGGCAGGAATGAAATTTATGGCTATTTGATTTACAGCTTCACTATAGCTCCGCTTCACGCAGACAACGCTCTCCAAGATTCGGCAAGCACGCAGCTTTTGCTCCGGCCGTCGCATTTGTCGCGCTCCCCAGCAAGAAAGTGCAATGAGGCGTGAGACCCTGCTTCCCCAAAATGGCGCTGCTAGCCGAGGACTCTGGCGAGAGCAGTGGAAAAGTAAACATGACCGCAATAGGGATTAGTATAAGGCGATCGGAGGATCCGGACAGGCCGCCATTGGAATATGAACCTGGCAACGTTTAACGCTAGAACGTTATCTAGTGAGGCGAGTCTAGCAGTGCTATTGGAGGAATTAGAGGGCAGTAAATGGGATATCATAGGGCTCAGTGAAGTTAGGAGGCCAAAAGAAGCATATACAGTGCTAAAAAGCGGGCACGTCCTGTGCTACCGGGGCTTAGCAGATAGAAGGGAACTAGGCGTCGGATTCCTGATTAATAAGAATATAGCTGGTAACATACAGGAATTCTATAGCATTAACGAGAGGGTGGCAGGTCTTGTTGTGAAACTTAATAAGAGGTACAAAATGAAAATTGTACAGGTCTACGCCCCTATATCCAGTCATGATGACCAGGAAGTCGAAAGCTTCTATGAAGACGTGGAATCGGCGATGGGTAGAGTGAAAACTAAATACGCTATACTAATGGGTGACTTTAATGCCAAGGTAGGCAAAAAGCAGGCTGGAGACAAGGCAGTGGGGGAATATGGCATAGGGACTAGGAATATCAGGGGGGAGTTATTAGTAGAGTTTGCGGAACAGAATAATATGAGGATAATGAATACCTTCTTCCGCAAGCGGGACAGCCGAAAGTGGACGTGGAGGGGCCCGAACGGCGAGACTAGAAATGAAATGGACTTCATACTCTGCGCTAACCCTGGCATCATACAGGATGTGGACGTACTCGGCAAGGTGCGCTGCAGTGACCACAGGATGGTAAGAACTCGAATTAGCCTAGACCTGAGAAGGGAACGGAAGAAACTGGTGCATAAGAAGTCGATCAATGAGTTAGCGGTAAGAGGGAAAATAAAGGAATTCCAGATCAAGCTTCAGAACAGGGATTCGGCTCTAACTCAGGAAGAGGACCGTAGTGTTGAAGCAATGAACGACAATCTTGTGGACATCATTAAGGAGTGTGCAATGGAAGTCGGTGGTAACTCCGTTAGGCAGGATACCAGTAAACTATCGCAGGAGACGAAAGATCTCATCAAGAAACGCCAATGTATGAGAGCCTCTAACCCTACAGCTAGAATAGAACTGGCAGAACTTTCGAAGTTTATCAACAAGCGTAAGACAGCTGACATAAGGAAGTATAATATGGATAGAATTGAACATGCTCTCAGGAACGGAGGAAGCCTAAAAACAGTGAAGAAGAAACTAGGAATTGGCAAGAATCAGATGTATGCGTTAAGAGACAAAGCCGGCAATATCATTACTAATATGGATGAGATAGTACAAGTGGCTGAGGAGTTCTATAGAGATTTATACAGTACGAGTGCAAATCACGACAATAACGAAAGAGAAAATAGTCTAGAGGAATTCGAAATCCCACAGGTAACGCCGGAAGAAGTAAAGAAAGCCTTGGGAGATATGCAAAGGGGGAAGGCAGCTGGGGAGGATCAGGTAACAGCAGATTTTCTGAAGGATGGTGGGCAGATTGTTCTATAGAAACTGGCCACCCTGTATACGCAATGCCTCATAACGTCGAGCGTACTGGAATCTTGGAAAAACGCTAACATAATCCTAATCCATAAGAAAGGGGACGCCAAAGACTTGAAAAATTATAGACCGATCAGCTTACTGTCCGTTGCCTACAAACTATTTACTAAGGTAATCGCAAATAGAATCAGGAACACCTTAGACTTCTGTCAAGCAAAGGACCAGGCAGGATTCCGTAAAGGCTACTCAACAATAGATCATATTCACACTATCAATCAGGTGATAGAGAAATGTGCGGAATACAACCAACACTTATATATAGCTTTCATTGATTACGAGAAAGCATTTCATTCTGTCGAAACCTCAGCAGTCATGGAGGCATTACGGAATCAGGGTGTAGACGAGCCATATGTAAAAATACTGAAAAATATCTATAGCGGCTCCACAGCCACCGTGGTCCTCCATAAAGAAAGCAACAAAATCCCAATAAAGAGAGGCGTCAGGCAGGGAGATACGATCTCTCCAATGCTATTCACAGCGTGTTTACAGGAGGTATTCAGAGACCTGGATTGGGAAGAAATAGGGATAAAAGTTAATGGAGAATACCTTAGTAACTTGCGATTCGCTGATGATATTGCCTTGCTTAGTAACTCAGGGGACCAATTGCAATGCATACTCACTGACCTGGAGAGGCAAAGCAGAAGAGTGGGTCTAAAAATTAATCTGCAGAAAACTAAAGTAATGTTTAACAGTCTCGGAAGAGAACAGCAGTTTACAATAGGAAGCGAGGCACTGGAAGTCCTAAGGGAATACATCTACTTAGGGCAGGTAGTGACTGCGGATCCGGATCATGAGACAGAAATAATCAGAAGAATAAGAATGGGCTGGGGTGCGTTTGGCAGGCATTCTCAGATCATGAACAGCAGGTTGCCATTATCCTTTAAAAGAAAAGTGTATAATAGCTGTGTCTTACCACTACTCACCTACGGGGCAGAAACCTGGAGGCTTACGAAAAGGGCTCTACTCAAATTGAGGACGACGCAACGAGCTATGGAAAGAAGAATGATAGGTGTAACGTTAAGGGATAAGAAAAGAGCACATTGGGTGAGGGAACAAACGCGAGTTAATGAGATCTTAGTTGAAATCAAGAAAAAGAAATGGGCATGGGCAGGACATGTAATGAGGAGTGAAGATAACCGATGGTCATTAAAGGTTACGGACTGGATTCCAAGGGAAGGGAAGCGTAGCAGGGGATGGCAGAAAGTTAGGTGGGCGGATGAGATTAAGAAATTTGCAGGGACGGCATGGCCACAATTAGTATATGACCGGGGTTGTTGGAGAAATATGGGAGAGGCCTTTGCCCTGCAGTGGGCGTAACCAGGCTGATGATGATGATGATGATGATGATGATCGGAGGATTGGTGGAAGAAAAGTAGGGAAACGACAAAAAAATGCAGACGTACAAAAGCAAAGTTCGCAATAGGGGGTAAGAAAATTTGGTTGTGGGAGTTCATAAGACATTAGGCAGTATAATAGCAAGAGCTTGGTTGTGCAACCCTCCGCCCCGTTCCAAAGCGGACGCTCATAACATCCATCCATCCATCTGGCGCCTGCAGAGGCGGTCGTAAAAGGCACACCATGCGAGATCGCAACGTCGCATAATAGATTACCTCAATACGCGCACAATAGCTCTAATATGCGTAGTGCACGGAGCTAATGAAGACGATTCGCGAATTAAGTTTTTAAAAAGCCTCCTGGTCCAACACGCTGCAGCAGTGGGTTTTAGCGCAAAAATTTGCTAAAAAGACGCATTAGCGTTCCGGTTAAGATCGACCCTGGCAGTTAAAGGCTAGCTTATAAGAAAATGTTACCTAGAAGGTTCGATGTACTTCCGTGGAAATTTCCAATTCAGTTCACTTTGTCTCATGTTCCAACCACATCAAGGTGTGACAAGAAAAAGAAAAGCAGTGATATGGGCAGCTTAACGGGCTCTCCCACCCCGTACATAGTGGTCACTTTGGCAAGTTAAGTATGTCTGGGAAGATAAGAAAATTTAAGATTAGATATCTCGAAAATGGTGCTAATAGTACAACTTCTGCTACGCAGTAATCACTAGCATTAGCCTTCAGTTTTGCAACTTCAATATGCTCCCTAAGGTGAAGTTTTAACAAAGAAATCTTTGAATTCTTTTAAATACTTGCTGACTTTACCATTTGCCGAGCAGCTAATTTCTGTTCAGTTATTCAACCTATACAAGCCGAATCGCTATAGAACTACAAGCAATTCTTTGAATTGGTTACAACTAAATAAAAACAACAGAAAAGCACCCTTTATATATTCTAGATACTGTCCTGGCACTTATCTTTACGCATAGAAAGTACAATTTCCCGAGAACAAAGATAGCGAAAATTGCCTTGAACAATTCACGCCCAAATGGCGTATGATGCAAGAACGACGTAGCAGATTTCTGGATGCGCATTTTCGAATTATTTTGTAGTTTTTATGCGCGAAAGTTTCAAAACCTTCTCACCTAAAGCATTGCCTGGCTTTAGAGTGTGATGCACTATTTCTTCGTCGGCAGGCAATGAGGAAGAACCAGACATACTCTGTGAAATATACAACATCGCGGCTAGCTTGGTGCGCAAATCATACGGTAAAATCGTCATTCGAGTTTGCTCCGTTTCTTGCTCACTAAGCATCCCTTCATGCTATAGCTGTTCCTAATGTTACCCCTTACTGTCCCTATGAAGGGTTACTGAGAGTGCGTCTTAAATATTCATGAGCTTTAGTGGTCCCTCTCTTTGTGTCAACAGCGGCATTTGCTAGAAAACGCAGTACACGTAAACATACAAAGTACTGTATTATGTGTTGGCAATGTTGGATATTCGATCGACGGACGCATAGCCGAGGCCACATCGAATGAAGAAAGGGTCATGCAGGTGCGGATAAACGCCTGGCTATGCCAGTGCAGGTACAAATTAAGGTTAACTAAAGAATTAGGCATAAGCTAAATATATAGCTATTCAGTGCATGCTTAGAATAAGTATTCAAGCTATTAGACTTTGAAGGATTAGGAATGAGGTTCAATGGCGAATATCCTAACAACCTTTCACTTGCGGGCGACACTGACCTGTTCGGCAACGCTGGGGACGAATTGCAACGAATGATTGAGGACCTACTTCCAGAAAGTGTAAGAGAATGGTTGAAAATTAATATACAGAAGGGCAATGGTAACATTCAATAGCTTTGCAAGAGAACAAGAACTCAGGATTGGCAGCCAGCCTCTAGAATATGTGCAAGAGAATGATTATCCATATTGGTTTTTCACAGGGGACCCTCGTCTTAACACGAAAGCTTCTGGCAAAATAAGAACGGGTTTTAGCGCATACGGCAGGCATTATCAAATGATAACCGGCAGCTTACCGCTATACTTAAAAACGAGTATGCAACGAATGCATTCTACCGGTATTAACTTAAGGTTGAGAAACCTAGAGGTTAAGAAAGAAGCTTGAGAACAAGTGAAAAGTCATGCAACGTGCGACGGAAAGAAAAAAATTGACTAGCCATCATGGCCCTGAGAAAGTGGAACTCCCGCGAAGCTGTTGAAAACCATCACTACAACTGCTAAGGGGGCTTGGAATGCTTTATGGCGTTATAGTAATGCTAGTAATGGTAATCTAGAGTAATGGTACTAATGACAATTTTGTAAGCATGCCGCCACCTATAGCGGTGGTGCAACAACATTGGAGTTAGTTGCTAGGCTGGTTCTTTTAATCACAAAAGACTAGGGACGTCACTCCCAACGTTTCAAAGCTGTCGTAGCCACGGCAGGTTGTGCAACAGTGCCCTTTACCGGCAAACGTTATGTGGGGAGCGCTACGTGCTTCGCATTGTTATCAAGAGATCCTCATCACGTATTATGTGGTTCGGATGCTTGTTTTTCATTGAAACGCATGCTGTTCTGTATGCTGTATGCGTGATTCCAAAGCATGTATGCACTGTCCACTTCACTTTGCTGAGTGCTCGAAGCCTCTGCCTTACGGGGGCTCGAGCCACTGCTCCTGGACCTGCACTGCCACCGCGATCGGTCTACATTTTTGCTAAAAGACGTGGACATGAAAAATGCCAACCAACTAGAGGCTAACACCTTCGATGAAAAATGTTAGGCGTAACGTCAGGAGATGGGAAGACAGCGATGTGGATGAGAGAGCAAACTGCGGTGGCCCATATTTAAGCTTTCGATATGAGGAGAAAATTGCATCAGGGCCGGCCATGCAATGCGTAGAGCAGATAACCGGTGGTCAGTTAGAGTTACAGATTGGGTGTCAAGAGAAGAGAGACGCAGCCGAGGACGGCCGAGAATCAGGTGGTGTGATAATTAAGAAATTTTCAGGTATAGCTAGGGATCACTTAGCGCAAGCCAGGGGCAGTATGGAGATCGCTGGCCGAGGCCTTCGTCCTACAGTGAACACTAAAATGGGTGGTGAGGGTGATATATACAGCTATAACTAGTTATAAGTGCAGGTCAGCAAAGTCTTTGGCGTATTTACATCATACATGCTCATAAACCATCTAATAGTGACCACTAATTAATACCAGAGGTGGCAGCTGAAGAAGCTTCGAGGGAGGATCTCTGGCTGGAAACGATTAGGGAAGCAGGTGACCGCTGCGAAGAAAATGCAATAGCAAGACACGCCGTAGTGAAGAGAACCGGCGCTAGATATCGGGGTCGAACAGACGAGTGAATGGAACGAAAAAAAGAAAGGCTAGTCCCGTTCCAAAGTGCGAAGGCAGCGCGAAAGCACAAGAAGACAAACTGGGGATCAAATCGAACTAAGGCGAAAGAAACAAAAAGAGGCTCGGACGAGGCGCAGGGTAACGCCAGAGCCCCGAACTGCTGCTCTTCTGGAGGGAAACGAGCGACGGTCGAAGAGAACGGCGCGTATACGAGAAGCAGCAACAGCAGCAGCAGCAGCGAACGCAACGACGCAACGCTTCACCGAGGCGAAATGAAGGCGAAGGATAGGAGCCCCGAGTGAGGGAGCAAACCCGAACCTCGAACGCCGGCGCGGGTTCCCACAGACGAGGAGCGAGGTTCAATGAAAGACGCCCGTCGGCTGGCTCGCGGAGGAGGGAAAGGGAGCGGCCGTGGCAGCGTGTGCGGGAAGCGTTTTGGGGGGAGAAGGGGAGAGGAGGAACTGGGAAAATGGCCACGGGCGAGGAAGGAGAGGAACTGAGCTAGAGAACCTAAGAAACGAGGAAGGAGAGTCCTTAGCCCGCGCAACGGCGTCGATGAAGGGAAGGAACACGATGGTGGGGGTGCAGCGGGCGGGTTAGCAGTATGTGAGAAAAGGGCGAGAGAGAACGGAAAGCGGTGAAAGCGTCGGTTTCTGGAGACCGAGAACTTCGATCCAGCACCACAGCTGCTGCCCGCCCGCCGCCCGTCGAAACAGTGTGGGCGCCCGCTGAGGAAAAGGCCGGGGCTGTGTGTGGTAGTCGCGGTGTGCGTGTGTGCGAGAGCGCTCGTGCTCGGAGGGAGAAGTGAAGGAAATACGGGAGCGGGCGGGCGCACGCACGCAACTCACCACTCGCTCGCTCGCCCGCGTAGCGGACGACGCTGCTAGCGCGCGAGGGGAAACGGCGCAGCCGTAGGGTTCTCCCGGCAAAAGGGGTTTGGTGGATGGGGAGTTTCGGGGAAAGAAAAAGGGGGAGGGTTGGGCGGCGGCGGTGCTTTCGTGGAAAGGAAGGGAGGGCGGCACGTAAGGATGGGGAAAAGAGGGAGGAAAGAAAAAGGAAGCTGCCACAGGCGCGACGGCACCTCTGCGAGCGCGCGCGTTGTCCGTCTCCTCCCCAAATAAGCACGCGAGGAGCTGGGGACCACCAGCGCCGGTCGCCCTCTGCCTGCGTTGTGTTGTAGTAGGCGCCCTGGGCGCGTGTGTTTGTGGCGATTTTCCTCCGTTCTGCGCCCCCCCCCCCCCCTACTTCTGATCTCACCCGCCCTCTGTCTTCACCACGCTTCTTGGACACTGTGGTGGTAGAGGTGGTCGCTGGAGCGGCTGCTTCACGAGTAGAGCGCTGCTTCCCCCATCGCTCTCTCCGGTATTCGTCGCGGCTCTCGAGCAACGTTGCTTCGGTTGAGCGCTCAAGACTCTAAGTGCTAGAAGAGAGCAGAGAGGGTACGTCCGAGCGTTTTAGGTGACCGTCGACTTCTGCGTCAGCTTCCGTACTTCAGCGGTGGTGCACCCGCGGGAGACCATTTTTCATCCACATGTCCTGGCTCTTGCAGTAAGGAAGTTGCGACAAGTTGAAACTTCTCTGTTTCTTTGTGGTTCATTGCGACTCTAAGAGCCCATGTGGAATGGACGTTTTGTATAAGATTCGCTTCAGTTTGGCTCCGACATCAGGTTTCATCATATCAGTTGACCGATTCGGGATAGGACCGGCATCTATGGCAGCTTTATTTAGTGGGTTTGCCTGCTCTGCGAAAAGCAAGTTAGAGGAGCGTGAATTTTGGACTGGTAAATGAGCAGAAAGGTTCCTTTGAGAAAATATGAAATTTTTACCAAGTATTGGCCTGCTCTGCGAAAAGCAAGTAAGAGGAGCGTGAATTTTGGACTAGTAAATGAGCAGAGAGGTTTCTGTGAGAAAATATGAAATTTTTACTAAGTATTGACTTCCCCGCACCGCCTTACGCCTTCAATCGCACATACAGCATGCGGCGCGCGGTGACAATGTTATCGACTGTGGACTTCATACGGGACATGAGAGCCACGACAGGAATGCGCCTTGAGTGTTCATACAATTGCTGTCGCAAGAATATAAGAGTATCCGGCAACTGAAGGGTGCCGTGGGTCATTAATGTCCGTAAAAAAAAAGTAACAAAATCGAACTTCCACCATGCGACAGTTCGCTGCGCCACAACAATGTTGTTTTTTCTTTCTTTTGTGGGGCGTGGGCACCGAAATGATAAAAAGCAAAGGAAAGCATGTTGGCCACAATCGAATGCCTGCTTTGGGCACTTAATGTGGTTACCTAAGGAATATCAAAGAAAACGTGAGATGCTTGGTCCACAGAGAACCATATGCATGCTGCTCGTTATCCTACACTGGCGAGACAAAAGACTTTGCGGAGTTATTGCGATAACATGGAAATGAAGGTGATGCCCTCAAGAGAACGCATTGCAATCCGTCGAGTCCCCACAGTGGTGGCAGCCAGCGACCATTGATTCTTTTTCTCGTCTGCTAGCCAGAAAGCGTCCAAAAATGTGTGAGCTCAAAGTACACTCGGCCAGAGAAAAACGAACGCGCACCGAAGTGCGCCGCGCGGTTGTCAGGGCAACACGTGAAAAACGCATGACCTCTGGCTGGCTCTGGCAGCCCGTGCGTAGCGAGAACAAGAAAACTGAAGAGGTTCAATGTGTCCTCGGGAATAAAAGTCAAAGTAGAAAAAAGAAATAAGAATGCAGTTACCTTTGCTGGCTTTAGTGTCTGACATGACGGCAAAAATGAACCATCACAACGCTTCGTCTCACCGGACCTCGGTGCGTGCTTTGTGAACTTGTCTGATAGTGTGTTGATTTGGCTTGTCTCTTTGTATGGTTCGATGTACCGCTTTAGAAAAGTCAATGCGCCTTTGGCGTCAAGTGTTTATAAGAACATTAAACCCAAGAGGATCCGGAATTGAAAATCTAAAGCACGACTATGGAAATAGCAATGCACCTTTCGCATCAAAAGTGTACATGATTATTACACCCATAAAGTTTCGGAATTGAAATCTACGCGCTTCGTAGTTTCCGTGGCCTCCGCGAGATGCCGCGACGAGCCCGTTCGCCATCAAAATGCCCTTGAATGGGGCTTTTTGCGTTATGTGACTCCAGGTGCATGGGCGTTGCCACGGAATCCAGCCCAAGTTCACAGTCTTCGCACAGAAATTTCTTTTCGACAGTGAAAAATACATTGCTACAAATACAATGCTTTCTAAATAAATGCTAAGTATAAATTAAATATTATACGGCACGTTCTAAACTATAAACCTGTGGTTCCGGACGTTTACGCAATGCAGAAGTAACTTATTAGTGCCCACCTTTTTTCATTCTCAGCCGACCGGTGACATCGCAAGCGTAAATGAGTTGGCAGAGCGCAGCGCTATGTAGTCTGCTACCAGAAGCTCGCACGACGGACGCAACAGGGACGCACTGCTAGGATTTCTTAAGTAGCGAGCGCAACAAAACCGTGAAGTGGTTCTTAGCGTCACCTTTAATTACCAGCTGACTATATCAATTTTCCTTCTTTTTTTCTCCCTTCGTCATCGGCTCGGACGTGACTCACTCGCCGCCGCGCTGCCACTCTCCCTGCGATCTGCCCCACGGCGCGTCGCGTGATAGAATCAATGGAACTTGAAATCGAATACTACGTTATACGGGCCCTGCATTGTCTGCGCGAAGTCAAATCGAAGAGCACGGTGCTGACGGCGCGGGCAGTGCCGTGAAATTGAGGAATAAGGTGCAGCACTCCCGAACAAGAGAAACAAGGGCAGCCAAATAACATATCTCCACAATACGTTCGCGTCCTGACTGTATAGTTTTACCAGTCTAACGAAGGGAGCGCTAGGTTGAACCCTTATGATTGCTGAATGGCGATCTGCGAGCTATTCACGCTGGCGATAGCACTGGGAATTTGATCTCACCGTGCAAATATCTCTTTGGCCTTGGCTTTGAAGCGGAGGTCACGGGAAAGTTGACCCAGCCTTTCTACCGGCCAACAAAGTAATTGCGAGAGCAACATTGTGGACAGTGTCGGCAGCAGAGATCTAGGCCATTCCGAATAACGCTTCGCTTCCGACCGACCTCTGGGAGCTGCATGCCGTTGGCGATGAACCGCAGCGCGAAATTCCGTAAAAGCTCCAAAAAGCCTGCAAAAGGTCTACATAGAGAGCGGGCAGGGGCGGTGCAAATAATTATCCGTCATCTCTTTGAACACGTATCGCACTTCCAGCCATTGTCGACACCGAAAGAGCAACGCCAAGCAGACGACAAAGGCAAGTGATAGCCTCCGAAGCAACCAACAGCCAAGCCGCAGCAACGCAACCCAAAGCGGACTATACCCTGCGCCGGTTCCGCTCTTAGCCAAAGACGGGTTCGCTTTGTAAATGATTGACAAATGCGTGACGTGATCGTAATTTGCGTTGCTGCCCCGCTATCTCTGACGGCCTCTGACGCAAACGAAATTTGGACCAATCAGGTGAGGCCAAGCGAACCGGTTCCCTTCCGAACCATTATAAGATTCTGCCCCTGGAGTAGTAGAACTATCACACTAAAGAAAAAAAAAAGCCTTTTTGCTGTGTGCTACACAGCTTCGTTGGTCATCCGTATTCACGGAGTGGAATGGACTCATGATTTATTTTGTCCCTTCCCTGCTCCCTTGGCCACAGCAGAAAGCTAGTGCGTGTTGGTAAAAATCAATGTGCCACTTCCCTCCCAATAACTATATCTCTTTTACTATTAGTGATTACAATTATAAGACATATTCCGAACCAAATATGTTTTCCAATGTTGCCTTCTTTTCAAAAGATTCGTTAGTGATAAAGGAATACATCGTTCGACTAGACATCGAAACCCAGAGCGATTGCTCTGGTTGTGCTTCGTAGCATGCATGCAACACTGCGTTGAGCATTTGGCTCCGTCGAAATCCGCGCAATAATTTTATGTATGTGCAGTAGTAAGTGCCTTGTGAGCTATATGAACATTGGGGGCAAACGGATATCGTGGATTCCATGCACCATGTGAATGAACCTCACGAAGATTTCATGAGCCCGCAAACCAAAACGGCGCATCAGAAGAGACTCGCTGCAGTTGTCGGTGAAGAACAGGTTTCGTAACTTCTCTGTCTTCCTCATCCAATAAAATATAAATGCAGTCACTTTCATAAGTAAACTGCTGCTATGGGAAGTACGTAACGCACCGAACGTCTTCTGTGCTTAGAACGACAGAAAGCTGAGCTAGTTGGTAAGGATTCATTATGCAAAAAAGAGGTGAGGCGTGCAGGCAGGACACAAGAGCAGAGAAGTGTTGTCCACTTCTCTACTCTAGTGTCCTGTCTGCACGCCTGACCTCTTTTTTGCATAATGTCTTCTGCGTGCTGGCTCGCACCAGAGGAAATCGTAAAGGTGCTTTATCCAACTCTTTAGGCATTCGTAAGTAGACCGACAGTGAGAGCACCGGGCTTCCTCCTTGGGCGAACCGGGTTCAAAGCCTAACGTAGCAAATGTAATTATATATATATATATATATACATACATCAGCACGGTGAAGGCCACTCTCAGTGCCGCGTAAATGGCCAGGCATAAACAAACTGCAAAAGGGTAGAAGGGCCAAAGAATGCTAGCGCTTTAAATTATGCGCACCTAACGCCCATATAGGAATCTACATAAAGCGAAGCTTTAATGAAAGTCGTTATTAAATCCATTTTAAATAATGACGATGCGTATATTTGTATTTCCTTTTATCTTGGGAAACATCTGATCTCATGCGAAGCCTTTGTTTATTCGCGGCGAATATCACAACTTTATTGTTATGCAACTTTCAAGTGAAGCTTTTTTTTTCCTACACTCTCGGGTTGCGCGTGGCTGCTGTCTACTGCTACATCGGTCCGCATCTTGGCGCATGTATTTGTGGATATACTTACGCTGGACTACTAAGGCATGAATATGTAGCCAACAGAGATATGTGACAGCCCTTCGAAGCAATTCAAGCGTTCTTTCTAAAATTTTCTCCATGTTTCCTTATGCAGCATAAGTGAACTGTGAACCACAGCGCGGCTAAGGCTTCCCTAGCGTTGCTAAAATGGGATATATGTACGAAGGTGCTCTCTTGCTCAATTAGCTGGTGCTGTGCATTGTGCAAACCGGCCACCGTTGTAGCCCGAATCAAGATGCCCGGGGACGGCAGGTGATGTAGCGTAAGCAGAGAGGTGAACTTCAACGAAAACATCTCGTCGTCATGTCATCAGTTGTCGCCATGTCTTCCTGGTCGTTCCATCGTGATCACTCCAGTGTCCCCGTCCCATTGTCATCCTACCATCTCTGTCACACCGTAAGTTGCCACTAAACCACCGTCATTCCTTCTTCGTCATGCGCGGGATCCACATGTTCCAGCGCCACAGCTTTAAGTGAAGCTACTGGAGGCGAGCTCCACCCCTGTAAAGACTGGCACTGCAGACGGGGCAACGTGCTGTCAGGGAGGACGTGGGCACAGTTTCCGCATGGGCACCGTCGGCGCTAGCGGAACAATCCGAGCACGAAAGTTGTAGCCACGCCGGGGAAGCCCTAGCCGCGCTGTGACTCGCAGCTCACCTACGCTTAATGAAGAAAAAGGAACGAAACTTCAGAATAAAAAGATCACAGCTTCACCATGAGAGTGATGTAATGAATGCGATAGGAACATGCGTATAATAATACACCAAGTGTAAGAGTGGCAACTCTAGTAGCACTATGAATCGAAGTAAGCGTAAGCTGTCTAATTATAAAGGAACTGTTTGGCTAGGGGTCCTGTGTTTGAATCCTGCCTTCGGAAAATTTCATCAATGTTTATTACAGAGAAGCTGTTTATGCGGACCCTTAGTTAAAACACTTCGCTAAAACAGACACTTCGCTAAAACGGGGCCACGTGACCTAGCGAGAAAGGAAAAGAAGAGCTCAACAGGAGGAAAGGGGTTGTCGTGACCCTTTCCCGCTGTGCGGATGCTATCTTATACGCGAAACTTACACGGCTGTGACACGGTACATTTTCGGCGATCGAGCCAGATCGGCATCGAATTTATCGACCATTGATTCCACCCTGCCGAGAAAGAAATATTTTGCTGGTGGTTTGCGGCCAACGAACAGTGCCCAGCCACTGAAATGCGATACTAGGAGTGCCGGCAGACACGTGAGTCGTCAAACCAGTCCAACCAATCGTCAAAATGACTGCAGCGCCCGCATCTCCAGTGGTGGGCCTTGCGCCTAATATGCGGAGCTTTGGGTTATTGCTTCCGCACATTCCATTCGAACTACAGCTATGGGAAGACCACAAGTAGTGCGCACTCCTGAGGAAGAAACTGCCTACCGCGAGTGTCAGCGAGAGTCGGCTCGTGAACGGGCTCGTCGTCGTAGCCTCACCGGGAAAAAAAAAGGAACAAGACACTAAGAGAAACGAAAATAAAAAAAAGCACTCTCAAAGCATGCTCACCAGACTAAGCGCGCAAAAGCGAAAAATGAGCTGAAAGAATGGTGAAACAACAGATTTATAATATAGACTGCTTACGAAGTTTCACTTGCATGGCGTAACACTCGCTGTAACTAACGTAGCTTCGCTTTCCCACCAGCTTCATGGACTGCAAGGGGCGGTGATTTTTAATTAAATCCTGCGTGTTTCTCAGCGACATTGCCACCGTTTTCCCGTATCGGGGATGTCTGAAACCACTTTCCTGGGCCGATTCCGGAGGTCTGAGAACATTTAAGATAAAAGGCATGCAACGTCGGTGTTTTGTTTCGTGACATTTGTTTGCGGGTTGTAATTCTCAAAATTTTGAGAAATATTTTCTCAAGAATGTAAGGCCCGGTATGAGCAACTTAAGTGACATAATAATGTGGCGTTATAATCTACATATACTGCAGGTCACTTAGCAAGGCGTGGTATGTAGCATAGATATACATAAATATATAGGTAACCTCATGGCAACGACGATGACGAAAATTTGCTTGGAGTGTCCATATAATTGCCATAGCAATAAAAGTTTCAATCGTTTCAAAGTGCCAGTCACCTGTCTCCACAGGATACCGAAGTCCCTAGAGCTGCATAGCGAATGCATCTTCGAACAGCACCGGTGTCGCCCGCACAACGACCTTTGCTTTTGTCTCGTCGAATGTTCGCATATGCTGCGACCTAAAGGCCACTGCACGGAGCAAATATGTGCATTACGTGTAGGCATATCGGGCTCGTAACGAAAGGAAATGCACAAGAAATGGGAAGAGTGAAACAAGCTTGAATTAGATGATTGGGACGTTAGCCTGGCTGTTCGCCTGACATGCTACTCCAGGGAAAGGAAGATGAACCAACAATGCACCGACTTGTGTTCTAGGCACTTTATTGTCTCCACTGAGTCGTTTTTCAGAGGCGTAAAGCCCTAGATCAAGCACGTGCATGCGCTTGTGTGTGTGTTTTTAATATATTCATTGAAGGTTATTTTAATCGCCATGGAAGCACAAATAAACCATATCAATTATCTTAAGATGCGGACATTACTTGAGTGGCAAATAGCAATTTTCCGGGCAACTAAAATTGAAAATGTTCACTATTTTTTCACTGAAGTGCTCCCGGTATGTTAAATGTTAGAATTTGAAAGTGAGAATTTGCGAAGTTGTGCCTGCTTAGCGGAAATCTCAACACCAACTTTGTCATCTGTGTCTCCAAATTGTAGTATGAGATATACTTGCATTCCTGATGGCAGCTGCACAATATACTTTTTCGAAGAGTTCGAAAGTATAACAACTGTACCGCGAATCTATAATTTGGCACACTTTTAACGCGGATACATTTCGGAAATGCTTTAGCCTGAAGATCTCTGCTACGCGTGTATTACATCGTCATACATGGTTTCAACTTCACCGTTATACAAGTTATAAATATTTAAAAATGATTTATTATTGCATCTTCATAGTTATCTACATAGTAAATTCAAAATTTCGTGGAAGGTAAATGTGCACCTCTTCATATAGTCCACCTAAGCAAACCGAATTCCGTTCTTTTACAGTCGCTCTAAAAAAAAGGGGGGGGGGGGCAACTAAAAATAAAGAATCGCAACGTACTGCTGGTTCCGCTGGCAGATAAATAGATAGATCACGCGATAAATGGTAAAGAAAATACGACGTGATATCACGCCACAAGATATCGCAGTCCAACAGAAACACGGTGCGATAACACACATGGGGGCCTAAATTTAACCACTCATTACGAATCGGTGGGATCGTAGGATTGAAGCGACATTGGCTGCTGTTTAAAGACAGCGTACAGTATGAATACATATGCAATTGCAATTATTTCACGCAAGAAACACACGCGGCCACCTCCACTGCGGACACCGCCCACAATGGCCGTGTATCGTATGCTGGGAAAACACGGTGGGTAGAGTGTTCCGCAGTCACAATTTATCCAGCACGAGTTATCTGAAAGCTACCAAATTTCATTGTTTGATGGACTTATGGTAATGACCTAGAGGGTGCCCACGTTTTGCTTTGCATAAGCGCAGGCAGCCGAACTCCATGTTATCTCTCATGTCGCGGCAGCAGCGCGCTGTCCGGAAAACGTCGTGCCCTTCGAGCTCTTGGTATTGTTTGTCGTATATCGAAAACTTCCAATCCCCTGTTGCCTTTTCGAAGTTGCATTCTACTCTGTGCCTTCAACTACTGTGCAGTCTGGGGTGGAACGTGCGAATCTGATTCTGACCTCATCGCAGGTGTTGTCACGTAGTAGTGACGGCAGAGAACACCGTAGCAATATTGTGAATGACGAAGCTAACTTTTATTGTGCGAACCTGTGCCCACAAAAAACAGGCTACACTTAAAGCACAACGATAGCGGCGAACACAGTCGGTGATCGTCGAAAATCTGATCTGCCGGTCAAGCGCGTCGGCTTTTATACATCAGTCATCGACGGTTCCAGAGTGATCGCTGGTGCCCGCGTCTCTTCCGAAAAGTTCTACACCATTCGCACCGCGCATACATGTCATCAGGTTACACAAGATTCGGTGGCCACAGACAGCGGATAGAACCATCGATAACATTGCAAAAACTTCCGATACATGCAGGCGCGTCCCGCGCTGAGCGATAACATTTGTTAGACGGTGAAAAGCGTTGACCCGTAAAAGATGAACATGTCCACGCATCAATTCCCCCCTCAAAAAAAAGCATCTTCCCGATGCTACGAACGTAACAGGAGAGGGAAACTCGAAAGGACGCTCATCAAAGAAACAAAGTCCAAAGTGACACAGCCCAAAACGAAAGTCCAAACGTCAGCTACGCAATATCCCAACGTTCATTAGCGCTGGTAGAACGGCTTAAGTCGCACACGAATTGGTGTAAACTGATATATCTGTTTGAAAGGTCTGATCGTCTCCTTGAGCTTCCTCTTATGCGGGATAGTTTCTCTACAACTGTATGTTCTGAAGTCCAGGGCGGAGCCGGATCACGAAATGATGTCGCAGCTGAGGGAGGGAGAATGCTGTTCTCCCACCATAGGCGCGGTCGGAGTGCCTCAGCTCGCTGACTGCCGGAAACGCCTCTGTGTTGCCCGTGTGGCCCGGGTTCCAACATCTGCTCATGTGGATGTTCTTAAGGGCCTTCATTCCCGTGTGCATCTATTAAAGCGCATAGCCTTATTTGACTCTATCGCCCGCTTTCATGGTGGTCGGCGGCCGGCCTTTCTTCGCCGATGCAAAGCGCGCTTGCTGTCGCGAAACCGAGTTGCAGGGCGCGTTCGTCGTCCACCGTCAACTGACTCTTTCAGACGTACGTGTTCTCGCGCGCGAGCTTTGTGATGTCAGCAGGCTTGTATGCTACAGTCGTTTTTCGCGCGTTTGCACGTCCTTTACGGTATGGGTTGACGGTTGCGCGGCTCGCTAAAAAAAATTAAATTATGGGGCTTTAAGTGCCAAAACCACTTTCTGATTCTGAGGCACGCCGTAGTGGAGGAAGGAGGAGGAGGAGGAAATAACTTTATTGTGTGCCCTGCGAGTTGGTGGGGAGGCCAAAGGCCCGCCTAGGTGACGGCCAGGAGTTCTTGGGTCCTGGCGGCATCCTCGGACCGCTGGACGGCCCATAATTGATCTTCGAGGGCGGGGCTGAGCAGCGCGGCTTCCCAGTGCGTGCGAAGGCTACTGCTTGAGGCCGCGTTTTCTTTATTGCTATTTAGCCCTCGGCATTCCCATAATATATGCTCCAGAGTGGCTCTGGATTCACATGTTTTGCATTTGTCCGTAGGATATACATCCGGATATATGATGTGCGAGAGCGCAGGATTCGGATACGTCCTAGTTTGTAACTGCCGCCATGCGACAGACTGCTTTTTTGTCAATTTTGCGTGAGGTCGCGGGAATATGCACCTTTGTAACCTATAATGTTTCGTAATATCATTATATATTGTCATCCTGTCCTCCCACTCCCACTCATTTACCGCACCGTCACGTCCGGAGGGTGTCGGGGCGTCACTTGCGACTGCGGCTCGGTCCGTAAGCCCTCGAGCCGCGTCATGTGCCGCCTCGTTGTTGCCGTCCTCCGCGAGGGTGTGAGCGGGTGTCCAGGTGATGTATATCTTTCTTTTGTAATTTTGCCCTCCTGCAAGAAGAATTCGTAGTGCCTCCGGGGAGATTCGGCCGTTGGCAAAGTTTCTTATTGCCGTCTGAGAGTCGCTGACTATCACGGTTGCGTTAGTCTGAGCTGCTGCGAGCGCTATGGCTACTTCTTCAGCTATCTCGTTACTTGTGGTGCGTATCGTCGCGCATGTCTTGCACCGTTTAACCCTATCGATTACGGCTGTTGTAAATCCCCGTCTGCGACTGTATCGAGCCGCGTCTACGAACACTGCGTCCTTGTCGCTGCCGAATTTCTGCTGTATTTGCTTCGCTCTGTTCTTTCTTCTGCCCTCATTGTGTTCTGGGTGCATGTTCTTTGGTAAGGGAGGTATTACCAATCTTTCCTTTGTATCTCTCGGGATGTCCACCTTGACACCATGCTGTGTGTGGTAACCTATGTCTAATCTCTCTAGGATGTGTCTGCCTGCTCTAGCCTTAGAGAGGCGTTCATATTGTGCCGTACATTGCGCTTCAATGAGCTCGTCTATAGTGTTGTGTAGGCCTAATTGCAGCAACTTGTCCGTGCTGGTGCTGATCGGTAGTCCTATGGCTAGTTTGTATATTTTCCGAATGAGGCATTCTAGTTTGATCTTTTCCGCGACCTGCCATTTTAAGTACGGCGCTACGTACACTATTCTACTTATAACGAAGGCCTGTATTAACCTGATCGTGTTTTCCTCTTTCATCCCGCTATGTTTATTTGTTATCCTTCTGATTAGCCTCATGATTTGCGCTACAGTTCCCTCCAGTCTTCTGAGGGTTTCTCCGTTGTTGCCCTTGGCTTCAATGAGGAGCCCCAATACCCTGATCCTATCGACCTTGGGTATGGGTTTCCCATCGGCCGTCTTTAACTGTATCTCCTCTCTATGGGTGAGCTCTTCCCTGTAGCTGCCTGGTTTGCGACCTCTGCGAGTCGGTCTGTACAGTAACAGCTCCGATTTCTCTGCCGAGCATGTTAGCCCTTTCCCCTCTAGATATTTTTCGATTGTTTCGACCGCTGTTTGAAGCGTTTGTTCTATCTGCCCGTCACTTCCGTTTCTCACCCATAGGGTGATATCGTCTGCGTATAAGGTATGATTTAGACCCTCGATTTCTTGTAGCTTGGCTGGCAGCCCGATAAGCGCCAGATTGATTAGCATCGGTGATAAGACCGAGCCCTGTGGCGTATCTGCGCTGCCTATCTCGATATCCTCCGAAACTAGGTCCGCTATCATGATCTTTGCCTTTCTGCCCGTTAGAAAATTGTGTACATAATCGTACGTGCGTTTTCCCAGTCCTAGTTTGCCTACTCTATCCAGTATCGTTGCATGTGTTACGTTATCGAAGGCCTTTTTTAGGTCCAACCCGAGAATTGCCTTTGTCGATCTGCCTGAATCGTCTATGATCTGATGCATTAGTTGCAACAGAGCGTCCTGCGCTGAGAGGTTTCTCCTAAATCCTATCATCGTGGGCGGGAGCGCGTCGCAGTCTTCGAGGTAGGTGGTCATCCTAGCTAGGACCACGTGCTCCATGAGTTTCCCCACGCAAGAAGTGAGAGATATGGGTCTCAAGTTCTCAATTTGCAGTCGCTTGCCCGGTTTAGGTATTAACACGATTTGTGCCGTCTTCCATTGCTGCGGAATCTGCCCTGCCTCCCAGCATTCGTTAATATATTCGGTTAACTTAGCTATAGACTCATCGTCCAAGTTCCTTAGCGTTTTATTCGTTACACCATCTAGTCCGGGTGCCGACTCGGTATTGAGTTTCTGCAGGGCTGCCCTGACCTCTGACTCGCCGATTTTGCTGTCTAATTCGTCATTTACCTGCCCTGTGTAGTCAGGGTGTACGACGGGCAGCACTTGCGAGATGTATCTTTTCTCGATTTCCTTGAGGAAGGCCTGCTCTGTCCCTCGGTACGTTTGTATTAGCCGATTTATATTTTGCCTATGTGCCGACTTTGTCCCGTCCGGGTCTAACAAATATCGAAGGATGTTCCACGTTTTTGCCATTCCTATCTGACTGTCCATGTTGTTGCATTTTTCATCCCACTGTTGTTTGCATAGCTGCTGGGCGTATTTCCCTGTTCAATTGGCTATATATGTCCCTGTTCAATTTGGCTATCTTTCTACGAAGCGTCCGGTTGTGTTTTTGTTTTTTCCATCTCCGTTGCAACCCGGCCTTAGCTTCCCACATGTGTAGAAGCTTACTGTCTACGTTCTCTAGATGCGCCTCCGGCGGGACCGTTTTCGTAGCTGCCGCCACATCTCCCTTTAGTTTTTCGGTCCATTCCTCAATATCTTGTGTCGTGTCGTCAGCCTCCTCCCTTATTTTCCTGAATTTGTCCCAGTCGACAATCTTAAGCGGTCTACCCTTTGTCTTGCGCGGTCCTGCCCTTACCGTTATTTCTAGTATATTGTGATCGCTCCCAAAGTCGTGTTGCGTATTTGTCCATTGCGCGTCCCGTATGTTCTTGGTGAATGTTAGATTTGGCGTAGTATCCGCGCAAACGCTGGTACCTATTCTCGTGGGAACAGATGGGTCGGTCACGAGGGTCAGGCCCTCCTGCTGCGCGTCTAGCCATAGGTTCCTGCCTTTTTGAGTTTCGATTTTGTAACCCCATGCCGCGTGTTGGGCGTTAAAATCGCCTCCGATCACTACCGCTCGGTTGTCCGCTATGGCTAGAGTTTTTTTAAAGAGCGATCGAAATTTATGGTGTCTGCACTTTGGACTGCTATAAATATTTAATACAAAGAGGCTGTCCTTCGTTTTCCGCATGGGTATGAGTTCTAAAAGAATGTGATCGCTTGACTTAACTTCCGTGTCGTGTTGAACGACCGAGTGACTTCGCTTTACCAACGTCGTTAGCGCCTTCATCTCCCCTTCGGCTCTACCAAAGAACTTGTAACCCGACAATTTTGCCAGCCCATTTGTTTCCTGCATCATTATAATATCCGGGTTTTCTTTGTCTTTAAGGTGTTGTTGCAGAATGTATCGTTTTCGATCGTATCCTCTACAATTCCATTGCCAAATCGTGTCATTCCAAATCGTGCCAATTCGTCTGTCCATGGCGGCGTTACAGGTTCTCCAATCCCTCAGCGGGTACGGGGGGCCTAGTGTACGGCTTAATGGCCGTCTTAACCGGTCCCCCCCTACTTCTTTGCGGTCCCCATATTGCTAGTTTGGCTTCGAAGTCAGCCATCATTTGTTGCACTTGCTGTAGTATCGCCTTTCCTAGCGCCTCCATCTTTGCCTCTATCTTCGCCTCAAGCCTCACTTCCAGTTGGTCTAGTTTAGTTTCAAATTTTGTTTCGTTCTGTTTGATGCTGGTTTCGATTTTCTGTTCAAATTCCTCCTGTCTTCCTTGGAGCGTCGTGGCTGGCTTGGGTTTCTTTACTCCGCTTTCAATCGGGGCGTTCTCGGTCTTACGTTTAATGGCGGTGAGGGCTACGTCCTCCTCCACTGCTGTCTCTTTTTCCTCCCTTATAACTCGCGAGCTTTCCTCGTTGCGTGGCACTTTCCCGTTCCTCAAACGGTCGTTCTCTTGCCTGAGTTTTTTAATTTCATCCATGAACGCAACATTGCGCTGCCTGATTTGCGCCAATTCTTTCTCTAGCGTCTTAACTCTATTTTGAAAACAGCTTCTGCCTCCGCATGCGCCCCGGAAGCCGCGTCCGCCCAGCTCACCTGTAAGGGTCCCGCGGCGTCGTTGACGTTGCTCTTTCCTTTTGGGCTCTGCGATCTTCCTCCCCCCTGTGCTCTGGTAGATTCGGTATTACTGGTCTTGGGTCTGGATCTCGATCTGGACCGCGATCTCGATCTGGTTCTATTCGACGTCGAGCGGCCCCTTTCCCTTGCCTGGAGCTTGGGGAAATCTTCTAGTCCAGATCCGTCCTTTGTCCGATATTCCGACCGCTGTCTCCAGTCTTCCCGTCCTGGCCTGTACAGTCTTGCAGCTTCCCTTTCGTGGTACATCGTTTCTTCTTCCTCTCGTCGGACTCGCTCCCAGCGGCGCCTCTTTACCAAATACGGTATCTTGTATCTGGCATTACATCGGCGATCCGCCGCAGGATGGTCTTTGCCGCAGAGCTGGCACTTCGCTTCGCACTCGTGGTCCTGTGGCGGGTTCTCCATGCCGCAGCCTCTGCATATCCTCCTGTTCGGGTTCGGGCAGACATCGGCTCTGTGTCCAAGGCGTCCGCACTGGTAGCATATGTCTATTTGCTTCCGGTATAGTGAACACTTGACCAGTGCCCTTCCGTATCTCACGTAGTTTGGGACGTGATGCCCGTCGAAAAGGATGATGACATTCGTGGTGTTTCCCATCCTTTTGGCCATGAGGACCGTCGGATTCCTTGGTGTTACAAGCATCTCTACTATTTCTCTAGGAGACACCTCGTGTGTTACCCCTCTTATCACTCCCTTAGATGTATCCTCCGGAGCCGACTCGTACGCATTGGCTTCGAACTCCTTGTCTCCCATCCTCAGTCGAGCGATAGTCCTGTATTTTTCGGCGCGCTCCTCCGATGGCGTGCTGATCACTAGAATGTTCTGTTTGTAGTTGGCACACACCGTGTCATCTTCCGATTCCTTCCTGGGGATTCCCGCGGCGTTGGCGACGCAGCATTCTAGGCGATTGATCCCATAGTCGGTGACCTTGAAGCTGTCACGTGGGCGCACTATTATCTTGTACTCCGCCTTCGGCAAACTGGGCATCCTGCTTGCCGCCATGATTTGTCTTGCTTTTTGTCCCTTGTTCCACCTATTATTGAATGCGTTCTCGCTGGAGAAGCGCGCTGCCTGATCCTTGGTTCCGTGAGATTTTGTCCGCTCACTGGCACATCCTCCTCTCTTCACAACACGCCAACCTGCTTTGTCCTCATACTCTTCTCTCGGTATATCATCCCCTTCGACGCTCACCGTTGCCATCTTGCAGCTCTAACCCGAAAAGAGGCGGGGCTCCAGCCACCGAGGCTCCAGCCACCAGCTTCGTTGGGTCAGGCTTAGCGGCCGTGTCGGCGTGGCGCTATATAAAGTGGTCGATGTGCCGAAACTAAACGGTCCACCTACTTGAGAATGATATCAGGGTGGTCCGTGGAACTTGCACTTCCTTCTCGATAATAAGGCGTTGGTGAACTCTTCGAATGTATGCCGAGAATCATTCAAAATCTGCGGAGCCGACGCGACACAGATCCGCACTTTGCGTCTTCTTCTTCTTCGTCGTTCTTCTTCGTGGAGGGCTCTGGAAGTTTTCGACCACCTGGAGTTCTTTAATGTGCACCTAAATCTAAGCACACGGGTGTTTTCGCATTTTGCCCCAATCAAAATGCGGTCGCCGTGGCCGGGATTCGATCCGGCGACCTTGTGCTCAGCTGCGTAACATCATAGCCACTGAGCAAACCACGGCGGGTTTGCGCGGCTCGTTCGTCGTCGAGCACCGCAGCGTTACTCTTGTCCAGAGGTGCCATTTCTTCTTGTCGGCCTCACCACGGCTTCTCCTCTACACTGACACCCGCAGTGCTTTGAGTTGCCACGCCCTTAAAGCGATCCAAAGGATTAGCACGTGGCCTCCGTGTAGTAAGCGACCAGAGAACAACGTGCCAGTACGCAGCCGTTGTCGTGAAATCGCCGTTATGGTGCCGTCGTTCAGTTATCGTCTTGTCATTGTCGCAAAGCTGTTAGGACCGTATGGTCGTCATGTCGTCTTGATTATGCTGCCGTCGTCGTCTGTATCGTCGTCGCCCCGCAGTCGTCACGTGGTCGGCCGCCATGTTACGGACAGATTGCTTTTTCTTTTTATTGCGATAAAGACTTGCCCCTTGAAGCATAATTCTTGGCGTATACGTGCACACATTCTATATTCCGTTGTCATTACCTTTCATCCCTGTTTTGCGTCCCGCTTCATGTTTCCCTTGTCAGAGTGGGAAGCTAGAGACCTCTGGGCAAGGGTTAATGTATGTGATTATGACTGTGATGACGACCTCAACCAGAATGGTGTCAACCGACTCGCAACAATTGACTGAAAATCGGACGGATTTCCGAAATTTCCTACAACTTTGCACATTATATTGTGCCCTCTCTTTTCCGTCTCCGAGCGACGACGTATTCATTTAGAAATCTCTAAATTTGATGAATAACAGTTTACTTTTAAAAACTACTACTGCTTTCGTATTTCGATTAGATAAACTAAGATAAAAGACATGCTTTGCACAGCTTATAATTCCATAGCTTTGCACTGCTATGAGAAGTGCGGTAGCGATCATTGAATACTTTGTCCGATTTTACACGGCAACTGCGAGCAAGTGCTGTGGTTGTGCCTCATAGCATGCAGCTAGCAAGGGCTCGGAGAATTCGGCTTCATCGAAGCGGTTTCGATGTGCAGGGAAATGTAAGAAAATGCCACGAGACACCACTACCATTCCGAGCCTTTTTTGGTCACCTAGTGGTGTAAATTTGATATCATCGGATCCGCGAAGAAGAGAAGATTCAGCGGATACCTGATTTTGAGGTGGGCCACCCCTTTTTTGGACTTTATTGGAACTTTTGTGCTCATGCCACGCTGGCCGAGAGCTAGCGTCTGGTAGACCTAGCGCGGCATGGCAGCAATGCAGGTTGAAGGGGACATGCTCCCGGCGGAGGACTTTACTGAAGACCTGGGATGGCGGACAGTGTCCAACCGAAAATCTAGAACTACGTCGAGGCATGGATTGGGTGATGGCGGTTCGCCAAGTGAGATGCCTGAACGACGGGGCGCAGGTGAACGGCGCGGAGGCTCGGCAATCAAGAATCGCATTGTGAAGGCGTCGCGCATGCCACCGATGCCACAAGAACACATCAAAATAATCATTCGCCCACGGGGTGGACTGAATTTGGAGAAAGTTAGCTCTACAGCGGTAGGCAAGGCAATCGTAGAGGCGGCAGGCCTCGGTATTGAACAGGTTCGGGAAGATGTTATTTGCCCGAACTTTGTGCAAAATATCTTGGTGGCTAGTACGCCAGAAAGGAGCAACGCTGAACGATATGTGAGACTCAAGTCAATCAGAGTGGCTGACAAGGATTTTGAAGTCAGTGCGTACGAGACGGCCCCACACACTACGTGTAAGGGGGTCATTCGCAATGTAGACATTATGGATGGCCCCGCGACACTTGAGCGGAACATTGTTAACGATCGCAATCCGCTGGCTATGGCGGTCAAACGAATCAAAAACACAGGATCCGTCATCATTGTTTTCGACGGGTTAAAGGTGCCCAATTTCGTCAGATATGGGCCAACTCTGGTACGGTGCTTCCTGTATCGAAAGCAGTTGGATGTATGCTATGTGTGTGGCAAGCTTGGACATCGGGCGGATGTCTGCCCAGCGCCCGATTGTTTTGAATGCCGAGGATGCGGGGCTCGGAACCCTGAAGAGGATCACAACTGTGTGCCTTGTTGCAAGCTTTGTGGCGGACGACACCTGACCGCGGATAAACAATGTAGACAACGATACCAGCTTCCCTACGTCGTGCGTGTTCGACGACAGGAGAGAGCCAGGGCGGAGCTAACGGCGGAACAGGAGGCAGCCGAGATGGTGCAGCTGGTGAGCGCCCGCCAACGCTCTAAGGGACGCTCGCGCTCTAGGAGCCGCTCCAGGTCGAGGCAGCGGCCATCTTCTGGGACTCGTACGACCAGGAGCCGATCCGTTTCTATGGAGGCGCGGGTGCGCTTTCCTGCAGCTGGTGGCGGCGGCGGCGCAGCTGGGAGCCAGACCACCTGGGCTGACAAGGTCAAGGGTGGCATCAGCGCCGGCCGAGCGCGCGAGCAGCGCCAGGAGCATGTGGATGGTAATAAGGATAGGGATAGGATTGCGCAATTGGAGAGAGAGAATCGTAGTTTAAAAGCAGCCATTGACGGGCTTATCAAAGAGATAGCTGAACTTAGGAACGGCTTACCTTCCGGTAACAGCGATAGCTTAAGACAGACTAGGAAACATGATGACTCGGTTGAGGTACCCAGGTCTGTGGAGGTCGCGGAACAGAACATGGCGGACGAAGAGACGCCTGCTCCGAAAAAGAGGGCCTTATCCTCGACCGTGCGGATTCAGGACAAAGTCGGTTTCGAGCTTAAAGCAATGATGGCGACATTGCAAGAAAGTGTAAATCAGATCATTAGTAGACTGGAGCGGATAGAAGAACAGGAAAGTATCACGGATCAGAGATTAGGCAAAATTGAAATATATCTAAACGAGACAGTGGTCCCTGTTATGGAGCGGGAGTGCACTCGGCCGCTAGCCCAGCAGGGTAAGTCGCCGAGTGGACTTGAGCTCAAAACTAGTTCACCAAATTTCCGTGGTCAAGATGGCTCTATTAAATAGTTCATTTAGTATTTGGCAGTGGAATTGTAGGGGGTTCAATCATAAGAAGGCGTCTCTGCAGCAGTTTGTTAGAACGCATGGTGTCAAGCCTCAAGTTATCATGTTACAGGAAACACTGACGTCTAACGTGACCTTAACGAATTTCAAAACGGAAGTTAAGGATAATGAACAGGGCAGAGGACTCGCTACTCTCATTAATAGGAGGTTGGCGTATATTAGACATGATCTTCACATGGCAGATTGCAAGATTGAATATATTATGGTGGAAGTAATCTTAGGTCGGCAAAGGTCATGTCAGAGGAGCGTTTACCTGCTAAACCTGTACGGTAGCCCCGGGACACGAAGCAGAGTTTCAAATCTCTCTTGACCAAGGCAACCAATCTGGCTAAGGATGCACCGTTGCTTATTGGAGGGGACTTCAATGCACCATATCATGTGTGGAAGTATGCTTATAGCACTATTAAGGGGGAGAGACTATGGCAGCAGGCACTAGACTTGAATTTAACTCTGATTACAGACCCCTCGTATCCCACCAGATGTGGCACGTCGACATGTAGAGATTCGACACCTGATCTCACTTTTGTTCGGGGGGTGGTGGATTCGTCCTGGTCCAATTCTAATATAGATTTTGGTAGCGATCATTACATACTTATGATTACTTTGGTAGTGGCTAATAAAAAGGAGCGCACATTCAGGATGGTTGACTGGGATGCATTTAGGAAAAGAAGAGCGCAGAGATTCGATGATGAGGGAAATGAGTTGACCTTGGAACAGTGGACTAGTCAGCTTAAAAGTGACGTTGAGGCGTCCACTAAAGAGGTTAAGACCGATATTGACACGGAACACATGGATAGTCGCCTGGCACATTTGTTGGAAGCAAAGCAGTCGTTGTTAGCGAGATGGAAGGGTCAGAGATTAAATAGAAGGCTTAGAAAGCGTATAGCAGTGGTTAATCAGGAAATTGAAGACCATTGTCGGGTACTGTGCAAGCAGCAATGGGATGAAGTGTGTAATTCTATTGATGGTCGCATTAAGAGGGGAGGCGCCTGGAGTTTGCTCAGACATTTACTAGATGAGACAAACACTAAGTCTAATCAGAGGACTGTGATAGGTAAGCTGGTCCATCAGGCGTGTCGGGACTCCACGGAGCAGGAGTTGCTAAAGGATTTGGCTCAGAGATACCTTCCGTTGGAGACCTGGCACGATACACCTGATGTGGTTTTGGAATATAGTGGAGACGAAAATGCAGCTATGGACGCGGAATTTACTGAAAGTGATATAAGGATGGCGCTGCAGAATCTTAATGGTCGATCGGCATCAGGGCCGGATGGCATTACGAATAAAATGCTGCGGAATTTAGACGATGGGTCGATTGGGTTCCTTACGCGGCAGATCAATTGCCTATGGAAGGAAGGCTCTTTCCCGGAAGAGTGGAAACTGGCAATTACTGTTCTGATACCCAAACCGGGGAAGGCCATAGGGCTTGAAAATCTCAGACCCATTTCCCTGACGTCGTGTTTGGGAAAAGTCGCTGAGCATGCCATTTTAAATAGGCTAACGCGTTATGTTGAGGGCAATGGGGTCTTTCCGCACTCGATGATAGGATTTCGGCCCGGCCTCTCGACTCAGGATGCTATGATCAGGATTAAGCATCAGATCCTTGACCGGCGAACAAGGGATACTAAGGCACTAATTGGACTTGATGTGGAAAAAGCTTTCGATAAAATCCGACATTCTTTCATTATACAGGTGCTATCGGACTTGAATTTGGGGCAGCGGCTTTTCAATTTTGTCAAGGCTTTCCTTACGGATAGAAAGACATGTCTCAGGTTTGGGGAGATAAAATCGGAAGTCGTTAAATTGGGTTGCTGTGGTACTCCGCAGGGATCCGTACTCTCGCCTATGTTATTCAATCTGGCGATGTCGAAGTTGGCTAATAGACTGGACACTGTCCAGGATATTGGCTATTCTATCTACGCGGATGACATTACTATATGGAGTGTCGGTGGTAGTGATGGAGAGCTTGAGGCTAGGCTGCAGCAGGTGCTAACGCTTACGGAGGAGTATCTGGGTCTCATGGGGCTCAAGTGCTCCTCTAAAAAGTCGGAGTTGCTGATCTTCAAACCTAAGAAGCTAGGTCGTAGGCCGAAGGGTTGGGTAGCGGACGTTGAGCCTTGCATTAGAATTCATACTAGGGAAGGGTCGGTGATACCCAAAGTTGAAGCAATCAGGGTCCTGGGTTTTGTACTTGAAGCGAACGGATCGAACATTAGAACCATTCAGCGTATTACCAAGAAAACGGAGGAGGCCATAAGACTTATAAGAAGGATCTCTAATAGGCATAGGGGATTAGGAGAAGAAGGTACAATGCGCTTAGTTCACGCATTTATTATGTGTCATTTCTCGTATGTGGCAGCTATGCTAAATTGGAATAGGGGGGAGAAAAATAAATTAGATGCATTAATCAGAAAAGCCATCAAGGCTGCGCTTGGTCTGCCTATGACTACGTCAAACAATATGTTGTTACGACTGGGTTTGCATAATACTTTAGATGAAATTGCTGAGGCTCAACGTTCCGCACAGAGGGAGCGGTTGCTAGGTACACCACCGGGTAGGTATATATTAGAGTCAATTGAAGAATCGGTGGCTGTGTCGCACGATAGGGCGCCCCTACACGAGTTGAACGTGAACCTTAGGGCAAATATCATGGTTCGTCCATTTCCGCGGAATGTGCACCCCGTGCACAATGTAGGGAGGCGGGTCGCGAGAGCTAGGGCTTTGTTACGAGAGGCAAAGGATCAGGAGGAGGAGTCTGCGTTTGTTGACGCCGCATGGATTAATGGTAAAAATGCTTATTCGGTGGTGGTAGTAGATGGCAAAGGGAGCGTTAGAAATGCTGCTTCCATTTATACTAAAGATCCGGGGGTTGCTGAACAGGTGGCTATTGCTCTAGCACTAATTGATTCTAGAAGAGTTTTGGTGTTTAGCGACTCGCGATCTGCGATTACAGCCTTCTCGAGAGGACTTGTTGCGGAACCGGCTAACAGACTGCTGCAGGGTAGGGATATCATTTCGCATACCGTTACTTGGTTCCCGGCGCACATGGGGACAGTGGAGGGAGCCCCGCGTAACCTCAACGAGGTGGCGCACAGGGAGGCACGAGGATTAGTGTGCCGTGTACTCCCTGAAGGGGCTGGATCTCCCGCTCCTGAGTACAGGGACCAACTGTTAACCTACAACGAAATCACCAAGCACTATTACTTAGGGCGCAGGGCATTCCCGTTGCCACATCCTAAATTAAATAGGCCGCAGGCGGTTACATTAAGACTTCTGCAGACACGGACGTACCCTAACCCTGTCATCATGAATAAAATTAATCCGGACTGCGGGGTTTCAGTCTATTGTAGTAAGTGTGGGGGTTTGCTCGATTTACAACACATGCTGTGGCGCTGCTTGGCGTTGGCCGGTGATGGTTCTCGAGGTGAACAGTGGTGGCAGCGAATGCTGCACAGTGAAGTGCTGGCGGACCAGCTCAGGGCTGTCCAGAGGGCCCGTGTGATAGCAGAGGGGCTCGGCCTCTCTGTACCGACGTGGGAGCGGCCCGCATCAGTCCCAGACTGATCCCTCAGGACCTCAATAAAGTTCTTCATACCATACCATACCATACCACTACCATGGACGTATCTCCGATTCGGAGACGTACTAACAATGGCGCCTTACACTGCATCTGCTGCCCTTAAGGGCTGCTTTTCCTTTACTCCCCGCTACGAAGCTCAGGCAGCGTTGACGGAACGGTGTTTGGCGCAGACATCGCGTTTCCGCCCCTGTGCGAGCGTCTGCAACCTCGGTATTTTAGTAATCAGCTTGCTTCCGGCTAACTTGTGCGAAGAACGTGAACAGTGCCCGTTTCGCTTTCGCCGCTGTGATACTCCTAAGTCATTGCTGACTTTGCCGTGTTCTTCCTGTTGCACTGACGTACGACGCCGATTCAGTTCGCAACTAGCTTGTGGTAAGCCATTTGTCTTAGTCCACTTCTGTACGCAACTAACTCACCATGTATTTGCACATAATGACACTTTACGCACAAGGATTTCGTAGCATAGGTAAGCAGAGGGAAGTAATTCATTTCGCTCGCGAGAAAAAAGTCGACCCCCTGTTTCTTCAGGAGTGCAACTTGAGAAACAAGCAGGAAGTTAATAGATTTTGCGATGAATTTTCTGTTCAAGCTTATTTTTCATATAGCCCCGGGCGATGTCGCGGTGTAGGAGGGGTGGTTTTTCGTAGGGTGCTTCTACATGGAACTCACCGCCTTTTTTACTTCCAAGGTCGTGTAATAGCTTTAGATTTTTTCTGGGGTGAGAGGAAAGTTCGGGCATTGAATGTCTATGGACCCGCCGTACGGTCAGACCGCAATGACTTCTTTGCGAGACTCTCCCCTTTTTTGTTAGACAACCCATTCTTTATCGTTGGCGATTTTAACTGTGTGCTCGACCCCATGCGCGACTCACGAGGGCCACGACAATACGCATCCAATGCGCACGCAACTGAATTATCTCGTATAGTGAAAGAATACAATTTATCGGATGCCTGGGTCCATATGCATGGCGGAAGTTTTGGCGCCACATGGCAGCAAAGGCAATCACAATGTCGTCTAGATCGAATGTATTTCCCCCCTGAATTAACACCGCAAATTGTCCAGTGCAGCATTCTCGATCTTCCCGCGGACGCCGGGTACATTTCAGATCATCGCCCTTTCGCTGTCATATTGAACCTCGAGGGAAGCCCAGGTGAACGCACTGACATGTGGAGACTAGACATTGCTTCTTTGCGTGACCAGGCGACTCTAACCGAACTAAAAGCGTCAGTAGCTACAGCAGTTTGCGATTATGAATGCAATATCGAAGCGTGAGATACTTTAAAGGAAAGGTGGAGGTCAGTATGCATAGCAGCTAGCAGGAAAAGAAAAAGAAAAGAGACCGAGCAGCATTGTGAGTGCCTGAGAAGGATAAGAATAGTACGAGACGGTAACTCCCAAACACAGTTAATCCGCGAATACCTAGATCTTCAGCCTGAACGCTACCAAAGACTTATGAGCTGGTACTCTCGCACCTCGGCAAAGGCGTCCATGACCAACAGGCCAATTTCCGACCCTGAGGTACTGCGGCTGGCTCGTGCGTCCAGCAAGAGGCAGAATGGCAGTTCTTTCATTGAAAGAGTTATAATAGAAGATGGCACAGAGAGTGGTGCGAGGCGAGATATCGAAAGAATTTTTTGGAACTGGTTCTCAGACGCATTTTCATCGGAAAAGATTTATAATGCAGAGCTGTCATTTCCTCCTAATAACTACATATTTCGTTAATAGGTGTAATAGCCTAAAAGGCATACTTACTTTAATTATATTTTCCACAATTGCCCTCTTTTGAAAAAAAAAAATTGAAGTGCTAAAGAAATATATTCTGCGACTTTACAAAGAAGCCCTGAGTGACTGCTGTCTGTGGTCGCGCGTCACAGCGTATAGGTAGAATTGCGTTTCTCACCCGGCTCCATCAAAATGAAAACTCCACCTATCCACATCGGCGAAATAACACTACCAGGGGACATTAAACAGACCGAGCATATGCAAATACTAGGTATCAAATTTTGTACAAGTGGTATTTCACCTCACACGTGGCGAGAAATTGTCAGCTCCATTAAAGAACAGTCAGAAGCAGTGACTGCGTCGCCACTCCCACTGGCAGAAAGGGCTTTCTTCATTAAGAACGTATTGTGCAGTAAACTGTGGTTTGCTGCAAGGGTAGCTCTCCCGCCGTCACCAACAGTTCGAGTAGTAAACGCACTTATTTTCTCATGGTTCTGGCTAAACAAGTCGCAATATGTAGCGCAGCAATTTTTGCGTCTGCCAAAATCCAGCGGAGGATGGAGCTTGCCGTGCATAGTTAGATTCGGTAGGCTGTTGTGCACTCGAAGAGCTGGGTTACCACCCTGCGGAATTCTCGATGGTCAGTACCCCGATCCCTAGGTGCATTCGAGATAAGTTCGTAGTGGCCCCTGTGCCCCGAAACGTCCATCCCGCCCACAACGAGGGCCGACGCAAGGCCAGAGCAGCCGCCTTACTCAAACAGATCAAGTGACACGACATTAGCGCAAGCTTCGTCGACGCTGCGGAGTACAGTGACGGGAAGACCTTTGCCGTCGTTGTGGTCGACTCGAGCGGAAACATTTCCAATAGCGCCTCGATTCGCACTTCAGACCCCGGAGTCGCCGAGCAAGTCGCCTTCGCCCTCGCCCTGCTAGACGGTCGTGGGTCCGAAATATATAGTGACTCCAAAACGGCAGTTAGGGCTTTTCAAAAGGGTTGCATCGCCAAGGAAGCTCTTCGTCTTCTTAGCGGCTCGAGTCCACATGCTCTCGCAAACCATTCAATTCACTGGTTTCCCGCACACGTAGGATCGGTCGAGGGTGCTCCCCCGAACCTCAATGAGTCTGCCCACGAGGCTGCGCGTGACTTCACCGACCGCGCTTCCTCTATAAGGAGCACTGACTCCCCGCCTATCTACGGTCACAGGGACGCTCCTGCTACTCACAACGAGATTATTAAATATTTCTACATGTCCAGAAGGGTCTTTCCACCCCCTCACCCCAAGTTGAATAGGGCGCAAGCCGTTACGCTTAGGCTCCTACAGACCAGCACATATCCGTGTCTGTCCGCTCTCCACGAGGCTTACCCCGATGTGTATCGCGACGACGCCTGCCCGTCCTGCGGCCAGACCTCCACTCTACCTCACATGCTCTGGGAGTGCGGGTCGACATACCCCAAGTTCATCAAGGAGGAGTGGGACTCGCTTCTGCGTAGCCCCGCTCTAGAAAAGCAAATCCTGGCTGTCCGGCGTGCCCGCGACCGGGCCGGTGGGCTAGACCTGCCGGTCCCGACGTGGGACTAGGCGGGTGCGCGACGAGTTCGCGTCCTCGCCGGACCTACAATAAAGTTTATTCACTCACTCACTCACTCACTCACTTGTGAACTAAGTGTACATGTGATGTACTTGATGATGATGAGTACCCTGGTAGGCCACTGCTCCTTTATTGGCTGGGCCATTACCGTCGAATGCTTATGCCGCAGAGTACAGGCAACTTGCTTCCGACGGCGCTAACGCCAGCACCGCAGTATGCGGTGGCTGTGCGCTTGCAAAGCCAGCTTGTACAACTAAGAATTACAAAGTGGCGTGCGACACCAGTTTCCAGGCTTTGTGAAATGTTGTGTGAGACAGCTGTACCTCCACGGACAGCTACTACACAAACATGGACAGCTGTGCTTTCACCTGATTTGCCCTCTCAAGTGAAGGATTTTCACTGACAATATCAGTGGGGCATTCTACCTACAAAAGACAGGCTTGAACGCTGGCATATGGTAGCGAATGATAAATGCATATATTGCGCACAAACAGAGACCAACGCGCATGTAGTAAAGGACTGCGTTGTAGCACGCACCTTCTGGAAGCTAGTTGCAAGAATGTTCAGAATATCCATCGTGCGGCCACCACAGCGCCGAGATCGGTTTGCGAGTCTCGTCTACTACAGCGCTAGCTACATTTTGTGGTGCTTCCGTAACATCGCAGAACGATCTCGGCAGACAAATAGAGCAATGCACCCCAGAATGCGGAAACTACGGGTGATACTATGGGGTCATCTTGAAGAACAGTTGTTCAAACTCGGTGAAGCCGAGTTTCTTCGCCGCTGGTCTACGCGGTACATAACCGTCTCCCGAGGCAAAGTCTTTCTACAGCCAGAATAATGCTCAATTCGGTTGCCCGAGTTCAGACTGTGTCTGTATGTGCCCCGAGTACCTTTCATAAATTCGAGGCCGACAATAATGCTTTTGCGTGGATGCGGTAATGAGTTTTGTTGTTGTTGTTGTTGTGTGTGGCAAAGCCAGTGTCAAGAAGACACCATTTATTATTTCATTTGTTAATCTGTTTTGTTTACATCAACTATGATGATATGAGGTACATGTGATGTACCTCATATTGTACTTTTCGTTCCTACCACAGTTGTAAGTGTGCCTACGGGTGAATAAATTTCCTTGTCAATCTTTGTGGATGAAAGAAAGGCGTGAGATACGGTGCACGCGTGTAGCTTTCATTTGACGGAAGCCAAAATGTCGCATTACGTCAGAACGCGCGCTACAGATCTTATTGACTAACCCACCCCGTCGCGATCACGGTTGATCTGGCAGAATAAAGTGGAGCTTTTAGACAGCTTTAAGACGCCCTAAATCACACGACGCGACGTACTTGACATTGTGACAATGATGATAATTTATTGCCTTCCCCTCCTCCGTTGAAACGGCGCGGTGACAAATAGTCACCTAGCCTGCTCGAGCTAATCAAAAATGCCACGCATGCTTTTCATTCCAGCATTTTCGCATACACTACCTTAATTTTTACACTAAAGTTGTTTGTGGCTAGGTTCTAGCGGATCTCGTCCCCATGGACATACGCCAACAGTTTTTCATACGTGGGCCAATCCCGAGGATAGTGCAATGCCGGGCCGCGTATTTACAATTGCTGGTAGGTGCAGCGGGGCGTGGTACTTGCGGAGATGCCGGACGTTTGCGCGCGAGTAAGAGCGGGTGCGAAAGAGGAAATGTGGGGACTTTTGCTCCTTGAATATGTGACTGCCTAGGCACTACGGAGGAATTTCTTAGCACGTGTTGTATGCGTTTGTACCTAGGCGTACCGGCAGAAGTCGCGGGGCGCGGTAGTGCTGAACATAGCGTCGCAAGTTAGCGGACGGACGTAATTATATTTATTCAATCGTGTTTTTCACTAATTGCAACAACATGTGATTATTTCGCATTACTGGCGGCGCCTCCAGAACATCAAAGCGGCAACGGGGGCACCGAAGCTAGAACCCGGGTTGGTCCGTGGGTTAGGGTGGTCGGCTAGGTTAATCGGCGGTCCGCTATTGCGGACAGATAATTTTTTTTAACGCGAACACCCCCGGGACGCTTTGGGCTCCGCTGCCCCAACCCACGGGACGCCCTAGTTCCTGCTTTGTTCCCGACCGCACTCTGCAATGCGAGCGTGTCTAGGGGACAAACGCATACAACACACGTTAAGAAACCTCCTCCATAGTGCCTAGACGGAGTCGCGTATTCTGGGGGCAGCGGCCCCCAGATTTTCTCTCTCGCACCTGCTCTTACTTGCGCCCGCGCAGAAACATCGAGAGCCGCCAGAAATGCCACGCCCCGCTGTACCTACTAGTACTTGAAAAATGGTGCCGTGCCTAACCACGGTGGAGGTGAACCAGGCGTTAAGCACTCCCCATAGGTGGGGTGATGCCGAAGATAGTACAATGCCGGGCCGACCCGCAGCTGAGGTGAAGCAGACGTTAAAGGGGCCCTGAACCACCCCTCGGGCTTGGTGAAATAACATAGTCCGCGGCTAGGATACGCTGTTGCGAACATCTCAGCCAAGTTCTGCTGTCGTATGCGGTCCGTGGAGCTCACAAGCGGAGCGCGAAGTCACCTTTTGTAGCGTAAAGCTACAATACGTGGGTTACGGCTGAGCTTCGCGTGCTTCTGCGCCTGCCATACTGCCATACATTTGTGTGCTCAAATTGCTTTTGTCCGGAGATGTTGGATTAAACCCTGGCCCTGGCCATAGCAGTCGTACCAACCTTCAAAACCCGACGTCCGAATCTGACAGTGGCGCCATACGCGCCCTTTCCCGCTCAAAAAACACTGAACACGGGTAGGTCGAAATATTGAACTCGGTTAAGTCTATTACATGCAGTCAAGAGGAACTAGACGTGGAGGTTTCTGATATTTCAAACCGGCTTATAAATGTTGAAGCCAAACTTGCGGGTCTTGAATCCGTCCGTCAAGACCTTAATGCTCTCAAGTCAACTGCTGACCGACTAGCCAAAGAAAATTATTCATTAAGGGCCCGAATGAGCGACCTGGAAGATAGATCCCGTAGAGATAACCTCTTATTTTTCGGTATACCTGAAGGCGCTGGAAGCACCGAAACATGGTTGCAGTCAGAGGAAAAAATTGTGAATATAATACAGAAAAATATGTCAATTACCCTTTCTAGTACCGATATCGCCCGGGCCCACCGAATCGGCATTGCAGAGTCTACGAAAACGCGGCCAATAATGGTGAAATTTTCCAACTACAGAACAAAGGAAATGCTATTAAATGCTCAGTCTAAACTCAAAGATTCAGATGTTTCTATGTCTGAAGATTTTAGTCCATATACAAGACATGCTAGAAAAAACTGGTGGATTTTGCGAAGGCAACGGCGCCTAACACGTGCTTCAAACTGAGGTACGTAAGGTTATTCTTGAACAAGAAATGCTATACCTATTGTGCTCGAAGTGATAGCGTTTGTGAACAAACTAGCGTGTATGCTACTACTTCACGTGTTGATCCCAGTGCCGCAGGTGGTTCTGACGATTCGAGATAGCTGGCTGGGCGCCTCCGTCACCGTGCGCAGCCTGTCCCTGGAATTTCAGTGCTGTTCACAAATACACGCAGTGTTGTTCGCAATCGCGATGACCTTTCCTGTGCCGCCGATACCACATCGGCCGACATTATTGTCCTAACGGAAGCATGGCTGAATGATTCACGGAAATCCTCGCTACCCAAAAGCGGTACTCCATATTTCGCTGTGATCGCGCAGTCGCACGTGGTGGCGGTGTTCTGGTCGCTGTCTCTGATCATCTCGATAGCCCTCACATTGATATTCATACGACGGTAGAGTTTTTATGTGTGCAGACCACGACTGAATATCAAAAGCTTCCATTATGTGCATGCTACCGCTCGCCCTCTACTGGGATTGGTTTTTGCAGCGACCTTCATGACGCGCTGAGCGCTGTGTGTGCCAAATTTCCGAATATTCCTGTTTTTTTATTTGGTGATTTTAATTTCCCTAATATTAAATGGTATCTCGGATTCGACACGGCTGCTGCTGCAGTCTGCTGGCTACTGTCTACTGCTAGATCTGTCCGTACCTTGGCCCATGTATTTGTGGATATGCTTACGCTAGACTACTGTGACATAAATACGTAGCCAACAGAGACATGTGGCAGCCCTTCGAAACGATTCAAGCATTCTTTCAAAAATTTTTTTCCATGCTTCATTATTCAGTACAAGTGAACAGTGAACCACAGCACGGCTAAGGCTTCCCTAGCGTTGCTAAAACGGGATATATGCACGAAGCGGCTCTCTTGCTCGATTGGCTGGTACTATGCATTTTGCAAACCGGCCATCGTTGTAGTGCGAAACAAGATGCCGAGGGACGGCAGGTGATGCAGCGTAAGCAGAGACGTGAACTTCAACGCAAACATGTCGTCGTCGCCATACAGCCGTCGTTATGTCGCCGTGCTCGTTCCGTCGTTGCCACCCCGTAAGTTGCCATTAAATCGCCGTCATTCCTTCGTAATCACGCGCGGGATCCACATGTTCCAGCGCCAGAGTTTAAAGTCAAGCTATTGGGGGCGAGCTCCACACCTGTAAGGACTGGCGCTGCAGTCGGCGTGACTTGGGAAGAGCGAGCACGTGAGCACAGCTTCCGCGTTGACACCGTCGGCAGTAGCCAAGCAATCCGAAAATGAAAGTTTTAGCCACGCCAGGGAAACCCTAGCCGCGCTGTGGCTCGCAGCTGAACTACGCTTAATGAAGAAAAAGGAATGAAACTTCAGAATAAAAAAATCACAGCTTTGCCACAAGGGTGAATAATGAATGCGATAGGAACATGCGTATAATAGTACACCAAGCATAAGACTGGTAACTCTGGTGGCAGTATCAACCGAAGTAAACGTAAGCTGACTAATTAAAAACGAACTCTTTGGCTAGGGGTCCTCTGTTTCAATCCTCCGTTCGGGCAATTTCATCAATGATTATCAATTTCATCAATGACGAAGCTGTTTATGCGAACCCTGGGCCGTCGTTGTCGGACTTCGCTACAACGGGGCCACGTGACCTAGCGGGAAAGGAAAAGGAGAGCTCAACATGGGTAAAGGGGTTGGAGTGACCCTTTCCCGCTGTGCGAATGCTACCTTATGCGCGAATCTTATACGGTTGTGACACTTCGACGATCGAGCCAGATCGGCATCGAATTTATCGACGATTGATTCCACCATGCCGCGAAAGAAACAAATGTTATGCTGGCGGTTTGCGGCCAACGATCGAAACGCGACACTACGAGTGCCGGCCTCAATCGTCAAACCGATCCAACCAATCGTCTGAACGATTGCAGCGCCCGCATCTCTCGTGGTAGTCCTCGCGCCCAGTCTACGGAGCTTGGGATTAGTGCTTCCGCACATTCCATCCCAAGTTCCAACTATGGTAAGACCACGAGTAGTGCGTAACCATGAGGACGAAGCTGCCTACCGCGAGCGTCGGCGAGAGTTGGCTCGCGAACGGGCTCGTAGTCGTAGGGCCTGCCTCACGCTCACAAAAAAAAAAGGAAGCAAGACACTGGAAGAACCGAAACAAAAAAGCACTCCTATAGCATGTTCACCACGCGAAGCGCGCGAAAGCGAAAATGAGCTGAAAGAATGGTGAAACGAAACATTTGCAGTATAGACTGCTTGCGAAGTTTGACTTGCATGGTGTAGCACTCGCTGTAACTAACATAGCTTCGCTTTCCCACCATTTCCATGGACGGGAAGCAGCGGCGATTATTATTTAAACCCTATGCCTTTCTTGGCGACTTTGCCAACACTTGACACAGTCCGTGACACAGTCCAAAAAGAAAGTGCAAAGGTCAGCTAAGCAAAGTCCCAACGTTCATTAGCGCTGGTAGAAGCGCTTTGGTAGCGCTGAAGTCGCACACGAAGTGGTATAAACTGATATATCTGCTTGAAAGTTGTGATCGTCTCCCTGAGCATCTTCTTATGCTGGATAGTTTCTCTACAACTGCGTGCTCCGAAGTCCAGCGATGGAGCTGGGTCACGGAATGATGTCGCAGCTGAGGTATAGGCGAGTGCAGTTGTCCCACTACACGCGGTTGGAGTGCCTGAGCTCGCTGACAGTCCGGAACGCCTCTGTGTTGCCCGTGTGGCCCGGGTTCCAACATCTGCTCATGTGGATGTTCTTAAGGGCCTTCATTCCCGTGTGCATCTATTAAAGCGCATAGCCTTCTTTGACTCTATCGCCCGTTTTCGTGGTGGTCGTCGGCCGGCCTTTCTTCGCCGATGCAAAGGGCGCTTGCTGTAGCGAAACCGAGTTCCAGGGTGCGTTCGTCGTCCACCGTCAACTGACTCTTTCAGACGTATGTGTTCTCGCGCGCGAGCTTTGTGATGTCACAAGGCTTCTATGCTACAGTCGTTTTTGGCGCGTTTGCGCATCCTTTGCGATATATGGGTTGACGGTTGCGCGGCTCGTTCGTCGCCGAGCAGCGCAGCGTTACCCTTGTCCAGAGGTGTCATTTCTTCTTGTCGGCCTCACCACGGCTTCTCCTCTACACTGACACCCACATTGCTTGTGGTTTCTACGCCCTTAATGCATTTGGAAGGATTGGCACGTGGCCTCCGTGAAGTAAGCGACCAGAGAGCATTGCACCAGTGCGCAGCCGTTATCGTGCAATCGCCGTTACGGTGCCGCCGTTCAGTTATCGTCTTGTCGTGGTTGCAAACTTGTCATGACCGTATGGTCGTCATGTCGTCCTGGCCATGCTGCCGTCGTCGTCCTTGCGTCGTCATCGTCTCTGTCGTCGTCGCCCTGCAGTCGTCACGTGGTCGGCGGCCATGTTACGGACAGATTGCTTTTTCTTTTTATTGCGATAAACACTTGCCCTTAAAGCATGATTCTTGGTGTGTACATGCACACATTCTAGATACCGTTGTCAACAACATTCATCCCTGTTTTGCGTCCCGCTTACTGTTTTCCTTTTTCAGAGTGGAAAGCTAGAGACCCCTGGCCAAGAGTCAGTGTATCTGATGATGACGGTGATGAGGACCTCAACCAGAGTGGTGTCTACCTACTCGAAACCAAAGACTGAAAATTGGACGGATTTCAAAAGTTTCCTACAACTTTGGACATTGTATTGTGCCTCCTCTTTTCCGTCTCCGAACGACGAAGTCTTAATTTGGAAATCTCTAAATTTGATAAATAACAATTTAGTTTTAAAAAGTACTACTCCTTTCTTATTTTGATTAGATAAACTAGGATAAAAGACATGGTCTGCACAGGTTATGATTTCATAGCTTTGCATTGCTATGAGCAAACGCGACAGCGCTCATTGAGTACTTTCTTTGATTTTACACGGCAACTGCGAGCAAGTGCTGTGGTTTGCCTCATAGCATGCAGGTAGCAAGGCCTCGGAGTAATTGGCTCCATCGAAGCTCTCGCTAGATGCAGATCTATCTGGATGGAAATAAAAGCGAGAGATACAGTGCACGTGTAGCTTTCATTTGACAGAAGCCAAAATACCGCATTGCGACAAGACGCGCGCTACAGATCTCGTCGAATAACACACCCCGCCGCGATCCCGGTTGATCTTGCAGAACGAAATGGATCTTATATTCAGCTTCAAGACGCCCTAAATCATAAGACGCGACGTGCTTGGCATTGTGACAATGACGACCATATATTGCCTCCCCCCCCCCCCTCCCTTGAAAAGGCGCGATGACAAATAATCACCTAGCCTGCTCGAGCTAATCAAAAATGCCACGCATGCTTTTCATTCCAGCATTTCCGCATAAACCTCCTTAATTTTTGCACCAAAGCTGTTTATCGCTAGGTTCTGGCGGATCTCGTCCCCGTGGACGTACGCCAACAATTTTTCATAAGTGGGTCGATCTCGATGTTCGTGGAATGCTGGGCCGTGTATATACAATTTCTGGTATGTACAGCGCGGCGTGGCACTTGTGGAGACACCGGACGTGCGCGCGCGTGCGCGAGTAAGAGTGGGTTCGAAAGAGGAAATGCGGGGACTTTTGCTCCTTGAATATGTGACTGCCTAGGCACTACAGAGGAGTTTCTTAGCACGTGTTGTATGCGCTTGTACCTAGGCGTACCGGCACAAGTCGCGGGGCACGATAGTGCTGAACATAGCGTCGCGAGTTGGCGGTTGGACATAACTATATTTATTCAGTCGTGTTTTTTTACTAAACGAAACAACATGTCAGTATTTCGCATTACTGGCGGCGCCCCCAGAACAGCAAAGCGGCAACGCGGACACCAAACCTAGAACCCGGACTGATCCGTGGGTCAGGTTAGCCGGCTACGTTAATCGGCTGTCCGCTATTGCAGACAGGTGATGTTTTATGCGAACACCCTCTGGCACGCTTCGGCCTCGGCGGCCCCAACCTTCGGGCAGCCCTGCTTCCAGCTCTGGTCCCCACGCTACCCCTTGGGTGCCCTTGAGATGGTGCGCCGCCTGCTTTATTATTTGTTACCTCAGGTGCTCTCCTGAGGCCTCCGTTTGCCGGTTATATGTGCCGTCCTGGAGCAGTGCTTGCAAAAAAGGGGATCTATGGTCACAACAACAACAACAACAAAAAAAACCGACCCACGACTTATACACCACCAGTCAAAGCCTTACCCCTTCAAGCACAGCGATCACCAAATGGAGTGTCCGGGCCCACTGCCTCACCGCGCGGGCAGCCAGCAGCGGAGCGTAAACAAACTCGACCGCACTCCGCAATACGGGCGTGTTTAGGGTGCAAACGCATACAACACGCGCTAGGAAACCTCCTCCGCAGTGCCCAGGCAGAGTCACGTATTCGGGGTCGAAACACCCCCAGATTTTCTCTCTCGCGCCCGCTCTTACTTGCGCCTGCGCAGAAACATCGAGCGCCACCAGAAACGCCTCGCCCCGCTGTACCTACTAGCAATTGTAAAAATTCTGTTGGGCCGAACCACGGCGGAGGTAGGCCAGGTTTTCAGCACTCCCCATATGTGGGCTGATCCCGAAAGTAGTACAATGCGGGCCGATCCACGGCGGAGGTGAAGCAGGCGTTAAGAACTCCCCATACGTGGGCTAATCCCGAAGATAGTCTTTGTCAGGCAGTCTTTCTCATCAGGAGTGGTGCCGAATGACTGGAAAGAGGGTAAGGATATACCAGCTCCCAAGAAAGGTTCTTCATCTTTAGGTAGTAGTTACCTCCTAATTTCTCTAACCAGCCTCTGTTCGAAATTAATAGAACATGCACTTTAGTCGCACATTGCTACATGCCTAACGTCTGTCAAGTTTTTCTACCCTAGCCAACATGGCTTCCAAAAAGGTCTGTCTTGTGATGGTCAATTAGCACTATTTATAAATGACATAAGCTCTAACCTTTATAAAGATATCCCAATTTATGCCCTCTTTTTAGATTTCGAAAAGGCGTTCGACAAAGTTCCGCATCGACGGCGTCTCCTAAAACTTTCTGGCTTGTACCTTAATCTTTTTTTGATTGGATACGTAATTTCTTAGCTAACAGACAACAGTTTGTGTATGCTAACAACCACTCCTCCTCCAAAAGCCCCGTTCTTTCCGGAGTGCCCCAAGGCGCAGTCCTTGGGCCCTTTCTCGTTCTTATAAATATTAATGATGTACCCGCTAAGCTTTCTTCTAACGTTCGCCTTTTTGCTTACAATTGTTCGCCAAATCCTTACTAGTACCGACAACGGCACGTTACAACATGATCTTGACAAAGTTATCCCTTGGTACAACGTGTGGCTAATGTCACTAAACACTACGAAGATTTTACTAGTACCTAGACCAGAGTCAACTACCAGAAGTGTGATTTATGTATGCAGTGTATTTCTACGAACACCTTTAAGTATTGTATCAAAATCCGAGGACTCCTAAGCATTTCTTATGAGTTGAGAATGCGGCAACATTAATTTCCAGTCGAACTCCACTGAGCGGTACCTCGCAGGCAAGCGAGTGCTCGGAGAGGTGTGAGACGCTTGGCGTGTTCTGATTTGGCCTTACCAAGGCGCAGTTGAAAGGCAGTTGAGAGCTTGCGCGAAAAATCAACGTGCGGATAACACAGGCTTTCGAGAGCGAGGGTGACGGGGGCTCGCGGCAGTGCCCTCTCCGCCCACGCAATAGTGCTGCCGCAACTGTATCCTTTCACCCGCTCTGCTATGTCTAGGCGCGCTCGTGACGTGATGTCGCAGCCAATAGAGTGTTTTGGTTGGGTGTTTTTATGCGAAGCATATCACTAGAGCTCAACCCAGCTCCTCAGGCGCGGCGGTGTCGCCTTCAATACCACGTGACACCGTGACGTCACGACAGAGGAGAAACGGGGCTCCAACTCGCGCCGTCGCTCGCGGCGTCGCGGCGGTATGTAAGCAGCTGCGCTTGCCTCTGCTAGACACTCACGAGGTGAGATGCCTCCTGGAGACAGAGCTGCTCGTTGGAATGAGAAGCGAAGGTTGCGGCGTGCTACAGAGACTGTTTCTAGGTGGCTTTGCTACGGCGCAGCGACTACGCGCCCCGCATCGGACGCGGTGAGCGTCGAGCAACGCAGCTTTCGGCGCGACAACAAAATGTGCGCCTGAGCAAGCGCCGCACGCCTGAGCCGACGCCGACGACACCGGCTTTTCTGCGACACGAGCTCCTTAACGCTGTCGCGTTAAAATAAAGGCTAGTATGCCTCGCATCCTGGGCTTAACCTTAGCTAAGCCACAGCCAGTTTTTACGCTACGCTCAGCAGCTCAGCGGAGCAGAAGCCCGAATGCGCATGCGCTCTCCGCTTAGCCGCAAGCGGGCTAGCGGGGCGAGAAACACGGTCCGCTTAGAAGTCGCCTGAGTGGAGCGGAGCGGCCATGGAGCGGCCGTCGTTCGCTAGCGATAGTGGTTGATGCGCACGCCCTCTCTCGAGCGTGCTTCAAGGCACCTCGCTTGACTTGCTCTTTTCAGAGATGGCTGCCGCCAGTGACAAGTTCTCGAACATGCCGTGCGCTTCAAGCACGCTTTTACGTTCGTCTGCGCCGCGCAAGCCACAAAAGCGATTTCGCATAGACGAAGATCTGTGTTTGCCTAAAGAAGTTGCAAGTGTTTGAAAACCCCGCTGCGTGGGAGGTTGTGGTAAGCGCTGTGCAGCGCGTTGGCGTCAGAAAGGCTTGGATTGTATGCGGAACGCAAGCTCGCTGGCTATCATGCGGCATTTCCGGAGACACCACGTTATCTTCAACTGGACAAAATGGACCGGTAGCGCAATACAAGCTCACGTCTGGAGGCTTCATGGACAAATCAGTTACATATACAGTAAAAGCTCGTTAATTCGAACCGCAAGGGGAAGCCGCTTCAGTTCGAATTAACGAAAGTTCGAACTAACGAAAGTGAAGGAGGGCAACAGTACACTGCGATTTGGAAGCAATACGGCATGTCAGAAATTTGGCGTGTCAGAAAGTGATGGCGTGTGCCGTGGGCACACGCCATCTTCAAGTCGAAGCTCTGGGTCTGACTGTGCCACACCACCGATGTCGACCGAAACGAACGTTAGCCGAGGCTTAACACCATCCCAATGAATCACGACGGCCGATACCTCCTAAGCTGAAAACAGAGGTGCACAACCGATGAAGCCGAGACAAAGACGCTGAACATGTGAAGGTGGCGAAGGCCCTGATTCGCTGGTTCTTGATTGCAAGCACAGCTGCGACGTACTTGATTCGCTGTGTTTTGGAGCTTGCCGTGCCATCTCCGCACAACATTAGCAGCTGTACAAGATTTGCAAAGCCTCCGAGATTCGCAACGTGCAAGAAGTCTCCGAGGTTACGTACAACGGAGAGGCGGCAGCCACCGCTGCCTTCTGGCTCACCCCGCGTCGGTTAGATTTTTGTCCGATTTTGCCTTCTCTCGCCGTTCTCTCCGTTTCGGAGGCAATACAGCCTTGTGTGTAGGCAGTAGGCGCGTTTCTCTGGCCGTGTGCCAGGCGAGCGTAGTTCGAATTATCCGTGAGGGAACCTTCTCGCGTTCGAATTAACGAACTTTTTTATACATAGACTTCTATGGAGCTTGGCCGGACCAAATCGTACAGTTCGAATTATCCATAAATTCGAATTATTGAAGTTCGAATTAACGAGCTTTCACTGTAGTTGTTTTGTTTTATATAGTGATCAATGGATGTTTTGTTTTGTTTCATTACTCCAAATTTGGCAACATGGCGCTGCAACAACGAAAGGTCGGCAGGAGATGTTCTCTTTCGACCGCTCTGCCTCGTCGAGGCGCGCTCATGACGTAGCATTGCAGCCAATGGGAACGCGACTTGAGCTGCCGTTTCGCTACTACGAACGACAAACTGAGCTTTTTCGCTCAATTTGCCACTTGACGCTTTCGAGTCAAAATACCTGCTGTTGAATTAAAGGACGGTTACTTCGCAGATATGGCCTCAACGGTATGACCAGCGGGTGACAAGTGACACGTGGTAATCAGTCACTGAATGACAAAACATTGGTTATAATTAAGTTTTAACCTTTTAGTTTTAACGGGCTCATCGTAATGAGGAAATTGAAGCAAACTCTCCGTACAAGCCATATCGCCTCTATGTTCTGGAATAACCGCAATAAGCCGAGGAACTGTGGCGCGACGAATTTCGCCTATCAGGGCTCGCGAAACAGAAACCGGGAGGCTGCAGCGAGCGAAAGGCCGCGCCTTTCGAAGTGACGTCCTGCTTGCGTCACCCAGCGGCGGGCAGCCAGCCAACGAGCCAACGCGCTGCGACAGCGAGGAGCATAGAGCCGCGTGGGAATGTGTAAAATCTAGAAGCAACTCGAAAAATTCTCTCACCACTGCCCGCCACTTTTCACCACACAAACGTTCTAACAGCTAATGCCCGCAGTCATCGACTGAGATCTTTTGCATTTTCCTGTGCGTGAGAGACACTGTGCTTGGTAATTTATTCATGTATCCCATGACCTTTAGTGTTAATAAGGCCGAATTAGGCCATTAAGTTCTTTATAAGAAAGCATGAAGCCGGGGCGGAGGAGAAGCGTCAGCACGACCTGTGGCGTTAGTTAAGGCAAAGTTAATTAACACACCGTCAATTATGATATAGTCAAATAAGGCACTCAAATCCATGACCATTGGTGAGGATCGAGCCTCATTGGAGATGTGGGCGAACCATGGCACGTATGTTTTCTGCAATTAACACAGCTGATAAACTTAAACGTCATAACTTATTTACTTCAGACAACCCGTACACACAGATGCCTAGGGTATCGGCATAAATGCCTGGCAGAACACGGCTGATAAACAACGACCCTTACTTCGTGTAGTTGTCGAAGAATTCGTTATCACAAGGAATGCTACGCTTTTTGGGTGTAACTTGGACTTTCTTTTTTTCGCTCCATCTGCCGTTGCGCTGTCATTACCTTATTCCAATGCTTGTTAGGGCGAATGCCTTAGATGGCTAATGGGTCGAGTCGTGCCCATGACCTTTAGTGTTAATAAGGCCGAATTAGGCCATTAAGTTCTTTATAAGAAAGCATGAAGCCGGGGCGGAGGAGAAGCGTCAGCACGACCTGTGGCG